>NC_056747.1:114515344-115115344 GCF_019279795.1 Protopterus annectens | reverse complement strand
TCCTGCTGGCAGGCTACCCGCAGTCGGTCTGAATTCCAAAGTCCTGGTCCGGCGTCGGTTGCTGTCACATCTTCCCTGATGTCAGTGCGCCAGGGGTATAAAAGATGCAGCCAACGCCATTTTTTTCAGTTTTTCTTGCCCCAGATTTCAGGTGCCCCCAAAAGGGTAGGCTAAATATATTATGCCAATAAACATACATGCAGTGAAGAAACATTTCCTTCAACTACAAGCAAATACACCACATAGGTTTATAGAATTTATTGAATAGAGAAGTACAGATAAATCCCAGCAAAAGAAAGGGGGACGGTGGGAGGGTAACCTGGACTGCAACGGTGAATACACTCGAACATCTACATTTATGGTAGGTACACAACTGTACTATGTTCTTCATGTTTCAATGTTGCAGTCATTACTCTTGGGTTGAATCCCAAAGCTGAGGAAGGGTGGCTGAGCTAAATAGGATTAGGAGAAGCTATGAGGCCCTGCAGAACTGCAGTGGCAAAGCCTGCACTGGATTTAGAGTAAAGAGGTAAGTGGTAGTGCTTTGTAAAAGTGTGCACTGAACTCCAAGTTGCAGCCGCTAAGATGTCTTTGGTTGGTACTCCTCTAAGGAAGGAAGGCTGCTGAAGTGGCTGCTGCTCTGGTGGAATGAGGCCTAATGCCCTTATGCCCTGATTTCCCATGCTGAGAATAGCAGAAACGGATGCAATGGCCTATCCATTTAGAAATGGTCTGTTTTGAGATGGCCTTTCCTTGTGATCCTGCAGCATATGACGCTAAAAGTTGCTCAGTCTTTCTGAAAGCTTTAGTTCTGTCCAGGTAGACGCGTAGCTGGCTGTGTATGTCCAAAAAATGCAGAATTTTCTCACCCTTGTTCTGTGGGTTTGGATAAAAGGTAGGCAAGTGAATGGTTTGGTTGAGGGCCACACTGGACACCACCTTAGGCATAAATGTTGGGTTTGTCCTCAGAGAAACCCTGTCTGGATGAAAAATGATAAAAGGTTCCACAGCCATGAGTGCTTGTAACTCCAAGACTTGTCTTGCAGAGGTTATTGCTAGGAGCAGAGTTGTTTTCCAGGATAAGAATTTTATAGCAGCTGTTGAGGCTGGCTCAAAAGGAGGCAGTGTGAGTTTTTCCAAGACATAATTGAGGTCCCATGCCGGAATTGGTGCTCTCCTTGGAGGCCTGATGTTTTTGGCCCCTCTGAGGTACTGCCTTATTAAAGGATGAGAAAAGATGGGAGGTTCCGTATTGTAATGGGCTGAAATGGCAGAGGCATGAATCTTAATTGATGAAAAGGAAAGGCCTTTGTCCAGCAGCTCAGTTAGGTATTGTAAAATCTGAGGGATCTTTGGTACATATGTCAATGCCTTGTTCCTGGTTCCAAGCACATAATCTCTTCCATTTTTCTGCATAAGATTTTCTGGTACTGGGCCTCCTGGCCTCCAAGATAACATCCATAACAGCTTTTGAAGAGGAGTGTTCTGAATGGCTACATTATCCACCATGCTGCCAGATTTAAGATCCTGAGTTGGCTGTGCAGGATCTGATTGTTTTGTTGGGTCAGCAAGTGAGAAGTTTGAGGCAGTATCCATGCTGGGCCTTGAGACAAGCTCTTTAGGATTGGGTACCAGTGCTGGCATGGCCAGTCTGGTGCAATCAGTATAATTTTTGGCTTCTCTTGTCTGACCTTTAGGAGTACCCTGGGAAGGAGAGGCAGTGGAGGAAAGGCATATACTGTTAGATTTTTCCAGCTGAAGGATAGGGCATCCACTCTCTATGCTTGTTTGTGATAAATCCTTGTGTAAAATCTCTGTAATTGGCAGTAGTGAGGGGAGGCAAATAGATCTATGTCTGGACATCCCCATTTCCTTGTTATCATGCTGAAGACTTGTGGATCCAGTTTCCACTCGTGGGGATCCATGAGGTTTCTGGTTAGTCTGCCAGAGTATTTGTTTTTCCTGGCAGGAATTGTGCTTGCAGGTGAACTTGATAAGTCAATGCTGTGTCCCACAAGGTCATTGCTTGTCTGCAGAGGGGGTAGGAATGTGTGCCTCCCTGCTTGTTTATGTACCACATGAACGTAGTATTGTCCGTCTTTATCAGTAGCTGTCCTGGATGAAATACATCCTTGAAAGCTGTCAGGGCATTCTGAACAGCTAGCATCTCTCTTTGATTGATGTGAAGATGCATCTGGCTTGCAGGCCATGTGCCCTGAATACATTTTCCTGCCGTATGGGCCCCCCCAGGCATAATCTGATGCATCCGTTGTCAGTGTCTGCCTGGCTGTGGGTAAAGTGAATGGCAGACCCTTTTTGTGGTGACAGGCCTGTGCCCACCATCGAAACTCCTGTTGCAGGCAGGGTATGAGGGTAATTACAGTCTCCAGGCTGTGGCAGTGCTGAGTCCAAACACTTTTTAGATACCATTGTAGTTTCCTCATATGCAGTCTGGCATATGGAATTAGTAGAGTACAGGATGCCATGAAGTCCAAGGCCTGCAGGATTTTCCTTGCAGATAACTGGGTCTTTGTTGCCAACTTTTTGAAGTAAGAAGTCAGTTGCCTTTGTCTGGCGTGAGATAAGCCATCTGGGCAGTTGTATTTAAGCTTGCACCCAGGAATATTATCTCTTGAGAGGGTACTAGTTTTGATTTATTTTCGTTTACTGTGTACCCTAGGCAAATTAGTAATCTTTTTACAAACGCCAGACGCTTTAGAAGAATGTCTTTTCTCTGCTTGAGTAAGGCAGTCGTCCAAGTACGGATATATTTGAATTCCTCTTTGTCTGCAAAATGCAATTACTGGTGCCAGGCATTTTGCGAAGACCCTGGGCGCAGTAGATAAAGCCAAAGGGCAGTGCAGAGCATTGGTAGTGCATTGAGCCAGCTGTGAATCTGAAGTATCTTCTGCAAGATTGTCTGATTGGGACATGCAGGTATGCCTCTATTAGGTCCAAAGTTACGAGCCAAGCCTTCTTGCCCAGCATGGGCAGTAGCTGCTGTAGAGTCGACATCTTGAATTTTGGAACCTCCAGGAACGTGTTTAGTATAGACAGGTCCAGTATTGGTCTCCAGGTTTTGTCCTTTCTGGGCACTAGAAGAGTCTGGAGTAAAATCCTTGCCCCTGCTCTTGTTGTGGTACTTGTTGAATGGCCCTCATGTCCATGAGGGCTGTAATTTGCTTTTGTGCTTCTGCCCATTGATTGTGTGGCAGGTCTGGCATACCTTTTGCCCTTGGTAGGGTGTGAAAATGGAACCTGTAGCCCTGGGACACTATGTTCAAAACCAATTTGTCTTGGGTAATCATTTGCCAATTTGGTGAAAAAAGTGCTAGTTTTCCCCCTAAGGGGACTGCCAAAAGAAAAGTGCTTGGATCTGGCAGAGGAAAGTCATTGGGACTGCTTCCTGTAAGGTTGTGATTTGTCTTCTCCGCTTTTGGAGGTAGGAGCACCCCATTGTTTAGGCCTGTATGAGCCTTGGGGCTGAGATCTGCCTCTGGGGCATCTGTATCGGCCTCATTGTGGCCTGTCTGACACTGGAAAGGACCAATTTTTTGAAGGCCAGTTCCTGCTAAATCTGGGTGGCTGTACCTGTAAGAAATCCTTAACTGTCTGCATGGATTTCGCTTTATCCTCCATTTTCTTCAACACCTCTTCTGCTTTAGCACCAAAGTATTATGCTGTAATGGAGCATCTAATAATTTTGCTTTAACATGATCAGGCAGATTGTGTTTCTTTAACCAAGCATGTCTTCTAATAACAGAACCTGTAACAGCGGTCCTGCAAGAGGCCTCCAGTGAATCATAACCACATGGCAAAGTATGCTTTCCCACTTGTTCAGCTGCATGCAGTAAGTCCTGCATTTCCTTGTTCTCTGAACATTCAGAATTTGTCAACATTTTCTGTTTAAGCAGTGACAGTAAGTATTGCTGATATTTAAGCATATGAAACTGACAATTTAAAGCCCTTACAGCCAAGGTAGCAGAAGTGTAATCTTTTTTCCCCCATCTGTCCAGTGCCCTACAATCCCTATCAGAGGGGACAGGGTTTTTTGTAGTGGAAGCTTTGACCCCTTTGGGACCCTGAGATATAGTTTCTGGGTCAGCAGCGGGGTTTTTATATAGGTATTTATGAGAATTTGGGACCCTGTAGTATCTGTCTGGCTTAGCAGGTGCAGGAGGTAGAGTCAGGGGACAGTCCGGACTCTGAAAATACATCTACAATGTCTAGAACAGGTGAAATAGCTAGGGGTCTGTGCTGAGGAAGTAGTAGAAAGTCTGCGCCTTTTCTTAGATTCTGAGTAATCTTGGCTCTCCCAGTGGAAATGCTCCCTCATGGTATGCAGGGTTTCCCCAAAAGAATAATCCTCAGGAGGAGAGGCTGAAGGAATGGATTCTTCAGCATCAGAATCCTCATAGAGAGGAATAGAATAATCCTGTTTAGAAGAGGAATCAGAGGAAATAGAAACCTGATCAGAAGAATCATATTCTGTCTCTTGCCTAGGCCTCTTACCAGGAGGGGGATGGGAACCCCTGATCAAAGTAATTAGGTCTTCGGCCATTTTAAGCATCTGTTTTTTAGGCATGAAAGTCTGAGCAGGAGAATGCTGTACTTGTTTCTTTGTCTTTAGAGCTGCTTTAGTCTTTGTCTTTGAAGCTGAAGATGGTTTAACATACAACTGTGTAGGTCTGAAGACACCTTCAGAAGCTGATGCCTGCTCAGCGGCTACGGACCCATCTGAGGGAATGATTTCTGAGTGTCCAATACCTTGAGTATCCAGAGGCCCAGTCGGCTCTACGTGGGAGTCGGAAGCGGCCTGTGGCGCTGAGGTAGCGGGTGCCAGGGGCTGCGAAAGTGCCTCACTGAGAACCGGTGACTGGCCTAACAGGGGCCTCGTCGGTTTTGGACCTCGGATGCCTATCCTTTTCCTTGTCCTTGCATTTTTTGTAAACTCTGGTCGTCTGCTGTTCCGATGGCATTATATAATTAAACCTTCGGCCAAAGTAATGAAATGCAAAATCGAACCGATGCTTAATAGTGTGTTGGTTAAATCTAGCACAAAACCGACAGCTAGCAACGTTGTGGTCAGGGCCTAGGCAAGGAATACAGTAAGAGTGAAAATCCTTATGAGGTATTTGCTTCCCACAAGAAATAAAATTGTTAACTTTTTCTGACATCTGTCTGGAGCAAGAAAAAAGTTTCCCCAACGGGATACTTAGCTTTAATGAAGACTTTGGTTCTGAAATTCGGATTTGAAAATCTCAGGAGTCGGCCGACCGGCATTTGCGAACTGCCTTTGCTTCAGGCATCGCGCGGCAAGAAAGACTGAAGAAAATGATGTCTGCTGCATCTTTTATATTCCTGGCACACTGACGTCAGGGAAGAGGTGACAGCAACCGACACTAGACCAGGACTTTGGAATTCAGACCGACTGCAGGTAGCCTGCCAGCAGGATAACCCAAGAATAATGACTGCAACAGTGAAACACGATGAACATCTGGGATCTTTAGAAAAGGGTAGGAGCAAATTACATAGGAAAAAAAATGGGAAGTGTGGCAGCAGTACATGCAGGGGAGGAAAGAGGTTTAATAGAAGGTAAGATTTGAATGAGCTATGTAATGGCTGACTAAAAATGACAGGATATGTTAAAAGTGATGTATAATGTTTGCAGCTACAGATGTGTCAGCACAGTTTGGATTGTGTAATGCTTGTAACTGAAATTGTGTCGCTATGGTTTATTGTCCTTTATATAAATGTAACATGGCCTATATCATAACATGAGAACAAGTTCTACTGGAACCATAAACTGAAGCTTTACTCAGGATAAGGATTAAGCGCTTTCATTATTTAATCACGTAAAATAGAACAACTTCAGAATCTAACAAAGTAACCTGAAACATCTGTTTAAAACAGAAATTTATGGTCACATGACCTACCAAAACCACCAATGACATGGTCGCACTTAAAATTGAACCAATAAACATGTCTGCAGTTGAAACAAGAAGGTTACTGAACCAGATGCTGTGTTAAACAGACTAAAATAAATCCAGGCAATGGTATTATAGTATTTTGCTAATAAGCAACTTTTAATGTTAACAGAATTATTTAATCCTGGGTTTTGATCTGCTCTGCGTCTAATCTGCCAGGCAGACTTGCAGCATTCCAGCCACACTTTGTAGTCACCTCCAAAGTCACAAAGGCTGGCAGCATCAATAACAAAAAAAGGGAACTCTTTGAACGATGAGCAGTTCATAGCGTGTTTGGCCAGTGCGTTATTGGCATCTTTCTTTTTGATTGCTAATACAAGCTTGTAAATCCTTCTCTTAAGCACTCTGATGGTTTTGCCCATGTAGAATCACAGGTAGCAAGGTACACTACCCATTGCGACTGACAGAGCTGTCTTTGGCAGTGAAAGCCATGTCTTGAGCACTTAAAATGACACTACTAGAATTACTGGTGAATCGGCACTGCTTGCAATGACCACATTTGAAAGTTCGTAATGTGCTGACCCTGAATTTGTTTCTCGATGTTATCTTTTTCCATTAAATTCTGAATGTTGTTGATCCTCTTGTATGTGAAACATTCACCAATGTATTTGATAGATCCCCATTTCCAAGTATTATTTCCAGTTTGTAATTAAAATCTTTTTAATGATACTCATGTCCGTGGAAATGGGAATGGGAAAGGCTCTTTTGAAGCCAATCAAGTTACATAGGTGTTGTGTCCAATGTGACCAATGTATCCGATCTCTTCAGGATAGGTCTAGCAGAGATAGACCTAAGCAGTGAAACCTCTTCTGTTTTCAATAACCAATCACAGTTATACAGGAAGAAGCCCCTCAATATATTAGATTCAGTATGGAATGTGTGGCTTCACTAGTTAACCTGCTCAGTCTAATGAACCATCCCTTGACAACACTTCTGTTCATATGATGTGGATGAAGAGAAGTGTCTGTGTAGGTATTGATTGACAAAAGTGTTTTTGCAAAAAATATTGCTTTGAATAGGCTCATTTCCATCTGACAATCAGTGATGTCCAAATAGTTAATGATCCTACCAAACCCTCTTTTAGTGAATTTGAAGAAAGGCGTGCTGATGGCCTATGTCATATGATAATTTAATAAAGATATTTCTTGTTTAAAAAACAATGTCCACTGTTACAAGGTTTGGGAAATAACACAGCAAAACACGTTTAGATTAGTTTGGGAGTTCGTGTGTAATAAAACAAAAGTTTAATTTGGGAATACATGTGTAATAAAACAGCATTTTTTTAAATTAGTTTGGGAGTATGTGTGTAATAAAATAATAAATCTCATTTGGGTTAGTTTTTGGAGTAAGCGTGTAATAAAACTTTAGTTTGGATACTTATTTCTAACCCCATGCCCTGAGTGACCATTCACCTATAAAAGTGGTACGATACATCACCCACCTTCACAAACCACTGGCTTATCACCTGCCGCAAACTTTCAGCCTTTAACCCAGACACTTTTAAAACCCTCCTCTCTAGACTTAACTGGAATTTCCTTACTCGGCTCCCACTCAGTGAAGCAGTAAATGCCTTCGACTCAACTTTCCTAAATATTTTAAATTCTCTAGCCTCACCAAGAAAAGTTCAATTAAAGGCAAACATTTCACCCTGGCTAACTAAAACCACCTGTACCCATCAAGATAGGGCATGGAATACATGGGTGCAAACCAAACTTCCAGCTGACCTCCTAAAGTATAAAGAACTTAGAAATCAGACAAAACAAATTAACGACAAAAGAGACTTGTAATCCCCCAAAAAACATTAAAATCTGATCCAAAAAATATCTGGAGTGGTATAAACCAAGATGTTCTTCATCTCACATTGCTGCAGTCCTTACTTATAGAACTGACATCAGAGTGTCAGGGTATAAAGGCACCCACGGCGCATGACCGGCTCAATATTTTTGTTTTTCTTGCCTCAGTTACTTACGGATGTCAGAAAAAGTGAATAATTGTATTTCTTGTGGGAAACAGATACGCATAGGGATTACCACTCTTTGTATTCCTTGTTTGGGACCGGAGACACGCGAAGTCGGGTGTCGGTTTTGTGCTAGGTTTAATAGGTTAGTCTTTGGCAAGAGGTGTAATTATAACATGCGGATGTTCCGACGCGGCTTCTACTAGAAGCGCCAAAGACAAATCTTTAAAGCCTAGGCAGGATGATTCAGGATCTTTAGAAGCTACAGCTGAACAGCTGGATCGGCTGAAGTTTCTGTTGAGTCCCAGAAACTTTGATTTTACAAGATGTGGCCTCTCAGGAGGCAGGTCAGGCTGAAGGGGCCTCTCAGGTTACTATTCTCCCTTCTATGCCTAAGGTGGTTAGGCCTTCTGTTACTGTTCCTAAGGCTCCTTCTAAGGGCAGGTCTGTTTTGCCTTCCTCTGGTGTCAGTTCTGGTTCTTCAGGGTCTGTGCCTAAAAAGCACATGCTTAAAATGGCAGAGGATTTGATTACTTTAATTAGAGGTTCTATGCCCCCTCCTGATAAGAGGCCCAGGATGGAGCCAGAGTTGGAAAGTTTGGAGCAGGCCTCAGATGATTCTGAGTCTTCTGCTGAAGACATTCAAGATTTCCCTCCTTATTCTGATTCTGATGCAGAGGATTCCACTCCTTCTGCTTCTCCTCCAGAGGATTTTTCATTTTCAGAAACTCTGCATTCCATGAGGGAGCATTTTAAGTGGGAGGGACAGGATTACTCTGATTCACGGAAGAGACTCTGAGTTCTTGTTTTTGCCACAGCATAGACCCTTAGCTATACCAGGCTTTCCTTAATCCAGATTCTGTGCCTCCTGCTCCAGTTAAACCTGACAGGTATTATAGGGTGCCTGAGGCTCATAAATATCTGTATAAGAGTCACCCAGAAACTATTACTCAGGGGCCTAAGGGTGTTAGAGCCTCTGTTGTTAAGAACCTCTGGATAAGGAAGCTAGAGCTTTGGATAGATGGGGTAAGAAGGTGTATACCTCTTCTACTTTAGCGATGAGAGCTTTGAACTGCCAGTTTCATATGTTGAAGTATCAGAATTTCCTCCTCTCTCAGCTAAGATCTAAAGTGGATGCTTTAGCAGAGGGCATAGAGTGTAAAGAATTTCAGGATTTAGTGCATGTTTCTGAACAGGTGGGAAAGCACTCTTTGCAATGTTGATTTTTTTTTTTTTTATTTAACATTTGTTGACCGGGAATGTCCGACTAGGTTCCACAGAGCCTGTTTTCAGCGGAGGCCCGGGGAGAAACGCTCCAGATGCATGTTTTTGGAGGAGGAGGAAAGTACCCCAGGAGGAAACCACGCTAACACAGGGAGAACATGCAAACTCCACAGAAAGGCACCCCCCCGAGAGAATCAAACCGGAGAACCTCTTGCTGTGAGGCGACCACGTTAACCGCTGCACCTCTGTGCCGCCCCTATGTGGTTTTGATGCTTTACAGGCTTCTTCTAGGGTGGCTGCAACTGGTTCAGTTATTCGTAGGCACGCCTGGCTTAAGGATCAGAATTTGTCTGAGCATGTTAAGTCTAGAATTCTGGATGCCCCTTTACAGTCTGAAGTTTTGTTTGGTCCTCCTGTGGAGTCAGTCTTAAAGAAAATGGAAGACAAGGCTAAGTTTATGCAGACTGTTAAAGATTTTTTGCAGGTACAACCTCCAAAGTTTAGTAGAAATTGGCCTACTAAGGGGTGGCGTACCCTTCTTCTGATTCTCAGTCTAGGGGTAGATCTAGGCAGAGCTCAGAGTACCTTCAGGCCGAGACAATGGAGTTAAGCCTGCTCAATCTGCTGGTGAAGGCAGGGGCCAGTCCAGGCCCAATGACCTGCATTTTCAGCTGCCAGATTCTTCCTGCCTGGCAGCTCCTTTGGGAGGAAAGTTGGCTCTTTTCAAACAAAATTGGCATTTAGTTACCCAGGACAAATGGGTATTGGACATTATAAACCGAGGTTACAAGTTCTATTTCCATACCATGCCTCTTTTCAAGGGCATGCCGGATAGAGGCTCACAAACAAATTTCTTTACTTCTTCAAATGGGAGCTATACAGCCAGTTCCTCTGTTAGAAGTGGGCCTAGGATTTTTGTTTCTAGTTCCAAAGAAAGGGAACACGTGGAGACCAATTTTGGATTTATCTATCCTCAACACTTATCTGGACATTCCAAAGTTCAAGATGCTGACTTTACAACAGCTTTTACCTCTGTTGGGAAAAGATCACTGGATGGTTACTCTGGATCTCAAAGAGGCTTACCTTCATGTTCCTATCAGGCCCAGTTGCAGGAGGTACCTGCGTTTTGGGCTGGAAATCTACGTTATCAGTTGTCTGCATTGCCCTTTGGCTTATCTACTGCGCCCAGAGTGTTCACAAAGGTTCTGGCTCCAGTGATAGTCTTTTCAGACTAAGAGGAATACAGATTTATCCTTATTTGGACGATTGCCTGATTATTGCACAGGAAAAACTTCTTCAACATCTACAGTATGTGATGGCAGTGTTAAGATGCCTAGGGTATTCTGTGAACAAAACAAAGTCCAGTCTAGTACCCTCTCAGGACATGTGCTTTCTGGGTGTGAGACTGAATACAGCTTCCCAGATGGCCTTTTTGACCCCGGACAAACAAAGAAGCCTTTCTCTTTATTTTCATCAATTGTCTCTACGGTCCAGGCTGACTGCAAGGACAGTCCTTCAAGCCTTGGGGTTCATGGCATCTTGTATTCTGGTGCTTCCCAATGCCAAATTGCATATGAAGAAGCTTCAATGGTATCTCAAAAATGTATGGACACAGCACTGCCAAGATCTAGACACTGTCATTCAGATAATACCTTGCATTCAGAAGGAGTTTTTGTGGTGGGCTCAGGAATGTCACCTAAACAAGGGTCAGATTCTAACGACAGATGCCTCGGACAAGGCTTGGGGAGCACACCTCAATGGAAAATGGGTGCAAGACACGTGGCCTGTCAAACTCCAACATTTGCATATCAACTTGAAGGAAATGTTAGCAGTCCAGTTTGCATTGATGGCTTTCAAAGACTTACTTCACCCAGGGCAGGTGTTGATTCAAACAGACAACACTACTGTCATGTGGTACATCAACAAGCAAGGGGAACCCATTCTTACCCTCTTTGCAGACAAGCGATGATTTTGTGGGACTGCTCTCAATCTACACCTCAATCTGTTTCTACCAGGAGCACAGAACTCCTTAGCAGATGTGTTGAGCAGACAAATAGTGGATCCTCGTGGAAATTGGATCCTCATGTATTTCAAAATTGACAGTGTTATGGGGAACTCCAGGCATAGATCTCTTCTCCACTAAATTACCAGTTGCCAAAGTTTTGCACAAAATGTTTCATCACACAGCTTGGAAGGTGGATCATTCAGTTGGAACAATCTGCATGTATATGCCTTTCCACCTCTGCCTCTTCTTCCCAAGGTACTTTTGAAGGCCAGACAAGACAAGCCAACTATGATTTTGATAGCAACACTGGTACCCACTACTGAGAGTCTAGTCACGAGAACCTCCATGGCCTCTGCCTTTGATTCCACACCTTTGTCACAAGAGGGCAATCACTTCCTCAATGTCAAGATTCAGTCTCTGCATCTAACAGCCTGGCATATTCTGTTTTAGACTCTGGAGGGTCTCAGCTTCCACAACAAGTTTTGAATGTTATTTTGGAGGCCAGGAGGCCTAGTACCAGGAAAGTTTACGCCGATAAATGGAGGAGATTTTTATTTGGAGCAAAGGAAAGGACTTTGATGTCTCCAAACCTGATTTAAGTGTTGCTCTTCAATATCTTACTGAGTTATTGGACAAGGGTTTGTCTTTCTCCTCGATAAAGGTCCATGCTGCAGCCATTTCTGCTCACTATGATTGTGACCCTCCTTTATTCTCTCACCCTTTGTTTAAGCAATTTCTTAGAGGGCAAAGAATATAAGACCCCAGAGCTCCTACTCCTGCTTGGGATCTCAATTTTGTGTTGGAAAAGCTTACTCTACAACCTTTTGAGCCTGCAGCTTGGCCGAGTTAAAGTATTTGTCATGGAAAACTGCTTTTTTGTTGGCCATTACCTCTGCAAGAAGGGTTTCTGAATTACAGGCCCTCATGGCAGTGGAGCCTTTCCTGATTTTTCATAAGGATAGGGTATCTTACTAATCCTTCCTTTATGCCTAAAGTGGTTTCTAGTGTGGCCTTAAACCAAACTATTCATTTGCCTACTTTTTATGCAAACCCCCAAAATAAAGGGGAGAAAATTTTGCATACTTTGGATATTCACAGGCAGTTCGTTATTATTTGAGCAGAACCAAGGAGTTCAGACAGTCTCAGCAGTTGTTTGTTTCTTTTGCCTTGGGTTCACAGGGTAAACCTGTTTCAAAACAAACTATTTCTAAATGGATTGGGTTTTGTATTTCTTTCTGTTATTCCCATCATGGTAAGGAGATTCCGCTGGAATCAGGCCTCATTCCACTAGGGCTACTGCTACTTCCACGGCCTTTCTAAGGGGGTAGCTACAAAGACATTTTGGAGGCAGCTACTTGGAGTTCAGTGCATACTGTTTCTAAACATTACCACCTTCCTCTCTATTCTAAGTCTAGGGCTGGATTTGCCACTGCAATTTTACAGGGCATTTTAGCAGCCCCTAATGCTTTGATTTTTACCAACCTCCCTTTCCCGTTGCTTTGGGATTCTACCCATAAGTAAGGACTGCAGCAGTGTGAGATGAAGAACATAGTACAGTTTTGTACCTACCATAAATGTAGATGTAAGATCCACATTGCTGCAGTCCAACCCTCCCTCCTTCCCCACTGTAGTTTAACAGGGTGCTATGCTTTAGGTGATGGTTGTTGTTGGGCATGTTTTGGGAGATATTCTGTTTTTGGCTGTGGCCTTTCTTGTTTGGCCTTCTGACATCTGGGGCAAGAAAGACTGACTGATGTCAGTTCTAGGCGCCATGACCGACGCCAGCCTAATATAAGTAAGGACTGCAGCAATGTGGATCTTCGAACATCTACATTTATGGTAGGTACAAAACTGTACTTTCTACATCCAGGTAACCCAAATTCACCAGACCCATGTCCTGACAAGTCACCTGAAGAAACTGCCAATACCTTCAACACCTACCTTATTGAATCCATTTCCAAACTATTTAACCCCAACCTCTCAAACAACACTTCAAACCTCCCTATACACCTCTCAACCACTGTCTCCGTAAACTCCTCTCTCAAACCTGTCTCCACTGACTATATCAGAACTCTACTCAAAGCTCAAACCATGCTCTGTATCAGCAGGCAATATTCCTTCTTACTTTGCCCAGATTGCTGCACCCTCCCTTGCTATGCCTGTATCTATACTAATCAATCGCTCCATCTCGGAGTCTGTTTCTTCCATCTGGAAACAGTTTTACACTCTTCCTATGCATAAAGGAGGTAATTCCACAGAAATATTTAATTTCAGACCGATCACTATCCTCTTCCCCCTCTCTCCAGAATCCTTGAGAAATGTATACACAAACGAGTTATGCATCATCTCTTAAAAGAAAGACTTCTCACTCCAACACAGCATGGCTTCCATCCCAAGCATAGTACAACCACAGCTCTACTGTCATTTCTCAACACCTTAGCCCTTGCTAAAGGTGATCACAAACTCGTATCCTGTCTATTCCTTGACCTTTCTAAGGTTTTTGACACTGTCTTACACATTGCTACTTAGTAAACTTGTAGACCTAAACTTCTCCCCTGATACAGTTGCATGGTTCTCCAGCTATCTCCAGACATCTTTCAACTCAGTAGAGACATGGCTAACTAAAAATCAGCTCATCCTCAACCCTAAGAAAACAAAATTACTACTCTTTCTACCTAAATCTGCAAATCACATTAAACTTTCCTTCTTCATAAGGTCCCTAAACAATACTCCTACAGAACTTGAAACTAGCACAAAACTCCTTGTCATTACCATTGACAACCAACTAAAATTTGATCTTGACATTAACAACTTATCAAAAAAAACACCAAAAGCTAGGACTGTTGTACAGGAACAACAAATTCCTAACTACTGAAGCTAGGATTTCTCTTACCCATGTCTGCCTTCTACCATGCTTAACCTATTGTTCCCAAATGCTCACAAGTCTGAACTCCTCCCTACCTACCAAATTAGAATCAACCTACTACAAAATAGCTAGATTTGCAGCTCAAAAAAACATATAAATCTCACCACTGCCTCTCCCTAAAATACCTGAACTGGTCCAAACTACCTCACCTGTTCCTACAATATCAACTCCAAATCATGCACTCCATCCTATATCAGCCTGATTTCTGGCCAAGACTATCTTCTTTCATCTCTCAGTACTGCCCCCTACAAGACTTCGAAGCTCAACCCAAGACCTACTAAAAATTCATAAACCCAAATCCAACACATGATGCAGCTTGTATATCTACCATCCCTCTATTGCATGGAACAAACTCCCACTTAGAAATAACAATCCTGACTCACCCCAAACAATTTAAGCTAGCAACCAAAGACCACTTTAAAAAACAATGGTCCTGCCATTGTACTCACCCTTCATGATTATTACCCACCTTTATAGTAGTGTCAAACTAACTTACTAAAACTTACCATTAACTACTTCATCCTATTCAACCTCCAAAGCTTCTATACTCTGCTCCCTGAAATTCTTGTGTAACCTTTTAAGTTTCTACTACTCTGCATACAAAACAAGAAGTTATGTACTCACCATAATATTCAATGTATGTAGTCCATCTCGCCTTACATTCTTACTCGTGGGTTCGGAGCTGAACCTCTGCTCCGACTCTGCCATACTCTAGCTAGAAATCTTCAATTGGCTCGTGGCTGAGGTATCCCATCATGCAACAGGTCTATTCCCCAGATCTTGTTTGCTGCAAGCGTGTATACACACACACACACACACACACACACACACACACACACACACACACACACACACACACACACACACACACACACACACACACACACACACCCAACAACAACCTCCAGGAAGGGGTATGAGGGAGGGTTAATAAGAATGTAAGGCGAGATGGACTACATACATTGAACGTTATGGTGAGTACTTAACTTCTTGATTTTATGTAGTCCAATCTCTCCTTCCTTCTTACCCATGGGACAGCGTCCCTAGCACCTCGATCTTGGGCGGCTCAGTGAAAAATACTCTTGAGCACTGTGGAACCTAAGGAAGATCTGCCTCTAGAGACCAGATCTAATTTGTAGTGACTAATAAAGGTATGAGGTGAAGCCCATGTTGCTGCAGCACACATATCATCCATAGACATCCTAGCCTGAAACACAGTTGAGGGTAGCCACAGATCATGTAGAATGAGCCTTCACTTTAAAGGGTAATTCTTTGCCACTGGAAGCATAAATAAATGAGATGCAATCAGAGATCCAAGTCTAGTGTCTGAAAATGAGATAAACATTTGATCTGATTTCCTGAAATCTTTTGTCCTATGTAAATAGAAATGCAATTGTGTATGAACATCTAGCTGATGAAAATTAAATTCTGCCTTATTGGAGAATTCAGGAAAAAACACAGGCAACTCAATGGATTGATTGATATTGACAATAGAGGCAACCTTTGGAACAAAGGAAGGATAGATTCTTAAGGAGACCCTATCTTTGTGAAACACCAAATAGGGTGGCTTAACTGATAATGCTTGGAGTTCAGAGACCTGCCTAGCTGAAGTTATGGCTAACAAGAATACTGTCTTCCATGACAAGAATTTAATGTTACATGTAGCTGCGGGCTCAAAGGGAGTTGAGGTGAGCTTCTGTAATATAAAATTAAAGTCTCATGGCATTACTGGATCAAAGACTGGTGGTCGTAGTAACAATGTCTCTCTCAGAAAAGCCCTACAAAGCCTATGAGCCATAAGGTTGGGCACATTAGCAACGTCAAAGGTAGAAATTGCTGCCAGTTGCACTTTAATGGTTGCTGCAGCTGACCCCTGACTGAACAGTTGAGAAGGAAATTCTAATATTGCCGAAATAGGCACTGTATAAGGATCAATATGTCTCTCACGGGCCCAAATAGTAAATCTCTTGCACTTACTGGAATAAGTCTTCCTGGAAGAGTGCTTGTGGGAAGATAATATAATATGGACCACTTCCAGGGAAAAGTCATGAAGCCTGACTAAGGATGGAACTGGAGCTGTCAACTTGAGGGTCTGGATGGAGGGATGGAACTGTCCTGACATACGAGTCAGCAGATCTGGAGCTGGGTCCAGAATCCAGGGCTTGTCCATTAGATAGAGTTGAAGGAAGGGAAACCAAATCTGATTAGGCCAGTGTGGAGCAATGAGGATCATTTTGCTTCCCAAAGACTGTGCTTTCTGAATGACCTTTGATATCAGAGATAATGGTGGGAAGGCGTAGAGCAGACCGGAGGGCCAATCGTGAACCAGAGCGTCCCTGGGTGTCTCCCCCTCCAGGGGGATAAGGGTGAAGTAGCTGCTGCATTTGGCATTGAGGGGGCTGGCAAATAGATCTCAGCAAGGGTGAACCCCATCTGTGGAATATCTTCTGCACAACATAATTGTTCAGAGACCACTCGTGAAACAGTAGGATAGCTCTGCTCAGCCTGTCAGCAATCACATTGGAGTTCCTCGGTATGTGCATTGTAACTAGAAAGCGTTGGGAAGACACCGCTCACTGCCAAACTCGAAGTGCCTCTCTGCAAAGGGGGTATGATTTGGTTCCTCCCTGTTTGTTCAGATACCATACCACTGACATGTTGTCTGAGTGGATTGCACTTGTCCCTAGAGGGAGAAAGCTCTGAAGTGCTTGCAACGCTCATAGCACTGCTCTCATCTCCAAGACATTGATATGCAAATGGGTCTCATGATCCTGTCATGTGCCTTGGACTGTCCTGCCAAGATAATGCCCCCCCACCCGATCTGGGAGGCATCTGTGGTCACCGTGGCAACTGGAGAAGATGGAACAAAAGGCTTGTCCATGTTGAGGTTGCTGGCCTGAAGCCACCAATGTAGATCCTGCTTGCACGTGTCGTAATCAGAATAGAATGGGAGAGTGGAAGGTGCTGTAGTGACCATTGGGCGAAAAGCAGCCACTGAAGAACCCTCGTGTAGTCTGGTAAGGGGAACTAGCATGATCGTGGCAGCCATGGTCCCTAATAACTTGAGGACCACTTTTGCCTTGACCTTTCTCAATGGTAGTAAGGCGCAGACCTGCTGTTGTAGAGCCTGAATTCTCTCTTCTGGTAAGAAGGCCCTCATGAGCACCATATCTAGTTTGGCACCAATAAAGGTGACATGCTGAAAGGGCAACAAGGCAGATTTTTTTCCAATTTAGAGTAATTCTTAACCTTTGGCATAGCGTAATGGTGGCGTCCCTGGTCTGTAACAGTAGATGCCTGGTGGTGGCAGAAAGGAGCCAGTCATCCAGGTATGGAAACACTTGGAATCCCTGATGTCTCAAGTGCGTCATTACCACTACCATGCATTTGTTGAACACCCTGGGGGCTGTGGTGAGACCAAAAAGCAGAGTGCAAAACTGAAAATGACTGGCTTCCAGCTGGAAGCGTAGATGACGTCTCGATGCCCTGTCCATCTTGATATGGTAGTAAGCATCTTTGAGGTCGATGGAGCACATCCACACGTCTTTCCCTAACAGAGGGAGTATTGACTGGAAGGTGACCATGTGGAACATTGAACCTTCATGTACAAAAGTCCATCGGCCAAGATCCAAGATGGGTCTCCGGTCCCCTGTTCTTTTCGGCACCAAAAAGAATCTGGAGCAAGTCCCTAATCCTACTTGGTCTGCGGGGAAAGGCTGGATGGTTCTTTGACAGCAACTTTTTTTATTTCTAAAGTTGTGGAATCCCTGTGACTGGGTGGAATGTCTGGGATTCTCTTGGTTGGCGGGGGAGGAGAAGAGAAGGGAATATAACCTCTGGAAATGATCTTTAATACCCACTTGTCTTGGGTGATGTCTTGCCAGGCTTCTGGGAACAAAGAAATGCGACCCCCGACTGGCTCCAGTGATGCACAGTCGGGCCTCCCTTCAGGAGCGCTGGTAGGGAGAACCACGAAAGGAATCATGGTCCCCCTGGTTATGTGGGCCTCCTCTGCCTCTAGAGCAGCATCTACCTGAATTTCCACCCCCTCCCCTGCCTCTGGAGGGGGAATCACTTTGTGCATCCTGAAAAAACCTCTGCGACTTCCTGAACCACATTTTCCCACCCTTCTGGCCCTTGAGAGGAGATCTAGAAGGCATGGAAAAATGGACTCCCATGGCAGACGAGGTTTTTCCTTCCTGCTCACACCTAGTGAGAGTGTCCTTCACCTTGGTTCCGAACAAAGATGAACCGTCAGAGGGGGCGTTGGTGAATGTAGACTTGAAGGCCTCTGCAAAATTGCACAGGCGTATCCAGGAGTGTCTCCTAAGAGAGACTCTGGAACCCGCTGCCCTACTCACTCCATTGGCTGCGTATGAGATCCGCCTCATGGAGGAGTTAGTAAGGGAATTTAGGGTAGACATCTGCATTGACCTTCTGTGCCACGGCATCAGAAATGTTATCCTGTAGAGAATCTCCTAGCTCTTTTAGGAGATCTCTCTGGAGCCTTGTAAAATGCATCAAGTAGTTCAGCGACTGCAGTGTAAATGCTGCTGAGGTAAACACACGCTTCCCATACCTGTCCATAGCCCGGGACTCCTTGTTAGGCAGATGGACGGTAGATGAAGTTTCAGCAAGTTCCTTCTTGGTGGCTGCTGCCACCATCATGGCATCTACTGGAACGCCTTTTTTTAGATATTCCTTGTCAGTGGGGGTGGACAAAAACTTATTGGGTCTCCTAGGGACTGGTTCCACAACGTCAAGAGTTCACACCTTTCGACAGACAAGATCTAGTAGCTCATCGAAAGGGGGAGAAACTCAAGAGGTGGAGGGTTGAGACCCAAAAGCCTTCAGGAACACAGACTCCTCATCAGAAGGGGATTTTGAGGGCCAGTGGCCTCTCTGCTTCAAGATCTCAAGGATATCTGAAAAAGCGATATCTTCAGAAGACTACTTGGGGGACCCCTCTGACTCCTCGAGGTTGGTGTCCGATGTGAGAGACTCATCTTACACAATCTCTTTCTGGCGGGCTCCTCTGGCAGAAACTCTGGGGAGACGTCAGAAAGTTGGGGACCACTCATGGAGGTATGCTGAGGCTTAGGGTCTCCGCTGCCCAGGGATAGAGGGTGATCCGAAATGGACACCGGTGCCGGAGGGGGCAAAGTATCGGTGCCGTAGGATGCAGCTGGTGACTTGGCCAGCATGCTCCTCATAACCTCGAAAGCTGATCCCCCTGGCTCTGAAGGCCGACTAACTGTAGAGGATACAGTAGTAGCCCTTGGCGCCAAGGAGATGAGGTCCGAAGCAGATGTCTCGTCCAAGCTCACTCAAGCCAAAGCACTGAGAGGAAGGCTCAGAACCGATGATCAATCCAAACCCCTCCCCCTCTGGTCCAACCAGAGAACCGTGGACCCTCGACCCCATGGACGGGGCCGACTGAGTCTGAGCGGAAATCGGAACAAAGAGGCAAGGCTACTGAAACTGACCTAGTGGCACCCGACAGAACTGACAACTCTGGCTCTGAAGACTGAGAAAGGTTCTGAGGAGGAACAACAAAGGATGAAGAGGCCATAGGCTGTGGAGCCGACTGGGTCAGAGCTGAAATCAGTTTGGCCAACACCGATGACTGAAGCAGTTTCTTCACCACTCTATCAATGTCCTCCTCGGAAAGGGTCCTGGAGGACCTGGAGGATATAGTTGGAGATCTGGATCTCCCTACGGAAGGGGACTTGTGTGAAGGAGAAACCAGTCGAATAACTGGAGACCGGCTCTGAATCAAAATATCCGTGACCGGCTCAGAAAGGCTTGGAGCCGATACAGACTTAGTCAAGACACTACCTTCTGTCGGCACCGAGGGCAATGGAACCGAAGAAGAATAAGCTGTTATAGCAACTTTCTCTGGCGGCTCCGAGGAAACAGATGGAGCCGGAGAGTGCTTCTTAGAAGTCTCTTTGTCCTTTTTAGCTGGAGAGGATAAGGCAGTTGGAAGACTTAGCCAAGTCTTCCTTGGAGTGTTTAAGCAGTCCTTTCAAAATGAGCTTGTTCTTCCTCTACTGTAGCACGTGGGGACTGAAGGAATGACTAAACAAGCAGGACTCTTGGAGGTGAATAGCCCCCAAGCAGTACACGTGCACAGAGTGCCCATCAAAGACATTTTATTGTTGCATTCAACACACTTTTTAAAGCCCAAAGGCCTGTGTTCCTTAGAATCCTTAGACATGCTGAATAAAGGGGAACACACACAGATACAAAGCAATACGTATAAACACTGGACCCAATTAAATCCCGCACGGGAAACTAGAGCCTCTAACTAAAAACAGCCTAGTAACTGGCAGGAAAAAGACTACAGGGAGGACTAGGTCCTCTAACTTAAACGGGCCTAGTCCAGGGAAACAAAGGCAGGATAGCACCACTAGCCAGACATGACAACACTAAAAGCTAACAGAATGGAGCAACCAACCAAAGACCACACGGAAACAATAGGGAGGACTAGGTCCTCTGACTGAAATGGGCCTAGCCCGTGGGAAGAAAGGAAACTAACGGGATACCAAAACGGCCAATGAAAGGGCCACAAAAACAGCAAGAGAAGAAAAACAAAGACAGTATAACACCACTACCACACACACACAGAGCTATGAAAATAACTTTGTTGAGCAACAAGTCCAAAGTTTATAAAAAGTTTATAAAACGTATACTTAGCCACAGCCAAAATCGAGACCACATCTGAGTGTAATGAGTGACAAACGAGATCTGGGGAATAGACCTGTTGCATGATGGGATACCTCTTAGCCACGAGCCAATTTAAGACTTCGAGCTAGAGTATGGCTGAGTTGGAGCCGAGATTCTGCTCTGAACCCATGGGTAAGAATGAAGGCGAGACTGGACTACATAACATCCTTAAATTTACTCAGCTCTCTTTTTAAACCAAAACATACATTCTCCTTTTTGTTTAACTACCAAAATTCTCTATTGCTATTTTTATTGAACTGTATCTGTATCGCTATTTTTATTGCATTGTATATCTTTGGAGCTTTTCTTCCCAGACCTCCGATGAAAAAGGGCAATAGCTCAGCTGGACACTCCCAGTCAAATGTAAAATAACGATTAGTTTGGGACTGTGTGTAATAAAGCAACTAATATCGTTTAGATTATTTTGGGAATACATGTGTAATAAAACTCGTTCGGATTAGTTTGGGGGAGTACATGTGTATTTCTACAGAAGTGTAAGAGAAGTCAATGAATGTTTTCAACCATATTGCTCTCCAGGCCTCAGGAGTTAAGTGACTGGATAGTCAATTGAACATTTGCTAAAAATTGTCTTCCTACTGTTTTTTTTCTATGTAAAATTTAAATGATAGTTTGGGATAAAGACACAGACCTAGATAATTGTATCAGCGCACCTAAATAATGGTCATCATAGAAATGTCTTAAATGTGCAGTGGGGTGTGCCTTCAATTAGAATCCTGCTTGTGCCAAACATTGTAGTTCCTGAGCTGGAAGGATTAAGTAATTTATTTGTAGAAAGGAAGGAACAGACGATAAATTCATCTTGAAGGCCATTTTTGAATTATAGCTATGATACGGGATTCTTTTAGTAGAATCAAGTCATCCGTATGAAATGTCATGTGACTATAATGTAGTATGAAGTAATCCGTATGAAATGTGGTGTGACTATAATGTAGTATGAAGTCATCTGTATGAAATGTCATGTGACTATAATGTAGTATGAAGTCATCCGTATGAAAAGTAAAAACAAAGTTCTTTCCGGAACTACAGCTGTCAGTGTTTCCTAAGCACAGATGTAATTATCCAAATCTAAATTAGTTTGCCAAAATTTCAGGACCATATGATCGACAGTTTGAAATATCAAAAAAAACAATTCGGAAGAAGAAACAGCATTTTAGCAGCAGAGCAAGCCCCCTGCAACCCCCTTACCCCCTGCTAATTATGTATGTATGTATTTATTTTATTTTACATTTGTTGACCAGGATGGTCTAACTGGATGCATGTCCATTTTCAGTAGAGTCCTGGGGAGATAAGCTCCAAGAAGTTACATTAGTACAACTATTCAGGTAAAGGTTATTATACAGATACAAACTTAGGTTTCAACAGTTCTAAAATGTACACAGTTTAAACATAAATTTAGGTAACAAGTTATGGTACAGATACATAAGTTTCAACAATTGCAAAAAAAAAAACAACTTGCACAGACTGTACAGAATTTGATGGAAGTAATTAGATGAGATGTTTTACACTCTGTTTACAAACGACTTGGCTATACACGTGAAATGAGCTGTAAAGGGTAAGATATGTCTATGTAAAAGATAAGTAATAGGTGGAGATTGACAAAAGTCAGAGCAGATATAAGGTCTGTAGCAAGAGAGAGAAGGGAGCCACATAGGATTAGTCTGGATTTATACAGGGACGTAACCAATGGGTATTAAGATAGTTTCAGATTGTGCTTAAAAAGTGCAAAAGAAGACAGCGATGTAAGTTCGTAAGTGAGTTGGTTCCAGTTTTTTTTCCCACTGCATTAGAGAACAAGGCATCTTCTGCCATGTTTTTAAATTTACATGTTGATACAAGTAGATGTTCTTCATCTCACATTGCTGCAGTCCTTACACTTGGGTAGTCCGCTGTCCTCGGTCGGCCCGAATATCAAAGTATTAGGCTGACTTCGGTCAAGGCGCTTAAGACTGACATCAGGACGTCAGGGTACAAATGCGCATGACCGACGTCATATCCTCAGTCTTTTTTGCCGCATGGTCCGATGCAGAAGCAGCGTTGCAAGTGCCGTTCGGCATTCTGAAATTTTTCGAATTTGGAGTTTCAGACCGAGTCAAAGTTGGCTAAGTACCCGTTAGAATATTTTAGTTTTTTCTTGCCTCAGTGGTTTACCGGATGTCAGAAAAAGTGAATAACTGTATTTCTTGTGGGAAGCAGATACCGCATAGAGATTATCATACTTTGTGTATTCCTTGTTTGGGGCCTGAGCACGACGTTGTTGGGTGTCGCTTTTGTGCTAGGTTCAATAAGCGCACTATTAAGCGAAGGTTAGATTGTGCCAGGTTGGTCTTCGGGAAGCGGTGCAATTGTAATATGCCGTCGGATGCTCAGACGCCCGCTTCCTCGAAGAAGCGCAAGGACAAAGCAGCTAAACCCAGGCAAGAAGAGTCGTCCGTACCGGACGCCGGTTCTTTAGAGGCGTCAGTGGAACCGGTGGTTCCGCCGGAGGCTTCTCTGGAGTCCCAGGGGGAGACTTTGATATTGCAGGATGTGGCCTCTCAGGAGGTAGGTCAGGCTGAAGGGGCTTCTCAGGTTACTGTACTCCCCTCCCTTCCTAGGGTGGTTAGGCCCCCTCCTTCTGTTTCCAAGGCTTCTCCCAGAGGCAGGCCAGGTTTAGCTTCTGTTGGTGTCACTCCTAGTTCAGCAGGGTCTGTGCCCAAGAAGCACATGCTTAAAATGGCAGAAGATTTAATTACTTTGATTAGAGGTTCTTTGCCCCCTCCTGATAAGAGGCCTAGGGTGGAGCCAGAGTTGGGGAGTTTTGAGCAGGCTTCGGATGTTTCAGAGTCTTCGGCTGAAGACTTGCAGGAATACTCTCCTTATTCTGATTCTGATGCAGATGATTCGACTCCTTCTGCTTCTCCTCCAGAGGATTTCTCTTTTTCAGAGACTCTTCATTCCATGAGGGAACATTTTAAGTGGGAAGGTCAGGATTTCTCTGATTCCAGGAAAAGGCTTGGGAATTTTGCTTTTGCCCCAGCATAGGCCCTTGGCTATACCACCTGTTCTGGATGTTGTGGAAGATGTGTTTGCAGAGGCTTCACTTAATCCTGATTCTTTGCCTCCTGCTCCTGTTAAGCGGATAGATATTACAGGGTGCCTGAGGCTCATAAATATCTTTATAAGAGTCCTAGGGCGGACCCAGAAACTGTTAGTCAGGGACCTAAGGGTGTCAAGGCCTCTGTTGTAAAGAATCCGGTGCTTCCAGATAAAGAGGCCAGAGCTTTGGATAGATGGGGAAAGAAAGTCTATACTTCTTCCACCTTAGCTATGAGGGCTTTGAATTGCCAGTTTCACATGTTGAAATATCAAAACTATCTTCTTTCTCAATGGAAGTCTAAGGTAGATGCTCTGGCGGAAGGCATTGAGTGTAAAGAATTGCAAGATTTGGTGCATGTCTCTGAACAAGTGGGTAAGCATTCTTTACAATGTGGTTTTGATGCTGTACAGGCCTCGTCTAGGGTGGCTGCCACTGGTTCAGTTCTTCGCAGGCACGCCTGGCTGAGGGATCAGAATTTATCTGACCATGTTAAGACAAGGATTTTGGATGCTCCTTTACAGTCTGATGTGTTGTTTGGTTCACCTGTGGAGTCAGTCTTGAAGAAAATGGAAGACAAGGCTAAGTCTATGCAGGCTGTTAAAGATTTTTGCAAGTTCAGCCTCCGAAGTTTAGTAGGAATTGGCCTGCTAAGGGGTGGACGTATCCTTCTTATGATTCTCAGTCTAGGGGTAGATCTAGACGTGGTAGGGGTAGAGCTCAGAGTTCCTTCAGGCCTAGAACAGGGAGTTCACCTGCACAATCTTCGGGTGAGGGCAGGGGCCAGTCCTTTCGTAAACAGGCCCAATGACCTACCTTTTCAGCTGCCAGATCCTTCTTGCCTGGCAGCACCTTTGGGAGGAAGGTTGGCACTCTTCAAGGAAAATTGGAGTTTGATTACCCAAGACAGATGGGTATTGGATATCATACACCAAGGTTACAAGTTTTATTTCCATACCTTGCCTCCTTTCAAAGGCATGCCGGACGTTCCTCCTCAGCAAAGACTAGAGGCTCACAAACAAATTTCTCTGCTACTTCAAATAGGGGCCATACAACCAGTCCCTCTGCCAGAAGTGGGCCTAGGATTTTATTCTCGCCTGTTCCTAGTACCAAAGAAGGGGAACACGTGGAGACCAATTTTGGATTTATCTATCCTCAACACATATCTGGACATTCCCAAGTTCAAAATGTTGACGTTACAACAGCTTTTGCCTCTGCTGGGCAAAGATCACTGGATGGTGACTCTGGATCTCAAGGAGGCTTACCTTCATGTTCCTATCAGGCTCAGTTGCAGGAAGTATCTGCGTTTTCGGGCTGGGACTTCTCATTATCAGTTCTCTGCATTGCCCTTTGGCTTATCTACTGCCCAGAGTGTTCACAAAGGTTCTGGCTCCAGTGATAGCTTTCTTCAGGCTAAGAGGAATACAGATCTATCCTTATTTGGACGATTGCCTGATTCTGGCCCAAGAAAAGGACGAACTTCTTCATCATTTACAGTATGTGATAGCAGTGCTAAGATGCCTGGGGTATTCTGTGAACGAAATAAAGTCCAGTCTAGTACCCTCTCAGGACATGTGCTTTCTGGGTGTGAGACTGAATACAGCATCCCAGATGGCCTTTTTGACCCCGGACAAACAAAAGAATCTTTCTCTGTACTTCCATCAATTGTCTCATCAGTCCAGGCTGACTGCAAGGACAGTCCTTCAAGCCTTGGGGTTCATGGCATCTTGTATTCTGGTGCTTCCCAATGCCAAACTGCATATGAGGAAGCTACAATGGTATCTCAAAAATGTATGGGCACAGCACTGCCAAGATATGGACACTGTCATTCAGATAATACCTTGCATTCAAAAGGAATTTTTGTGGTGGGCTCAGGAATGTCACCTAAACAAGGGACTCTCTGTGACCCGGCCAGAGGCGAGTCAGATTCTAACGACAGATGCCTCAGACAAAGCTTGGGGAGCTCATCTAAATGGAAAGTGGGTACAAGACACGTGGCCTGCCAGACTTCAACATCTACATATCAACTTGAAGGAGATGTTAGCAGTCCAATTTGCATTAATAGCTTTCAAGGATTTACTTCTTCCAGGGCAGGTGTTGGTTCTAACAGACAACACAACTGTCATGTGGTACATCAACAAGCAAGGGGAACATTCTTATCCTCTATGCAGACAAGCAATGATTTTGTGGGAGACTGCTCTCAGTTTACAGCTAAATCTTCAGGCAAGGTTTCTGCCGGAGCACAGAACTCCTTAGCAGATGTGTTGAGCAGACAAATTATGGATCCCCACGAGTGGAAATTGGATCCTCATGTATTTCAGAAATTGACAGTGTTATGGGGAACTCCAGACATAGATCTGTTCGCTTCTCCACTAAACTACCAGCTGCCAAAGTTTTGCACGAAAAGGTTTCATCCCACAGCTTGGAAAGTGGATGCTCTCTCATTCAATTGGAGCAATCTTCATGTGTATGCCTTTCCACCTCTGCCTCTCCTCCCAAAGGTACTCCTGAAGGTCAGACAGGACAAGCCAAAGATGATTCTAATAGCTCCAGATTGGCCTCGACAGCACTGGTACCCATTACTGAGAAGTCTGATACGGGAGCCTCCATGGCCTTTGCCTTCGATTCCACACCTGCTGTCTCAGGAGAACAGTCATTTACTCAATGTCAAACTTCACTCTCTGCATCTAACAGCCTGGCATATTCTGTTTTAAACCCTGGAGGGTCTCAGCTTCCACAGCAAGTTTTGAATGTTATTTTGGAGGCCAGAAGGCCTAGTACAAGAAAAGTGTACGCAGATAAATGGAGGAGATTTTTATTTTGGAGTACAGCAAAGGAATTTGATGTTTCTAAGCCTAATTTAAGTGTGGCTCTTCAATAATCTTACTGAGTTACTGGACAAAGGTTTGTCCTTCTCCTCTATTAAGGTTCATGCTGCAGCAATTTCTGCTCACTATGACTGTGACCCACCATTGTTTTCTCATCCTTTGTTTAAGCAATTCCTTAGAGGGCAAAGAATATAAGACCCCCACGTAGAGCTCCTACTCCTGCTTGGGATCTCAATTTTGTGTTGGAGAAACTCACTCTACAACCTTTTGAGCCTGCAGCTACTGCCGAGTTGAAATATTTATCATGGAAGACTGCTTTTTTGTTGGCCATTACCTCTGCGAGAAGGGTTTCTGAATTGCAGGCCCTTATGGCGGTTGAGCCTTTCTTAATTTTCCATAAGGACAGAGTATCTTTGCGTACTAATCCTTCCTTTATGCCTAAAGTGGTTTCTGGTGTGGCTTTAAACCAAACTATTCATTTGCCTACTTTTTATGCAAACCCCCAAAATAAAGGGGAAAAGATTTTGCACACTTTGGATATACACAGGCAGTTGCGATATTATTTGAGCAGAACTAAAGGGTTCAGGCAGTCTCAGCAGTTATTTGTTTCATTTGCTTTGGGTTCTCAGGGCAAGCCTGTTTCAAAACAAACTATTTCTAAGTGGATTGGGTTTTGTATTGCTTTCTGTTATTCCCATCATGGTAAGGAGATTCCAGCTGGGATTAGGCCTCATTCCACTGGGGCTACTGCCACTTCTACAGCTTTTTTAAGGGGGGTGGCAACTAAAGATATTTTGGAGGCAGCTACTTGGAGTTCAGTGCATACTTTCTCTAAGCATTACCACCTTCCACTTTACTCTAAATCTAGGGCTGGTTTTGCCACTGCGATTTTACAGGGCATTTTGGCAGCTCCTAATGCTTTATAGTTTTGCCATCCTCCCTTACCTCTGCTTTGGGATTCTACCCAAGTGTAAGGACTGCAGCAATGTGAGATGAAGAACATAGTACAGTTTTGTACCTACCATAAATGTAGATGTTCGAAGATCTACATTGCTGCAGTCCAATTTACCCTCCCTCCTTCCCCTCTGTAGTTAGAGGCGGTTGTGTGGTTTGGGTTGTAAATATTGTGGATATTGTATATATTGTACATATGATTAGTGCAAGGGTGGTTGGTTGTTTTTTTGCTGTCTTTTGGTTTTGGCCTTTCTTTTTAGGGTCTTCTGACATCTGGGGCAAGAAAAGACTGAGGATATGACGTCGGTCATGCGCATTTGTACCCTGACGTCCTGATGTCAGTCTTAAGCGCCTTGACCGACGTCAGCCTAATACTTTGATATTCGGGCCGACCGAGGACAGCGGACTACCCAAGTGTAAGGACTGCAGCAATGTAGATCTTCGAACATCTACATTTATGGTAGGTACAAAACTGTACTTTTATTAGATTATCTTAATGTTTTGAGGTTTTTATATTGGGTAATGAGGCTGGAAAGAATTGGGGTATTAGTGGGTTGGTAGAGGGTCTTGTGGGCAATGGTGAGTTGGTTATAGTAAATCTGGTTCTGGAGCTCTAGCCAGCCTAATTGTTTCAGGTTATAGCAGTGATGGGTCCTGAAAGGAGAAGCAGTGACAAATCTGACAATATTGTTGTACGAGTTGGTCAGCTTGTTCAGGTTATATTGTTACAGGTTTGTATATATGGAAGAAGCATAGAGAAGTGTGGAGAGAAGATGGGAGTGGGCAATAGTCGCTCTAGCTAGTGGGGAGAGAAATTGTTTGATCCTGTAAAGAGATCCTAGTTTCTTGTGAACAGTTTTTATGGTATTGTTGATGTGGGTATCAAAGTTCAGGTTGTTATCAATAGTAATCCCTAAAAGTTTAGTTGTTGGATCAGGAGATATGAGTATGCCATTGTTGGATGAGATTGAGAAAGTGAGTGGGAGTGACTTCCTGGTAGGAGTAAAGAGCAAGAGTTTGCTTTTTTGTGGTTCAAGAGGAGGCGGCGTTGTAGAAACCAGTTCTCTGTTATACTAAACATTTTTTGGGTTAGAGTCGGTAGTTGGGATTGAGATTTAGCTGAGTCGATTATTGTCAAATCATCTGCATATTGTATACAGTTAGCTTGAGGAATAGCTCTGTTTAGGTCGTTGATAAATATTCAGAAAAGGAGGGGGCCTAATAAGGAGCCCTGTGGAACACCTAAGGTAACAGGGAGAGATGGTATGATAGGTTGTTGTCCCATAGGAAAGCCTGTTGTCTAAATGATACTAATTTCAAGATTGTACTACAGTGGGAAAAGGGCACATTCTTGAACTGTGGTCTCTGTGCAACTCTGGTAAGAACCATTCATACTCATTCTTAATTTTGAGTTTTTACATAGTCACTCATGTGGTCTTAACCATATGAAGTTCGACTAAAAACTCTACATACTGACACCCACCAATTATCCATGTTATTTGCTGATTATACTAAAACAGTGACAGTCATGGAAGCTGAATTTAAAGACATATAGAGGAATGTGATGTCCATAATTTTAGAAATATGGATAGTTACGGAAGGGTGCATGTGTGTGTGTGTGCATGCTAGTGTATGTCCATGTTTGCATTTGTAGGAAGGTGTGCGTGTGTGTGTACATGCTAGTGTATGTCCATGTTTGCATTTGTAGGAAGGTGTGCGTGTGTGTGTACATGCTAGTGTATGTCCATGTTTGCATCTGAAGGAAGGTGTGCATGTGTGTGTGCATGCTAGTGTATGTCCATGTTTGCATCTGTAGGAAGGTGTGCATGTGTACATGCTAGTGTATGTCCATGTTTGCATCTGTAGGGAAGGTGTGCATGTGTGTGTACATGCTAGTGTATGTCCATGTTTGCATCTGTAGGAAGATGTGCATGTGTGTACATGCTAGTGTATGTCCATGTTTGCATTTGTAGGAAGGTGTGCATGTGTGTGTACATGCTAGTGTATGTCCATGTTTGCATCTGTAGGAAGGTGTGCATGTGTGTGTACATGCTAGTGTATGTCCATGTTTGCATCTGTAGGAAGGTGTGCATGTGTGTGTACATGCTAGTGTATGTCCATGTTTGCATCTGTAGGAAGGTGTGCATGTGTGTGTGCATGCTAGTGTATGTCCATGTTTGCATCTGTAGGAAGATGTGCATGTGTGTGTACATGCTAGTGTATGTCCATGTTTGCATCTGTAGGAAGGTGTGCATGTGTGTGTACATGCTAGTGTATGTCCATGTTTGCATTTGTAGGAAGGTGTGCATGTGTGTACATGCTAGTGTATGTCCATGTTTGCATCTGTAGGAAGGTGTGCATGTGTGTGTACATGCTAGTGTATGTTCATGTTTGCATCTGTAGGAAGGTGTGCATGTGTGTGTACATGCTAGTGTATGTCCATGTTTGCATTTGTATACTTTTTTCTAACTTTCCTTCTCCTTTGTTAGAAACTTTCACAGTATGAAAATTGTGCTCTTCATAATCTCTGTATTTTTTAAACATGTATTTAATCATACTGATACAGATATATATACAGTAATGGCAGTCTTGTATGTTTACTTGCACAGGCCTAAAACTGTTACCTCCCCACCATTAAAATGTTACACTTACACTATGCTGTATGAGTTAATTAACAGACACTTAAGAAAGCCCACCCGGCTAAGGAAACCGGCTATGTAAGATCAGAAGGCTGCAACATAAAATCCTCCCAGGTGTAGTAGTTTCCAAATGTGTAACATTCCTTTCTTTATGCCCCCCTTCTGCAGACTTTCAAACACCATAGATTTTGACAACTGTTAGTCATCATAATGTAGTAAGCGGGCTGGGGTAAGCAAGAATCCTGGTAATTATCCCTCTTGTGAAAGCAAAACAGATACATTGCACTTGACTTGTGGAGCAGTACATCTCCTATTGGCCTTCTGCTAGATTTATGTATCATTAGTATTGATGTAAACTAGAATTGTGCCACTCAGTAAGACTGACAGTTCCCATTCCACAAAAATTGAACTTGGTCTCCCTGTTATCCTTGAAATAAGTAGAGCATCATATGACAGTGTTCTCGGGATGCACGAAAGTTATAATAATGATGTCAGTGCAAACATATTTTTAGAAGAAAGTTATGCAGGGTGTATTTAACTTAAAACCAAACTCCCATTTCTCAGAGGTTTTAGTTCTTTATATTCTGTTTAAATATACTGTTTTGTCTCCAATTTATTCATTAGAGTTGGTGCATACTTTAACCTGTCCCACATTGAATTTAACTTGTATATTGTAAGAAAGTGAATGGTGTATATATGTGTACCGTAGGTTCATAGGTGTGTACTAGGCTAATGGCACTGGAGCCTTTACAAGCCTAGCCCATAGAAGTGCCCTGGTACCATGCTGCTCGACGTTAGTTCACAGTGCCACCATCAAGTAGAGCCACTGGAGTGATCCCCAGGGTGAACTTTCTATTTCCCATCCACTCATCAAGATTTCTCTCTATTGATTTAAGACATTTTTACAATCATTTAATTAGCCTTTCATTTATGGTTAATGGCAAGTGAAACTGCTTGGCAGGGGCAGCTCGTGCTATCCGACTGCCGGACTGCAGCCCTCCCACCTAGAAAAAACAAAAAGAAAAAAAATCTGTGAAACAAAAAATCACGAGTCCCGACTCCTCTGCGCATGCGCAGAGGCATTGGGTTACTCAGACTGCCTTTATCAGTAGTCCAGATGCAGAGAAAGAGGTACCCAGCAATCTGTGCTGTGAGATACCCAGGAATCTGTGCAGTGACAGCCACACAGAATAGAGGAGCTCCAGACCGCTTCCCCTGCAGGCAGGACCAATGAGGGGTGAGCTGAAAGCTCTTGCGGGGATTTCACTGTGTGGGCTTCGTGAATTCTACTGTTGGACAAATGGTCGCTGGCTGGATGGGCTTTGTGCACATGGATTATGTTCGTGAAATGAGTAGGTGAGGCTTCGGACATGTTCTGTTTATGAAACGGGTAGGAGAAGTGTGTCTGTGTGTCTATAAAATGCCCCAGTTGCTATATACTGGTGGCTACAGAGAACAAATGGTGGTGGGTAGAGATACTCAGGCTTGAACCCTGTACCTTGGATGCAGCTGGCAAGGACCTGAATTCCCTATCCACCATCATTTCTAAAAAAATTTGCAGATTTTTGCCTCATATTTGTTCTGTTCCTCATAAAAATCTGTGGTTTCTGTATCTACATTTTTCCTTGGCTTGCAAAGTCTGTAGTGCAGTGGTGCACTGGCAGCATTGCTGTCTGACAGCTATAGGTTCTCTGGTTTGATTCTTGGCTGGGGTGCCTTCTGTGTGGAGTCTGCATGTCCTCCCATCTTACAAAGATGTGTCTGGAGATTCTCCCTGCTCTGCTGAAAATTGTCTTTTGTTCCAAGTCAGACTAGTTTCCTGGTTAAATGTTTAAAAATAACAGGCATTTGAATTTCAGACTTCATATTCTTCAGAAAGTACATGGTAACACAAAACTGTTTATTCTAGCAGATGTCTAAGTTTATAACATGGATGTTTGAAATTTGTCCCTAATGTTCATCGTGCATACAGCTGCAGTCATTACAGATGGGTTATCCTGCCATCAGGCGGGTCCTCGGTCGGCTAAATTCCAAAGTCTAGGTCCGGCGTCGGTTGTCATCGCTTCTTCCCTGACGTCAGTGCGGCAGGGGTATAAAAGATGCAGCCGATGCCATCTTCTTCAGTCTTTCTTGCCGCGCGGTGCCCGAAGCAGAAGCAGTTCGCAAGTGCCGGTCGCCCAGCTCCTGAGATTTACGAAAATATTTCAGCCGAAGTCTTCTTGAAAGCTAAGTACCCCGTTGGGGAAACTTTTCTTGCCTCAGACCGATGTCAGACAAAGTTAATAATTGCATTTCATGTGGGAAGCAAATACCACATAAGGAGTTCCACTCTTTCTGTATACCTTGCTTAGGCCCAGACCACGACATCTCAGCCTGCCGTTTTTGTGCTAGATTCAACAAGCACACTATTAAGCACCGGGTGGAGTTCGCCCTTCACTATTTTGGTAAAAAATTTTATTATATTATGTCGTCGGAAAGATAAGGACCGACATACGAGGTCCGCACCGACTACTGACACCACGCTAAGGCCGACTACCGGTTCTCCGGTTCTCAGTGAGGCGCCTACGCAGCCCCTGAGTACCGATGACACTACATTACCGGTGTCCTTAGTACCCGAGGTCGCAGGCTCCTCTGTCCCCATTCCTACTACAGATACCGACGCCACTCTTGGCGGTGAAACTCAGTTTAGACAGGCCTGCCATTTCTCAAGGTGTCTTCAGGCCTTCCTCCTTATCTATTAAAGCTTTCACTAAATCTAAAGCAGCCATGAAAACCAAAAAACAGGGACCTCAGACCCCCCTCTCAAGGCCCCATGCCTAAAAAGAGATGCTCAAAATGGCTGAGGATTTGATTACTCTTATCAGGGGTTCTCAACCCCCCCTGACAAAAGGCCCAGATTAGAGGAAGACTACCCTTCCTTGGATCAAGCCTCTATTACCTCTGAACATTCTGAGGACCAGGACTATACCTATTCTCCTTTCGAAGACTCTGATGCAGAGGAGTCTATTCCCTCGGTCTCCCCCCCCCCCCCTGAGGACTACTCTTTTGGGGAAACCCTACATACATTGAGGGAACACTTTCACTGGGAAGGCCAAGATTACTCAGATTCCAAGAAAAGGCTCAGGGATTTCCTTTTGCTCTCCCAGCATAGGCCCCTGGCTATCCCTCCTGTTTTAGATGTATTGGATGATGTGTACACAGAAGCCAGCCTTAATCCAGATTCTTTGCCTCCAGCTCCTGTTAAACCAGACAGGTATTACTGGGTTCCTGATTCACACCAGTTCCTATAGAAAAGCCATACTGCTGACCCAGAAACTATTTCACAGGGTCCCAAGGGAATTAAGCCTCTACTGCTAAAAACCCATTACCTTCAGAGAGAGATTCCAGAGCTTTAGAAAGGTGGGGGGAAAAGATGTATACCTCGGCCACTTTAACCATGAGGGCATTAAACTGTCAGTTCCATATGTTAAAGTATCAACAGTTTTTGTTATCTCAGTTGAAAAGCAAAATGACACAACCAGAACAACCAGATTTAAAAGAGTTGCAGGATTTGTTGCATGGTGCAGAGCAAGTGGGTAAACATACCTTGCAGTGTGGTTTTGATGCTTTAGAGGCCTCATGTAGAGCTGCAGTTACGGGGTCTGTTATACATAGGCATGCTTGGCTCAAAGAGCAAGCCTTACCAGATCATGTCAAAGCTAAATTATTAGATGCACCTCTTCAAAAAGATGTATTGTTTGGTGTTAAAGCTGAGGAGGTACTAAAGAAAATGGAGGAAAAAGTGAAATCAATGCAAACAGTGAAAGATTTCCTGCAGGTACAACCTCCACGTTTCAGCAGAAACTGGCCTTCAAAAAAATTAGTCCTTTCCAGCCACAGACCGACCTCAAAGGGGCAGATACAGACGCCCAAGGGGTAGAGGGCAACTTCAAGGATCTTTCAGAGCCAGACAGTGGCAAGCACCAACCCCAAGAGGTGGAGAAGATAGATCACAGTCATTTAGAAAACAGTCACAATGACTTCCCCCTATACCTGCCAAGCAAAGCTTTAATGGCAGCACCTTTGGGCAGAAAACTGGCATTATTCTCAAAAAATTGGCATATTGTTACAAAGGACAAATGGATTCTGGACATTATAGACAGAGGCTACAGGTTCCACTTTCACACCCTTCCAAAAATGAGAGGCATGCCAAACCTGCCACAAAATCAAAGGGCAGAGGCACAAAAACAAATTTCAGCTCTCATGGACATGAAAGCGATTCAAGAGGTACCTGCAAAAGAACAAGGTCAAGGGTTTTATTCCAGACTATTCCTGGTACCAAGGAAAGACAAAGATTGGAGACCTATCTTAGACCTATCCATCCTAAACACATACCTACAGGTACCAAAATTCAAGATGCTCACATTATAGCAGCTTCTTCCCATGCTGGGCAAGGAGTCTTGGCTGGTAACATTGGACCTCAAGGAGGCATACCTGCACGTCCCTATCAGACAGGATTGCAGAAGATACCTCAGATTTCTTGCAGGTTCAACCCATTATCAATTCTCTGCATTGCCCGTTGGCTTATCTACTGCACCCAGAGTGTTTACGAAATGCCTGGCATCAGTAATCGCCTTCTGCAGACTACAAGGAATACAAATCTACCCATATCTGGATGACTGCCTGATCCAAGTGGACAGCAAGGGCATACTACTGAAACACCTGGCGTTTGTAATAAAACTGTTGAACTTTCTGGGATACACAGTCAACAAAAAGAAATCAAAACTAATACTCTCTCAACAAATAATTTTCCTGGGTGCCAGCTTGAATACAACCACCCAGATGGCCTACCTCACGCCAGACAAACAAGGGCAACTGTCTCAATACTTCAGCAAAATGGCAACCTTCACCAGGCTGACTGCAAGGAAAGTCCTGCAGGCTCTGGGATTCATGGCATCTTGCATCCTACTAATACCACATGCAAAGCTGCATATGAAGAAACTTCAATGGTACCTAAAAAACTTATGGTCTCAACACAGCCACAGCTTGGAAACAATTATACCACTCATTCCATGCCTTCAAAAGGAATTTCTGTGGTGGGCTCAAGCATGTCAAAGAAACACAGGTCTCCCTTTCTGTGTACCTCAAGCAACTCAAATCATCACAGCAGACGCCTCAGACTATGCCTGGGGAGCACACACGACAGATCAGTGCATTCAGGGAAAATGGTTCCAAAAAGAGAAGCACCTACACATCAACCAAAAGGAAATGCTAGCCGTGCAAGATGCTATTATGACCTTCAAAGACCTACTGCATCCAGGCCAGCTATTGATAAGGACAGACAACACCACAGTAATGTGGTACATAAACAAACAGGGGGGGGAACTCATTCATACCCCCTGTGAAGGCAAGCCATGACCCTATGGAACACAGCACTGGAATTGCAAATTCAACTACAGGCACAATTCCTGCCAGGGAAGGAAAACACACTGACAGCCTAAGCAGAAATATGACAGATCCACACGAATGGAAGTTGCATCCTCAAGTTTTCACAAAGATAACTCAGGCATGGGGACAGCCAGACCTAGATCTCTTTGCAACCCACAGAAATTACCAGTTGAAAAAATTCTGTTTAAGGACCTATCATCCACAGGCCTGGAAAGTAGACGCACTTTCTTTCAATTGGACAACGTTGACAGTCCATGCCTTTCTGCCTCTTCCTCTGCTGCCCAAAGTTCTATTAAAAGCCAGAGCAGAGAGGCCGAAAATGATTTTCATTGCTCCAGACTGGCCAAGACAACACTGGTATCCGCTCCTGAAGAGCCTGACACATTCCCCACCATGGATCCTACCTCTAGTCCCTCTTCTGTTGTCCCAGCACAACTACAAAACCCTTCACAGCCATCTCAAAACTCTAAATCTATCTGCATGGAGAATTCCTTGATTTCCCAACAGACCTTCCTCCAAAGAGGTGCAGGATGTCATCTTGGAGGCGAGAAGACCTTCTACTAGAAAAGCCTACTCCGCCAAATGGAAACGATTTTGTGCCTGGAATCAAGAAAAGGGCCAGAATCCTTGGGTAACAAATTTACCTCAAATTTTACAGTACCTAGCTGAGATGTTAAACAGTGGACTTTCCTTCTCCTCCATCAAAATCCATGCTTCAGCCATTTCTGCACAATACAACACAGATCCTCCTTTATTCTCTCATCCTCTCTTAAGGCAGTTCCTCAGAGGGGCAAAGAAAATAAAACCCCCAAGGAAACCACCAGTCCCTGCTTGGGACCTCAACTTCGTATTGGAAAAACTGACCCTTCCTCCCTTTGAGCCAGCTTCTTCAACAGAACTACAATACTTGTCATGGAAAACAGCCTTCCTTCTGGCTATCACCTCAGCATGCAGGGTTTTGGAGCTACAGGCCCTCATGGCTGTGCAACCTTTTATCATTTTCCATCAGGACAGAGTTTCCTTACGAACCAACCCTACCTTTATGCCAAAGGTAGTATCCAGTGTAGCCTTGAATCAGACTATCCACTTACCTACCTTTTATCCTAACCCACAAAACAAAGGGGAAAGACTACTACATTCCTTGGACATTCACAGACAACTTTGTTATTATTTGGACAGGACAAAGCCATTCAGGAAATCCGAGCAACTCTGTGTCCTATGCTACAGGTGCTCAAGGAAAGGCCATTTCCAAACAGACAATCTCAAAATGGATAGCCCACTGCATATGCTTTTGTTACTCATTTCATGGAAAAACTGTGCCTACATGCATCAGATCCCACTCCACCAGGGCCACAGCTACCTCCGCAGCTTTCCTCAGAGGGGTCCCTACCAAGGACATTTTGGAAGCAACCACTTGGAGTTCAGTGCACACTTTCTCCAAGCACTGTCACCTTCCACTATACTCTAAATCTAGAGCGGGATTTGCCACAGCAGTCTTGCAGGGCATCCTTGCTCCTCCTAGTTCCACTTAGTGCCTGCCACCCCTACTTAGCTTTGGGATTCTTCCCATCTGTAATGACTGCAGCTGTATGCACGATGAACATAGTACAGTTTTGTACCTACCATAAATGTAGATGTTCGAGTGCTCATACAGCTGCAGTCCAGGTTACCCCCCCCCTCCGTCCCCTCTTAGGACAGGCCTTATGACAAACACCTTCTCATACAACCTATTTGGGGTATTCTTTTATGGTGTATTTGCTTGCAACTAATGTTTTTTGATTATTCTATATTGCATGATTACATAAATTTATGTTTTGCCTTCCTTCTGGGGGCACCTGACATCTGGGGCAAGAAAAACTGAAGAAGATGGTGTCGGCTGCCTCTTTTCTACCCCTGCCGCACTGACGTCAGGGAAGAAGCGACTACAACCGACGCCGGACCTAGACTTTGGAATTTGTCTGACCGGGGACCCGCCTGATGGCAGGATAACCCATCTGTAATGACTGCAGCTGTATGAGAACTCGAACATCTACATTTATGGTAGGTACAAAACTGTACTTTTTTAGGACTGTATTCCCCCATTTTTGGCTTTGTCCAGGTATTTTGTGCTAAGGTTGAGAGCTATCTATGGTAAGAACTGAATTCGTTGAATGTTTGGGGGCTGTATCTCCCCCCCCCCCCCATTACTGGCTTTGTCCACATGTTTTTTGCTAAGAGGTTGAAAGCTACGGTGAGAACTGAATTCACTGAATATGTTTGGGGGCTGTATTCCCCCATTATTGACTTTGTTCAGGTGTTTTGTGCCAAGAGGTTGACAGCTACGGTGAGAACTGAATTCACTAAATGGTAGCTATTTAAGTTGGTCTTCCTCTCTTTCACAAAACAGCTGATTTGGCATAGTGGTATGTTTCTCTGACTGTTTTGCACAGGGTCCCCTGGGTTAAAGACGTGGCAGTGAAATGTATGGTGGTAACAGAGCATTTTATTCTAGCAACTTTCCAACATTGTACAAGCAATGTTTAAAATGTGTCCCTGTTTTCTGGGCCTCCCCCCCCCCCCCAATAAATTTCGGCTTTTTCCAGATTTCTTGTGTTGCAAAGTTCAGAGATACAACTGTGTGTCGAGTAGATTTTACAAGAGGCTGAGAGCTGCAGGGGAACAAAACTTTAGTGCTGCTTATTCTGAGTCTGCTTGCATTGTTAATAGCACAACAGGTAGTGTACTTGCTTTTGATGCAGAAGGTTGTGGGTTCTACTCCTACAGTAGATAGATGCATTGCTGATACTGTACTGTGTTGTAAAGTGGGTGGATGCTGCAGTCCTTTTTGGCAAAGATACCTAGAGTAGTAACTATGAACCTGTTATCAGTTTGCCATACAGTCCCTATTGCAATATTACTAGCTTATCATTTTTTTAATGCATGCAACATAGGCAATTTATTCCTCAAGGGCAACAGGCACTTTATTTGTAGATGAATAAACAATGACATATAAAGTTGTTTGCTAGCAGCAGCCTCTTCATTGTTACTGATTTTTTTTAATGTGGAATTATTTAGATGACTTTTACACTTCAGAGATTGTGCATATTTACTGATACTGGTGGAGTGTAGTAGGTTGAGTAGACTTTTAGGATGGAAATGTTCTGAATTGGGTAGTTTTGTCATTGGTGCATGCATTTTGTTTCATTGTTTACTAATGTTCAAAACAATAAATTTAAAATGCCCTCTAACAACTGTACTGTATTGTAAAAGGAATACATTTTAATACAATCAGGAAGATGTATCAAAGAGCATGTGTATGTTTCATGTTCAAGGGGCCTATGATTTGAAAACGGCCCAAAAGGGGCCTATGATTTGAAAACGGCCCAAAGTTAATCTTTATCTGCCACTGGCAAAATGTATTTTCTTTGAATGTGGGTTTCAATGCTGTTTCAATGCATGTGAGTTTCAAGGGCAAAGAAGTTTTAATGCTAAGTCTGTTTTCATTGTGAGACTGCATTGCTTTGTTTAACAGGTATCTATTGGGGTTTGTGTTGTAAAAATGCAAAATAAAACTTTCAAATGAAATGCAAATCATCGCAGAAGTAAAGCAGTATGCACATTACAGTGTTTATGGTAAATGGGGCAAAATAACCAAGAAATGGGACACTGGAATGGTTGCAGGGGGGAGGCTCCAATCGACCATGATTTTGAGAGGGGAAGGGCAGCAAACTCAGGCAGCCCTGGTTGAACTATACCTCTCAGCTGTCCATATTTTTGCAGAATGAATAGATATTTGCTTCTTATTTTTGGTTTGTTCCTCATAAAATGTGTGGTTTTCTGGCAAATCATTTAGGAATGAAGTCACTAAATGACAGACATTGAGTTTTACGTCATAACCTTCAGACAAATGCATGCTAAAGCAAGACCTGTTATTCTATCAACTGTCTTAAGTTTATACAAGAGCAATTTTTAGTAGTGTTTGTATGTTCCCCCAATATATTTTGCATGTCCAGATTTCCTGCATTAACAGGTTGAGAGGTGCGTGCAAATAAAATTGCTTTATAGAATTAGGTATATCCAAACCTCTCAACTGTCCCTTATTTTGGCTCAAAATGTTGCTCTTCCCCTAATAATCCCTCTGCAAAATGGCAATTTTGGAAGAAAACATGGAGGGTTTACAATTAATAAATAACTGTAATAATCCGTTATAAATTACTTTTATTTCAGAAATGCATGTAGATTCTTTTATTTTGTCAGCTGCTCAAGTTAGTAGCACTAATATTAAAAGTGTCCCTTCTTTGACAGGTTCCCAGCTGTACTGTGTGGCTATTTTATATTTTTGCATCACATTTTTGGTCCATTTTTCATAAAATTGTTTTTTTTTTGTCAAATTAGTGGCAAATCATTAAAGACTGAAGTTAGAAAATAATGACAGACGTTTGAGTTTCAGATTTCGTACCTTTCAGAAAATTCATACTAATGCAAGACCTACTATTCTATTATCTTTCTAAGTTTATAAGAGCAATATTTAAAAATTGTCCTTATTTTTGGGCCTTTGTCCCACTTCTATGTATGGCTTTGTCCAGATTTCTTGCTCTGAGGTTGAGAGGTATGACAAATGTGTCAGGGCCATTGCAGTCAGCCAGAGACATTTCAAAATTGTGACAAACTTGTTGCACCCCACTCCCCCATGTAGTGACTCTGGATGTGTCCAAGCAAGGCAAGGAGCAGTTATGCAGTGTAAATGTGCAGACTATCCCCCCCATACAAAGTAAACACAAGTACTACAGTGGCTTTTCATCTGTTATTGATTTTGCAGAATGTTCTGGTTTCTGTCATTTTTATACTGTTGATATATGCTTATTCAGAAAGTGCCTTTTGCTCTGTGTTTAAGTAGCAGTGCTTTAATGACCATCAGGTAAGCTTGTCTGATATTGTAAGATGCAAGTAAGTTTTAACAAGCAGTATTGCCAACATTGAAAGCCTTTAATGTATAAGCCTTGGGTATTGAAAAGCATATGACAGTATTTGTAATAAAGGCCAGGATTAGATTATGTTAAGCTCATTACAGGCTTTACCTGCAAACTAAACAGAATGCCAATCTATCATGCGTGGTTCATATCCTGTGCAGTAATCCTTTAAGCAATATATGTTGAGCTTGTTTCTTGTTTGCGTTTCATTTTTTACTTTGATCATGTTTTCCCCATGAAACAAGTAGGTAGTTGTTGTCAGGCAGCAGGTCTTTTTTGGATAAGAAGCATTTTTACAAGTGGGGGTATCACAGAGATTGCTACTTTCAGCATGTTACTTGGTACTTTAATAAAGCTGAATATAAATTATAATTAGAACTGCAGTACAAGGAGAAGTGGTTTGAGTTGAGTGCTGCTTGTTTTTTTATACTTGATTTTGACTGGCATTCCAGTAATGTATTTTTTCATGCCTCACATCCTTTTTGTTTCCATCTAGATATTAAGTAAGCGGTCATGCAGCCAATGGATTGAAATATTTTTTTTATTCTACACTTCATTTTGTCTTGATTGGACTCCCATAATGATGGTTTGGCACCCAGGGCAGCGTATTTAAAGTTTTTGTGGTTTTGAACATAGCTCCTCCCCTTTCTAGTTGGTCATACCCATTCCCATTGACCCCACCCATTCAGCTGTCTCCTGCAGGCCCCCTTTGATTTGAAGTCAACAGCCACCACTGCTGCTTGGTAAAAAAAAAAAAACTGTTCTGATTTGCAGTATTTTGTATTTATACTAACTGGCAAAACTCATCTATCACTAGAATCTGGATCCCAAACAAGTAAGCTCCCTAACTAGAGCAGCTTCTGAGAGTTTGCTTGATTGCTTGGGTCAAAAGTCACATGATCATGGATGGCACAATAGTTGCAGATGTTTTGTGAATATTTGTGTACTAGCAGACTCATTGTGCCTCTTGTCCTGTATCTAGTCTAACTCTGCATTACGTATAACATTATTAAATGTAGTTTAAAACAGCAGTGTGGTATGACCCTTATAAGGGGATTTAACTGCATTAGTTTAAATGTGTCTAAACGGAATTTGAAGTGGATTTATCACTTGATACATTGTCATAATAAAACCAACACTGTTAAAAATGCGAAGAAAAGAAATTCTTTAGTAGACGAAACAATACACATATTCCAACTAAACTTAGTTCTGATCCCCAAGCCTAACAGTGGTTCATGCATAATATTTCAGCTGTTGTAGATTCTTCAGGGAGAGCACAGAGCACATCCTTAACATTTTGTTTACAAAAAAATGGTCACGTTCTGTTTGCTGTTCTTGAGCACAGCCTGTTCCTAATTTTAGCATGCAGTGTGACCAGCAGGACTCCTGTCACTGATAAGCTTTCCATTTGTATAACTCTACATTCACTGAGGTGTCAAACCTTCAGTTTCTGCTGCTGAGCGTTAGCAGAGCTTGCTGTTGAGTCATTCCACAGCAGTTCCCATGTTACACTTTCATTTTAAGTAAGACACAAGAAGTCCAGACTGTACAGCATGTATGACCTGTTAGTCATTGTTTCTACAACAGCAATTTACAACTTGTCAGGGTTTAATGTTTAAAGGTCAACGTCTTTAATCTCTGTAAATACATCTTAGCAATGCCCGAATCAGTACAGCATTCCTTGGTTTAGTACCTTGGTTTTACAAAATATTTTTGTTGCATCTTTATTTCTGTTCATGTTATGTCTGTTTTTGTTGGGAGACCAGCCAGTTTCATGTAGCAGAATAAGAAATGCCCCTCTGCTTTAATAAGAAATGTCCCTCTGCAGAGTAAAGCAGCACCTCCACTTAGTGCATCATGCATTGACATGGTAACAGAACTTAATACGACAGTAGATATAAACACGGCACAGTGGTGCAACAGTTAGTGTTGTCGCCTCACAGCAAGAGGTTCTATGGTTTGATTCTCTGCTGAGCTGCCTTGTGTGGATTCTGCATGTCCTCCCTGTGTTTGAGTTGGTTTCCTCCAGGTGCTCCGGTTTCCTCCCACATTCCAAAGACCTGCATCTGGAGCCTTTCTCCCTGGGCCTAAATTGAAAATTAGCTCTATCCCACTCAGACTTTCCTGGTAATCGGATGTTAAATAAATAAATAAATGTACTACTGGCCAATTTTCATACGTCCTTTCCCAGCATCGTTTAAGCCTATACTCCTATCACAACTCTCCTCCCTCAATCTCACCCCTTCCACCAAAATTTGGTTCACCAGCTACCTCTCCAAAAGACAACAAGCTATTAAATGGAAACATTCCACTTCTTCCTTTCTATATACCCCTACTGGGGTACCCCAAGGTTCTGTCCTTGGCCCCTTACTTTTCAATATATGAATCAGCAACTTTCACCACTCCATCGTCAGTTCTGCACTAATCCAGTATGCAGATGATTCAGCAGTCATCTGCTCAGCTGACACCCCCTCCAACCTTCTGCAGACAACCCAGTCAGCTTTCTCAAATACTGAAACCTGGATGCAAAACAACCACCTACCCCTTAGTGCCAATAAAACCAAATTAATGATTTTTTCCCCATCTAAACACCCTGCATTGATGATAACTCCTTCAAGATCATAAACCAGAATAATACCCCCATTGAAATTGTCCCTCACACCAAACTACTCGACGTCATTATTGATAAACATCTAAAATTAGATATCCACATCCAAAGTAACATAAAAAAAATAGAACTCCTATATAGGCATAACTGTTATCTCACCCCCTCCACCAGAAAGACCCTTGCCTCCACATACCTGCTCCTCTTTTCTTGAATATTCAGCTCGGCCTTCAAACTAAATTAGAAGCCTGGTATTATAAAATCTGCCAACTCACCACCAACTGTAGGAACTGCTCCCATCACTGCATCTCCCTCCACTCACTGAAATGGCTTGAGCTTCCCAACTGTCTGAACCGCCTTAAACTCACCACTACCCATAAGCTCCTATTTAACCTATCCTCCTGTCCCTATCATTCCACCTCCTTAACCCCCTATATTCCTAATCGCTCACTTAGTCAGAAAATCAGAACCTGCTCAAAATCTACAAACCTTTACAGCCACCTGGACACTCTCTGTTATCCTCCCCCTTAGCTAAACTGTGGGACTCTTCCTCGCTCCCTTAGAAATGCTCATAACCACTCTAACTTTAAATCCCTCCTCCATTCCTACCTACCTTCCTAGTGGGACTGCCCCTGCTCCTTCCTCACATAGGACCCCCTGTATCAAAACCCACCTTCTAACTCTATGCATCATCTCTGCATCACATCATTTGCTCTCCTCCTCCTCCTTAACATCCAAATTTTGTTAGTTTATTTCCAACAATTTCTCATCCTCAAATGTAATTCACTGTTAATGACCCTTAGACTGTTCTGTTGCTAGATTTTTACTATTATTGTGGAATGTAAACTACCCGCGGTGGTGGTGCTGCGGTAGTGTTGTCACCTCACAGTAAGACGCTGTCCGGTTCGATTCTCAGCTAGAGCGTCTTCTGCATGGAGACATGCGTGAATGGGTGTACCTTCATTGAAGGTTGTGCATCAGGGCTGGTAACTCGGCACGTAAAAATCAACGGACTGGAGCTCCTCTGTGGTGACCCCTAACCAGGAAAAGCCGAAAGACACAACAACAACATTGTGGAATGTAAACTTTTAATTATAATTCACTATTAATGACTCTTAGACTGTACAGTTGCTAGATTTTATTGTAGAATTTTTTTTTTACTGTAGTATGCTGCATAAAGCTGTATGACTTCTTTGCTTTGTATGTGTGTATATGCGAATGTTTGTCATTGTTACTGGAGCTTTTCTCCCTGGGCGTCCACTGAAAAATGGGCTATTTTTAGGCCCAGTGGACTTCCCAGTCATCAAACTGAAATAAGTAAATACATTTAATGCAGTTCCTCAGAACTGATTAGTAGAAGAAAAACTACAGTTCCCCTTCTGAGTATGTTAATACCCAAATTCATACTGAGATCACAAGTAAGACATTTGACAACCTTGTTGTACTCCTGAATAAATAATTTGAGAATTATTGTTGGGAAACTGTAGGTACAGCTGTGTAGTCTTTCTTTTGTGATTAAATGTTATGGGGTATAAAAGACATGCCCAATTATGTAATATGCAGGCAGGTATGAATGTAGAATGATTTACATGCATGTAGTAGTGCTGAATGTTAGACAGTTTGTTGTGTGTAACTCTGTTTCCAGGCTGATCAGCTTTCTTCTAGTGTCATCTACAAGTCAGGAGTAGTTTGCTTATTCTGCCCCCTGCAGGTTATTTTGTTTACTTCAACTTTATTGATGTAGCAGGTACATAAAACGCCCTCAGGCAGAGTGCAGCAGTTTGTGCAGTCAGTGTAATACAAAGTAACAGAATACACTGCAGAGCATGCTGCTTGTACGGGCAAATTATGTGGTAAAGTTGATGAGTAAAAAGGCCCACAAATCTAAATTTAGTGATGCATTTAAAACCGAAATACATACATACCCAAGCAAAGCTAGTTTCCTTTCTCCATGTATGCATGCTTATTTTGCATCTGAGAGATGTGATTGCATACTTGCAAATCCATCCTGCAATTTTGTAGCAGCATAATAGACTGTGCATGCATGGTTTCAAAAGGAGTGGGGAAATATTAATGACAGATCAGCATGGAGTGCAAATCATACAGCTGCAAAGGACAGTAACCATGGTTTGTAACACTAAGCTTTTCTAATTATAATAAAACCAGTGTAGAACAACTGCAAAGGACAGTCACCATGGGTTGTAACACTAAGCTTTTCTAATTCTACTAAAACCAGTGCAGAATTGCTATGATGTTTCTGTCCTGGCTGACATTCATCAGGAAATGTTTAAACTTGAGAGGTGAAGTACAGGCAGAAGAAACTGCCCACAATAAATGCATATAGTACTTATTGATATAAATGCAGGTAAGAGTTTTTAGTCTGGATTTTGAATTATTTGTCTAGTGTACATCAGACATTTCCTTACCTGAAGATTGTTTCCTATGTTTGTGAGCTACTAAATTTAATCTGGGTATAATTTTTGTTTCCTGTCCATCAACCACCAGCCCTCCTTTCCTTGAGGTACGTTGTACAGGCAGCCCTCACAGGTTTTTCTGATTTAAGTGCCTAACTCAACCCTTGGTGTCTGATGTAAGTACCTGTATCACCTTTGAGTGATGTTCCATGCCCACCCAAGCGTGTGTGCTAACACCCCCACATGCCTGTGATGGCTGTAGTCACTGATTTAAACACCAGGACCATGTCTCCCTGTCCTGCAACCAGTGTTAACATGAAAGCCTCTGCTTGCCTGGGGGCAGTGTGACTGAACTAGGCTACCCCCCCCCCCCAGTATGGCAAACTGAGATAAGCTGCTGATTTTCCACTACCTGACTTGACTCTTCAAAGCACCCAAGTTGCTAGCTGAAACAAGGTCATCTGAATCATGTCAGGCCTTCATCCCACAATGCCACATACATGGAATTACGAAAGAAAAATATTTACATATCCAGATCTTTGTTTAGAGAATGTGTTTAGTTCTTTTCCTTAGAAAGCATGGTTTTGTAAGCTTTTTTTTTATACTGTTTTGCTATGTAGGCTTTTTCCTGTTAGTTTAAGAAAGGCTGTCTTGCATTTCATTGGGGAGCAGGTGTGAACTGATTTACTGAGTTATGCTTTCATATACTAAATTATCTAAAACTTCATTAGTCAAAAGGGTTTAATATTAAACACTATTTGTCCATCCTTTGTTGACTGGGTTAATCCCACTAAGCTATTAGCGTCTTTTCAGGGGAGACCCCAGGTGGTATTTATACTATAGGGGAGATTTGGCCAGGGCATCATCTGGAATCTTCCCCATTCTTTTTGATAGTGCTGTGGAATCTTTACATCCACCTGAGCCACCACCAACTCGAGCAGAAAGGGCCTCAGGTTACCTCTTCATTCAAAGGGTGGCACACCCGGGAGTGCAGTGCCCCCTTAAGCTACATTACAGTGTCAGCAATCTTTGCAGTGTGTCTTCTAATAAACTATGTAGGCTAATGTGAGGTGTTTAAAAGTTTATTCACACCTCAGCTGCCAGTGAGTTTAGATTTGCTAGGGAGCTGAGAACCAAAATGTGTAATTTATAATGATTGCTAGTGAATAATATAACTCTACCTTTACCCTGAGTCATGGCTAAAAACGTTCATTGAATCAGTCCACCAAAACCATTTAACAAGTCAAAAATAAATATTCTGTAATCTGGTAATACATGCATTTCTCAAAAAAAAATTCGTAGATGTGTTAGTAAGGAAGTGGGATAGTAATTTGAAGAATCAATCAGCTCTCCTCCTTTAGAAATGAATGGTACTCTAGTCCTGCTGCACTGTCACATGATGTGTCGTAAGGAAGAGGTAGAATGCATGTATTAAACATGTTGGCAGTGAAGTCGGACACTGTTTAGGAGAAAGCAGTGAAGGTAGTTAACTTGCTGTAGTTTGATGGACGCTAGATAACATCTTTAGTTTTTAGGGTAAATAAACAATTGGATTGGGGCAGTTCTAATCCATGAATGGATTTGGACTTCCCACTGGAATAGTTTTACTTAAATGTTAAAAACCAAGAGATTCTGCTGTGTTTTGGAGTCTGTAATGTTTTCCTCTGGTGTATTTTCTTCCTGATGGAATATTTAAGTCGCATCAGACTAGGTAACATTTGTAACCCTCTGGCACAGTGCGCTTTCCACCACTTGGCATCTCCTGTAACATTTATTACTTATTTCTGTACAATTTTAAAATGACTGCTGACAACCCTGGTGCTTTTATAACCTCCCACAGGTGATCCATTGTTTGCCTTTTATTTTTGACTGAACTGGGTGGTCATTTATGAAATGCGTTTGTGAATTTTACCCTGTGTCTGGGGTGAGCATTTCTTTTACGTATGGCGGATGTGAGCACTGACAGGACAAGGTTCTTGTGACACTGTGCAGCATAGTACAGGTCACAAGTCCTGACTTTACAATAGGCTGCCAGTTTATGCACAGAGTTGTACGCATGCTGCTGGATGGGGGCTACACCTGCTGGTTGACCAGACAGCGAAGGTAGTGCAATATAAAAACTGTGTATCAAGCAGAACCCCAGAATGTACAGTACATCTGGACCCTAGTTATTTCTGTGATAACCCGAGTGACAGTGATATGTGACAAAGGTCAGTGTTCATTCTCTGGTCAGTATCGCAAATCAGAAGTTACTTTGAAGTTTTTGTGTTGTATAGGCTGATGCTTTCCCGTCACTTAAGGTGAACTTTGCAGTCCTTTGCCAGAAATGATGGAAAAGAATCTGTTGCTGTCTAGATGTCTTCATAACGCCCCATGTTTTGAATAGCTAGTATCCTAAATGGCTGGGGTACATTTTAGCTGTGAAGACCTGCTGTGCCAAATTGAGTCGGGTTTGCATATTCTCATTTTCATTGTACTGGAACCAACACCGTTTCTTCTGCTTCCAGTCATTGCCACAAATTAGCGCCGCCAGTGCTAGCGGCTCGAGCAGCATGTTCCCTTGTGTGCACAGTGAGGACAAGGTACATTCCTTCAGCAGTATCTACTTTGTTTATATTCTGCTAGTCATAGCTACAAAGCTGTGAACTAAACCGCATGTTGGACCTTATCCGTTTTTAATAACTGCTATCCAGCCATGTGTCTTTTAAATTAGAGTCGGGAATTCAGAATATGTATGCAAGAGTAAAATGACTATAGCATTACTATGGAGTCTCTTGATATAAAATTATTTTTGACAGCTGCCCTTAAAATAGCAGTATAAAAATGTAGTTGTTTTGTCACATATTGAAAATATTTGTTCTGAATTTCACCCCTTCTGTAACCTCCATCCTTTCCCTTGAAGAAAAACCCTAGAAAATGTCCAACCTTGTTGATAAAATAGCACTTAACAGCACCCTTCCCTCACTAGATTTTACATTTGACAGAAGTGGCAAACTTCATGACACCCATGCAGACGGACAATAGAGGTACGACTGCTGAATCCTACACAAAAGCACTTTGTAAGCACTTACACAAGTGCATGGATCATGCTATCCATAATAGAACGAAGATGCTATCCTCCAAAAAAAGGAAGCCAATCTGGTGGTCCTCTGCCATAAACAAACTCTACAACAGAAGAAAGAAACTGTTGCAAAAAAGAGTAAAATTCCATGACTGGAGGATCTCCCTGGTCAACCTCAGTAAGAAGCTGAGATCCCTCATAAAATCCTCCAAAGCTAGTTACGAAAACAAAATTGCCACTGACTCTAAAGACAACCACAAAGCATTCTATAGCTATGTCAAGAATCTCAATGGCAACACTCAGATCTGCTCTGAGTTACAACACAATGGCACTAAATATACAGAACCAACTGATATTGCCAACATCCTGGCAGATAGGATCAGTGCTAACTTTACCCCCCTCTCACCCCCTAGAAGGCCCATCTCTATACCAGAAGAATACAAAGTTCCTGTAATCACGGCTGCACAGGTAAAAAAAAAACTCTCCAAAGCCAAGAACACAGCATCCATGGGACCTGACAATATCCCAGGCTGCATTCTACACGAGCTACAGAATGAACTGGCACCCTACCTAAGTACCATGCTCAGTCATAGCCTTACCTCAGGCTTTGTGCCCACTGAATGGCACACCACGATGGTTATCCCACTCCACAAAAGCGGAGCCATGACGGACCCCTGGAACTACCGCATCATTAGCCTGATGAGCCTGGTCTGCAAGGCCATGGAACGTATCATCATGGAATTCATAAACAAAGACATTTGTAATCTCCAAACTCTGGACCCTACCCAGTTCAGATTTGTAAAAGGCAGATCATGTCTCCTAAACCTGATTGACTTCTTTAAAGCAGTCACCAAAGCCAAAGATGTGAGGGTAAGGTGGTTCACACAGCTTATCTAGATCTCGCCAAGGCTTTTGACACCATCCCCCACTCTGGAATTATAGATAAGCTCACTAAACTAGGTATAAATTCCTATGTCACAAGATGGGTTGCCAACTGGCTCACGGACAGAACCCACACTGTGAAAGTAGCAGACTCTAAATCCGACTTCAGACCAGTGACAAGTGGAGTACCACAGGGTTCAGTCCTGGGTCCTCTCCTGTTTAGTATCTACGTCTCTGAAGTACAGGCTAACACAGAAGGTTTTTGGCTAACAAAGTTTGCAGATGACTGCAAACTAGGAGCCATAATCGAAACTCCTAACGATGTGGACATCCTACAAAAGGGCCTTACTGAGGCAGATGCCTGGTGTAAAAGCCATGGCCTGAAGCTCAATGCCAAAAAGTGTATTGTCATCCCCTTTGGTAAAAACTCTGTACCCATGAATTACCACATAGCTGGTAGTCTACTTAAAGCTGAAAATGTGATGAGACCTTGGGACACAGGTGGACAGTAGTCTCTCCTTTGATAATCACATTGCCACAGGGGTCAGGAAATCCTTCTACATGGCTCACTTCATCACAAAAGGTTTCTCATCCAGAAAAAAGAGGTCATTGTTCCCCTCTACTCATCACACATTAGACCCATTATAGAGTACAACCCCCCTTTTGGTATGTACCTCACAAGACATCTACAACAACTGGAAAGGCCACAGAAATACCTCACAAAGAGGATTACTGGCCTCAAACAGATGCGCCCTACACAGACAGTCTCAAATAACTCCAGCTTTACTCCATCGCATATCACCTACTCAGAGGCGATCTCTGCCTAACATACAAAGCTATGTCAAACCCAGAGCTGTTGGACATTCTCCACTTAAAGAAATCCCAATCCCTCCGAGCTACACGCTCTAGGGACCTAAACCTGGTCACCACAATAAACAGAACATGATGGAGGGATAGATTCCTGTCCCAGAGACTTCCCATACTCTGGAACAGACTACCTGTCTATGTCAAAGAGAGGTCATCATTAGCCAATAGCCTAGTACCTACCTATGAACATACTCGGCATGTGATTTATTAAAATGTGAAGACAGTACATTGCACAAGCCATCCTCCATATTTTCAAGTTGTCATTAATCCCAAAGGCTTAATCAGTGTATGGAGTGAAAAAAGTTGACAGGCCTCTTCTGAAATCTGCAAAACCCAACTCCACCTCAGGCTTCAAACCCATCTCCGAACTTACCAGTACCCAGGAAGTTCATCAACAAATATTCACATTCAAACCACTGTCCGTGTACAGGAATAATGTATCATGTGGGGACAGTGGCACAGATACTGGACACAAGGAAGCTCCATGAGAACCCTTAATACCTTGTCTGACTACATCTTTCAGACAAATTACTGGTAACCTCACAAGTGCTGTTTTTTTATTGACCTCTTAACGCCACATAAAGCAGCCTCAAAATTCAGGTAATCACTTTTCACAGCTGTGTTTTACCTCTGAGGTTATTGTCTGTTTTTAAAGCTGTGTGCTGAAAAGATCTTTTAATCTGAAAATTAGATTGTTACGTGACTATCTGCCTGTCCTTCAGATTCTGTGTTGTAAACAACACTTGTGCTTTCTTTTCCATTTATTCTTCTCCCCACTTACGAACAGGCTCCCCCACAATCACCCCAGGCTCAAACCATTTTTGTGCAGATGATGTGGTCAGCAACCAGTCACTGTCTTCTCATTCCAGATTTAAATATTCTCTGAAGTCCAACCTTTAAGATCCATCTTCCTTTCTTTCCAACAGTGGTCAAGACACCTATGACCAAAGCCTTGATCTTTGGAATAAAAGAAAAAATAGATCCCTTGTGCAGAACGTGAGCGACCCAAATAAAACTCCTATAAGAACCACAGGTTATTACAAACATCTTTATTTGGTTTAACGAATGACTCACTGTTTAAACATCGCATGGAAAGGCAAGTCCAGCTGAATAAGCAGAGTTTCTGGGCTTCTACAACATCTCATGCTTTGCTTCATCAAAGTTAGGAACACTGTGGACAAAGATGTTTTGTTCTACAAGTTTAAAGATGGTCAGTGCTGTAGCCTCAATGAAAAAATAAATTCCTTTCAGATGTCCTCCAAAAGAATGTTTAGAGATGTTGGTCATGTCCCATATCCCTTTGTAGAGCACAACTGCTTTGTTTTGGTAATCAAACTGTCCTTTAGTTTAAAAAAGGGCAGATGTATAGGGTTTGTTACATTTATAGCTGCTTGCATTACCCAGAAAGTACAGTTGTGTACACTTACCATAAATGTAGATGTTTGAGTGTATTCACTGTTGCAGTCATTACATTTCGGTTATCTGCTTGCAGGTAGCCCTCAGTCGGCCTGATTAACAAAGTCTCGGGTCCTGCGTTGGTTGCTGTCCCTTCTTCCATGATGTTAGGGGTATAAAACATGCAGCCAACACTATTACATCAGTTTTTCTTGCCCCAGATGTCAGGTGCCCCCTAATGGGAAGCAATTGAGTATAAAAGCACAAACATATACCTCCAACAAAAAAGCAAATACACCAAAAAGGCTTTTAAGCATAGTAAAGGAAAGTAGAGGTATAGCCAAAAGAATTTAGGGGGCTAGAGGGAGGGTATCCAGGACTGCAACAGTGAGTACACTCAAACATCTACATTTATGGTAAGTGTACACAACTGTACTATGTTCTCCATGTTTCACTGTTGCAGTCATTACATTTGGGTAGATTCCCAAAGCTATGGTTGGGAGGAGGAATTTAGATAGCATTAGGGCCAACTATAAGGCCCTGCAAGACTGCAGTGGCACAGCCAGCTCTGGATTTAGAGAAAATTGGCAAATGATAATACTTGGTACAGAACTCCAGGTAGCAGCTTCTAGGATGTCCCTGGTAGGGACGCCTCAGAGAGGCTGTAGAGGTAGATGCAGTCCTGGTGGAGTGAGGTCTGATCCCCTGGGGGATAGGTTTTACCTGGTGCTTATAGCAGAAATGAATGCAATGGCTTATCTATTTAGAATTGGTTTGCTTTGAAATAGCTTTCCTCTTTGCCCCTGCAGCAAATGCCACAAGCAGTTGTTTCCTTTGTGGTTTAGTCCTGTCCAAGTAGAATCTAAGTTGTCTGTGCACATCTAAGGAATGCAGTATCCATTCCCCTTTATTCTGTGGATTGGGAAAGAAGGTTGGCAAATGAATGGACTGATTAAGAGCCACACTGGATACCACTTTGGGCATGAAGGATCAATTGGTTCTGAGGGACACCCTGTCCGCATGAAAGATTAAAGGGTCCACTGCCATAAGGGCCTGTAATTCAGATACCCTTCTAGCTGAAGTGATTGCTAAAAGGAAAGCTGTTTTCCAAGAAAGAAATTTTGTCTGCAGTAGCAGCTGGCTTGAAAGGAGGTAGAGTGAGTTTCTTCAAGACAAAGTTAAGGTCCCAGGCTGGGGTTGGAGCTCTCCTGGGTGGTCTCAAATTTTTGGCCCCTCTGAGGAACTGCTTGAGCAGTGGATGTGAGAAGAGGGGAGGGTCTGTTTATAATGAGCTGAAATGGCTGAGGCGTGGATTTTAATGGAGGAAAAAGACAGACCCTTGTGAAGCATCTCAGTTAAGAATTGTAAAATCTGAGGTAAATTGGGTGCTGCTGTGCTCATCCCTTGAGATTGGTTCCAGGCACAGAATCTTTTCCATTTTTCAGCATAAGATTTTCTAGTACTAGGCCTCCTTGCCTCTAAAATGATATCCATCACAGGTTTGCTCAGGGATGGTAAAGGAGATATTAAGTAATTAGCCAAGCTGCAAGGTTCAGTGTTAGAAGCTGAGGGTGCAGAATCTGGTTCTCCTGCTGAGACAGCAGGGTAGGAATCTGAGGAAGGTGCCATGGAGATAACCGTGACACTGCGCAGGAGGGGTGTACCAGTGTTGGCGCGGCCAGTCTGGAGAAATCAAAATCATCCTTGGTTTGTCCTGTTTGATTTTTAGTAGTACTTTTAAGAGCAGCTGCAGAGGGGGGAAGGCATAGACTGATAGGTTTTTCCAGCTGAAGGACAGAGCATCCACTTTCCAGGCTTGTTTGTGGGGAGTCCTTGTGCAAAATTTGTCCAATTGCTAGTTCTGGGGAGAGGCAAACAGGTCTATATCTGGGCTCTCCCATTTGCTTGTCAACATATTGAAAATCCTTGGTTCCAGTTTCCATTCGTGTGGGTCCATGAGGTTTCTGCTTAGTCCATCTGCCAGTGTATTTAATTTTCCTGGCAGGAATTGAGCTTGTAGGTGCACTTGGTAGCTCAAGGCTGTGTTCCACAATGCCATGGCTAGTCTTCAGAGGGGGTAAGAATGTGTACACCCCTGCTTGTTTATGTACCACATAACAGTGGTGTTGTCCGTCTTTACCATTAGTTGTCCTGGAAGAATGTGGTCCTTGAAGGCTGTCAGAGCATTCTGTACAGCTAGCATTTCTTTTTGATTGATATGCAGGTGCATTTGACTTGGGTTCCATTTGCCCTGAATGCACTTCCCTGCCAGGTGAGCCCCCCATGCATAGTCTGATGAGTCTGTTGTTAGGGTTTGGGTGGCAGGGGGTGGTGTGAAAGGTAGTCCCTTGTTTTGGTGGCAGGCCTCTGCCACCAAAGGAACTCTAGGCGTAGGCAAGGTATGATAGGAATTATTGTTTCCAGGTCTTGAGAATGTTGACACCATAGGCTTTTTGGATACCAGTGTAGTTTCCTCATATGCAGTCTTGCATATGGAATTAGAAGAATGCAGGAGGACATGAACCCCAAGGCTTGCAGTATTTGTCTTGCAGATAGCAGGGCTTTGTGGCCACTTGTTTGAAGTAGGTGGTCAAATGAATGTTTCTCTGGCGTGAGGTAAACCATCTGGGAAGTTGTATTCAAGCTTGCTCCCAGGAATATAATTTGTTGACAGGGTACCAGGTGTGATTTCTTTTCATTTATGGTATACCCCAGACAAGTTAGAACCCTTTGTACAAAGGCCAGATGATTCAAAAGTATGCCCTGGCTTTCTGCTTGAATTAGACAATCGTCCAGGTATGGGTATATTTGAATATTTCTTTGCCTGCAAAATGCAATAACTGGAGCTAGGCACTTTGTGAATACCCTGGGTGCAGTAGATAAGCCAAAGGGCAGTGCAGAGAACTGATAGTGCGTGTAGCCTGCTTTGAAGCGTATGTATCTTCTGCAAGATTCCATGATTGGGATGTGCAGGTATGCTTCTTTTAAATTTAGTGTTGCCAACCAGGCATCTTTGCCTAGCATAGGAAGTAATTAGTGAAGAGTCAGCATCTTGGATTTTGGAATCTCCAAAAAGGAGTTTACAGGTCCAGGATAGGACGCCATGAATTGTCTTTTCTGGGTACCAGGAAAAGTCTCGAGTAGAAACCTTGTCCCTTTTCCTCTTCTGGTACCAGTTGAATAGCCCCCATGCTTAAGAGAGAAAGTACTTGTTTTGGGACCTCTGCCGACTGGTGTTGGCAATGTGTGGAAGTGAAATCTGTATCCCTGGGACACTATTTAAAACTCATTTGACCTGGGTAATGAATTCCCAATTCTTTGCATGAAGAGCAATCTTTCCCCCCAAAGAGGCAGTCAGTTAATAAGTGCTTGGAAAATTTAAAAGGAAGTCATTGAGACAGTTTACCATGGGGGGAGTCCTTATTATTCCCAGATTTGGAAGTAGAGGCCCCCCCACTGCTTAGATCTGTGTCTCCCCTGGGACTGAAACCTGGGATTTTTGCTGTGTCTGGGTTTGGCTTGAGAAGACCTGGAAGGGGCTGGAAAGGACCAATTCTTAGAGGGCCAGTGCCTACTAAATCTAGGAGGCTGAACTTGTAAAAATCTTTAATAGTTTGCATAGATTTAGCTTTATCTTCCATCTTTTTAAGAACTTCCTCAGCCTTGTTGCCAAACAGGCGGTCCTGATTTAAAGGAGCATCCAACAATTTAGATTTAACATGATCAGGCAAAGATTGCTCCTTAAGCCAAGTATGCCTTCTTAGCAGCCCTGTAAGAGGCCTCTAATGAATAAAAAACACATTGCAAAGTATGTTTTCCAACTTGTTCAGCAGAATGCATTAAATCATGTAGTTCTTTATTTTCCACACAGTCAGGAATCAACATCATTTTCTGTTTAAGCAGTCCAATAACATGTTGCTGATACTTTTAACATATGAAACTGGCAGTTTAAAGCCCTAATGGCCAAGGTTGCATATGTGTAAACCTTTTTACCCCATCTATCCAGTGCCCTGGAGTCTCTATCAGAAGAGGTACGATTTTTAGCAGTAGAAGCCTTAATGCCCTTGGGCCCCTGTGAAATGTCTCTGGATCTGCAATAGGATTTTTAAAAAGGAACTTGTGGGACTCAGGGACCCTGTAGTATCTGTCAGGTTTTCTGGGAGCAGGAGGCAGGGAATCAGGGGCCAAACTAGATTCCGAAAAAGCATCATCATCAATGTCTAGTACAGGAGGAATAGCTAAATGCCTATGCTGAGGTAGGAGAAGGAAATCCCTAAGCCTCTTTTTTGAATCAGAAAAAATCCTGGCTTTCCCAGTGGAAATGCTCCCTTAGAGTATGTAAGGTTTCTCCAAAAGAAAAATCCTCAGGAGGGGAAGCAGAGGGAATGGAGTCCTCTGCATCAGAATCTTCATAAGTAGGTAAGGGCAAATCCAGATCATCAGAAGAATCATAAAAAACAGAATCCTGATCAGAAGATTCATAATCAACTTCAGTCCTAGGCCTCTTAAAAGGGGGGGTTGGCTACCCCTGATTAGAGTTATTAGATCTTCAGCCATTCTTATCCTTTGTTTTCTAGGCATAGAGGCCTGAGCATGTGGCCTGGGCATCGTTTTTTTAGGCATGGATCGAGATTTAGGCCGAAGTAAAGAAAAAGGCATCTGTTTAATGTGCAAGTCCGTAGGTCTGAATACACCCTCAGAAGCCGGTGCCTGCACAGTGGCTCCGGACCCATTCAAGGCAGAGACATCCGCGGCTTCCATAGTTGAAGCATCTTGCGGCATACCGGACTCCTAATGGGTCTCAGTAGAGACCTGCGAATCAGAAGCAGTGGGTATCAGGGGCTGCAAAAGCACCTCAATGAGTACCGACGAGCTGGTGACTGGCTTAGAAGAAGCGTCGTCGGCAGTTTTGGACCTCGGCGGCCTGTCTCTGTCTTTAACTTTGTATTTTTTCAGAATCCCAGTAGTCTGATGGCTAACTGACATTTCTGGATCATTAAACAGAGAACCGAAATATTTACAGGCGAAACTATACCAACGACGGATAGTGCTCTGATTAAATAAACCACAAAACCGACAGCAAGGTACGTCGTGGTCAGGGCCTAGGCAAGGAATACAGTATGAATGAAAATCTTTGAGGTATTTGCTTTCCACAAGTAATGCAATTATTAACTTTTACTGACATTGGTAAGGAGCAAGAAAAAGTTTCCCCAATGGAGTACTTAGCTTTAGTTGAAGACTTCGGTTCTGAAACTCGAAAATGAAAATTTCAGGAGTCTGCCGACTTGTGAACTGCTTTTGCTTCGGGCACCACACGGCAAGAAAGAGTGATGTAATGGCGTCAGCTGCATGTTTTATACTCCTGATGACTTGATGTCATGGAAGAAGGAACAGCAACCGACGCAGGACCCAAGACTTTGTTAATCAGGCCGACTGAGGGATACCTGCAAGCAGATAACCCAAATGTAATGACTGCAAAAGTGAAACACGAAGCACATGTGTACAGTTTGTAACCTATGACAGTGATATTTGTTTACAATAAAGCAGTAAGGTTCTGCTTGCCTTTTTTTTAGTTGTGCTTATATCAACTGTACGAACTGAATTTGCATGCAAGAAGCAGTTTAGGATGGAGAATAAATGTAGCGTTTAATACTTTTCATATTTTTATTACAAACGTTTCCCGAGTTTTAAAAGATAATGTGTAGTTTTTTTAAATGAAATTAAAACTTTTTGAAGAGATGTGCATCTCCTAAGCAGCAATAAATTCCAAACTAATGAATTACATTTACTACAGCGTCTGAGATGATAGCTTTCACAGGATTAAGATTTAGGACCACTGCTGGTGGTTTTGTGTTTGAAAAGGTGCTGCCCCTTTCTAACTGACTTGACCTTTGCTCCTTGCATCCCCCAGGGGTCTGTAATGTTGATTTCCAGAACAAAGCTGGCTACACGGCGATCATGTTAGCAGCCCTGGCTGCTGTGGAGCTGGAGGAGGACATGGCGGTGGTGCGAAAGCTGTTTAGTCTGGGGAACGTCAACGCCAAGGCTAGCCAGGTTTGTATGGGTGCTGCTGTTTTGTTCTATTTTAACATTTCATTCAGTTTTCCTAACAAATGAGATAAAGTAAAGGGGCAGGTTTCCATAGTGATAAAGGTTTCCATAGTGATACCAAAGCCCAAGTGTTTCAGCAACAGGTACAAAAGGAGCATAAAACCTTATAAAACCATGTGGAAAATTGTTGAAACCCAAGGCATTAAGGTTGCTTTTCTGTGAGCTGACTTTCTGCATGCAAGTTTCAGTAGCTGAGAATTCCTTTTTCAACAGCTTGTTACTAATCATTAGGTTTTGAATTTTGTTCCATATAAATGGCTTGTTTAAAGTTGGGCAAAAGTCTTGGTCATAAATGACAGCAAATAGAAATTAACTGCTTTTTCACTGAAATAAAGTTTGCCTTAGTAGCTCTGCACCCTTTCCAATAAAGCCTGAGAGAGAACTCCATATGAAAACTTGATGATCTGGGTTACACTGGCCTGATACTGCTGGAAGGGTGTTGGAACTGGTCTGCCTACCGCATAAATTTGGAAGTAGTCTTCTACTGAGTGGTGGCAATCACACCATAGTATGGTATGGTATCTTGTGATGTTTCCAGTTATATCATATTGTAATAAGACAGTTTGATATGCATGTTATTTCAGTAATGTGAACTGCAGTGTCTGTGGATAATGTTTTAAAGTAATTAAGCAGAGGTTTAGCAGAATATTCATACAAAACTACATCTTAAAGTAAAAAATCACATGTCCAGGTTATAAACGTACATACTTGAGCTGTTTTTGTTTGGCCAGTGTTTTATCAGTAAACAAATGAACAGAAATCTAACCATGGTCACTGTATAGACTCAATAAAATGAGTGGAGAAAATGAAAATAAATTCTGAATGTATCTGGTTACCATATTTATTTTTTTGCAGTATGCTTCGTTACATTTAACACTTTGTTCCACTATTAATTTGTAAAGGTGCTTTGTTTAAATTGTAACAAATATTCACAAAGTAGCTGTCCGGCTAATCACGTATTGCCATTTTTTAATATCTCCCACATTTATTTTGCTTACAGGCTGGGCAGACAGCACTAATGTTAGCTGTAAGCCATGGACGGCAGGAGATGGTGAAGGCTTTGCTGACCTGTGGAGTGGATGTGAATATCCAGGATGATGAAGGTTCTACTGCTTTGATGTGTGCCTGTGAACATGGTCGAGTTGAAATTGTGAAGTTGCTGCTCGCACAGTTAGATTGTGATGCCTCCATAGTCGATAATGTAAGTTTTCTCTAGTTGTAGCTTATACATTTGTATACGAAAAAGCTAGTGGTATTTTTGGTAAGTAGTTGGTAATTCTGCCTAAATTAAAGGGTTTTTTTCCTGTGAATCTTGTTTCAGAACTTCATTATCCTTAAGCAGTGTATTGTCTGCAGTTTTCCTGTTTACAGTGCCATAACATTGTTTTTGAATACTGTTATCAACTTTTTTGTTTCTTCATTTATTGTATCTGGAGAGGGAAACTCTGACCAACGTTTTTTTCCCCCGAGGTCCTTTGCATGCATACAAGAGGATGGGTGTATTTATATAATGAAAAGAATAGACTGTATTATGAAATATTAGCAACAATCCTACAGCACCTGTGGGATGGGTGACTCTCAGTGCAACACTGTGCCTACCTTGAGCTGCACAAACATTTGGTCCCACTTATGGGATGTTATAACGTGCTGCTGTACAGAGAAATATTATATAAAAAGCTAGCAGTATATGCTATGAAATAAGTAAGTAGTAAGACTTGACTGAACTGGTGGTATTGTATAATTCAAAGGCTGATATAGCAAGGTCTGCTTTTACTAGTGTACATCACTGTGTTTAGAAATTAGAAATGTTTAGGAACAAAAATGCATTAGACTGAAGGTACATTAAGTCCGTGTTTACACGAGGAGTGCCCCATTGGATTAAGACCCCCATTGGTAAGTAGTTGGTTACCACACTAGTTTAATGTCATAGAGTATCCACTTATATGGTCCCATTTTGTTGATGGGACTCTTCCACACATTTTGCAAATAAGAAAGAGAAAAAAAATGGAGAAGTGTGAATGTGGACAAGCTTCTGAGGTCATGCCACCTCAGGGGAAGTACAAATTTGTGGAAGTGTCAAATCAGTGAAACAGCATTTGATTACATAAGCAGTTTAAGTATTCCTAAGATATGAGTGTAGATTTTTCATTCGCCAGTGTGTTTGGTCTACATACTTTTAGTCATTTGCTTTTGATCAAGATGGCCATTTCTCTGTATATTCCTTTTTTAGTATGCCAATCCCTGAGGTAATGTATATGTGGGGACAGGATTGTCCTACATGTTAGGAGGTGCAACCCTGCAAAAAAAGAAGCTTAAAGGAAAAGGGGGATGTTGGAGATTCACTCTTCTCTTGCATTTCTCATCTTTTTTTTTTTTTTTTTTTGCATATAGGCATTTGGCAGCATTTTGAATGCTAGCATTTCAGTAGGAGCCGTAAACGCCCTGTACTACTTGAAACTGTTAACACCAACTGTCTTTCAGTTTTGCAAAGCTACAAAAGCTGCAGTAGTGGCCTGGTGGTCTCTACTGCTCCAGTTTACACAACTAAATAGCTGTTATTTATAAGTCAGAAGTACAATTGTGCAAGTTGAACTTAACATAACAATAGATGTTCATTTGATCACTGCTGCATTAGCCTTAGCTGTATGGGTTATATCCTACGATGGATATAACAGCCGGCCAGCTTCAAAGCTACAAGGGCACCTTCCATGCACCCAAACTATCAAGCAGCCTAAGCTGAGCTTGACTGTAAGACAAGACTGGGCTCCCCTTCAGAGCTTTCCTGACAGCAGAGAGAGCAAGGCTGAGCCTGAAGGGACAAAGCTAGGAATAACAAAAAATAAATATCCACATTCTGGTATAAAAAATGCACCTAAAAACAAGGGGGGGGGGTGAAGGGATGGGAGGGGCTACTGCAGCAGGGGGTTGGGGAGGGAGGGGCTACTGCAGCAGGGGAGGGAGGAGCAAGGCTGAGCCTGAAGGGACAAAGCTAGGAATAACAAAAAATAAATATCCACACTCTAGTATAAAAAATGCACCTAAAAACAAGGGGGGCGGAGGGATGGAGGGGCTACTGCAGCAGGGGGTGGGGGAAGGGCTACTGCAGCAGGGGATGGAGGGAGGGAGGAGCAAGGCTGAGCCTGAAGGGACAAAGCTAGGAATAATAAAAAAATAAATATCCACACCCTGGTATAAAAGAACTCCCCTAAAAACAAGGGGGGGGGTGAAGGGATGGAGGGGCTACTGCAGCAGGGGGTTGGGGATGGAGGGGCTACTGCAGCAGGGAAGGGAGGAGCAAGGCTGAGCCTGAAGGGACAAAGCTAGAAATAACAAAAAATGTCCACACCCTGATATAAAAAACACACCTAACAACAAGGGGGGTGGAGGGGCTACTGCAGCAGGGGAAGGAGGGAGGGGAGGGGCAAGGCTGAGCCTGAAGGGACAAAGCTAGGAATAACAAAAAGTAAATGTCCACACCCTGGTATAAAAAAAACACACTAAAAAGCAATGGTGTGGAGGGGAGGGGCTACTGCAGCAGGGGATGGAGGGAGGGAGGGGCAAGGCTGAGCCTGAAGAGACAAAGCTAGGAATAACAAAAAAAAAATAAATGTCCACACCCTGGTATAAAAAAACACACCAAAAAAGCAAGGGGGTGGGAGGGAGGGGCTACTGCAAAAGTGATCATTCAGACATCTACTGTTATGGTAAGTTCAGCTTGCACAACTGTGCTATGTTCTTCATATTGATCACTGCTACAGTAGGCTTAGCTATATGGGTAGATTACCATAGCTAATTATATTTGGGAGGAGGAAGGAGAAAGGTCCAGAAGCCCCTGGAGAACAGTTCTAGCAAAGCATGATCTACGCCTAGAAAAGGAGTCCAGCTTATAGTGCTTTATAAAAGTATATACAGTGGACCAAGTAGCAGCTTCTAGAATACTTCTAGAATCCTACCCTTTCCAAAAAGCCATAGAAACCAAGGTCCTTGTACAGTGGGCTTTGACCCTACCTGGAATAGATTTGTCGTGGTGAGTATAACAAAAGGTAATAGCCTTGGACAAATATTTGGAAATAGTCTGTTTTGACACCGGATGTCCATTCTTCTTCCCTTCACATGAAATGAACAATTGAGCCAAAGATCTTGAAAGATATTGTTCTGTCAAGATAGTACCAGAGTCATCTGTGGACATCCAAGGTATGTAGTATCCTTTCTCACTCACCTTTAGGTTCAGAAAAGAAAACTGGGAGATGGATAGTTTGACTTAAAGTAAACTCTGATACTACTTTAGGTATAAAAGGATTAGTTCTCAATGAAATCCTGTCCTTGTGAAAAATGAGGTAGGGTTTACTCACCATTAGAGCTTCCTTTAGATATCATCCTTGCAAAGGTCACAGCAATCAATAAAACTGTTTTCCATGTCAAGAACTTCAAGCTAGCCAGATTAGCTGGTTCAAATCGAGAAAGTGTTAGTTTTTCTAACACAAAATTAAGATTGTAAGGCGGGGGAACCTGTTTACTTGGATGCGTCTTTTGCAAAACACCTTTGATGAACATGCAACTGCCTTGGAAGAGGAGGATCCATGGGCAGACATGCTGAAATGACAGAGGAATAAGAAAGGCCATACAAGATAGTAACTCACACAAATATTGTAAAACCAGAGAACAACTAGCCATGAATGGGTGGTGATTATGTGGCTGGCACCAACTAGAAAACCTTTTCCACTTGCTAATATATTTTCTAGTAGCAAGCTTTCTTGCCTGCATTTAGTATCTACTGCATGTCCTCAGTAAACCGGTACCTAAAAGGAATTAAGACACTATCATCCAGGTAGAGGTGGCGAAGGCTAAGGGTAAAGTATATGAAGAGTTGTATGAAAGTTTGGACACTAAGGAGGGAGAAAATGACCTGTACCGATTGGCTAGACAGAGGGACCGAGCTAGTAAAGATGTGCAGCAGGTAAAGGTGATAAAGGATAATGAGGGAAACATACTCACAATCGAGGAGAGTGTGTTGAGGATATGGAGAGAGTACTTTGAGGGGTTGATGAATGAAGAGAATGAGAGGGAGAGAAGGTTGGATGATGTGGGGATAGTGAATCATGAAGTGCAATGGATTAGCAAGGAGGAAGTAAGGATAGCTATGAAGAGGATGAAGAATGGAAAGGCTGTTGGCCCAGATGACATACCTGTGGAAGCATGGAGGTGTTTAGGTGAAATGGCAGTGGAGTTTATAACCAGATTGTTTAATGAAATCTTGGAAAGTGAGAGGATGCCTGAAGAATGGAGAAAGTGTTTTGGTACCGATTTTTAAGAATAAGGGTGATTTGCAGAGCTGTAGTAACTACAGAGGGATTAAATTGATCAGTCACAACATAAAGTTATAGGAAAGAGTAGTGGAAGCTAGGTTAAGAAGGGACGTGATGATTAGTGATCAGCAGTATGGTTTCATGCCGGGAAAGAGCACTACAGATGCGATGTTTGCTCTGAGAGTGTTGATGGAGAAGTACAGAGAAGGTCAGAAGGAGTTGCATTGTGTTTTTGTAGACTTGGAGAAAGCATATGACAGGGTGCCTAGAGAGGAGTTGTGGTATTGTATGAGGAAGTCGGGAGTGTCAGAGAAGTATGTAAGAGTAGTACAGGATATGTGCGAGGGTAGTGTGACAGCGGTGAGGTCTGCGGTGGGAGTGATGGATGCATTTAAGGTAGAGGTGGGATTACATCAAGGATCAGCTCTGAGCCCTTTCTTATTTGCAATGGTGATGGACAGGTTGAAAGACTAGATCAGACATGAGTCCCCGTGGACTATGATGTTTGCAGATTACGTGATCTGTAGTGAGAGTAGGGAACAGGTAGAGGAGACCCTGGAGAGATGGAGATATGCTCTAGTGAGAAGAGGAATGAAGGTCAGCAGGACTAAGACTGTGTGTGTGAATGAGAGGGAGGATAGAGGAATGGTGAGGATGCAAGGAGTAGAGGTGGCGAAGGTCGATGAGTTTAAATACTTGGGATCAGTAGTTCAGAATAATGGTGACTGTGAAAGCGAGGTGAAGAAGAGAGTACAGGCAGGATGGAGTGGGTGGAGAAGAGTGTCAGGAGTGATTTGTGACAGATGAGTACCAGTAAGAGTGAAAGGGAAGGTCTACAAGAGGGTAGTGAGACCAGCTATGTTATATGGGTTGGAGACAGTGGCATTGACAAAAAGGCAGGAGTTAGAGCTGGATGTGGCAGAGTTAAAGATGTTAAGATTTGCACTAGGTGTGATAAAAGTAGACAGGATCATGAATAAGTATATTAGAGGGTCAGCCCAGGTTGGAAGGTTTGGAGACAAAGCCAGAGAGGCAAGATTATGTTGGTCTGGACATGTACTGAGGAGGGATGCTGAATATATTGGGAAAAATATGCTAAGGATGAAGCTACCAGGTAGGAAAAGAGGAAGGCCTAAGATAAGGTTTATGGATGTGGTGAGAGAGAACATGCAGGTGGTTGGTGTGACAGAGCAAGATGCAGAGGACAGGAAGAAATGGAAACAGATGATCTGCTGTGGCAAACCCTAACAGGAACAGCTGAAAGATGATGATGATCATCCAGGTAGTCAGTTGAAGATTGATATCTGGGTGCGTCAAACACTCCTGTTCTTCTGTGACTAGATCCATTCTGTGAGGAAGCATGTGGTAATTGCCATTGACCATTTCTAAATGAAGGGAGAACCATGGTTTCCTGGGCCAAAAAGGAGTCGCCACAATGATTCTGAGTGATTCTTTCTGAATCTTCAAGATGTACTCTGGATTTATTAGTAGGAAGGGTGGAAAGATGTACATGAATAATCCTGTTCAAAGAAATGAAAAAACAGCTGTCTTAAAGGCCATTTTGCATGGAGTCCTGAAACAGAATTTTGCCAGTTGATTGTTCAGAGAGGTGGAAAAGAGATCTACTTAAGTAACTCCCCACAGATGGATGAAATATTGGAAGACCCCCGGATCTAGTTTACATTTGTGTGGGTCTGCCCTGGTCCTGCTAAGCTTGTCTGCCGCACAGTTTTGTTCTGACAAAATGTAGGATGCCTGTAGAGTGAGATTGTGCTGTGAAGCCATATCCCAAGCTAACATGGATAAGTCTGCAAAGGGGGTATGACCTGGTTCCCCCTTGCTTGTTGATGTACAATGTCATTAAGGTATTGTCTGTAACCACTTGAGGTCCTGGTGACTAAAGATGGTTCAGAGAATTGAGTGCCTTGTTCCCCTTGATATTTATGTGCTTGGGCATATCCTAGGTGTCCCACACTCCCTGCACTTTTATCTCTCCTGAAAATGCTCTCCAAGAAAAGTCTGGTGCATCTGTGTTGAATGACTGCTTTGGAGCAGGGATGGAAAGGGGGGGGGCTTGATTTTAAGTATATCTGTTGTCTCCTCCAAACAATTTCTCTAGTCTGACAAACTGCAGTACTGGGATCTGAAAAGGTAGTGTGTGTGTGGATGCTGGGACCAAAGAGATTTCAGATCACTGTATTTTTTCATGTAGAGTCTTGCCAGTGGTATCATAAGAAGCATAGATGCCATGAAACCCAAAATCCTAAGATATTCCCTCGCAGTGACTGAAGTTTGAGTAGAAAGCCTTAGAAATGGATCTAGATAAATATTTATTTTTTCTTGTGGAAGAAAAGCTCTTTGCACTCGGGTGTCTAGTTGATATCCCAAGAACACAATTCTGTGTGAGGGAGTAAAGAAAGACTTTTGACTGTCTCTTGGAATCCCAGCTTATGCAAGATATCTCATCCAAGAGGAAATTCCTAACATGTTGAAAAAGACTCTGCAAAGATAAGCAAGTTAGTTAAATATGGAAATATGTGGATGCCCTGCAGCCTGCAATGAGCTGTAATCAGAGCTGGAGACATTTTGTGAACACTCTTGGTTCAACGGATAGTCCAAAGGGTAAGGCAGAGAACTGATAATGTGATCCATACACACAACCTTAAGAATCTCCTGAAATGTGCATGCATAGGAATGTGATGTTAAGCATCTTTTAAGTCTACTGTTAGCAGGAAGGTGTCCTGAAGCTTTGGAAGCTGGCCGGCTGTTTTATCTTGCAGGATGTAACCCATATAGCTTAGGCTACTGCAGCAGGGATCAGTATGAAGATCATCTTGAATTGATGACAAACCTGCCTCCATTACATCATGTTCTTATCGTATGGCTTCTGCTACACATCACACTGTACCTGTCATAGAAAGGGGGAAAGTCGCAGTTTGTGCACGTGTACAGGAGTAATGCATGGAACAGAGAAATGTTACTGCTTTGAAAAATGAAAATCATGTTAAGTATGTGAAGTAGAATATGATAAAGGAAACCAAAGTGATAGTAACAAATAATGCCAAGTCAATGCTAAAAGAAATCTTTTTACTTGTTAGCGCTTTCATGCACGCCAATGCATGCACTTCTTCAGACAAGTTTATACAGAAAATACAGTTACACATAAAATTCATATTATAAAATTCATATTGTAGAAACAATATACATAATTATAAATTCAATCTACTGAGCTTAACCAAAATTGGTTTAAGGCTCAGCATACTGTTCAAGCCAGGAGAACGGTCACCAGCAAACCTTAAAATCCACTCATATTCTTTAATTTCTAAGAAGTTATTTATATCACCACCTCTTGGGGAGGGGAAAACAATGTCAATAACCCTGAATTTAAAAACATGATCTTGTCCACAATCTAACATATGCTTATATAAAGCATTTGTTTCGACACATCTTCTAATTTCAGACTTATGCTCTGTAATCCTCTCTTTCAACCTACGAGTGGTTTTGCCTACATAAAAGATTTGCATAACACACAGGTAGCCAAATACACTATATGTGTTGTGTGACAAGTAGCTGAAACATAAAATTTAAAAGTTTTCCCTGTTACTGGATGAACAAAAAGGTCACTCCCTGTGTCAAAAATATCTCCACAGCATGAACAATTGTGGCATTTACATGTACCATACTTAGAGGAAAGCGTTTTCACAATGTTGGTAGGAAATCCTTATAACATAATGAATTTTTAAAGTTCTCATGTTCCTATAGGCAAATAAAGGTCTATCACCCAATAAGGCCTTTAGTTCATTTGAAGCCATTAGTATCAACCAGTTCTTAAATATTATTTGCTTTATGGATGGTGTTGTAAGACTATATGCAGTTACATATCTAGTCACGTCCATACGCACATTCGTACTATTCATAGGTAAGGCATCTGACTCCAGTGGGTCAGATAGGAAGGTAGGAGCAAACTTAGTCTTCCTCTCCTGCATCACCTTATCTTTCTCCACAGAGAGTAGGACATTATCATATCCACTAGCAGAAAAATCTGCTAACATATCCTTTAATTGTAACTCAAAACAGCAGTCATCAGTGTTAAGCCTACTCAACCTTCCTAACTGGGACCTCACAATACCTTTAAAGATGTGTGGTACATGCATGCTATGAAAGTGGGTGTATCTACCAGCACACACATCCTTTCTATGTGACTTAGTATTCATATGTCCATCCTTAAATATAACTTCTACATCCGAAACACAATTTCAGTCTTGGAACAGCTCATTTTAAACTTTAGAAAGGAAGAAGCTCTATTCAAATAGTCCAAAAACATATTCAATATATCCAAGCTGCCCTTCCAAAGTAGGAAACAATCGTCTACAAAACGTTGGAAGAATCTAATATGTTGTCTATAAGGGTTTAGATCACTCAAAATATGCTTACTTTCCCACTGGTAGAGCACTAGGTTAGCATAGGTGTTGGCTATGGAAGTACCCATAGCCACACCAGTGAGCTGAAGGTACGTAAGTTCATTAAAGAGGAAAACATTATTCTTTAAAACCACATCTAGAAGGCTACACCATGTTTATATTTTACCATAATCAGGGTTTGGACATGAAGTCAAAAAATCTCTCAAAAGGTCAATCCCATCATCATTCGGTATGACCGTGAAAAGAGAGACAATGTCCAGAGTTACCAAATAATACTCATTATTCATCATTTGTTCCTTCTCAGTGTCATAGCTTACTCGTAACTTCTGTAAAAAATCAAATGTGTCATGTAGAACTGAATCACAATTATTCAAAAAAGGTTGTAACTGACCATGTAAATAAACTGACAGGGGTTCGGTCACCCAACCTGCTCCTGAGACGATGGGTCTCATAGGTGGATCCATGATTGACTTGTAGATCTTGGGTATTCCATATAGGCGGGGTGTCACAGGACAAGGAACTGTTAAATAATTAAATCAAGATCTATCTGACCCTGCAGCTGTAAGTCATAGATGACCATATTAACATACGATATACATTTTTTTACATCCATGCCAGTGATGCGTTTAAAAGCAGTAGTATCCTCCAGCAAACAGGACATAGTATCTAAGTATTTGTCATGTTCCATGAGCACCACTACCCCTCCCTTATCAGCTTGTTTAATTATTATTTCTTTACAGGAGCACAGATCTTTAAATGCTTTAAACTCATCCAGTGTCAAGTTGTACTCATTCCTTTTACTCTTATTACTACTCTCATACAATTGCCTAATTTGTACTTCACACAAATCATGAAAAGTCTTCACTATTGGTACAGCAATAGGTATAAAAGTACTGAGGCGCTTAAAGCCTCTTTCTACTATAGATGATTGACCAAACAACAAATTTAAATTTAACATTCTGGTGAATTTTTTCAAGTCAGTTAGTGCAGACACCAGGTCATTTCCACCTGAAGGAATAAAGTTAAGCCCCTTTGAAAGTACTGATATATGGGCTTCTTGTAGCTGGAACGTTGATAAATTCAACGTACCTTTAATTATTTTCGGCCCATCTTGGCTGTGCCTAAAGGGCTGTTGAGCTTCCTTTTATTAGATGCCTCTGAGCGTACAACTGGGGAATTCCTCTGCGTCGTCGGTCGTTCTTTCACGGTTTCAGGTCGCTCCAGTGAAAAACGCTATGTACTATAGAATCATTGCTATCTGTGTTGTTTTAACTTTGCCTTATTGAGTGATACTTATGGTCATGTGATTTTTGGGCTGCTAACCACATGACTACTTTGGGCCTGTATATAAGATGAAAGAAATTTTATAAGTTTGTAGTACTGAAGAAGGATTATGTCCGAAAGCTCTGCTGTGTTTTGTCATTAAAGTGTTTTTTTTTCCTTTTGGATTGTCTGCTTGCAGTACTTTGGCACTTTTGATCAGTGTTGGTGATGCCATTTGCAATAAGTTCTGCACATTGTTGTGCATTTCCTTTGAGGTTACAGACACAGCTGTAAAAAGCTTTGTGGTTGTCCTTGGACTGAAGCTATTTTTTTCCTTCAAATATAGCCTTTGAAGTATTAATTACCCCTCTTAGCTGCCTATTTAGATCAGTCAGGGGGCTTTTAGTATGTATGGCTTTGTTCCTCCTACACTTGCCCAAGATTTTTTTTTCTTTTGTTGTATAATCAATTAATATTGATTCCACCAGGGTGGGCTAGTCTTTGGAGTTTCTTATGCTTAGTACGAGTGGGCACTGCTCACTCTAACAGCTATCAATATAGCTGTACAGCGATTCTGTAAATAGCCCAGCATATGCTATGGTGTTTACTGGGTTTGAGGGTGCTTGGAATTTGGCCAAGGTGTCTCTTAGCAGAGAGAGGTTAGCCTTAGAATAGTTCCTTAAAGGTTTTTGGCTTTTGGTTGGGTCCCCCAATTTAATTTTTATTTCAAGCAATACTAAATTATGGTCAGATCTATCATGTGAGCACCATTGCCCCCCCCCCCATTTGTGAGTACAAATTCAAGGATGTTTGTACCCCTGGTAGAGGAATGGACCCAACTCCTCCAGGATGTTGATGTTAACAAAGATCAAGAATGCTGAGCTTGTGCATTAGAAGGTGGTGTAGGATTCCCAGTCTAAAGGGGTAATTGAGATCCCCCATGAGTTGTGTTGTGTTGTGTTGAATGGTGAGGGACTCTAGTACACTGAGAGGTAGTATGGGTTTCCTGGGGCATTGATATAGTATGAGACCCTGTTTTTATGGTGAGTTGCACATGAATGAGTTCCAGTGGGTCATACACATTAGTCTGGATGTGAGATCAGTCTTAATGTAGACTGACACTAATCCACCATTAGTTCCCTCCTGTGCGGTAGCTGGTCTAAAGGTGCGAAAGGCGTTCTAACCTTGCATTGCTGGGGTACGCTCTGGAACATTAAACCACATCTCTGCTACTACACGTGTCTACACTCTCCAAGGAGAGGAAGATTTGAAGAAATTGGAGTTTTTTGTTAAGACTTGTAGCATTGAGCAGTACCACCTTCAGATGTTCCTTGGTAGGTTTTATTATTTTATTTATTTATTGGTATTTGATAACCGGGAAAGTCTACTGGGTCAGAAACCCATTTTCAGTGGCGGCCTGGGGAGAAAAGCTCCAAGAAAGGTTACAAAACATCATATCAGATATGAGCAGTTATATACAGAGTATAAGGAACATAACTTGCAGTTACAATTTTACATCAGTTACCAGCTCAAGTAAACATCATACATATCAACAAGCAAGTATTTACAGAAATTTAAGGTAGTTACAGTATGGAAGCTATAAGCAGTTTTATACAGGCATGTATAAACAACATTCACATCTTTCTTGCGCGCTCTCTCTCTCTTTTTTTTTTGGTCCATAAAGCTGCTGCAAGAGCAGAGTAAAGTAGCATGTAGAATAATAGGCTCTAGAGGCATAGAAAGAAAAATTTAGGGACCAAAAACAAATGTGTACGAGTTAAAGGACATTATTTGATGGAGACTAGTGACAGAGACTGTGACCTATTTAAGGAGGTTGTTTAGGTGAGCTGTTATAACAGGAACATGTTTGATTATTGAGGTAATGGGATTTTAGTGCAGTTTTGAATGATTTTAAGGAGTCTATAGGAGTAATCGAAGAGGGTAGTGAATTCCAAGCTTTGGCGATGATGAAGGAATAGAGGCTTTGTCCAGCATATTTGTTGCTCGAGGACCCAAGATTACGTGCAAGTGTGTGTGTGTGCGTGTGTGTGTGTATAGGATGGCCTGAAGAAAGGGGCAAAAGTTGGGGTTACATAGTTTGTGGGAGTTAGTTGGGTGTATTGTAGATGTTGGGAGAAGTCGTGCCAGTTTATACTTTAAGGCAAGACAATGATAGGTTCGAGTTGGCATGTTGCAGGCAAATTTTGCTGTTTTATTGTAGCAGGGCTATAATTTGTTTTTAAGAGTTGTATGTATGTTGGTAAAAATAGGGCTACCATGAAGAAGACTGGAGAGGAGGAGAGAGTTGGCCAGTTTTAACATGGTGTGTGTGTTCATAAAATATGTATGTATGTATAGTTTACCAAGTTTGAAATGGGGTTTTTTGATTACATTATGAATGTGATTATCGAAGGAGAGTTTGTCAACAATTGTGACGCCCAGAAGTTTTTATGATTTTACTTGTTCTATTTCGGTATTATTTGCGAGATGATTTTTTAGTCTTGATTTAAGGGTTTGGATGAAAATATTAGGAATTCAGATTTTTTGGGTTGAGTAGAAGTTGGGCAAGATTTAGCCAGGATTCAATAGAAGTGAAGGCTTTTTGTGTTTAGATATTGAAAGTCTGTCAGGTTGTTGGCAGAGGAGATTATCACAGAATCATCTGTGTATTGGATTAGAGTAATAAGGAAGCGTTGTGTAGGTTATTGATGAAAATGTTAAATAATAGTGGCCCAAGAATGGACCCCTGGGAGCTCCTGTTTTGTTTAGGAGGTATTCGGATTGCTTGTTCTGCCATTTGACAGATTTCCTGTCAGAAAGATAGAGAACCAATCCAGTGAAGGTGGGAAGCAATTTAAGGACTGTAATTGTAGTAGCAGTTTGGGGTGTGAAACTGTAGCAAAAGCCTTGGATAGATCCAATAAGGTAACAGAGGTTATTAGACCATCATCTGAGGCTTTAACAGTGTTAAACAAAAGTAAGACAATGGTAGTGCTGTGTGCAGGGCGGAATCCATGTTAAGTGGGGGCAAGTAAGTTATTGTTGATGAGATATTTTAACAGATGAGTGTGTATGCACTCTTCTAGGATTTTAGATAGAGTATAGAGATGGACTGGTAATTAAATAGATTACTAGTATTACCACCTTTATGTAGCGGAGTTATTTTTTCCAAAGTTGTGGAATATGATTTGGAGATGGATCAGTTGATGATGCTAACAGGGTATGCTATAGCATCTGAAGCAATTTTTAAGTATTCTGCTGGAAGTCTGTCGGCAGAGGGGGAGGATGGCTTTAGTTTAGTTAACAGTTTATGTGCAGAGGGGGAGCATGGCTTTAGTTAACAGTTTATGCACTAGAGAGGTGGGTACAGGTTGTTATAGTAGCCGTAAGTGAGTGAGCTGCAATCTGTCATTTAAAGGGGCGGAGCTTGTGTTTGACTTTGGAGAGGGGGGATTTGTGTTGCTATCTGATTTATTTGAGGTAGAGTTTGTTTGAGTAGAGAAGTCATTGACAAGTTTTTGAATGGTTTCAATGAAGTGGGTATTAAAGGCCTGGGCAATTTCTAGTGGGTCTTGATCAGGAGATGGTGTAGGATTTTATTGGTTTCCAGGGTTAAGGAGTGAGGTAATAGATTTCCAGAACTTTTGTGGATTGTTGTTTTGGGAGTCTAGTTGAGTGGAGAATTTGTTTCTTTTGTCGGTCATGACAAGCTTTTTAGCAGTGTTGGAGTTGTTTGTAGTTTATTTCACGTTGTGGTGTTCTATTTTTATGCCATTCATTCCATGCTCTGCCCTTCGTAATGGGAGTCAGTTTATAGTATTGTTTGTAAGCCAAGGGGCATGGATATGCTTAATTAATTTTGCTCAATTAGGGGAGAGACTGTTGAAAGCATTAAGAAAGACGTTATTGAAGTACTCTACTGCTTTGTCTAGCAGAAGTATTTCAGTTTGGTACCAGTTCTATTCCTTTAAAATGTACATAAATATCTTTTGACTAAAATGGGTAAGATTTCTAGAAGTTTTGTATGGATGAGCTTTTGCTGTTTGTGTTTGGGTTCTGTGAGTGAAGGCAGGTACATGGTCATTAGAGATGCTTGGGAGGGTTCCTGTGTGAGTGTATTTATGGGGGGGTGAGATGAGAATCCAATCAAGGGTGGATTCATTTTGTTTATTTACTATGTGTGGGATCTGTGATGAGTTGGGTAAACCTATACAGGTTTATACTATTAGAGAGGTAGTTAGAGATGAAAGTTTTCCAGTTTTAGTATCACCCAAAATAATGGTTTCGTTTGAGATATTTTTGGTTGCCCAAGAGAGAAAATCTTCAAAAATGGGTATATTTTCACCTGGGGGAATGTATAGTGCTACAAAACAAAGATGTTTTATTTTGTTGACATGGGGTGTTGCTGGTAATAGTTCTAATTTACCAAAGGTTGGAACGGGTTTGGGAAATTGTGTAATAGTTAAGGAGTCATGGTAGATTAGTGCAATGCCACCACCTTTTTTGTGCAAACAGTCATTTCTAAGTATGTTGTACCCGGGGGGGGGGGGGGGGGGGTATTTTAGTATCCGATATATGTGGTTTCAACCTTGTTTCAGTAAGTGCAACAATGTCTGGGGTGTGTAGAGAAAGATGCTGGGTGAGATAGGGGAGAAATGGCTCCTGAGGGTACTAATAGCTGTGTGAAGAGAAAGGCATATCCCTGATGACTGGAGAATAAGCATACTCCTGCCAGTGTACAAGAGCAAAGGGGACATCCACAACTGTGGGCAGTACAGGGGCATCAAACTCCTATCACATTGCATGAAAGTTCTGGAGAGGGTGATAAATGGATGCGCAGAGTAGTAGAATGTAAGATGGGAGATGAGAAGTTTGGATTCAGATCAGGATGCAACACAACTGACCCGATGTTTGCATTGAGACAAATACTTGAGAAGAAGCTAGAGATGAGGAGAAAGTCCAACTTGGGTATTCCTAGATTTGCAGAAAGCATATGACAAAGTCTCAAGAAAGCTGATCTGGGCAGTACTGTGGTGGTTTGAAGTCCCAGAAACATTGGTAGAATTAGTGCAGGCTATGTACAAGGACCCAATGACTTAAGTATGGACGGTGTTCGGCCTCACAGAGGGGTTCCCAGTGGGTGTGGGTGTACATCAGGGTTCAACTCTGAGCCCACTGCTGTTCATACCGGTGATGGGACTGCATTAGCAAACAGGTTGGAGGGGACAGATCTACAAAGCTGCTGTATGCAGACTGTGGCAGTACAGGCAGACTCTGAGCTAGAACTTCAGCAAAAAGGATAGGAGAATGGAATGCAAATCTGAAGGCACATGGGATGAATGAAGGGTCAAAGCTAGAATCAGAGGGGCTGCAGCCAACTGGTAGAGTATCAGGTGGTCTATGACAGAAGAATGCCAAAGAAGCTGAAAAGTTAGGTATACAAGACAGTGGTGCGACCAGTACTATTGTATGGTACAGAAAACTATGCAGTAAAGGCAGAAAAGTTGAAGCTAGAGGTGATGGAAATGAAGTGCCTGAGAAAGGTGATAGGATGCACACTGTGGGACAGACGAAGAAATGAGGACATAAGAGCAGAAGCCAGAGTAGCTCCAGTTGCAGAAAAGATCAAAGAGGACAGATTATTGTGGTTTGGGCACATGTGTAGAAAAGCAGAAGACAATTTGGTGAGGAAGATTTGGGACAGACAAGAAGGTAAGAGGAAGCAAGGACATCCCGCAGAGAGGTGGATGGATAGTGTGAAAGAAGATCTGTGACAGTCCTGCATGAGTGTTGAAGAAGGCAGGAGTGTGGCACTGAATTGAGAGAGTTGGCGACAGTTAACATGATACCTTGACCCCATGTAGAAAAATGGGGAAAAAAGGGGGCTGCTGATGATAGAGAAAGCCAGGCTTGGAATTCAGTGATTTTATTACAAATACTACAAATGTTAGCTCATTTCATTTAGGTTCGGAGATTTAGCAGTTTGGCTTTGCAAAAAAAAAAAAAAAAAAAAAAGGCACTACTGGGGTGAAAAGATCTTTGCCGAAATCTGAAAGCCTTGGGGGCATACATGCAGACAATCCTTGGCTGGAGTGACACCAGAAGCTAAGCCAATTGTTAAAATCACTCACTTTCCATTAATGGCATCATCCTTGGAGAAGGTAGTATGCTGCTCAGTGATAGGCTCATACCTGCCTGTAGGTAGTATGCTGCTCAGTGATAGGCTCATACCTACCTGTAGGTAGTATGCTGCTCAGTGCTAGGCTCATACCTGCCTGTAGGTAGTATGCTGCTCAGTGCTAGGCTCATACCTGCCTGTTTAGTATGCTGCTCAGTGATAGGCTCATACCTGCCTGTAGGTAGTATGCTGCTCAGTGCTAGGCTCATACCTGCCTGTAGGTAGTATGCTGCTCAGTGCTAGGCTCATACCTGCCTGTTTAGTATGCTGCTCAGTGATAGGCTCATACCTGCCTGTAGGTAGTATGCTGCTCAGTGCTAGGCTCATACCTGCCTGTTTAGTATGCTGCTCAGTGATAGGCTCATACCTGCCTGTAGGTAGTATGCTGCTCAGTGATAGGCTCATACCTACCTGTAGGTAGTATGCTGCTCAGTGCTAGGCTCATACCTGCCTGTAGGTAGTATGCTGCTCAGTGCTAGGCTCATACCTGCCTGTTTAGTATGCTGCTCAGTGATAGGCTCATACCTGCCTGTAGGTAGTATGCTGCTCAGTGCTAGGCTCATACCTGCCTGTTTAGTATGCTGCTCAGTGATAGGCTCATACCTGCCTGTAGGTAGTATGCTGCTCAGTGATAGGCTCATACATGCCTGTAGGTAGTATGCTGCTCAGTGCTAGGCTCATACCTGCCTGTTTAGTATGCTGCTCAGTGATAGGCTCATACCTGCCTGTAGGTAGTATGCTGCCCAGTGTTAGGCTCATACCTGCTAAGACATGTAATCAACAAGACCTCAGTGCCTGTGTGACTTGAGGGATCCTTGCCCTGGAAAAGGCAGGTAACCATGACTCTCTCCTAACTCAGTCTGGTGAGGGTTACATCAGTGTACCTCACTATAGAATCACCAATGACTAGGAAATTTGACTGTGGACTGCTTTGCTTTTAAGGGGCTTAGCAGTACAGACATTGGATACAGTGTTGCTAAGTATAGCTGTGGGTGGTGTTTTAATGGAGTATTTGTGATGGCTGAGGACCCATTTTCTTGACTGTGCTGTGCAAGAGGTCCATTAGGAAGAGCCTAGCGAGGGTACTAAAATTAGTATTATTCCTGCTGAAACAGTTACTACTACACTTAAGCTTCACTTAAAAATATTTTGTAGGATATACTGCTTACCTAATAGCAGTCACAACATTCAAATCGTATTTAAATACCACAAGCTTATCAGACTCCTTATTCAGCAAAAGGTGCGATAGTGGCAGCTGAGATGTTCATTTGTGGAACTTTGCCCTAATTTCCTCAGCACAAGTTGTATGATTGCCGAGCATCTGCATGTGCTTGTTCACAGCACTTGAACACAAAATAAGTGTTTTACAGATTTCATAGGCCTTTACCAAGCATGTAGTCCAGAAGATCAGTGAAGAGCTTATCCCAATTTCCCACCTGGCCCAAAGTACTGTCTAAGTGACTTTTGCTGTGACTCGCACAATAAGCAAATAGAAGCTGATGGGATCAAACCCTGGGCAACAGGATGCAGCCTTAATCCCCTGCTTTAACTGCACTTGTATCAAAATTGATGGTATAATTAAAACAGAACCAAAGTAAGTGGTAGTGGTCATTTATCATTTTGTTTACATCTCGGTTTTAGCCGTTCAAAGGATTCTGGAATATAACATGCAGAAAGCCAGTCCCTAATTTCAGACTTTGTGCTGGTGGATGGTATAGGGTGGCACCTTGTGTGCCCTAGTCCAGTACCATTAGAGTCTCCAGTTAGGGTCTCTACATCTGCCTCCCCAGGTTGTGCACAGATGGCTCTGAAGGCATTCAGTAAGCATTAGGCATTTTTTGTGAGAAAATGCATATTCAGTACTTTGATAAGTGAATGGGGGACTAGCTGCACTCCACCCCCCCCCCCTCATGAAAGGAAGTGACATGCATGTTAAAGTGAGCTACCAGCTGGAACACTTTCTCTGTAGCAGTCCACATCCAAGAGAAAGTATACATTCTGGATGGCGCATTGTATCATTTCTTGACCTTAACCACCACTCCCTAACCCTGCTTTGGTTTTATCAGAACAGTGCTCCGACATTTTCCAGACGTGGAACACTGGATGCTCACCTGTTTGCACCCTGGGGAGTACATTGCCACCAGTGGTCTGTGTCCTTCAGTAGAGCAGTGAGGACTGGGCAGTGCATTTTAGATGGCATGGAGAACAGTGCTTTATACCATTCAACAATCATGCCTCACCTTATTTAGAAGAACTTGCTTCCAGGTGTTTTGTATCTTGCATTCTCTAGAAACATAAAGGGGTCTGTGTTACAATATGAAGACTGCAGTGCATCCCCTGCAAACATAATCACTGTAACAATTTGTTCAACTAGTAGCTTGCCTCAGTAAGATTTCTGCAGTGGCAAAGCAGGCAGCCTTCTACTAGAGTCAAGGAAAGGGATCTCTTTCAGAGCCATGACACGTTTTCCGCTTGGTTAGTTTGTAAGTTTCTCAACTCTGCCTGGCCTATAGTATATGTCTTCTTAATGTAGCCTTCAGTTAGTTTTGTTGTCAGTATGCAAGTGTTTGCCGTCTTGGCACATTTAAGCTTTGGAAATTTAGATTACTTTCTTAGCATATGCTAAAACAATTTCTGATGAGATCCTTTATTCTTGGTCTCTCACCTGAAAATGATCGGTTTCCATACTGCACCCACATTTCATGATTCACCTATTGTTTTAAACAATGTTGAAACCAAGTTGTTCTTTAGGCCTGAACTGTTGAGATTTCTTCTGATAAATCTCCAGCTTAGCACAGAGAGTTTTTCTAGTTGTTGCACTTGTGAGCAGATGTACTTGTGTCTGGTGCAGTTTGTTGCATCATCCACTTATGTAGTAGACCATGTTCAGACTGCCCTTCTCACATAGATAATATCTGAATGATAATATTCTTCTTGGGTAAAGTCCCCACATTAATTTTGTGAAATTCCAATAATGAGCATTGTGTGGCTGCTAGCTTTACTCATCATATCATGATACATTGCTCGTCATATGTTATGGCGTCACTCCATATCTTATCTGAGGAAAAGCATAGAGTGTAGTTTTAAAATAAATGCCAGCACTTCAGCCAGGCTACTCTCAGGAGATGCAGACAGAAGCCCGAAGACAGTCAGTTTCTTGCAAATGGAAACTGATGCACAGAGCTCAGTACTGAGGCCAACTTAAAGGTTCTTTAAGTAATCCCCCGAACCCTGAAGAGTAGAAGAAAATAACGGAGCTGGAATCAAGATATTGGTCAAAACCTGTGGCCATAGGTCTCAGCCTCTCAAGAGGTCAATGTGGAACACAGAACCCTGACAGTGACACAAACAGGCAAAATGTGGAACACCCTATTTTCACACTGCGCGAAGACTCACCATTTCCACAGTGCCAAGCTGAAGTGGTCTTTCAAGCAAAATCAGTAAGTTGAAGTATATATGAACCATAAATCTGGCCACATTTTGGAAGAGACATTTCATTTTTAAACAAGGCTGAACATTTTGCATGCAACTATGAAGTAGCTGTGGCAGGCGACATAGATAACTTCTGTCTTGGTGAGTTATTTGGTCACCAACATCAGTCACAGTATCTCTGTGTAGTGATGAAATTTGTAGACTTGTAGATGCACTATGAACATTTAACAGTTTAGCAGACCTCTTCATCCCTACCTCAAAAGAAGCCACCTTCTGTGTACCCTGTGATGTAACACTGGGATGAAAGTGAAAAAACAGAACACAGTAACATAATTCAATTTGTTTCTGTCAGACAAATAGCCCCAAAAGTTAGACACATGTTTGCACACCTGATGTTCATAGTTAAAAATATAAACACAAATGGATTCCTAGCCTAGCAAGCTTGTTTAAACTCAGTGAAGATGAAAGCCAAATCATTATAAGCAAAGTATTTGTTCAGTCAAAAACAGTAAAGTTCTGGAAATGTGTGGTAGCTGTAAAATAAACTGATATACAATAGGCTGGACTCATTTCTTATTGTTGGCTAATAGATTTAGAACCCAATCGCTGTCTCACTTTTGACCTGGCTTTGTGATTACATTTTTTGTTTTCTCATCTATAATTCTAATAAAAAGCATAGTCATTCCTTAGCAGGCAATAGCTGTTAAGGTTAGGAGTCTTTTAATTCAGAAAATGAGCCATGGATTAAAAAGCGGTCTATAGTTTGCAAACCATTTCTATGGGTTCAGTTTTAAGTCATATTGAGTTCTTTATTTGAGTAGGTAGATGTACTGGTTCGAAGGTGTAGTGATGATAAATGATTTATACATGACCAGGACAGTTTGCACCTGTGAGCAAAACACAAGTGGTTAATTTGCAAGATGTGTGCAAACGGCATCACAAATGGTGGGGTGGTAATTACATGGGGGACTCCACAAATGGTGGGGTGGTAATTACATGGGTAACTCCACTGCTGGATTTGGGAGCATCACATTTTACTTTCAGTGATGGCCATAGTGGGTAAAATCGGAGTTACTTGTACATTTGTGATGTTATCTCTACATTATGTTATCCATTTTAACTGGCTGTAAACATCTCTACATTATGTTATCCATTTTAACTGGCTGTAAACAGAATGCCACATTGTATTTTACCCTTTAGGGCAGCATTCCTTCCTATGGAAGAAACTATTTCCAGTAGCTTTAAGGAGGAAGAAATAAGGAATGAATCAGCTTAGCTCTTTAGTTACATGGGATGAAATAACCTGCCCAAATGCATTTATAATGATGAAAACAACATAAAACACACATTTTAACGTATTCAAAAGAACATTCATAAAATATGCACAAACATAAATTAGTTATAACCTTTAATTAAATATCTAAAACATTAATAGTATGCATGCATTGAAATAATGTTATTGATGCTCAGCGAATTATGGCACTTGCAACCTAATATGTACATAACAGAAATTAATAATGTGGTCCAATGTATGCAGCAGAACTGTGACCTCATCTGTTTTTACACAGTTCTGCAACTGTTTAACGTAACTGTATTGCGATTCCTTTTTGAATGTTTTACTTGAGCTTTACTGTATGTGGTGGGAATCCTGCCCTCAGGAACACTTCACTGATTGGCTCGTATACCTCGATTGTGATTGGCTGTAATTGCGGTATCGAACCAATCAAAAACCTTGTAGCACAGTTGATGCTGTTCAACGAGTAACAGTGGCGCAGTTATTTGATTGGTTTGTATACCGCAATGCAAACTGGCAACAATTGCGGTATACTAACCAATCAAAATTTGTGTAGCGGAGCCAAAGCTGTTCAATGCGGAACAGTGCACTAGTTAAGGGCTGAATGCGATGCATTCCGCATAATCCGGAGCACTTGGTTGCCCAGCCTGTGGCAGTTGCATGTTTCTAATGAATCATGAGCTCCTCCTTCAACTAGGATGAGAGGTGGGTTCACACCCCTCAGTAACCATTGAGGAACAGGAGTAACCCTGCAATAACCATTAGTGGTACACCCGAAGAAGTACATGCCAACATTCCCAATTTCAGGCTTCTGTGATCTCACCAAGCCATATTACTGTGGAGCTGTCCCTACAGTCCTTTACTGAAGACTATTGGTTGCATTCAGCACTGTGATCGACCACTCCCCTGGCAATCACAGGAGTGAGAGAGAGACTTGCCAAATGGGGTTGTTGTAGCCAACTGGACTGATGAGACTGGAATCCTAAAATAAATTCTAGGACAAATTAGTACTTGTAAAGTAAAACAATTTTCAGCAAAGAAAGTCCTTTGTGTGCAGTAAGGAGCAGATCTGTTTCACCTGCGTTTTTTTTTCATTGCTAATACCAGTTTCAGAAATCCTCACTATAAGTAATAACAAATCATTTGACCAATTTAGTAGCATGTAAAGGCAACAGTGGTTATAAGCTAAGTGTGCATATAAAAATAAATATGGCTAAATTCATTTAGGTTATTCCCAAGAAGTATAGGAACCAGAAGTTAACCTTTTCTTTTTATCCACACAATGTGAAGTGTACAAAAAAACTTTGTACTGCATCATTTGAATCTGCAGTCATAGTGCCATCTAGAGGCTGAATAAATTACTACATGTAATAAGCCCTAACAATCTCAGAATTTATCTATGTATATTGGGAAAGTAAACATAGAGATTTAAAAAATACCAGTCAAGCTTGGTGGACAAAATCTGCTATTCATAGATCAGTTTCTTTCTTTATAATGTAATGGGTCACTCGGGCTAGATTTACTATTGTTTATACCAGATTTATTATTTAGTTTATTGATTAGTTTATAGGTTTTTGGGTACTTCCTAAGCTATTGATCTGTGAGGATCTGAAGACTACTAACCGTACATTCCAGTGGTAGTTTCTATCCCTTATGTTTTGCATATGAATAACCCAGAGATGGGCCCAACAAGGATATGATGAGACATTTACACACTTCCTCTGTCCATGAGGGACAGGGGTGCCAAACGGGTGAATTTGTGGTTACCCATCCTTTTGTACAAATTACATTTGAAAAGGATAAGAGAAGTACTCTGCTTTATATGGAGTGGAAGATGGTTCCATAGAAAGTACAGTTGTGTACACTTGCCATAAATGTAGATGTTAGAGTGTATTCACTTTTGCAGTCATTACATTTGGGTAATCTGCTGGCAGGTTGCCCTCAGTCGGCCTGATTAACAAAGTCTTGGGTCCTGCGTCGGTTGCTGTCCCTTCTTCCATGCCATTAAATCAGTTTTTCTTGCCCCAGATGTCAGGTGCCCCCCAAATGGGGAGCAATATGTATATATATATATATATATATATATATATATATATATATATATATATATATATATATATATATATATATGTGTGTGTGTGTGTAGAATGAAAAACACAAAACATATACCTCCAAACAAATGCACCAAAAAGGCTTTTAAAGACGGTAACAGAAATGAGAGGTATAGTTAGAGAAAAAACAGGGGCTGGAGGGAGGGTAACCAGGACTGCAACAGTGAACACACTCTAACATCTACATTTATGGTAAGTGTACACAACTGTAATATGTTCTTCATGTTTCACTGTTGCAGTCATTACATTTGGGTAGAATCCCAAAGCTATGGTTGGGAGGATGGATTTATACAGCATTAGGAGCAGCTATAAGGCAGCTATAAGGCCCTGCAGGACAACAGTGGCAAAGCCTGCTCTGGATTTAGAGAAAAGAGGTAAATGGTAATGTTTGGTGAATGTATGAACTGAGCCGCAGGTAGCAGCTTCAAGAATGTCTCTGGTAGGTACCCCTCTGAGAAAAGCTGCAGAAGTAGTTGCAGCCCTGGTGGAATGCGATCTGATCCCCTTGGGGGACAGGTTTACCATGGTGCATATAGCAGAAATGAATACAATGGCTTATCCATTTGGAAATAGTCTGCTTTGAAATAGCCTTTCCCTCTGCCCCTGCAGCAAATGCCACCAGTAATTGTTCATATTTTCTTATAGATTTTGTCTTGAGTAGAATCTTAGTTGTCTGTACACATCCAATGAATGCAGAATCTGCTCACCCTTGTTCTGTGGATTTGGGAAGAAAGTTGGCAGATGAATGGTCTGATTAAGGGCCACACTAGATACCACTTTAGGCATAAAGGATGGATTGGTCCCGAGGGCCACTCTGTCCAGGTAAAAAAATAATGAAAGGCTCCACTGCCATAAGAGCCTGTAGTTATGAAATCCTTCTAGCTGAAGTGACTGCTAAAAGAAAAGCTGTTTTCCAAGAGAGAAATTTTAGGTCTGCAGTAGCAGCTGGCTCAAAAGGCGGAAGAGTGAGTTTTTCGAAAACAAAATTGAGGTCCCATGCAGGAGTTTGTGCTCTCCTGGGACGTTTTAAATGTTTTGCCCCTCTGAGGTACTGCTTTAGCAGAGGATGAGAAAAGAAGGGAGGTTCTATGTTGTAATGAGCTGAAATGGCAGAGGCATGGATTTTAATGGAAGAAAAAGATAGGCCCTTGTGAAGCATCTCGGTTAAGTATTGCAGAATCTGAGGAATATTGGGCATTGCTGTGCTTATTCCAGGCACAGAATCTTTTCCATTTGTCAGCATAAGATTTTCTAGTACTAGGCCTTCTGGCCTCCAAAATGACATCCATCACAGGTTTGCTGAGAGATGTAACTGGTGAAATTAGTTGATTAGCCATGCGGCAAGATTCAGAGTTTGTAGCTAAGCGTGCAGAATTTGGTAGTTCTGCTGAGGCAGAGTAGGTAAGGTGTCTGAGGCAGGTATCATGGAGGAAGGTGCAACATATTGCGTAGGAGCGGGTGCCAGTGTTTGCGAGGCCAGTCTGGAGCAATCAGAATCATTTTTGTTTTTTCCTGACTTTTAGTAAGACCTTGGACAGCAGAGGGGGAAAGTCATAGACTGATAGGTCTTTCCAGCTGAAGGATAGAGCATCTACTTTCCAAGCTTTTTTGTGATGAATCCTTGTGCAAAATTTGTCCAACTGATAGTTTTGGGGTAAGGCAAAAAGATCTATGTCTGGGCTCCCCCATCTGCGTGTCAACATGCTGAAGATTTGTGGATCCAGTTTCCATTTGTGTGGGTCCATAAGATTTCTGCTTAGTTAGTCTGCTAGAGTATTTTACTTTCCTGGCAGGAATTGAGCTTGTAGCTGTATTTGATAAGTCAAGGCCGTATTCCACAATGCCATGGCTAGTCTGCAAAGGGGGTAGGAATGGGAACCCCCCCCCCTGCTTGTTTATGTACAACATGACTGTGGTGTTGTCTGTCTTTATCAGTAGTTGCCCTGGATGAAGATGGTCCTTGAAGGGTGTCAGAGCATTCTGTACAGCTAGTATCTCTTTCTGATGGATATGTAGGTGCATTTGATTTGGGCTCCATTGGCCCTGAATGCATCTCCCTGCCAGATGCACCCCCCAAGCATAATCTGATGCATCTGTAGTCAGGGTTTGGGCGGCAGGGGGTGGAATAAATGACAGCCCCTTGTTTTGGTGGCAGACCTCTGCCCACCATAGGAACTCTAGCTGCAGGCAAGGAATGATGGGAATCGTTTCCAGGATGCGACAATGTTGACTCCATAAGCTTTTTAGGTACCATTGAAGTTTCCTCCTATGCAGTCTTGCATATGGAATTAGAAGAATGCAGGAGGCCATGAACCCCAAGGCTTGCAGAATTTGTCTTGCAGATAGCTGGGTTTTTGTAGCCACTGTTTGAAATAAGTTATAAATTGAATCTGTTTTTCTGGCATAAGTAAGTCATCTGGGCAGTTGTATTCAAGCTTGCACCCAGGAATGTAATTATTTGAGAGGGTACCAGTTGTGATTTCTTTTTGTTTATGGTGTACCCTAGACAAGTTAGAAGCCTTTTTACAAACGCCAGATGTTTTAGAAGTGTGTCCTTGTTTTCTGCCTGAATTAGACAATCTTCCAGGTATGGATAAATTTGAATATTTCTTTGCCTGCAAAATGCAATTACTGGTGCCAGGCACTTTGTGAAGACCCTAGGCACAGTAGGTAAGCTAAAGGGCAGTGCAGAGAACTGGTAATGCAAATAGCCTGCCTTGAAGCAGCGGTATCTTCTGCAAGGTTCCCTTATTGGGATATGCTGGTAAGCCTCTTAAGTCTAGAGTTAACCAGGCATTCTTGCCTAGCATAGGTAGTAACTGTTGGAGAGTCAGCATCTTGAATTTGGAATGTCCAGAAATGTATTTAGAATGGATAATTCCAGAATTGGATGCCATGATTAACTTTTCTAGGTACCAGGAAAAGTCTTGAATAAAAACATTGTCCCTTTTCTTTTTCTGGTACTGGTTGAATAACCCCCATAGTCATGAGGGACATAACTTGTTTCTGGACCTCTGCGCACTGATTTGGAGGCAGATCTGGCCATCCGTTTGGGATTGGCAATGTGTGGAAGTGAAATCTGTATCCCTGGGATACTGTATTTAAAACCCATTTGTCCTAGGTAATCACTTGCCAGTTTCATGCATGAAGTGCCAGTTTTGCCCCCAAAGGGGCGGCCAAAAGATAAGTGCTTGGTGATTGCAGTGGAAAGTCATGGAGACTGTTTACCATAGGAAGGTGCCTTGTTACTTCCAGATTTGGATGTGGAGGCACCCCATTGCTTAGTTCTATAAGTTCCTTGCAACTGAAACCTGGAGCCTTCGGAATGTCTGGGTTTGACCTGAGCAGCTCTAGTGGGAACTTGGAAAGGACCAGTTCTTAGTAGGCCAGTGCCTACTGAACCTGGGTGACTGCACTTGTAGGAAATCTTTTACAGCTTGCATAGATTTAGCTATATCTTCAGCCTTATTACCAAATAGTGTCTTGTTGTAAAGGAGCATCCAACAATTTTGCTTTAACATGGTCAGGCAGATTTTGCTCCTTGAGCCAAGCATGCCTTCTTATCACAGATCCAGTAACAGCAGTCCTGCAAGAGGCCTCCAAGGAATCAAAACCACATTGCAAAGTATGTTTTCCAACTTTTTCAGCTGAATGCAATAAATCCTGCAACTCTTTATTTTCCACACAGTCAGAAATCAACATAATTTTCCGCTCAAGTAAACCCATGACATGCTGTTGATATTTAAGCATATGAAATTGACCATTTAAAGCCCTGATTGCCAAGGTTGCAGACGTGTAAACCTTTTTACCCCATCTATCCAGCGCCCTAGAATCTCTATCAGAAGGGGTAGGATTTTTAGCAGTAGAAGCCTTAATGCCCTTGGGACCCTGAGAAATGGTTTCAGGATCAGCAGTAGGGTTTTTAAAGAGGAATTTGTGGGAGTCAGGAACCCTGTAATATCCGTCTGGCTTACTAGGAGCTGGAGGCAGGGAATCAGGAGTCGTACTGGATTCCGAGAAAACATCATCAATGTCTAGAACAGGAGGTATAGCCAAAGGCCTATGCTGAGGAAGAAGGAAATCCCCAAACCTGTTTTTAGATTCTGAGAAATCCCGGCTCTCCCAATGAAAGTGTTCCCTTAAGGTATGCAAAGTTTCTCCAAAAGAAAAATCCTCAGGAAGAGAAGCAGAAGGGATGGAATCTTCTACATCAGAGTCCTCATAAGTGGGAATAGATAGTTCCTGATCAGAAGAGGAATTGGAAGAAATAGAAACCTGATCTGAAGATTTATAGTCAGTGCCTTGCCTAGGCCTCTTAGCAGGAGGGGGATGGGGTACCCCTGATCAAGGTACTTAAATCCTCAGCCATTTTGATCATTTGTTTCTTAGGCATTGGAGCCTGTACACATGGCCCAAACATAGGTTTTTTTAGACATAGAAGTAGTTTTTTGGCCTTAGTTTTGAAGATGGTGTCTGTTTAATATACAAATATTTAGGCCTGAAAACACCCTCAGAAGCCAGTGCCTGCTCAGCGGCTCTGGACCCATCTAAGGTAGAGACATCCACGAGTTCAATACTTAATGTATCTCGTGGCGTACCGGACTCCGAATGGGTCTCAGTAGAGGCCTGCGAATCAAAAGTAGTGGGTATTAGGGGCTGCGAAAGCACCTCACTGAGTACCGGCGACTGGCTTAGGAGGAGCTTCGCCGCTGGTTTTGGACCTCGACGGGCTTTCTGTCTTTTCTTTGCATTTTTTTAGGTATTCCGGTAGCTGGATTGCTAACCGAAGACATTTCTGGGATAGGTAAATCTTGAGCCAAAATATTTAAAAGCAAAAATATACAGACGTTTAATAGTGCATTGATTAAATTTAGCACAAAACCGACAGCAAGGCACATTGTGGTCAGGGCCTAGGCAAGGAATACAGTACAAATGAAAATCCTGCTTCCCACAAGTAATACAATTATTAACTTTTACTGACATCGGTAAGGAGCAAGAAAAAGTTTCCCCAATGGGGTGCTTAACTTTTAGTTGAAGACTTCAGTTCTGAAACTCGAAAACAAAAATTTCAGGAGTCTGCCGACCGGCACTTGTGAACTGCTTCTGCTTTGGGCACCGCACGGCAAGAAAGACTGATATAATGGCGTCTGCTGCATGTTTGATACCCCTGACGTCATGGAAGAAGGGACAGCAAATGACGTAGTATCCAAGACTTTGTTAATCAGGCCGACTGAGGGCAACCTGCCAGCAGATTACCCAAATGTAATGACTGCAACAGTGAGACTATTTTTGCATGGTAAAGGTTGCTGTTCAGTAGCCTGTATGATATGGAGAAAGAAGGCAAAGCTTTGAAATGGTTTCAAATCATTTTTATGATTTAGGTCCTTTATTTTTATCTTTTTCTATTTTTTTTAACAAGAAACATCTTTATTAAATCACTTATGACATAGGCAGTCATACATTTATATAAATGATAGCAAACCATATTGACATAATTTTAGTTGCAAGCATTATACATCACTTATAATCTATCCAGTCACTGTCAGTTAAAGAATACATAGCTCATTCAAATCCTGCTGTCTTTTAAACCTCATACATCCTGTACATTTATTGTTCCCACAATTCCCATTTTTTTCCATGTAATTTGCTCCTATCCTTTTCTGTAGATCCCATTTCCAGTTGTTTTATCTCTGCTACTACATTCACTACTTCTAGTACAGATCATTTAAATTTTGATTTCCATTTTCTAGTAGTTGCTTTTTTGGCAGACACCATAATTTTAATTATTTATTTAGTTAGTTATTTTTATGCTGCGGTGGTGGTGCTGCGGTAGCGTTGTCGCCTCATAGCAAGATGTTGCCCTGTTCGATTCTCAGCTGGGGAGCGTCTTCTGTGTGGAGGCATACCTGAATGGGGCGTGCCTTCGTTGAAGGTTGTGCATCAGGGCTGGTAACCAAATATGTAAAAATCCACTACCAATCATTAGCAGTTCCGCTGTGGCAACCCCTGACCAGGAAAAAGCCGAAAGACACAAACAGTTATTTTACATTTGTTGACCGGGTTTTTCTATCTGAGCAGAAAGCCCTTTTTCAGCAGAGACCCGGGGAGAAAAGCTCCATTATGTTACACGAAACAGTTACAAACAGATGAGAAATATTCATTATATAAAAGTTATTAAGCAGTTATAATATACAAGGCATGATGTACGTACAGTATATACAGTACACATGATGCTGGTATCATGCAAAGGCTCAGCAAGGCCTTACTATGTTTAGGCAATTTAGCTCAAAATATAATTTCCTTAGTTACACCAATTTTCTCACCTAGTATTTCTGACAGAGTAGTGTGCAAGGAATTTTTAAAGTCTGCCAACTCATTGCACTCTCAGAAAATGTTCACAATTGCCTCTTTCCTACCCATCACACCACCTATGTAAACACTTCCAAGCAAAGATACTAAATCTTTTAGATTTTGTTGCATATTTGGGAGACGTACAGTGGATATAAAAAGTGTACACACCCCTGTTAAAATGTCAGGTTTTTGTGATATAAAAAATGAGACCACAATAAATAATTTCAAAACTTTTCCCACCTTTAATGTGACCTATAAACTGTACAAGTCAATTAAAAAAACAAATCTGTTACGGGAAAAATATAAAAAAATGTACAATAAGCTGGTTACATAAGTGTGCACATCCTTAAACTAATACTTTGTTGAAGCACCTTTTGATTTAATTACAACATTCATTCTTCTTAGGGAGGAGTCTGTCAGCATGGCACATCTTGACTTGGCAATATATGCCCAATTTTCCTTGCAAAGTCGCTCCAAAAATCTGTCAGATGGCGAGGACATCTCTTGTGCACAGCCCTCTTCAGGTCATCCCACAGATTTTCTATTGGATTAAGGTCTGGGCTTTGGCTGGGCCATTCCAAAACTTTAATTTTCTTCTGGTGAAGCCATTCTTTTATTGATTTGGATGTATGCCTGGGGTCATTGTCATGTTGAAAGGTGAAATTCCTCTTCATCTTTGGGCCAAAAGTAACTGGTATTTGGAACTGTTCATAATTCCCTCCACCTTGACTAAAGCCCCAGTTTTAGCTGAAGAAAAGCAACTCCAGAGTATGATACTGGCATGCTTCACTGTGGAGATGGTGTTCTTTTGCTGATGCAGTGTTTTTGCACTAAACGTACCTTTTGGAATTGTGGCCAAAAAGTTCAACCTTGGTGTCATCAGACCATAACATATTTTCCAACATGCTTTTGGGAGACATTATGTATTTTGCAAATTTAGCTGGGCCTGGATGTTTTTCTGTGTAAGAAAAGGCTTGGAACCCTACCCCATAGGCCAGACATATGGAGAAAACAGGAGATTGTTGTCACATGTAGTACACAACCAGTACTTGCCAGAAATTCCTGCAGCTCCTTCAGTGTTGCTGTAGGTCTCTTGGCAGGCCCCCCTAACCAGTTTTCATCTCGTCTTTTCATCAATTTTGGAGGGACTTCTTTACAATGTCACTGCTGTCCCATATTTTCTCCATGTTTTGATGAATGTTTTCACTGTATTCCATGGTATATCCAATGCAGGGGAATTTTTTTGTACCCTTCTGACTGATACCTTTCAACAATGATGCTTTGTAAGCTCTCTGCGAACCATGGCTTTTGCTGTAGCAGGCAACTGAGTAAATGTCAGGAAAATCCTACAAGGACAGCTGAACTTTTTTGGGGTTAATCAGAGTCTCTTTAATTGATGGCAGTTGTGTACCTAAGAATACTGAATGCTGTAATTAAAGTAAAAGGTGCTTCAACAAAGTATTAGTTTAAGGGTGTGCACACTTATGCGACCAACGTATTGTACGTTTTTTATATTTTATATTTTTTCCCCTAACAGATTTGTTTTTCAGTTGAATTGTACAGGTTATTGTGTATGTCTTTCGGCTTTTCCCGGTTAGGGGTCGCCACAGCGGAACTCCGGTCCGCTAATGATTGGCAGTAGATTTTCATGGTGCCGAGTTGCCAGCTTGACGCCCAACCTTCAACAAAGGCATGCCCGTTCATGCATGTCTTTTGGAACTCCACTCGACCAGCGGCGAGAACATGCAGACTCCACACAGAAGGCACTACCCGCACACTAGCTGAGAATCGGACGGGAGAACCTCTTGCTGTGAGGCAACAACGCTACTGCTGCACCACCGCGGAATTACTTGAATTGTACAGGTTATAGGTCACATTAAAGCTGGGAACAGTTTTGAAATGATTTATTGTGATCTCATTTTTTTTTATATCACAAAAACCTGGGATTTTAACAGGGATATGTACACTTTTTATATCCAATGTACATATATTCCCCCATTGTTTTTTGTGAATTGCTTATCCATTCTCTTCCCCAATCCTTTCTATCCTCTTCTGATTGATTCTTATAGTTATCATGCTGTATTTTATATGAGAAAGTGGGCATTCTAGGTATGACAAGTGTTTGGATGTGCACATACTGAAAGGGGCATTATACTCAATGGCTGGTCTAATGAATGCCAAGTTTTACAGCCCTGTGCAATGAAAAAGGATTTCCTTGTAACGGAGAATACATGGTAATTAAAGGACAGTTCAGTGTTGACATAGATTCCCCGACAAGTGCCAAGAACCGTAAAGGTCTGGACAAAGTACCAGTCTGTATATGTAAGGCACATTTTTTCTTTCCTACAACCAGTTAAAAGATGTTCCCTGATTCTGGACTTTGTACCTGTAGGGTTTTCTACATAGGAAAAACATTTTAACTTTTAAACTTACCCAGTTGTTAATGTATGCAAGAACTACCTGATCTGGAAATGACAGCATATGCACATATATAGTGTAAAGAACAATGTGCAGCAGACAGGTATTACATGAAAATGATGGACTATGCAGCAGTATTGAAATGCCCAGTGCTGTAAGCAAAGGGACCTCCTCATCCTTACAAGGCCAGTTATTTCAACTGTCCACCCCGGAGGGTGATGTTGCAATTGAAAATGATTTTTTGTTTTTTGATTATTATATTTTTCATTGTGGAAGTTTTTTTTAAGTAGTCTATTTCTTTGTTTATTATGGAGCATTTTATACTTTAATAAATTGTTGTATAATAGTGATTGTGTAACTGATTGCAAATCTTTGTGTGTGTGGATTGTTAAACTAATCCTTAAAAGCAATGTTTAATATTTTTGTTAGGAGCTGTGACATTTTGCATTGCATTTTTCCCACAGAGTAGTTTTATGTACATCGTCACATACACAAACAAAAATGTTTTTTACATTGTACAAGTCTGTGGTAGTCTATTTTTTTACTTCAAATAGCCACATTTTGACAGCTAGTTTGGCAGCTGTCAAAGTAGCTCTTATTACAGCCATCTCATTCTTGTTTCTAGTTTTCAAAAGAATGAACTATAAGATTGTGTCCGTGTTCAGTGTGCCCAATCTTTCAAAATAGCTGTCAATCCTCAGATTTTGACAGCTGTCAAAGCAGTGCATTAGTAAAGCTGTGATATTCTGCTTTGTACTTTCCAGCAGAATATATTATAGTAACATAGCACTGTTCTGTAGCAATCAGTGCTATTAATAGTCGACTAAAAGGAGCTGTGACATTTGGGAGGAGGGTTTCAACTACAGCTGTAATGTTTTCCTTTGCACTTTATAATAATGGAGAAGTTACATTTGCACACAGACTCGCACAAAACGGTGTTCGTGTATTACTTGAGAGTGCGGAAATATCTTTTTAAGCTATAAACAGATGCAGTTCAACAGCTGGTAAAAGAACTGGCTATGTACAGCTGCTGAAACACTTTTGTCAAAAGAATCTTCAAATCAGTGCAACATGGCAGAGTTAAGAAGCTTCACAACAGCATGATTTGACTCTGATTTAGTTACGAAAATAATGGCTATGTGAATGAACTTTCATTTCTAGCTTCACATGTGTATAATTTCATTTGTTCAGTAACTTTGCCATAATGTGTTTAACATTTGTTGACTGGGTTTGTCCAACTGAGCTGATGAGCCCTTTTTTAACGGAAGCCCGGCGAGAAAAGCTCCAACATATTATAGAATTTTCATTATAAATTAGCATTAAACAGTAATGTTACAGGATTATTACAAGGCATTAAGCAGCAATACAATGTTATACAGTGTCAATAATCAGGAGTATAGAAAAACTATTTCAAGATGTATAAAAAGAAATATGTCATTAAGATGAATATAGTTTTTGGGATAAGTGGTTACAAAAACCCAGTTTTATCATAATGTAGTTGCATGAAGGCAAGACAATTAGAATCGAATAATTTTCTGACGCGATTTGCTTAATAGATTTTAGAAGACAGTAGAAAGAGTAGTCAAGGAAGGTTAGAGAGAGCTAGTGAGAAGAGTGAGTTAAGGGCAGAAAGTAGATTAAGGTATGAGAAGTAGGGGATGTTTAAGGAGGGAGAGTGCAGTGGCAGGGCCAGTGACTTTTAAAGTGCTCTTTGGTGCCTGTCTTAAATTCTTTAGGATGTGTAAGGGTGGTCCTGTTTTCCAGTGGGAGCCTATTCCAGGCAATAGTAGAGTGATAGCTGTACATGTTGCGTCCAAATTTAGACTTGGGTTTGTAGATTTCTAGTAGGTCTTGGTTAGAGCTTCGGAGAGGTCTGGAGGGAGAATAATGGGAGATGAGAGGGGATAGTGCTGGACAGTAGGAAGGCTGGTATAGGATAGAATGGATGATCTGGAGCTGAGAGAGAAACAGCTGGTGAGGTAATTCAAGCCAGTTTAGGTGTTTTAGAGAGAGACAGTGATGGGATTTGTAGGTTTGTTGGGCAGCAAATCTAGCTACCTTGTAGGTAGATTCGAGTTTGGTCAGGAGTGCTGAGTTAAGATTTGTGAGAATTTGAGAATTGTACATTAGACTGGGTAGAAGGTAGATGAGAGAGCAATCTTGGCTTCAGAGGTAAGGAATTTCTTGTTACGGAGAAGGAGCCCTAGTTTTGAATGAGTCTTTTTGATACAGTTATTAACATGCAAGTCTAATTTAAGCTGATCATCGATGGTTACACCTAAGAGCTTAGTGATGGATTCTCCGTGAATGGGAGTGTTATTAACGGACTGTATGGGGAAGGCGGGTTTAATATTGTTGAAACTGGTGTAATTGTCATATTGAATGTGTCTAATGTCCCCTGAGTCTGTTTTTCATAAGTTAACTCCTAAGCAAATAATTTCTAAGCATATACCTTAGTATTGTTCCAAAGATTAATCATGAAATACCACTTAACAGATCTGTGGTCTGCTAAGTGAAAAACTATAAGCTAAAGAAAGAAATAAAATATCACCTAAACAGACCTCTTCACTCTAATGATAAACAACAATTCACTGTTTATAAACCTCAGAAAGCAATTGGAAGTAGCCTTTCCTGCTACTCTGTTGCCAAAAAATGGAATTCTATTCCACAGGCTGTTAACTGCAACCTGCCATCCTTCCTTCAAACATCACCTGGAAGGCCACCAATCAAACTCATGGCTCTGCTCATGTACTCCTGGATGACCAATCTTATGTACTTTTCCCCACCCCTCTCTGTACAGATTCTCTACCCATCACCACTTCCTCATCTTCACCTGGCTGCCCTACCATCTCTATCACTCTAGTGACCTTTTCCTGTCACTTCCTCCCCATTTATACTAAGCTATCCTAATCTCTCTCCCCTTTATAGTTGCAATTAAACTAAAAATGGGACATTTGCTTATCACTGTTGTGAATTGCCAAAAGGATGCTCACAGAATTGCATATAGTTTTTTTTCTTTGCTTTTTCTCAGTGTTCTCTCACATATTGTTGGTATATCTCGGTCTTGCAGTGTTGCTGATTATTTTTGGAATGTATAATTTTCAACTGTTTTTACGTGATGTCTTTGAAAAAATATATCAATTTTCTCTGTTAAATGGAGCATTTCTCCCTGGGCCATTCTGAAAATGTGCTCTTGTGACCCAGTCAGACTTTCTCAGTAAACAAATGTCAATAAATAAGTGAATGATAGTCTCAGTTGAATGTATGAATTGGCAATTGATGAAATTTAACATTCCACACCAGTACCTAGAACTCAAAAAGAAGCAAATAAGATTTTCAGTCACATAAATCCCAATGTTTATTGTTGCACTGGTAATTCTATAGTTAGTGTTCCATGTCCATGCCTAGTAAAACAAACTAGTACAATATTAAACCAGTTTCATTTACTTCTAAGCCTTCCTCGCTACTGTATGCCTTTGACCATTTTTCATCCAACTTATATACGATAACCTTCCTAACTTAATACTTAGATTTAATCATTAAACAAATAAAACCACTGCAGAATATTTCTATATCCACTTAAAACATGACCAACATAAATTAATATTTAACATTCCAGAGGATATTTTTGTAAAGTGGAAAAGTTTGGCATCTAGTGTTCAAGTATATGATTACACACACTTATCAATTTGCAGCAAGACTTGACACAATATAGGCAATTAAAAATATATAATTTGGCCCAGGTACGAACTAATTCATTGCTGCTGTTTTTGGAAACCTGTCCTACCAACAAGTCTTATTTTTTTGAATCAAAAACTATCTTTATCTATACCAATAAACATAAATCATGAAAATCTTACAACAAAATACTGTTTGTATAAAGCATTTGTTTCACAATGGCATCTAATATCACTTGCATGTTCTGACATTCTCAGTTTTATTGTTGATATTTTCCCAATGTACTGCATTTATTTTTTTTAAATAAATCTTTAAACCCACAATGTCCAGTTTTATATACAAATCACATAATCCAGAGTGAACAAATTCCTGTTATGGACCAATAAAATCTTAGTTCTTGAAGGCAGACTGGCTCTTGCAAAGGCATCTTTCCACATTTGGGGTATAGACTCTCCGTCATTGCAACTGCCTCAAAAAACTAACACTCACCAAAACACATCAAATAATAAGTACCACAACATCTTTATACCTCTATACCAAGTGTTTCTCAGAACTAAACCATGTCTATTCAAAGGCTCTAACGGTAATAAGTTCTGTACAGTCATACGTCTATCGCTTGCTGTCTGTCGCTCCTCTTTCCTTAACTTCTATCGCCCTTTCTCCTAATTCTCAAAGATCCTGTTCACCATTTTACTCTGGCGTCTCCCTCTTCCATCACTTCTAGTCTTTCATTGATGTGTAAATTAGCGGCGGTGATGTCCATATTGTTATCTTGTACTCCACTGCTACAAACTGTTAGAAATACTTAATTCTATACTCTTTGTAACATGCTGTTTTAACTCCATGAATATTCATATTTTATTACATCGGTAATTCCTGGATAAACCTGAAGATTTTCCTTTGGACAAGTCTTCTACTCCAGGTCAACAAGCTAAAATAAGTAAATTAAAATAAACCTTTCCGTGATCATTATACCATAACGTAAATGGATAAATATTTCAGTGTTTCTAGTAAGTTGTGTTTTCTTAAAAATGAATCTTTGTTATTAATCTCTTCACTTTCATGGGAATCACCAGATGCTTGGAGAAGTCACAGAAAACAGTGTTATATTTCTGACCTGGATGTATCCGTTTAGAGGATAGACCTACACGTACTTCCCTGTTGTGATGAGGGATTAATTTACATATCATATGGGTCAGCTTCCCTGTAGCTAACTGAAGGCCAGTTGATTGGATTCCACCTGCCTGAAAGCAAGTGGGCAAAGTTAAGTTTTATTGGACATTGAAAGTTTGTTATTTAGCCTTTAAAGGATCACTGTGCAAGACTAAGAGAGGTTTTTCTTGCCCCACCATTTTGAAACCTTGGAGATTGTATGTGCAGATTCAAGGGATATAGAGGCTTGACTCCTACATGAAGCATGCAGAGGCCCTGTCGATTATCTGGGTAGCGTGTCCTCAATCATTTAAAAAAAAACAAAAAAAAAAAAATGTTACTTTACATGATTGCTATTATGCTCATTGGTCATGGCCCTAGGTGTCTCATACTGCTGCAATCGCATACTATTACCTTCTTTCAAAAGCTGTGCATCACATTTTTACATTGAATGATAAACTGCTGTTACACCAAGTGTACATCATGTTTGACCCATGGTGTTAGCAATGGTGCTTCTACTGGGGAAAATTTTTACAAGTTAACATTCAGTTTTCAATATATTCTGCAATTCAAAATGGATTCCCTTTAATTTCGAAGCCACAGAGGCATGTCAAATGTCACTGGTTACATTTGTTTGATCAGGTAATGGGCCTCTCCCCTTAATTCCTTTTGTTTTTCTACACAGCTAATAACATACAGCTGTATTCATGAAGAGAATCATCGTGGAGCTGGCTTAAGGTATGTCACCCCTGCCTTTAAGCCAGTCCAATGACGATTCTCTCCAAGAGCTCGCTGAGAACATATGTCAAGCTGATTGGTTTAGCCTCCTAGGTCTATGGTAACCAGGAGCCCATCACTGTTTAGTACCCAAGTTTTGATAATCATTTAATAAGGTTGCCCAAGACTGTGTGCAAGAAACCACACAGAACAAATCTGAACCCATGAAACCAGTGTTTTAATGTGGACAGCTATCACGTGCCTGTGGTGCTAGGTATTCTTTCCTGTGTGGATGCGAAGTTTCTTTCCAATGCTCCTGGTTTTAAATTGACACAAAATGTATTTCACAGAATATTCGAAATTGTCAAAGTATTAACAGTCATTGTGTTTCTAACCATTGAATAGCTTTGTTCCTGATTTCTTTTTACCTTTAAGGTCCCTAGTCTAGTTAATGTTACTTTGTCACCCTTCACCTTCAATACTAGACTTTCACAGTTTCTTCTAGAATATCTTGATGCTATCACCGTTTTCTGGTTTATAATTAAACTATTTTGGAGGGGGAGATTTTTGACAATACCTCTTCCTCCTGTTTTATGATTTTGGAGCTTCACAACAAGTGTTAACTTTTAGATGTTTCTTTATATTTGTACTGCATAGTGACATGTTTTGAATACAGTTGTTTATGATGATGTACTAGTTCACTGTACTATCCAATATGAAAAAATCTGGGGAATTAAGGAGTGTCCCTCAAACTGTCTTGGGAAAAATCTAGTTTTTGTGGTATAATTTTCATTTATAAATTCCAAGAATATGGGTTTATTATTAGTAATGGTGACCTCTGTACTTATTTTAAAAAGAGTATTGTCATGGTCTGAGTCTACTAGAAAGGGGGGTGTTATATCATGAAGATGCAGAGTTTGTCGACAAATCAATTATAATCTGTCTAGCTATTACTGATGCAGTAATTTAAGTCCTTCAGTATAACAATATTGTCTTGATTTTTACTTCTAAAGTTTGTTCAAAAACTTGAGTTTCTTTATATCACACATTGACATGAAAAAAGCTGATGCCTTCCTATAAAACTGTTATCCGTATCAGTAAGAGCTGTAAGATTTAATTTGTCATAGATGCATGTCTGTATATTAACTCAAGTGCTTTCCATTATGTATATGTATTAGTCTTACTTCTATATTTTTATCAAAATAAAACATATTTAGAGTCATTTCTTTTAAAGGACAGTGTATTGATGAATACTGTTTAACAAAATGTATTCTGAAATGTTTCTCTACCTCTGCAAATCTTAATATCAAAGTAATTTGAGAAAGTACAGGTGTGTGTAGTCCACCTGTGCTAGTGTCCTCTACTTTAATTGCTTATATGTTAAAGATTTTATTTTAATGAATTTGTACCTGCTTTTATAAATATTTTAATCTGGCTCTATTTTTATTCTCAGGATGGAAGCAATGCACTTTCTATAGCTCTGGAGGCTAACCACAATGATATTGCAGTGTTACTCTATGCTCATATGAACTTCTCCAAGGCACAGTCTCCTGTAAGTCAAAAGCAGTTTAAAAACCACGTTTCTATGTTAAGTGTTTCTAGAGTTGAGGAAAAATAACTGTCAGAAGCTGACATTTACTTTATGAAATTTTCCCTGGAATTTGTTTCTCCATTTTGAATTTAAGTGCATTTTCCTTTGACTTTCCTTATTCATAGTAAATATTTTAGTTGAAGTACCAACTGTAGAAATAGGAGTTTGCACAAAATTGAGATGTAGGTTCAGTTTTCTGGGCTTTTTCATATCTTTCAGTAACATAGTTCATAGGTTCATACTAGGCTATCTGCCCGAGGGCATTTATAAGCCTAGCCCATAGTTTTGTGGCTTTCGCCACCCCTTTTGTATGGGGAACTATACCCATTATTTTGCTGTGCCTCTGTCTAGCAGTGACACTGAGGTAATCCCTGGAGTATATCTGCGATCTCCCATCCATTGGTCAAGATTTCTCTTGAACAAGGCCAGCGAGGTGCTCTGCCTCACATATACCGGGATTTTGTTCCACAGCATAGGGAGTCTTTGGGTGATGAATCTACCATTTTTTCTAATGGTACCCCTGAGATCTCCACTGCAACACAAGTTAAAGTTTGTTGTTGCAAATGATTCCTCGTGTCGCATACAGCAGTATTTGGAGTTAAGGCCAGAGTTTTTCACTGCTCCTTTTGTAAACCTTCATCGCTCATAGTTTTTCAAATAGCTAGGAGTTTACTAAGCAAGTTAATACACCAAGGACTGTACAAGTTAAACAGGTGATAAAATAACTTCTGTTGTACACCTTTTGTGATGTACTTCATGACTGCTACTTGGCAATGGCTGCTACAGCTGTAAGAAGTTAACATTACTCTGACAAATCTATTTGCTGTGCATTTCCTTTTTGAGTAGGTAAGTAGTAACTTGCCTTTTTTTCTTGTATGATCCATCAGAGTACAAGTATAGTTAGGATGGTCTTGCAGCAGTTATCCAGTCAACTTAGTTGTTAATTATTTACTAGTCTTTGTTTTTAAGAGTAGGTTCATAGCAGGTTATAACAATTAAACTTCTGCTCACCTACATCAGTCACCATCCAGCCTGAGTATCAGGCAGTCGGATTAAAAACAGAGTATCCAAAAATGGAACATTTATGGCAGTCTATCACTTCCCACATTAATCTGTCAAATGACAATGCACATGACGATAGTCTGTTATGAACAGTCAAGAGCTAAACCAATAGTTTTCCAAGTAAACTGTAGTATATTTAGTTATAGAATATACTAATGCATCTTTGTTTGTAGATGAAAATCGCAGGATTTCATAGGTTCATTGGTAATTACTAGGCTATTAACCTATGACGATTTTAAGAAGCCTAGCCTTTACATATCCATAGTAATTTTTAGCCCTTATATTTTGCATACATATAACCCAAATGTGTGCAGAACAAGGATATGTTGGGATATTTACTTGTAGCCCCATGAGGGACATGGGTACTAAACTATGGGTGAATTTTCAGTTATCCATCCATTCATCCAAATTGCATTTGAAAAGAAATAATCACTCTAATTCATGTAACAAATATTTTACTTCAGATATATTGCTGTATATCTCATAACCTTGAGCAGAAGACTGTTCCATAGAAGTACTGTCTGTGATGCATGCCTATCCCTCCAACATGTTCTATTCATGTTGCAAAGAGATTGAGATCCCTTGAGTTGATGTTTATACTGCCATAGGACTTGAAAATGCATTAACAGGTCTGACAGGATAGGGTCTGTTGGCTTGATTCAAGAGGCAGATGGTGCCTGTTAGTGGTCTGTATGATACTGAGTAGAGGGAGACTGAGACGGTCTGCATAGTTTTCTAATTTAGGCTTTGATTGTTTTTTATTGAGAAAGTGTTGTGGTCACTCAGGTTGTGACAAGATTTTGTGCAGGTACGGAGTACAGTGTAATGATTAAATCCCTACGCCTGTATGCCATACCTTTAGAAACGTGCTGTGCAATGAAAAATGACTTCCTTACAATAGTGGATACATGGTGATCAAAGAACCATTCATTATTGACATTGGTTCCCAGACCCCTGACTATGGAACCAACTTTCAGGGGTGTGCTGTCAGTCCTACCTACAAGAGAAGTCACACTTTCTGAAGGATAGGATTCTACATTTCTTGGGATTTCGTTTTAGTACATGGTTTTGATAACGGCTATTTATTTGGGAGTTTGACTGTAGTAAGCTTAAAGCCATCTGCAAACATGGTTGGTCATAAACCCAGAACATTTGTTTTGACTTCCAAGAGGTAAATGCCAAGGTGGAGTGACTCGAGGACTGAACCCACAAATATGCTGCTAGAGACAAGTCCTCTGAAGGGAGGTATAGCCACCAGCCCTGATTTACTATGTTCTGTTTGTGAGCTAATTTGCTATCCAATGAGTTACACAGGGATTTACATCTAGCTGGAAGGGCATCTATAATACCAGAGTGTGGGATGGTGTTGAATGCCTTTTGAGGTGTAGGTATGCAGTGTGTACACATTTGTCCTCCTCCATTGCTTCAGTAGCCTTCTTGAGAAGCTGACCAGGTTAAATAGGCAGGATTTACCCTCAAATCTGAACTGGTTTGGGTCAAGAATTTGTATGTTACCCATGTCTTTGTTTATTAATTCCATAATGATCCTTACCACAGCCTTACAGATCAGGGCTAGTCAGGCTTGTGGGTCTATAATTACCTAGGTCTGCTGACACCCAACATTTATGCAAGGATATGACTGTTGCTGCCCTCCATTCATCTTGCAAAAAATATGTTTGAAGGCTGATATTGAGTAACCCATGTAGGGTGTCTGACAGGTCATGTTTCAGGGTAATCTGTAGGCAGCCCGGTATGTTATCTTCCCCCATAAAAAGTGTTCTTGGCCTTCAGTAGTGACTTGAGGACTTCTTGGGAAATATGGGAGGATGTAGATGCGGGTATGTGATCTGAGAATATAGGAAGGGATTGGGGGTGAAGTTTGTCTGCTAGTATACTGGTTATGACCTCTGGGCCCAATAATGTGTTATCCTTTACTATCAGTTCTCCATACTGCTAGGCTTTTTTTTTTAGCCTTCTAACATATTGAAAGAAGGCTTTGTGGTTATTCTACATCTGGGTGGCTGTTTACAGCATATCTAGCTTTGGTTGATTTGATCAGGGTCCATAGTTCCAGGTTACGTTTATCAATAGTATTATTGGCATCTTGAGAATCAAATTCATTTTTGCATACTATAATTTTTATTCGTATGTTACAGAGCTTTTCTATGTCAGAGTTTTACCACAGGGGGTTGTTTTTAAATTTGGCATTGTATTTACTTCTTACAGGGGCAGATGCATCTATGTAGCTGTTTGTATGGGCATACAGTTTGGTTGTAAAGGAGTCTACATAAGCATTAGGATCATCAAATGGGGATTTTAATTTAGTCAGGCCAACACTCAGTTTTAGTAGATTATACTTGGCATGATATCCGAATACCAATATATTGGCAGATGCTTCTTGCTATGGTCTTAAGGTGAATGTGACTGATCTGTGGACTGGTGTGACCAGGAAGGAAGTTATAATTGGTAGGGGAGTAAAGCTGCCCCATATTGGTAAGGACCAAGTCCAGGATTTTATCACCCTTGGTTAAGCTGTGGAATAATTGATGTCCTTCTATTCCTATGTTGCAGTATTCTAGTTGTGGGATTTCCTGCCCTCAGGTGACTCATACATTGGCTCCTATACAAAAGCTTCAGCTTGGCTGCTGCAGTGTGTGTGGGACTTCAGACATAAGGCCATAAACCAGGGGCCTTAAATGTGACATCCGCATGCACAATCCTCCGAACTTTTCAACCGCAGGCGACCTTCGCATCATAAGATTGCTCCTTTACAGATGCATCTTAAAGATAAGTAACCCGCTGAGTTTTTGTTTCTCTTATTTTGCTGATTGTTATTGCTTAGGCTTGGTTCTTGTAACCTTTAGCTGATGTCAGGTAAAAAGGGAAAGTGCCAATGCAGTTGCCAGATACCCCTAAAGACGCCCATGATACGTGTGGTGTTTTTTTTGCTTAGGCCGGGAACACAATCACTCCTCCTGTGCAATTTGTCAATCATTTGTGCTGAAGACCCTTCGCAGCCACCTGGCTGCTTTAAACCTCTACCTTGAAAACCATCTTAAGCAGTTAGCCCCTTAGATCCCACATTGGAGGCCACACCTGAACCTCCATGCAAGAAGACCAAGATTCCTAGGCCTTCCACGCCTGCCGCTCCGCTTCCCGATGCCCCACTCAACTGGTGGATCCGTCGACTACAAAGATGTCCTTTGAGAGGAAGCCGTTGCACAGCCGACCGGCACGTCCTCTGCGCTCTACCACACGACTATCATTGATGTTGAGAGGGGAACCAGCTTCGGTGGTACCTGCGACTGGGATCCAGACTTCAGATGTGTTCTCAAAACCTGATGCCAGGCCACTTCCTACTGCTACCCTGGCCAAAAAGAAGCTGAAAGCTAAGCATACCTCCTCCTCTACATAAGCTATACCAGACTGTCAGGCCTTCACCTCCTCTCTCATGCAGGCCTTTATGGCCCTCGGGCCTTCAGCCTCAGCCCTCACTACTCTGCATCTATTGAGCCCTAGGTCTGCTTCTGCCTCTCCCCTCCCACCCTTGACCTCTCAAGTCAGGGAGGAAGAGCATGATTCTTCCTTTTCTTCCTCAGAGGATTCCATTTCATATGCATCCCAGATTGCTTCCCTCCAGGAATATTATTCTCCTGATGAGGAATCTGTGGAAGAGTATCCTCCTCCTGAGGATATTACGTTTCGTGAGACTATACCACCAGGATGAAAGACTACTATAAATGGGATACCTCTCAAATGACTGACACCCAAAAGAGGTACTTTGAGCTTCTGCAAGTAGAATCACCCTCCCCTTTGGCAGTTTCTCTGGTTCAACCTGCTTACTTGGATGCCTTCAACTCAGCTTCTAAGGCACCAGACTCCCAGCCTCCGGCCCCCAAGTGCCTTGACCACTTTTATAAAGTACCAGAGGACCAGAAAGTCCTGTTTAAACCACCCTTGGCAGACCCAGTGGTGATTGCCACCAATGTATGTAAGCAATCTAGACTGCAGCCTTCTGCCTCCTACTGCTTCCTCTTCCTGATCCAGAAGAGGGGCTAGAAGACCCCCCCCCCCCACTTCCAGACCTTCTGCTCCACCTCCTCAGCCCAGACAATCCTTTCAGGACTGAGGAGGCCCCAGTAATGTGTGACTGCCTTGCCCATCTTTCCCTCTCTGCACACCTTTCCCACTGTCTTCCGCTATGGCAGTCCATCACCACAGACCAATGGGTCTTATCCATTATCCAAAAAGTGTACTTCCTATCCTGGAAAGAACCCCCCCCCCCCACAAAAGGCATTCCATTCCCCCCAAAAAATCAGGCCCATCTCATGCCACAAGTTTTGGCAGACCTTCTAAAGCTAGACACCATAAAACCTGTTCCCTCAGGACAAGAAAGAAAGGGCTTCTACTCCTGTCTCTTCCTGGTCCCCAAAAAAGATGGACCCTGGAGACCCATCCTAGACCTTTCCTTCCTTCAGGTACCCTCCTTCAAAATGCTTTCTATCCCTACTCTGCTGCCTCTGGTTCTACCTTCATGGTCACCCTGGACCTAAAGGAGGCCTACCTACACATACCCATCAGGACTTCCCACAGACAATTCCCATGTTTGTTTGTCTGGACCTTCCTCTCATTTCCAATTTACTGTCTTGCCTTTTGGCTTTATCCATGCCCCCCCCCCCAAGTCTTTACAAAGTGTCTAGCCCCAGCATTTGCCTTCTGCAGAACTCAGGAAATCCAGATTTACCCTTATCTGGATGACATCCTGATAATGGCAGAGTCCAGAGAGAGTCCCAAGTCTTTACAAAGTGTCTAGCCCCAGCATTTGCCTTCTGCAGAACTCAGGAAATCCAGATTTACCCTTATCTGGATGACATCCTGATAATGGCAGAGTCCAGAGGTACTCTCTCAAGGCATCTACACTTCACCATGTTACGTCTGCAGAATCTAGGGTTCACCATCAACCTCCCAAAGTCCTCCCTGACCCCAGGCCAGGACAAGATTTTCCTGGGCTGCAGAATCAGAATGGACAAAATGAAGGCCTTTCTCCCACAGGATAAAGTTCTGTCCCTGACTTCCCACTTCCAGGAAACCCTACTCTCCCAGAAGGTGACGGCAAGGCAATTTCTCAGTCTCCCTGGTTTAATGGCAGCTACCATCCCCACGCTGCCACTGGCCAGAATGTACATGCACAATCTACAGTGGTACCTCAAAAACATTTGGTCTCATCACCTACATCCCTTAGAGCAAGTCATTCCCCTCTTTCTCTGTCTAAAGGCAGAAATCAGCTTTTGGATCCAGCAAGTCCAACTAAACCCGGGACTTCCACTCCAAAACCCCACCCCAACCAAAACAATGCATACAGATGCCTCAGATTCAGGTTGGGGAGCAACACTGGCTTCCTACAGGGTTCAAGAAAAGTGACATCCCTTTCGACAGGCCAAGCACATCAATATCAGGGAAATGACAGCAGTCTTCCTAGCTCTAAAAACATTTGTTCCCCTTCTTGTTCCAGGGGTGCTCCTGATAGTGACAGGCAACACCACTGTTATGTGGTACCTCAACAAACAGGGAGGGAACAAAGGCCTGTTAGCTGTGCAGACTAACCCTGCTGATATGGGAGCTAGCCTCTCACCACAACTTAGTCCTGCAGGTGGTCTACATCCCCTCACAGTACAACCACCAAGCAAATCTCCTGAGCAGGACTTCCTCACCGCAGCATGAATGGATGCTGAACAGGGAGGTCTTCCAAGATGTAGTCCACTGGTGGGGTGCTCCACAAATACACCTGTTTACCTCCCCCCAGAACAGGCAACTGCAGACCTTCTGCTCAAAAACCTGCTCCCTCTAGCATGGAGAGTAGATGCTTTCAGCATCTCTTGCGAGGGGAAGTTCTTTTATGCCCTCCCCCTTCCACACTAATTTAGAAAGTCCTCCTGAAAATACAGAAGGACAAACCAAAAATCTTGTTAGTGATGCCCTACTGGCCAAGGCAGCACTGGTTCCCCTTACTTCTCAGTCTAGCCAAGGGCAGTCACTAGAAGTTACCCTACAAAGGTGGACCTACTGACACAAGACATAGGAACGCTCCTTCACCCACACTTGCAGATGTTATTCCTGACTCTGTGGGTGATGAACTTTTGATCCCCTTCAGACACCACTACTCAGAGGACATGCTTTCAGTCCTAAGGGAGGCAAGGAAACCTACCACCAAAAAAATCGTACCTGGCTAGGTGTGAAAGATTTCCAAAATGGTGTCTGGACAAGGGAAGGGGCCCTTGCTCTGCTGAGGTCTCCATGGTTCTCTTGTGTGTGTCAATTGATCAAAAGTGGACTCTTACTCTTCAGTAAAAGTACATCTTTCTGCTATTTCAGCCTACCTGCCTCTTGATCCTCCCTTGCTGGCCAGGCTCAATGTAAAGCTCTTCCTTAAAGGGGTCTTACACATGAGACCAACATGAAACCAACAAAAAAACCTATCCCTCCACCCTGGGACCTTAACTACATCTTAGAGAAACTAACCCAGCACCCTTTTTAACCAGCTGGGTCCTCTTGCCTACAGATGTGTACATGGAAGATTGTAGTTCTGGGGGCGATCACTTCAGCCAGAAGTGTGTCAGAGTTGCAGTCCTTAATGGCCTGTCCCTCGTACACCATCTTCCACAAAGACAGAGTAACCCTGTGAACCAATCCCTCCTTTATGCCCAAGGTTGTCAATGACTTGTCTTTAAACCAATCTATCCATCTACCCACTTTCTTTCCTTCCTTCACTAATGAAGGGGAGAGGATTCTGCACTCCTTGGACATGCACAGGCAACTAAGGTTCTACCTGGACAAAACCCAAACCATTAGGAAAACTCACCAGCTCTTTGTCTCCTTTCATCCCAGAGCCCTGGGCAGGGCAGTCTCCAAACAAACCATCTCATGCTGGATCAGGGAAACTGTTTGCTGCTATTACTCCCACCATAGAAAAGAACCCCCAGTTGGAGTAAAGACCCATTCCACTAGAGATGTGGCCACCTGCAGGGCTTTCATGAAATGTATGGACACAGCATCCATTATGGAAGCAGCCACATGGACCACTATCCACACTTTCACCAAACATTACAAACTTGACCAAGTTTCCAGAGCTCGGACGTGATCCGCCAGGGCAATCCTGCAGGGATTAGTAGAATCCTCAACAACCACCACCCTCTCATCCTCATGAGCTGTGGTACGCTCCCACAACTAGAATACTGCAACATAGGAATAGAAGGACATAGATTAGTTGTGTAAAATCTTACCATAACTATAGATGTCCTTCTCTTCCATGTTGCAGTATTCCTACCCACCCACCAATACCCCCTATTCACTTTCCTATACCTGTCCTATCCATACTACAGTAGGACACCAGGTCACACACCTGGAAACCACTGGCATTCCTCCTGCTGGGCCTTCTTCTCTACCTGCTGGCCTTCAAGTTCTGAGGATTGTGCATATGGATGTCATATTTAAGGCGCCTGGTTAATGGCCTTATGTCTGATGTCCCATGCACACTGCAGCAGCCAAGCTGAAGCTTTTGTATAGGAGCCAATGTATGAGTTGCCTGAGGGCAGGAAATCCCACAACTAGAATACTGCAACATGGAAGAGAAGGACATCTATGGTTATGGTAAGATTTTACACAACTAATCTTTCCAGAGCATTTATATTGATGAAGTCTAGAAGTTTCTCAGCATACATGTTGGAGGATGAAAGTCTCCCAGTTAGAGGGGTATTTAAAGTCTTCTTCAAGAATTGTTTGCCTTGATGCAAAGAAACTTCATAATGGTTAAGTTGTGACACAGTGGGAGTGCTATAGGTAGCTATAATATAAGTGGTTTTGTTGAAAGTAAGTTGTCTTAGTCTGGAGTTGAAATGTTTAAGAATATGGAGTCACCCAACTTTCAAGCCTTCACATAATACTGCGGGCGTGAATGTGTGGTAGGCATTGAAATCATGGACTGATGGTGAGCTCCCACTGGTCTTGAACCAGGTTGTCAAGGTTCCTAGCATTGAGGAGCTTCTGTTTTGTTATGTTAGAAACTTTGGAAGAATGACATTGCCTAAAAAAGCAGTATGGGAGTGGACAAGTTTTAAGCCAATATTAAAATTGCTAGGTGCAGGCCATCCCTGGTAAAACAGTAAAGACGGTCTGCCATTTCCTCTCAAGATGATTCATACTGTACCCACTTAGAATGACACAAGAGGCTTAGCCAGTTGTTGAAACCAATAATCTTTTGTTGATATTCCGGAATAATTCTTGGTGATAGTAGAATGCTTGTCAAGGCTAGGTTTATATCTACCTCAGACACATTCTGAGAACTCCATTATGTCTTTTGATATAGTCCCGGGAGGTACATCTCATGTCATTTACACCCATGTGCACTATGACTTTATCATATTTGTACAAGGACACAAGTCCATGAATGATGTGCCAAATCATGGCACCTGCATTTGTTAACTAAGATAGAGCACTGATCCGCATGGCTCTCTTTCAGACTTGGCTCATAAGCACTGTCTGGTAAAGTCATGCAGTAAACAAATGAAGCCTGAATCAAACCCTTGACAACGGGAAACAATTCAACAGATCAGCCTTAATCCTCAGAGCTAACTGCCAGACAGCCATGATACAGATAAGAATTAGAGAACAAGAGTTAATAAGAGAAGTATTTAACAGTGACAGAAACTTGGTCAAAAAAATTTGGCGAGCAATGTGCCTTCCAGTTGTAGATAGTGTATTGAACTAGATCATGGTTAAATGATGGTACAATCGGGCAGCATAAAAAAATAGAAACAGCAGTACTTTATATCTTTTCACTGTCTATAATCAGGGGACACATTTTAAAGAAACCTTTTTGTTGTACTTTTAACTAATTCACTATTTAAGAGTGGAGGGCCACAACAGACCCCGGGAACTACCGCCCCATTAGCCTGACGAGCTTGGTCTGCATGACCATGGAACGTATCATCATGAAACTCTTAAAGACATTGGAGATCTCCAAACTCTGGACCCCAAACAGTTCGGGTTTGTAAAAGGCAGATCATGTCTCCTAAACCTGATAGACTTCTTTGAAGTAGTCATCAAAGCCATAGATGAGGGTAAGGTAGTTCACACAGCCTATCTAGATCTCGCCAAGGTGTTCGACACCATCCCCCACTCTGGAATTATAGATAAACTCACTAAACTAGGTATAAATCCCTATGTCACAAGATGGGTTGCCAACTGGCTTATTGACAGAACCCACACTGTGAAAGTAGCAGACTCCAAATCAGTGGAGTACCACAGTTTTCAGTCCTGGGTCCTCTCCTGTTTAGTATCTACTTCTCTGAAGTACAGGTTAACACAGAAGGTCTTTGGCTAACTAAATTTGCAGATGACTACAAACTAGAAGCCATAATCGAAACTCCTAACGATGTGGACATCCTACAAAAGGGCCTCACTGAGACAGATGCCTGGTGTCAAAGCCATGGTCTTAAGCTCAATGCTAAAAAGTGCATTGTCATCCCCTAAAACTCTTGTTTCCATGAACTACCACATAGGCGGTAGTCTACTTAACACCGAAAGTGTGATAAGAGACCTTGGGACACAGGTGGACTGTAGTCTCTCCTTCGATAATCACATCGCCACAGTGGTCAGGAAATACTTGTATGTGGCACACCTCATCGCAAAAGGTTTCTCAGAAAAAAAGAGGTCATTGTTCCCCTCTACTCATCACTCATTAGACCCATTAGAGTACAATGCCCCTTTTGGTATGTACCTCACAAGACATCTACAACAACAAATGCCTTACACAGACAGTCTCAAAAAAACTCCAGCTTTACTCCGTTGCATATCACCTACTCGGAGGCGATCTCTGCCTAACATACAAAGCTATGTCAAACCCAGAGCTGTTGGACATGCTCCACTTAAAGAAATCCCATTCCCTCCGAGCTACACGTTCTAGGGACCTAAACCTTGTCACCACAATAAACAGAACATACTGGAGGGATAGATTCCTGTCCCAGAGACTTCCCATACTCTGGAATAGACTACCTATCTATGTCAAACAGCGCTCCTCATTAGCATCATCATAATCATCATCCCCCTTTTTCCCATTTACATGGGGTCGGGGTATCGTATTAACTGTTGCCAACTCTCTCGATTCATTGCCACTCTCCTGCCTTCTTCAACACTCATGCCTGACTGTCGCAGATCTTCTTTCACACAATCCATCCACCTCTTTGCTGGACGTCCTCGCTTCCTCTTACCTTCTTCCTGTCTTTCCCAAATCTCCCTCACCAGATTGTCTTCTGCTTTTCTACACATGTGCCCAAACCATCATAATCAGTTCTCTCTCTGATCTTTTCTGCAATTGGAGCTACTATGGCTACTGCTCTTATGTCCTCATTTCTTCGCCTGTCTCGCAGTGAGCATCCTACTACCTTCCTCAGGCACTTAATTTCCATCACCTCTAGCTTCTTCAACTGTTCTGCCTTTACTGCCCAGGTTTCTGTACCATACAGTAGTACTGGTTGCACCACTGTCTTGTACACCTTACTTTTCAGCTTCTTTGGCATTCTTCTGTCATAGACTACACCTGAAACTCTATGCTAGTTGACTGCAGCCCCTCTGATTCTAGCTTTGACCTCTTCATTCAGACTACCCTTCTCCTCAACCACCCCTCCCAGATACTTGAAGCTGTTTACCTGTTCCACTGTCTTCCCATCTATCTCTATTCTCAGCTTCTTCTGATTTCCCCAATCTGCTGCCATTACCACTGTCTTATCTGTGCTTAGTTTCATCCCATGTGCCTTCAGATTTGCATTCCATTCTCCTATCCTTTGCTGAAGTTCTAGATCAGAGTCTGCCTGTACTGCCACATTGTCTGCATACAGCAGCTTTGTTGCTCTGACCCCTCCAACCTGTTTGCTGATGCAGTCCATTACCAGTATGAACAGCAGTGGGCTCAGAGCTGAACCCTGGTGTACACCCACTTCCACTGGGAACCCCTCAGTGAGGCCAAACACTGTTCGTACTTGAGTCACTGGGTTCTTGTACATAGCCTGTACTAATTCTACCAATGTTTCTGGGACTTCAAACCACCGCAGTACTGCCCAGATCAGCTTTCTTGGGATCTTGTCATATGCTTTCTCCAAGTCTAGGAAAGCCCAGTTTGACTCTCCTCTTCTCTTGTTTCTTCTCAAGTATCTGTCTCAATGCAAACATCGGGTCAATTGTGCTGCATCCTGATCTGAATCCGAACTGCTCATCTCCCATCTTATATTCTACTATTCTGCGTATCCGTTTATCAATCACCCTCTCCAGAACTTTCATGCAATGTGGTAGGAGTTTGATGCCTCTACTGTCCACAGTTGTGGATGTCCCCTTTGTTCTTGTACACTGGCATGAGCATGCTTATTCTCCAGTCATCTGGGATATGCCTTTCTCTCCACACTGCAGTTATTACCCTCAGGAGCCATATCTCCCCTAGCTCACCCAGCATCTTTATCATATCTGCTGTGACCTCATCTGAGCCTGCTGCTTTCCCTGACTTCATTTTCCTTAGTGCTGCTCTTACTTCTTCTAAGCTGGGCTCCTCTTCTACTCTCATTGTAGGCTGTTTCTGGGGCAGTACTGCTTCTGTGGGGTTTTCTTCATTCAGAAGCTGCTGGAAATGCTCCTTCCATCTGCCTTTGATGTCCTGTGGGCTGGTAAGCAGGTTGTTGCTGGAATCCCTTATAAGCTCCTCATTAGCACTCTTCAAGAAAAATCTTGATTGGATGGGTAATAGGAAATTCACCCCGGGGATCACTTCTGTGGTTCTGCTTGACAGGGGCACAGGAAAATAATTTTCTTGAGTGGCGAAAGCCAGGGTACCTTTTTGGCTAGGCTTGTATAGGCCCTAGGGCCAATAGATTAGTACCTACCTATGAACCTAAATACTATTAAATCGAGGTGTGTTTTCTGCTGCAAATGGGCAGCTTTAGCACAGTTGTTACATTGCTGCAGTAAATGCCTTTCAGAGTGTGTACTTTGGAATAATGTTTGGAGGATTAACAGAGACAGTAAGATAGATCTACACAAAAACTGAAAAAAAGTTTTTTTATAAATTTGTTTGTCATGATGTCTGGTATTCCTATCTGAAGGGAACCTGAAAGCTGGCCCGAATTCCAGAGCTGTGTTTTACCTTTTCTGACTTTGGCTAACTCCCTTCCACTCTAACATGGGGACATTTGTGGTATAAGATGGGTATCAAGTGGTGCCATCTTCAGAAATATCTTGTCCTGTCCGAGCTTTCAGTTTTGTCCCAAGGCTTCAGATGTGGTGACCCAGCTACAAGCCACAGTCTGCTTTATTGCATCCTAGGCGAGTCTGTAGGAAGAGAGGTTGCTTGGAAAGGATAGAAGAGTGTGAGGCAAGGTTGCTAGGATACTCACAACTCCCAAGTGCCCAAAGAAATGTAGAGGGGGGTGATGGATGGAAAATAAGAACTACTCAAACCTCTACAGTTTTGGTAAGTTCCTAACACAAGTATACAATGATGTCCTTTCATATCATTGTTGGAGTATTATTCACTAAAGGGATCCCCTGCCAAGGGTAGCCCAAAGTCTTCACTAAAGGGATCCGCTGTTTACTAATTCCACCCTCAGTACTCCTTGCAAGTGAGGTAAACAGCTGATCTAACTTAATCAATGTCACCCTATCCATGTAAAAATCTTTTGCCCATGTGTATCCAAAGAATGGAAGAGCTTTTCTTCTCCCGTGTTCTGGGGATTTGAAATGGGAGGCAAATGGTCTGGTTGGGTTTGTTTGTAGTGTGATTCTATCCTTATAAAATGTTTTTTTTTTCACATGAGAGCCTGCAATTATGAAATCCTTCTGTAAAGATAACAGCCACTACCAAAAAATGTAGTCTTCCATGAAAGGTGTCTGAGAAAAATGGAAGCAGCTTGTTCAGATGGTACCAATGTAAGTCTTTCTAAGACATTGTTGATGTCCCATGGTGGTCTAAGATGTCATATCTTCTTTGGGAATTGTTTAACTGGCAGCTGTGAGTAGATGGCAGGCAGGATAAAATGTGTGATATACATACCTTCACAAGACTCCTGTAAAGATCTTAAAAGCAAGAGAAAACCATAGATATCTGTGCTGAAATTGGATTCTTATATGGTATCTGGTAGGATTTCCTTCTGTTAAGTTCTTTCTCCTGCTTCATAATATTTACCATGTCCTCTGAGAACATGCGCCTGAAAGGGGATGACTGCAAGCTAATGCAAGCTGTCAACCATAAGATCCTCAGGTTTGGGTGTAGCTGGGACCCTTTGTCTCAATCTAAGGGCCACATACTGAGGTAACAGTCTTGAGTCCTGTCATTGCTCTGCTGAAAAGGAGGGAAAACCAACAGTGTCTTATTCAAAAGGGAGCTGTCATTAGTATCAGTAGCAATTTTGGTTTCTCTTCTTTTTGTGCATTACCCTGATAACATGGCATAAAGAAATAGACTCGTACATGGAAAGGTGAAGGCATCCACTATCCATTCTGAAGTTCTAGTAGAAAGCTTCTTCAGTCATCTGGAAATATGAAAAGGTCTACTTTTGGCAGACATTATCTGTGTCTCAAGTCTAATAAGACACCTCTGTTTAATGTCAATTCACATGGGTCCGACTGTATTGCCCTCTGCTTATCTTCCAAGACATTCTCCTGAAATGTGACGCTATTCACCCACTGTGTCAGGTCTGACTCTTGGATAATCCCCCAAGCTTTCATTTTTAACCTGTATAGTAGATAGCAGTGGCTAATTGTTGTTTGTTGATGTACTGCATAACTCTGGTACTGTCTTTGAGAATGCTATGGTCCCCAAGTCTAAATTTTCCTCAAAGCTTTGAGGGTTAATATTACTGATATTATCTCTTTAACATGGATGTGTGTTTTTCTGAAGTTCTTATCCTACATGTCATGAATAATCCAGTCTCCCTCGTGTGCACCCCAAGCTGTGGCAGAAGTCTGTGGTGAGAGCCTGAGTTCACTGCGTCATTCTGAAAGGTACCTCCCAGTTTGTGTATCTGGTATATCTACCATGACAGCTCATGCCTTTTACAATGGAAGAGTGGGGTTGGGTACACTAGGGACTTACTGTGCCTGTAGGAGTGGGAGCACTGGGGACTCGCTGTGCCTGTAGGATTGGGAGCACTGGGGTCTCACTGTGCCTGTAGGAGTGGGAGCACTGGGGACTCGCTGTGCCTGTAGGAGTAGGAGCACTGGGGACTCACTGTGCCAGTAGGATTGGGAACACTGGGGACTCGCTGTGCGAGAGGGATTGGGTACACTAGGGAATTATTGTGTCTGTGGGATTGGATATACTAGGGACACAGAGTGGGATTGGGTACACTAGGGACCCTGTGTGAGTGGGATTGAGTACACTAGGTACTTGCAGGGCTGACACTATCTGTTTTTCATATACAGCCTTGATAAAGGGACCATCTGCATGCAGGAAGCCATGTATGCCAAGACACAAAAGAAGTCCCTTGCTGTGATGGTGTTCTGTTGTGGTGTCACCTGGATGTACATGGACAATGAGAGTACTTTGTCACGAGGAAGAAAGGTTCTCTGGTGGTCTGTTCAGAAAGCCATTCAAGTAGAGAGAACCTCTGGGTACAGTAGATAAGCCAAAGGGTGATGAGGCAAATTGGCAATGTACTCCCCTAAGACAAATCTTAAAAAATCTTCTATGTAACTTTTTGCACTGGAGATGTGGCAATAGGTATCTTTTAGATCCAAGCTGACAAAGACATGAGGGAAAAGAGGTACAAATTCAAAAGGGTCTATATTAGCGTATCAAATGGACTAAATAGCAAAAGCTATTTAGTCGATCTGATACTGTCGAAATGGCAAAACAGCGAAGACACAGAACATTGAATTTTTTCTCAGGGAAAAAAATTTGGTGGGCCGTCTGCGGGACTTTGCCATTTCCTCCACTATGGTGCGATCTCGAAGTTGGTATATTTAAGTAGGGGGTGTGGGGGGGGGCACAGCCCCCCACATCGGGGGGGGTGGGGGGTGAAGCCCCCCCACTTATCTTTGTGTTTGTGTTTTTATTTATTTTTTATTTATTTTTTTTGCGGAGCAGCAAATTTTTTCCCTGGGAAAAAAATTCACTGTTCCGTGTGTTCGATATTTTGTGGTTTAGATATTATCGGTACGATGAAATAGCGTTCGCTATTTTAATCATATGATGTAATATAGACGCATTCAAAATGGTGTGTACATCAAAAAATTGGTCTCCCAAGTTCCTTATTTTCTTGGCACTAAAAACCATCTGGAGTAAAATCCTTTCCTCTCGCCCCTTTTGGTGTTCCTTCTATAGTCCCTTATGCTTGGAGGACCCCTAAAAGGGTAAGGACCAAGTGAGATTATTTCTTGGAAATTGGGAATTGAAGCTTCTACTCCCATTTCAAAACAGAGGGACACACTGGTCCTCTAAGGGATGGTCTACCTCTCAGCAACCCCTGACTGAGTCACAGCTGCTTCATCTGAGTGCCATGGTCATTAGGGCCCACAGACTTGCCTTTTGCTGTGCAAGTCACCTTTTTCTGCAGTGTGCTCTCCTTCCCTAGTGACATTTGCCTTTTTGTTTTAGGGTAAAGAAGCTCTCCTTTGGAAGGGTTATTCCTGCCATATTTTTGTTTAACAAGACTGCATGGTATTCCCTATCACTTCCAGTCTTTGAAATACCTTTGCAGCTTGAGGTCCAGAGAGGAGATCCCTATCTAGTGGTGGATACAGGACCTCCACCTTCACATGGTCTGGCAGAGGATGAGTCCTCAGCAAGGCATGGATCCTAATCTCAGTCCCAGTAGCTGATCCTGTGAATGATGTGTACAGTGTATCAGTCACATTTCATGGAGTGCTTGGTAACCTGAGTTCTGAGGATGCACAGCTCAAGCATCTCCCCCATCAAGTCCTTGTTCTTAATCCCACTGTGCCTCAGGGACTCTCTAAACCTCAACATCCAAGCATTTATTGAAGGCTGGGTGGTAAGTCTCTTTCCCATCATGGTCAAGCACCTTACTCTCACAATCACTGGGAAAAGGGTTTCTAGATGGAACCAAAGAGGTTCCTTTACTGAATCCAGACACACCAAGGCTATCAGCTAAAGGGTTTTTGTATAGAAACAAGGAAATCCTGGACCTGTTAAAATCCACTTGGCTTCTGATGGGCAGGGTTGAAAAATTCAGAACCTTAGATGCATTAGTGAACACATCTTCACTACTTGTAATACTGGAGGTATACTGCAAGTAGCTTCAGCTTAGGCAGGCCCATAAAGTCACTGTGTTTAACTGGGCCTGTGAGAACTTCTCTACTTCCCATTTGAAGGCTTCTTTCATCCTTTGAAGGGTGTGACCAAATGAAACAACCTGTGATGATGAAGCAGAGGAAAGATGAACTTGCTGTCAGATCCAGTGTGTGATGGGAGAGATGTCATGCATTTTATAGACCATCTGCCCCCAAATTTGGGGGGGGGGGTTAGAGTACTCCTCTGAGGCATACTCCATTTCCTTATTTTTAGATGGAGCATCCCAAATTATAGGTACCTATAAAGCTGGCTGTTTTGATTTCAACAAACTCATGAAATCATGGACCTATTAGAACAGGTCTTGGGGTGCAACATGGCTAATGCTATGAATGCTGTGGGAAGAGGCACCACTCATTCTCTGCTACAGCAAACTTATGACCACCACTCTGGGCTTGGATGTCTTGGACCGTGGCATTGTCTACTGTAGCTGGATGCCCAGTATCTCTCTCCAGTCTCATCTAACCTCTTTACAGGTGGATAGTATTAGGGTACTGCCTGCCTGTTCACTGACCATCTGAGAGCTGGTTCCCATGGCCCTCAGACTGATAGCACCATGAATTTGGCACATGAAGCCATGCCAGTAGCATGGAGGTCTCCAAAGGGGTTGTGCCAGAGACTTTAGTGATAACCAGATACATGTACTGGGGTTGCAAATGTGTCTCTGATCTCCATGTCATCTGGCCTAGAAAACCCCCTAGGCTCTAAAAGGCAGACATCTGTTTCCCTTTGCTTCTCCCTTGGCCACTTCAAAAGTTTGCCTTTTTGAATGGCTAGCAAAAGCCTTTTGTCATCAACATGAAAGAGATGGAAAAAGCACAAGGCTTCCCCTGGAATAAATAGTTCCAGAGATTTTCTGTGCGATTTTTGATCATTTTTCAGTTGAAGTTGGCATAGCACATCATTCTCCTGAACTAGACAGAACAAACAGGAATGGAAATGCGTGTGTGGGATTTGTTTTACACACTCGGGGCAGTTATTCATCTTTTCATTTTCACTTTTGCGTATCTATAAGCTGTAGTAAAGCAGAAATACTAAGATTTTCCCAATGGGATACTTATCTGGACCCATGAAAGCAGGCAAACCTGCTGGACAGATAATAGTGTGTGCATTCAACTCGGAACTGCTGCAGCCAATAAAGAAAAAAAAATTCAAAGATGTTGTTGTCCAGTGCCCCTTTTATACCACTGATGTCATGACGTCCAAGTCTGCTGAAGCTGGCAGGGGAGGGGGGTAGAGTCTTGGAAGGTGGTACAAACTCTTGGGTTCCCTACTGTCAGGAATCCTTGATCTGATGAATGAAACTGTGCATAACATGATGTACATCTGCAAAGAATCGTTATGTCTAACGCAAAGAGTCCGTTAGACTTGAGTCATTATGTCTAACGCAAAGAATCGTTATGTCTAATGCAAATAATCGTTATGTCTAACGCAAAGAGTCATTATGTCTAACGCAAAGAGTCGTTATGTTTAACCTAGGTGTCACAAACTGACATACCTGTTAACTTCTTTGCTCGAGAATCGGGGGCAAAAGCCTAAAACAGTGGGGAACAAAGGTCCAAAATAAAGAACAATTTTTAAATATCACTGTAATTTATTTATCTGATGGAACAGGTTTTCATCAACCTGCATTTCCTAAAGAATAAGTGTGAAACTCTGACATTGTCTACAGAGGGACAGGGCAAACTCTGTCTGACACTGTCTACAGAGGGACAGGGCAAACTCTGTCTGACACTGTCTACAGAGGGACAGGGCAAACTCTGTCTGACACTGTCTACAGAGGGACAGGGCAAACTCTGTCTGACACTGTCTACAGAGGGACAGGGCAAACTCTGTCTGACACTGTCTACAGAGGGACAGGGCAAACTCTGTCTGACACTGTCTACAGAGGGACAGGGCAAACTCTGTCTGACACTGTCTACAGAGGGACAGGGCAAACTCTGTCTGACACTGTCTACAGAGGGACAGGGCAAACTCTGTCTGACACTGTCTACAGAGGGACAGGGCAAACTCTGTCTGACACTGTCTACAGAGGGACAGGGCAAACTCTGTCTGACACTGTCTACAGAGGGACAGGGCAAACTCTGTCTGACACTGTCTACAGAGGGACAGGGCAAACTCTGTCTGACACTGTCTACAGAGGGACAGGGCAAACTCTGTCTGACATTGTCTACAGAGGGACAAGGGGAAAAAATGACCCAAAACTGGAGGCATTTGAAAGCTATGCAGACCAAGGTATTTCTTTCTGAAACCATATGAAATTCAAACATGCAAAGAAAATTGTAGGATCAAAGTTGATGCAGAAAAATTGAAAAGGATAAATTAAAACTCTGAGAATGATTTCTGGGCACTAAATATCTTGATATTATAGGGGAAATTTTACTCTAGGATGAAAGTAACTGCAGTAGAGTGGAGTTTTCCTTTAAGGTCTGAAGATGATGAAAGTGGCAATTAAGGCAATTTGCTCTGACACTTTATAAAGATAAGGCCTTCACAAGAACAAAATGCAGATCAAACACAGCATATGAGGATAGCATGTGCTTTTACATTCCTGTCATATGATACACAATCCACTGTAGTAGACAGATTTCATAAGACAGTTTCAGTCTTAAAAAGAATTGGAAGATAATCCATGCAGTTGCCACATTTATGGTAAGATTTTTGCAATTTTTCAGTTAGCACATTTACAAACTGGTGAGTGTAACACAACACAGCCCCCTGTAGAACATTTTGTTCAGGCATGTCTAAGGGTCGGTTCCCAGTGTTTTCTCCTGTCTACCTGATGAATCTGGGCATCTTGGGGCAATGCAGCAATTGCCTCATGTACACAGACAACCCTCTCCTGCTACCACCCAACACTACAACCTGAGAGAGATGCACTTGTATAGCAAGCTCACTTCACCCAAGACTGGTCTAGACAGTCAAGAGGAGAAGGTAAACACCTGCACCACATCACACTCATCACATAGTCCTTCAAAACCTATACCACCAAAACACACACACAGAGCAACACAAAACACACACCTACATTTGCAGAGGCTCTCAGTAAAAACTGCTCAAGCAACAGAGACCTCCAAAGCAGAAAAGCAAGCAACCTCCACCCCCAACACAACCCAAATGACACACAGCCCACAAACTCAGTGTGCCACTCAACTACAGCCCATAAGGCACAACGTACCCAACATTCTAGTCATAGGTGACTCTATAGTCAGGCACACTGATGTTCCACTCACCAGGCTAAACAAGGAGAAAGTTACTGTCAGCTGCCTGTCGGGTGCCAGGATCTGCTACATAACATATGCACTCAGGTCACTCCACATAAGTACAAATATGACTCTGTCATTGTCCATGTTGGTGTGAAATAACTGAGAAATATCTCCCTGGACTACATGAAAAGAGACATGGAGGAGCTCTCCGATCTTGTAGCCCAGGCAGGTATGACCCTAGCCCTGAGTAGCATCTTGCCATCAACCACAGTACAAGGACAAAATGATTGACTTCAACAATTGGCTAAGCTTCTGGTGTCATTCTAAGGGGATCCAGTATCTGTCTGCCTGGGATGACATGATTGACAGACCACGATGCTTTGCCAGAGATGGCCTGCACCTGTCTCCCTTGGGATTCCAGATACTGTTTGAGGCTCTTGCCACCCCTATAGTGCCCTTTTTAGGCAAGGTTCTAATGACAAATTCACCACCGTAACGGGTACAAGCAAGCAAAATCTGAGGGTAATGCTACTGTTAGAGAAAGATGCATCTCTCGTGATTATTCTGCACAAAATGCATATTAACTTACAATTTCTTCACAAATATGTTTAATGAATTATTTAATATTTGTTCGTTAAAATAATATGTAGTATAGATGCATAGTTATGCAAACCACAAATACTTATTGTAGTTCCGAGTGTTTCAAAACTTCATTCTAATATCAAGCTGCAAGTGTATTAACAGATGACTGAATGTAAAAAGAAAGTAGTGCTGAAGGGGTTAAGAATTGGTTTCTGAAAGCAAGAAAGAGCACACACTTGCATGTAAGCTCTGCCCTTCCTAGGCTGGGATGGGTAGTTACAAGGAATGTTGGGGAGTTGGAATGTACTTGGTACTAAAATGTACAAGGTCAGGAAACAAGACTAATTAAGCCAGGTGGCCTGTGTTTTTCTAAAACATTATTGGTACTAAAAAACATGGTTGTTTATGTGCAGCATTAAGCGAGATGCACGAGGGTCTGCAGAAATCCTATTTGACCACATCAGTATTCTACATGCATGATAGTGATAAGAAATTAAATGGTGTGTATTTTTGCTGCTTGGTGATACTGATTTTAAATTGTGTAGATAGTCTCTGACGTATGTGGATTTAAATAAAAAGAAAATGTTTTGCACATCCTGAAGAATTGGTCGTGACTCAAGACGAAATAATGTTATTTATGTGCATTTTAAACTGCACTTTAACACTATTCAATGCTAGAAGTCTAAACCTCAAAATGCATTCGCTCGAGGCACTCCTTAAAATGGAGAACATCCACATCTGTGCAGTGACAGAGACCTGGTTCAAGGCTCCAGAGAGCACCCCTGCATTACCAGGCTATAATTCATACCACACCTTTCGGCCACCTAACCTGGACCGAAACACTAAAGGTGGAGGTGTGTCCATATTCATTAAGGATATCCACACCACCACCAGGCTAGTTGCTCAGCATAATGCATCCGAGATTATTCAAGTGCAACTAACTCTGGGCAAGACAGCAATTCAAATTGTAATTTGCTACAGATCCCCCACCATGCTGCAGGATTCCCACTCCTTATTTCTTGATACACTGGAAAATATTAGGGTACAACCCAACACCCTAATAATGGGTGATTTCAACTACTCCACCATTAACTGGGAAAACTACTCATGTACCAACTCTTTTGCTCAACGTTTTCTGGAATTCATAAATTCCAACGCCTTGGATCAACTTATCCACACCCCCACCAGGAGCAGCGATATCCTAGACCTGGTCATTGCCAACATGGGCGACTGGTGTTCCACACCAGAGGTCAGTTCCTCATTGGTCAGATCCGAGCACAAGCTAATCACCCTTGACATCCACATCCCACCCCCACCCCCACCTTCCATTAGGGAAACCACCGTAAAAAATTTCTCCAAAGCCAATGTCACACTTAAGACAGAAGTGGCAAACTTCACGACACCCATGCAGATGGACAATAGAGGTACGACTGCTGAATCCTACACAAATGCAGTTTATAAGCATTTACACGAGTGCATGGATCGTTCTTCCCCCCCCCAAAAAAAAGGAAGCCAATCTGGTGGTCCCCTGCCACAAACAAACTCTACAACAGAAGAAAACAACTGTTGCAAAAGAGTAAACTCCCATGATTGGAGGAACCACCTGGTTAGCCTCATTAAGAAGCTGAGATCCCACATAAAATCCTCCAAAGCTAGTTGCAAAAACAAAATTGCCACTGATTCTAAAGGCAACCACAATGCATTCTATAGTTATGTCAAGAATCTCAATGGCAACACTCAGATCTGCTCTGAATTACAGCACAATGGCACTAAATATACAGAACCAACTGATTGCCAACATCCTGGCAGATAGGTTCAGTGCTAACTTTACCCCCCTCTCATCCCCTAAAGGGCCCATCTCTATACTGGAAGAATGCAAAGTTCCTGTAATCACGGCTGCACAGGTAAAAAAAGAACACACTCTCCAAAGCCAAGATCACAGCATCCATGGGACCTGACAACATCCCAGGCTGCGTTCTACACGAACTACAGAATGAACTGGCACCCCACCTAAGCACCATGTTCAATCATAGCCTCACCTCAGGCTTTGTGCCCACTGAATGGCACACAGTGACAGTTATCCCACTGCACAAAGGGGGAGCCACCATGGTAACTACTGCCCCATTAGCCTACCGAGCCTGGTCTGCAAGGCCATGGAACATTATCATCATGGAACTTGTAAACAAAGACATTGGTAATCTCCAAACTCTGGACCCCCACCCAATTTGGGTTTGTAAAAGGCAGATCATGTCTCCTAAACCTCACAGATGACTTTGAAGCAGTCAACAAAGCTGTAGACAAGGGTAAGGTGGTTCACACAGTCTATTTAGATCTCACCAAGGCTTTTGACACCACCCTCCACTCTGGAATTATAGAGATTTCTCATTAAACTAGGTATAAATCTGTCACATGATGGGTTGCCAACTGGCTCACTGACAGAACCCACACTGTGAAAGTAGCAGGCTCCAAATCGGACTTCAGACCAGTGACAAGTGGAGGTACCACAGGGTTCAGTCCTGGGTCCTCTCCTGTTTGGTATCTACTTCTCTGAAGTACAGGCTAACGCAGAAGGTCTTTGGCTAATGAAGTTTGCAGATGACTTTTTACCCATGAGCTACCACATAGGTCGTAGTCTACTTAACACCAAAAGTGTGATGAGACCTTGGGACACAGGTGGACAGTAGTCTCTCCTTTGATCACATCGCCACAGTAGTCAGGAAATCCTTATACGTGGCACACCTCATCACAAAAGGTTTCTCATCCAGGAAAAAAGAGGTCATTGTTCCCCTCTACTCGTTGGTCATTAGACCCTTTATATGGAGTACAAGGCCCCTTTTGGTATGTACCTCACAAGACATCTACAACTGGAAAGGCCACAGAAATATCTCATAAAGAGCATTACCGGCCTCAAACAGATGCCATACGCAGACAGTCTCAAAAAAACTCCAGCTTTACTCTGTCGCATATCGCCTACTCAGAGGTAATCTCTGCCTAACATGCAAAGTTATGTCAAACCCGGAGCTGTTGGACATGCTCCACTTAAAGAAATCCAAATCCCTCTGAGCTACACACTCTAGGGACCTAAACCTTGTCACCACAATAAACGGAACATGCTGGAATATCCTGTCCCAGAGACTTCCCATACTCTGGAACAAACTACCTATCTATATCAAACAAAGCTCCTCATTAGCACTCTTCAAGAAAAATCTTGATGATTGGATGGGAAATAGGAAATTCACCCCAGGATCACCTCTGTGGCTCTGCTCAACAGGGGCACAGGAAAATCATTTTCTTAGGTGGCGAAAGCCAGGGTACCTTTTTGGCTAGGCTTATATATAGGCCCTAGGGCCAGTAGCCTAGTACCTACCTATGAACCTAAGTGTGTTTATGTTGTGCTTTATGTTGCTGAGGGTGGTAATTGATCTCCTTTAGAAATGAGACTGGAGAGAAAATTCCTTGGCACATAACATGAGTGACCTTTCTTGGTGGGGTCACAGCCCTCTTTCAGTGAATATATATACTGTTTCCTATGTAGCTATGCATCCTACCAGCACACATCGCAAAGTTATGCAGCAGAGGAATGTGCTTAGTCACTGAGCCTGTCACCTTAATGATACTAATGCAGCTTGCTGTTGATACATATATCCATCTTGAAAACATATCCATCTTGAAAACATTCAGTGTCTGCAGGCCAGACTTCATTTTACCACAAAATCATGATCCAAAAACGGCAAACAGTCTGTTTCTAGGGAGAAAAATTACAGCCAACTACATTTGATGCTATTTCTTTAACCTGCCCACTTGTCTTGTAAGTGAAGTAGAGAGAAGTTTCTATCCTGTTTTTTTTTTTTAATATCTTTTTTTAACATGACACATCACAGAATAACATGAGTACATAGTCAGTTATAAGAGAAGATTGTACTCCTTAAATACAATTTTGTCTTCATTACTATGTCATGTTAAATTGAATAATTAAGTATTGCCTTCCCTGAAACACCATTCCTCCTAAACATTATTCTGTACATATTCCCACAGATTCCATTTTTATATGTAGTTTACTTCTCCCCTTTTCCAGTTCATTTATCTCTTACAACACTCAACAATTTGGTTACAATCGGTTTAGTTTTTAGTTTTCTTTTCCTAGTAACTGCTTTTTTTTGTTTTTTGGCAGCCAGCAGCATTAAACTTAATAGGGCCCTTCTTTGTTTAGGCAATTCAGTTTATATATTCTGTATGAAAAGAATCCCCTGTATAGAATTTCTAAAATCTATTAACTCACTACATTCCCAAAATATTTTCCCAGGTAGTTATCGGTTTCCCATCACACCCCCAGCAACTGCTGTCTATCTGTGGATTCTCTAAAGCCTATTTAGGGTATAAAATACATTTGCAAACCTTTCTATGCAAACATTCTAAACCATTTAGATTTTGCTGCATACTTGGAAGCCATACAAATATCCTCATTGTTTTTTGTATATTGCCTTTGCATTCTCACTTTCTGACCTCTTCTAATTGTTTCATGGATTACTATGTATGTCCTATAAATTATCCTTTTTTTATTACAGCAACTTCTTTTCTAGACTCCACTATAAACTCACTCAGAGCTGGTATTTCATTTTAACACTCTGTCCCTTTCTCAATGACTGTACTCTTGTCATGAATCACTGGTAAGGAAGGCAGTATCCAACCCGCAGTCCAAAATTCTGCTTGGCCTCAACCTACTGTATGACTTTCCCTTTCCTAGTTATTTGCTCCCAATACCTTGGTTCCTTTACTAATTTTCCTCCAGTAAATCCCATCTCCCTGTTGCCTATTTTCTATGCCGCTACTTGCTTATTGGTAAAAACTGTTTTCTCCATTCCTGTGTTGGCTAAGTTCTCAAAATATTTTCAACTACTCTGTACATATAATATTCTGTATGGTGGCTGTTAAATATGCTCCTTAAGTGCCAAAATCCAAAATTCTTCTCTGTCCTTATTTCGTGCAACCTTCCCCTTGTTTCAACATCATTTCTTTCTGCTTCGATTTATAAGCTTCTCCTTCTGTTATGTATTTGAGCCTTAAGTGTGTAACTCTCTAAAGTATCCCCCTTAAGTCTGGTAATCCTAAACCAAATTGTTCTGTGGGGAGAAACCACTTATACTATTTAGCTTTTGTCCTATTTACCTCCCAAATCAATTCCTTCAGTTCTTTATTATTGCCCCCAGTTTCTCCTCTGGTTGAATAAAAATATGCCTGACTTGTGTACAATTTATTTTATGTACTATTTATTTTACATTTGTTGACTGGAATAGTCCGACTGGATCAATGCCCATTTACAGAGGAGGCCTGGGGAGATAAGCTCCAAACATACACAAGTACCAGTACAAATAAAAAAAAATAATAAAAATAAAATAAAAATGCAAATAAAAAAGTGCATTCAGACTAAATAGTACAAATTTACATGTAGGTTATTTTCAATGGTACATAGTTAAGCATTGAATAGACAAGTTTACAGGATAGAAATTACCCTGGTTTGTAGTCAGGAGAAAATTAACAATAGCTACTAGATAAGTAAATTACCTTCATGTTGTTGGCTTAGCCAGGCTTGTCACAGTGGCATAGCCAGTTTAATGCCAGATGTTTAATTTTGGCTTTAAATTGGCATAGGGAGGAGATCATGGTCATGCCAGCTAGAAGTATGTTCCAGATTCTACCTACAGAGTTTGCAAATAGGGCCATGCCAGCTGCATTGCTAATTTTAATTGTCTGGATTTGTAGCTTATTAGGCGAACAGAGCAGTCTTGTGTTGTTATGGGGGAGGATAGTATTTCTAAGGGCTGGTGCATTATCTGGGTTGTAGAGGATTTTGTTAGCCAATATCAACAGATTATACTGAGTTAGATTAGGAAATTCCAGCCATCCAAGCTGTTTGAGGTTGATGCAGTGATGGGTTCTGAAAGGCAGGCCTGTTGCAAACCTGGCAATATGATTATAATAGGTTGTTAGTTTATTAAGTTCAGTTTTATTTATATTGGCGAGAAGGGGGGAGGCATATAGGAGTGTTGCTCCGAGCAATGGCTATTTTAGCTGGAGGGGTAAGGAAGGCTTTGATTCTATAGAATGACCCAAGTTTTTTATTGATGTTCTTGATTGTTTGATTTACGAGGTGGTCAAATTTTTAAGTTATTGTCTATAATGACACCTAGTAATTTTGTATTGGGGTCAGGGGAAATGACTGTCCCATCTTTTGCATTTATGGTGAAGAAGGCTACAGACTTTTGGGTTGGTGGGAATATGAGCATTTTAGTTTTTTTGGGATTAAGTAGTAGCCGATGCTCGGACAGCCAGTTTTCTATGGTAGTAAATGTAGACTGGGTATCCGTCTTTGTCAGCTGATGTTTGGTATGATAGTAGGCAGGCAGATCATTAATAAAGATTGAAAACAGTAGCGGTCCTAATATGGAGCCTTGTGATACTCAGAGTGTTTGGTAATAGATTATAGAGCTTATTCTGCCAGAGGACAGCCTGCTATCTATCATTAAGCTAGGATGTAAACCAAAGGAGGGCTTTTGTATCTAGGCAGAGGGTTTGCAGGGTATGAATCATAAGTCAGTGATCAACCATATCAAATGCCTTGGAAAGATCCAAGAAGAGGGCAGAGGAAGTGCGATTATAGTTGCGGTTATTGTTTATGCTGTTAGTGAAAGAAGGCTGTGGTAGTACTATGATGTGGGTGAAAGCCATGCTGGGTATCAGCCATAAGGTGATTCTGGATTAGGTGTTGCATGAATTGTTTATGTATACATTTCTCCATAATCTTTGCAAGTGGAGAGAGTATGACTATGGGCCTATAATTTGAGTATCCAGTAGAGGAACCTTCTTTATGTAAGGGAATTACATAGGACATTAGGAATTTTGGCTTCTGATATGGTGTGATTGATTTGAACTGAGATTGGATAGGCAATGGCATCTGCTGACATTTGCAAGTATTCAGCTGGGAGTTGGTCAGCAGAGAATGTGGTGGGTTTTAGTTTTTTGATCAGACTGCGGATAAAAGAAGTTGACACGGGTTTAAAGCTGAACAAGCTTTGGCTATTAGAGGTAGTGGTATTAGAGTCAGGGGAACTAGGAGGTAGTTGGGTGGCAAGAGCTTGAATTGTTTCAGTAAAGAAATAGTTGAAACTATCTGCGGCCTCCTCTGGGGGTTTATCAGTGGTGGCAGTGGGGCTAGGTGTAGAAGTTTTACCTGGAATGAAGTAACTTGTTGAGCCCAGCCCAGAACTTTTGAGGATTGTTCTGGTTAGCAGTCTGTGACCTACAATAGTATTGTTTTTATCTTGTTAAGACAAGTCTTTTAGTTTCATTCCTAGCATGCCTGTATTTATTATGATTATGGGGGTCTTTGGTAAGGCACCAGGTAGCCCAGTTTATTTCTGCAGGTTATTTTTAGTCTTGATTCTTTAGAAAGCCAAGGTATGTTTTTACCTTTTGTTCACTTTAGGCGGGCAGGAGCATGTGAGTCTAGAATTTCAAGAAATGTATTGTTAAAATAGGTGACAGCCTCCTCTAAAGGGAGATGCTTTAGTTCAGACCAGTTGCAAGAGTTAAGTTCCAGTTGAAACGTGTCAGGGTCAAGGTCTCTCTTGCTTCTAACTTTCCAGAGTAGGGGTTGTTGTGGGATAATGGCTTTTTGTTTAACTATGTAAGTGAGAAGGGGATCGCTTAGATCATCGGGGAGGGTACCCACAGTGTACATTTGGGGGTTACTATTTACGAGTGTCCAGTCCAATATACTTTCTTTTTTGGGTATGTTTGCCTAATCTGGTAGGGGTGGCTATGGTTTGAGTAAATGCATGGAGGTTGATGTGGGTGGAGGGGGATTTTGAGGAACAGGAACCCCCGTCAATATTAGTCTCCTAGGACTAGGGTTTCTTGGGGGTAGTGAGAGGACAGCCAGTGAAGAAGTGTCTTCAAGTGTGGTTACATTGTTACCTTGGGGGAATGTACATGCAAATGATGTTAATGCTTTTATTTTTGTTGAGTTGAAATTTGGTAGCTAGTATTTCATTTATCTGAGGTGGTTGAATTACTTCTGAGGTCACATTCAGCTCAGATTTATAAAGAACAGCTACCCCCCCCCCTTTTCCTGGAAGCCCGATCCAGCCTGTGTAGATTGTACCCGGGTGGTAGAATTTCATTGTCAGTAGTGGAAGGTTTTAGCCAGGTCTCAGATATAGTATCTCAGGGGAATAGATAGCTAGGAGGGCATGCAGTTCATTTATCTTATTGTTAATACTCCTAATATTAAGATGACATACCAAGAGGGGAGTTAGTTGGTCTACTGATTACGTTCTTGTGGTTTAAGTCACAGTTAGAAGATGGTGAGTAGGGGGTAGTTGGGCTTGGGTTAGTGTGTATGTCTCCACTGAGTATAAGGCTAAGTCTGTTCTCAGCAATGAGCCTCTTGAGTTTGTTTAAAAGTTTGTCGTATAATTTGGATTTAGTACTTATGTGCTGGGAGTTATTATGCTGTAAGAGTGAGAATGATGTTGAATTGTGTCCCTGGTTTAATGTATAACTGAAGGTGGGTAGTTTTTCAGCTAGGGGCATAGTATGTCCTACAGGGAATTGATACCCAGTGAGCTGTTGGTTTTCATACAAAATAAGGACATAGGTTGCAAGAAGGGTAGGTAGTAAGAGTAGTGTAACATTATGGCAGTAAGTAGGTAGTTGCTAACTATTGTTAAATAAGAGAACAGAAGTAGATTAGATGAAGAGTATAAAAGGAAGTAAAGTTGGTGGAGTGGTAATGATAGTTGAAAGCTGATAGGGAGTAAGGTCAGGAAGGAGTAAAGATGGAAAAGTTGATAGGCTGTAGTAATAGGGGTGTGGCTAAATACCTATAAATGTAGGGGTACTGGGGGCGGGTGGAAATCGGGGGCAGGGAGAGGTGCTGAGTGAGCCCGAATGCTGTGAGGGCGAGCGGAGCAGGAATAACACATCCAAACTAGTGGTAGGCTAAGGTAAGTAATCGTGTTAAATAAAAATATGTTTACTTATTTCTGTATTTTTTTTAAATAAAATATAAGTTTAAAGTGAAATTATATTCTTAACCTGATTTTTAGTTGAAATGGTGCATAGGTTTTAAACTGTATAGTGGGGGAGAGCCTAGGGAAAATACAATGTGCAGAGATTAATTGGGGTCAAGTATTAGTATTCTAGAATGCTATGGCAGTTCCTTGGGTTTAGCTGTTTAGAGGGAGCCAGAAAGCTATGGGGTACAAACTAGAGGTGCCTTTAGACCCTGTCCGCAGAAATACAGTATGTATAATTTAAATACAATTTTCAGTACAATACTAAAGGGATTAGAAACATTTCCATTTTTTGTACCTTACTATTCATACCCATATCAATCATCAAGAGCTTCCAACTTCTCACTTTTTTGTATTGCCTTCTGATTAGCTTTTTCACATAGATTCCGTTGGTTTGATTGACATCTGTTTAATCGACCACAATTTTTTTCTGTATAGTTGACAGTTGTGCTAGACTGACATTTCCCAGGTAGAGGAATATGCCCTTTTCCTGGGGATTGTGCAATCTCCGAGTTAAGACATTTCCATTTTTGATGTACAGTGGTCTACCTTCAGTATGTTGACGCTTGTGTTAGTCAACCAAATGAAGGAAAATCCTTCCCACATACCCTTAGCTGCAATAATAGAATCCTTTTTAAACCAAACATCTAAATGCTTCATCTTATGTCCTCATAAATATGGGAATTGCTGAACAAATTCATGTGTGGAAATATAGGTTACTGCTATAGCCTTGGTTTTATCATCATTTATTTGATATCCTAAAAAAAACTGAAACACTGAAAATGTTCCACAACACTGAAATATCCTTTCTGGGTTACTCAAATGCAAAATGCCATCTGTAAACAAGGCTCATTTTTCTTGAAAACCTTACCAGTTATACCCTTGAATTTCTGAGGCCCTTCTTTTCTTTGCTAATGGCTGTAAGTATAAGGCAAATAAGAGAAAGACACCCCACCTGGTTCTTCTATTCAAGTCCAGCTTGTCAGAGAGGACCCTCCCCCACCTTGGTTCTTACCACTGACCATTCATGTATCTTCCTAATTAACCCCATCAGTCTGTCAGGAAATGCAAATGTTGCTATTGCCATACTCATAAAATCCCAGCTAATTCTAACACATTTTTTCCCTACATCACAGCTCACCAGCAATAATGGGAACTTCTAGCTCTCTGCTTCCCTTTGGGCCATTATTGTTCTATTACTGTTGTGAAATGTTTGTCTTCCCTCCACATAGCCACATTGGTCCATATCTACTGGGTTTTGGCAACACCTTACCATTCTCTTGGTTAGAATAAACATAAATGCTTTAAAATCATTTAAAATGGAAGCTGGTCTATATGGAGTTGGATTTAAAGGCTCTTTGCTTTCCCTGAGAAGTACAGCTACCACAGCTTTCTTCCAAGATGCTTGTGCTCTCCTGCCTTTTAAAATGTTATTAAACAAAACCTTCCAGATTTGTATCACTTTTTCACTCCTAGGTTTCACATTTCCACAGGAATACCACGTGTTCCTGGAGACTTCCCTGTTGATTGATTGTGTCACCAATTTTAATCATCATCTCCCCTCTTGGCTATTAATTCTTGAGCCTCATCTTCTGACCTTGGCATGCACAAGTCTTCCGTTTCCATTTGTTTTTTCATGGTTCCACCATTCCTATGTCTTGTACAGATTCATACAATTTTTGAAATGGCCCTAATATCTCTGTAGGGTCTCTAGTACTTTTTTCTAGTCATTGGCTACCTTTTCTAGTCTTTGTACTAATAGTTTTTAATGCTCCGAGGTTACCAAAAACTATTTAACAGTGACCTTTCTAGACTCCTGCATATTATCCCAAGCACTCCCTTGGGTTTCCTTTTCCTCCTGACAATTGATGCTCTTCTTGTTCTGTAAGATTCACCTTCATCTGCAATACTTTAACATTTGATGGTTGTTCCCATGTCTCTTTCTGTCTCTCATTTATACCAATAAATTACATTTTCAGTTTATTCCTCTCCTTAACTATCCCTTCTGAAGAAGTTTGTACATATCCTGTCAACTCTTGAATTATTTTCATTAGCCATTCCTTAAATCCTTGTTAATTGAGTTAATCAGTAAGTAGGAAAGTGTCTCTCATTCTTACCTGATTACTCCCCATATTTATCTTGGTCTTTACTGACGCATGACCTGAAGTAGTTATTGAATACATTTCAAAACTGTCAATTAAATACCTATGCTCTTAAAAAAATAAAGCTTCTGTCCAATCTGGCCCAGTTAATGTACCTTGGAGAACATGTAAATTCTGTCTGGGTCATGCTAATAATTCTACATTTTGCATTCCAAATATTTCCATATTTCTTCAGAAATCTATCTTTTGTTGCACTTTCCCTTTTAGGTCCTCCAGATAAAACTTAATTTTTGCATACCAAGTACCAATCCCTACCGATGAATAATCAGTGCTGGAAGCTGATTACATCTCCCATATTTTTTTAAGCTCCTTAATAGTAGTTTTAGGTGGAATACATGCCAATGTATTCCTTCATCCATTACAAATAAACACTCATTACCACAAATGTACCCTTATTGTCTTTCTTTCCTCCTCTATAACTATTACAGTCCCTCTTACAATCAGTATTACTATCCCATATTTCCTTTGTCCCTGACACTCTGGTAAATAACCATTCTGATATCTTTTCTTGACAAAATCACGTTCATTTCTATCAGTGTGCCTCCTGTAGCATTGCTATTTGTGTCCTACACTTCTAATAAAATGCTTTCTACTTCTTGTCCATACCTCCAATGCCATTCACATTCCATAATATGACTGATAAGGCAGTCAGTCGGATAAGATGCTATTACATTTAAATATTCTACGTGACTTTTTTTTAAATGAGGGCCATTTTAGGCCTAGCCACTTTCCCTTTTTGTGCTAGAATTAACCTTATCCCTCTTGTTTAGAGAGTGGCCTTATCCATCTCATGGATGACAATTATTTGTCTTCCAATGAGAATCCATCCATTAGTAATACAGGAGTTAGTCCTGGAGTAAATTCTCTGTTTCCCATCTGTAGATCCAAGTTGTACTTGAATATGGACAGGGATGAACTAAGTTTTATGTGGATGGTGAGTCTGTTCCATAGCAGTGATATCCTCTGCAAAATATGCCTATCCCTCCAAACCATTCTGTTGATGTTGCAGAAGAGGTTTAGATCCCTAGCCTGAGTATTTCTGATGCCATGTAACTTGTTGATGTGCAGTAAATCCTTCAGTATTGAAACGGAGGATGCCTTCTATGCCAGACGCAGGTCATCTGTTAGCAGTCTGTAGGATATCGTGTATAGTGATGGAGCGGAGTCAGTCCATATAAGACATGTTGTTTAGGCCTTGTATTCTTTCAGTAAGCTATCTCTGTGGGTGTTGCATGTGTATGGACAGGTACATGCCAAAAGGGGAATTATACTTGATGACTGGTCTAATAAAGGCTGAGTAAAGGGGGGCACTGAAATTCCTAGATCTAGATGCAATCCCTTTGTTTGTTTATAAGCTATGTAATATAGAAGGTCTTTCTTAAAACAATGGACATGTTGGTCAAAAGTTAGGTCATGCTCCACATAAATCGTCTAATTGTGAACACCTGGGTCAGCTTTCTGGTTTCAACATCTGATTTTTGCAGATTTATCAGATCTGGATCATCAGTTAAAGCTTCTATTCTTTTCATCCTTTTGTACTTACCCGTATGCATTTGTCCAGTGCCCCACATATTTAAACAGCTTACTATCAAAATCACGAAAACCAGAATAAAATCCGATCATTCATGAAAATCATCTCCGAAAATCAGCAGTGGAACACAGTCACTATATCAAATATAATGCCGAATTTGAAGAATTGGCATTATTCGACATATGCCTTCCCCTGCACCTTGCAGAACACCAACAGAAGTTGAATTTCTAAGCAGTACATATGCACTGCACAACATAGAAATGCATGTTTTTGCAGGGGGGCAAGCCCCCCTGAACCCCCCACAACTCCTGCAAATAATGTAGTCCAACTACGAGATTGCACTACGGTGGGGAAAAGGGTAATTTTCTGATCCCAATGCCAATGACATATGTGCGAATGCACAGTGGCATTTGCGAAACTACACACACTGAATGACGCAGCTCGATGAAATGGTAATCAGCCAACTATTCGACATTCCCATTTTCATCTCATCTGTATGCGTGATTTTCAAAGTAAACCATTTTAAACACACCTGAACACATTTGATATATTTATTTTTTTCCTCTAAATTAATGGAAGCCATCTCTTGTACTGAAACCTGGATTGTTTTTCCAAACAGCTGCAAGACTCTTTCCCACTACAGTTGTTTCTTCTTTTCTATCTATCTTTTCTTTTTCCAAATATCGTAGTTACTGACATCCAAGTAGCTGAATTTTACCAAAATAAATGGGTTTCACTGGCTGCTTTCTAAAGTTCATCTTCTCACACTGAGAGTTCTAACTGAACTGTTCAGTATGCAGGTGTCTTGGAAGTGCATTTCTAACCCGTTTCTTACAAGAAGGAAGGTGGTGTTTGAGAGCAGACAGCATATGAACCAGCTAGAGGCTCTGTTGCATGATCAAGGTGTATTATGTAAAAATGTCAAAAGTTGAAGGAAGTGATGACAGCCATGTCTCTGCATTCTTACATGGGCTATAAAAATTTCAGTCTTGCATCAGTTATGATGTTGGACAGTAGTTCACTGGAGATGCACACCCAACTACTACCCGAATGTTTGGATGTAAACAATACCCATTTCTAGTGTGAAGCTGCAGCACACTCCTGAGCAGCCCAATGCTCATATTGTCTCCTGGTTGGAGCTTGGTAGTCACAACTCATGACCACAGGCTGGTCTCGGCTGGTCTCTCAAGGCTCCTAGGTCAAAGCAGAGCAAGAAGGGTCCCCAGAATATCCACAAGTCATGTTTTCCACAAACTTCAGCCATTTTTTTTTTTTTAGGTCTGGTAGGGTGTATCGTAGCAGGTGTATATAGTCAGGGAACATGTTGCAATAGCAGCACTGGCCCATGTATGCCTCTCTTGTTCTGTCCATAGATTTCACTTCTAACTAGGATGTTGTAGGTCCTGAAGACCATGTGACAGGTAAGGATAATGAAATCTCTCCTACTTACAGCTCCCACGTTTGATGACACTTGCTTCGGAGAAGCACTCAAGCTTATGAAGTTCACAGTGTACTGCAACATTGGCCCCATTCCTTCCCTCCAGAAACTTCATAGTGAATATTTGGGAAGGAGGAGTAGGAACCCTGGACTACTCCACTGTGTAGCCTGTTTCTAAGGATAGCATTTATACAGCCTTAAATTTCTTACACACACTTCTCTTTGGTTGCTAAGAAGATGATTGGTCCTCTCCAAACCGTCTATGAGTAGAGTCTGACCATAATCAGGCATTCCAGAGTGGACTTTTCTCTGATTTATTTATTTTTGTCGAACAAATGTTCCAGAGAGTATGGCATCTTGTGGCCTGACTTAGATTTTGAAGCACTGAGCAGTGTAGACAAGAGGGTGTTTGGCCCAGCTTTACTAGGGCTTTGGGCATTCACCCAGCCACCTCATCCTTCCAGGTTTCAATCCTCCTCTAGTGGAACAGTCTGTGTAAAAAATTTTTAGACTTTTGAATCTGGGCAAATGAAAGAGCCGATTATGACTGTGGCTTCTACAATGGGTAAACCTGTGACTCCATGAGGCTTTGACTATTCTGACAGTGGTGAAAAAAGACTCTTGAATGGTCTCGAGTAAAACAGCTTAACTGAGGCTGTCTTTTAGTGAGAATGTCTGGCAGGTTGTCATGTAATCCCCTTTTGTAAGGGTGTGGAGGTCTACTTTGACTAGCCCTTAATGACATGCTCTATGAAGTCCTGTAGGTGGATTATTTGAGTTTGCTCCCAACTTGTAGAGTCACCAAATAAGACCTATGGATTATAAATGTGGCCTGAAGGGTTAAGTATTAAGAGCTGTTATGTCCTCCCCCAAAAAAGGTCTTGGCACAGTGACCAAGCCATGTCACCAGACCTCTGTGACAAGCCCACACTTGATTTCTCAAAAGAGACCACATAGCCCATCCTGACCCTCCTTTACAATGAGGTCAATGGTTCTAGTCTCAGTTTTTTGTTCTAAAGAGGATAAGAGGTTTGCATGCCACAGTAAACTTCAACTTTCTTTTATTTACTTATTTGTCTTTGTTTACTGGGAAAGTGACTGGGATTGATTCCGTTTTCAGTGGAGAAAAGCTCCTCAGTTATTACAGATGTAAGTACAGCGAACATTACAAAATACATGCACACATGCAGTAACATACTACAATGATCAGATTTACTACTTTCAAGCTCAATCTAATAACTCTTGAGGCATGCCTCTGCCAGTGCAGGGAACTTGGATGTTTTTGTTGGGCATGATAGATGTCTTGTGATAAATCACTGTCTGGTGCATAAACAAGAGGTTCCTAATGTTAGCACTGGATAGGATACACTTACAGTACAAAATGTTTCTATCTAATGTAACTTGTGTTCCCAAACTGTTTACCAAGGCACAAGATGTGGCCTTAGAGGGGTGGACTCTGGGCCAACACAGGTTGGTTAAGCAGCCCCTTAAAGGGGTTCTGAATGGCTTATAACCCAGTATCTCCCAACCCTCTGGAATAAATGTCCCCTACATGTTATGCTGTGTAACTTACTATCTTCATTTTAAACGTCACCTACATGACTGGATGGGTAGCCTCAAATTGTACTCCAGGATTGACTGGTGTGGCTGTCCTGGAAAAAAAGACTGTGTGACATGAGGGAGGGTACTGGCAAGGTGTGAATGATCAGTCTTGGAATATCTGTGAAATCTATAAAAGGGTAGGCAATTGCTATGGAAGCCTCCTGCAGGTGTGCTGATAACTGAACTGTCTTTTGACATTGGGTAGTAGTGTTATTAAAGACCACTCCACCATGGGTGTGGTTGCTTTCAGTGATTGCGTCAAGATCATCTCACTGTGGAGGTGTTATGGAGGCTAGGTCCTCAGTTTGCACAATTACCAAGCATGATTTCTAGGATCAACCTTCAAGAGTAGGTCTTCCTTTACCTTCAAGAGTAGGTCCTCCTTTGGAACTTCAGAGTTTCAGGAAGTCTGCCTTCACATCATAGCTGTCTTCCAGCTCCTGACCCCCTGTGGCCATTACTTCTCAAGAGTCTTCCACTTATAAATTAATTGAGGATTATTCCTGATGTAAATGTTTCAGAGAGCACTGCAAAGGGTTTGCCTGAGTTACATTTCCATTGTTTCCCTGTGCTTGGATGACCTCTCATTCAAGTGGCTGCTTTTGGAATTCCCTTAAGTCTCTCAAGTAAATGTTGTTGTGGTGTAGGGTCCCCTATCTTCTTCTTCTTTATTTTTTTTTTTTTTTTTTTTTTTTTTTTTTTTTTTAGAAAATATGCTTTCTCACTGTGTGAACTAGTGGGCCAACACAAAAGGCACCCACTCTACTGTACTAGATACAGTGTCACAGCATGTGCCAGCGGCCATCACATTCATCTTTGAACATGGCAGCTTCATAAAATAGATGAATTGAGATGGGAAGGAAGACAATGCAGTCATCAACTCTGTCACCACTCTCTTGAGGGTCCCCACAAAGATGAACTTACTGGTTGACCTGCAAGAACATAGCCATTATTTTTTTCCAGTCATATTATCTTAATCACTTAAGATAAAATCTCATTGGCTGATGGACTGAAACAAAGTACAATGGTATTTTGAAGGATAGTGGCATGTATGACATCTTTACTGACAAACTATCTCCAGGGTAATGCTTTACTTAGACCAGTAAAAGAGTTATACTTGTTATCTTATCAAAAATGACAACATAATTAAAAAGTTGAAAATGTTTATGCAAATCCTTAAGTATTAGTCATTTAAAGTAAATGTGAAATGGGAGAGGAAAGTGAAAAGATATGTCAACCACTCTAAATTGTATACACGCTGGTTTGATGTCCATATTAAATTATCAGATTGTAATGGTTACCACCGGTGTGCAGCATGAGACCTGTTGAACATATGTAGAAGTCATTGCTTTTCAACAGGAAATGTCTGGCCTTTCATACTATATCAAAGTGTCTGTTCTGAATACTAATGCATGTTTTATTCGTGTGGGTGTTTTAATGCATTGCTGTCCCAAATCACAGCAAAGTGGCAAATTCAGCTTGTGATATGGTAAAGGGAAATACAAGCACACTTAATAAACTTGGTTTCAGAGCAGCGGTTACTGTGGGTGATATTCTATGAAGCATCAGTTACGTGGGAATAATGTTCTACTGTTTCTTTTTTTGTATAGGTCAGCAGTCCCAACTTGAGCCAGAAGAGTCCAACAAGTCCCAATGGAAGAGCTGCCCTTGAGTGAATACTGAGAAAATGATTAGCAGATTTTGTTTAGCAGCAGAAACTTTAGTGCATGTATGAACATTGCATCATGCAGTGATGAAATGCACTTTTGCTGGCCATCTGCAGTACTGCTTCATATCATTGGCACTACAGTGATTTCAATAACCTATCTGATATTACAAATTGCACCGGAACTACTGTTTTTGTGGAAACGTTGCACTGTACCTTTAACCGAGTTACACACCCATGCATGTTCACAATGCACTGCTTACCCCCCTCATTAAAGTTAGTCAGCAGTAATTCAGAGCAACACTTTTATTCATCACTGTACCTGGACTGAAAAGGACAATCAATGTTAAGTGTACTGATGCATGTGTTTACTTAAATCATGAATCAGGATTATCATTAGCTGACATGTTACCACAAAACTGCCATTGTTTCTGGTTGGCCTGTCTTGCTTCTGTAAAATGTCACAACACCGTCCTTTTGTAAATTATAAAGTTGCTGTTTCACAAAGACCAACCAGTCTACACTGTTTAATGCAAAGTAAATACTGTATGGGTTACCTAAATATCACAGAGTGATGTAACAAAATGTATTTAACTTTTTTTTTTATTTAACAGCATATTCGGAGATTATTTTTAGAAATACAGAACTGTACAATTGTTCTTTACAAGAAAGAGAAATTGCAGCCATAGAAAAAGGAACTGGCAAAGCATCAGAAAATTATTTTGGCTGTGATAGCTGGAAAATATAAAGCAATGGATTTGTTCTGAAAGTCAAGCCTAAAGTCTTCAATGAAGGGGAAAGAAGATGGAAGTACATATTTTTCCACTGACATCTGATTGCTGGAATGATCACTTTAATAATGGCTCTGTAGAACTGTAACTCTTGCAATATTTGTCTCTCTCCAGAAGTGCTTTTTAACATTGATAGCGAACAAATATATTTTTACTTCATACTATTCTATAGTATATTTTATGTAGCTCAGATTTGCAGACCACAGCACTGCCACTTAAATCCTTCAAAATGGTGTTGGTTAGCATAAAAAAAGCAGCCCTTCTCATTTTCCCTATCACAGTGTTTACAGTACAACATACACAGCATTAAGCAACTGTTACTGTAGGGTAACAACAAAAAAATTGACAGATTAATTAAAAATGTATCTTACTGTACTGCTGTGTTTTATGCAAATAACTGAAGCTACACACACAATTCTCATGATAGTTTTGATTCCTTTTTAAAGAAAGGTATGCATACATTCTGCTGCAGCCGTTAGTATTTAACCAACGGAATGGATGTTCATGTTTATATTTTGTGCTATGACCAGTGTGTTAAGGGTGATCAGAGAGGTCTGCTTGAGTATTGTTACAGGAATAAAATCGGTTCACTTTTGTGTGATGTTTTATGTCACTACAATAAAATATATATATATACACGCACACATATGTACACATATATAAATACATATGTACACATATATATATATACATATGTACACACATATATATATATATATATATATAGTCTGTGAATAGTAAATCACAGTGGCCTCAGGAACTTTTTTTTTGTTGTATCCAGCTATACTGAGGTCAGGTAATACAGAGTCTTACTAAAAATGTGTGAATACAGTAATTTTCTGTGAATCTGCATGCGACAGTATAGGTGTCTATACAGCAAATCCTTGTGCTGGGTATTTCTACGTGGTAAGTCTCCTCTGGTTGTTTAGTCAGCAACTGAAAGCCCTATTGATGAATGTAGGGAGTCCTGGTGGTTATATTGACACTGTCCTCAGTGGGTTCTAGAGCATATGTAGTTTAATCAGCATGGAGGTGATATGGCTCTGTGCGCAGTCACTCTTAGCCGTGGTGTGCTTATGTGTGCAGTAAGTCCTTGTGCTGGTGTGAACCTACAAGAAGCATCCTTGCTGATGGTCTAGGTCTTTTCCCAGTTATGGTGTTTCTACCTTAGCAGCTCTACAAGCAGGGAAGTCTGATCATAATCATGGGTCTGCAGGCACAGTCCCAGGTATAGTGGTGTTTGTGATCAAAGAATCCTGATAATCATTTGACTCTAGGTACAGTGAAATCCCAATGATGATGTGGGTCTGATTTTGTTGGTCTGTGAATTGTGAATGAAAGCAGTGCGAGTCCACATGGTCCTGTGGTCTCCAAGCAGCAGGAGTACAGGACTCCATACTACATGTGCACATCTGTGCTTGGTGACATAGCCCCCCCCCCCACCCCAGTAACAAGGATTGGGTGAAAGTCTGCCAGATATGGCAAGAATAATGCATGAACTTACAATTTTAGATTTGTATTCTAGGAGAATGGACTCTCCCCAGCTCTACAAAAGGGGCAGTGGGACTGTTGCAATCAAACAGCTGGGAAATATATCTTGCTTTAGGTGAGCAGGCAACATCTTTATATATGAATTAACATGACTTATCAGTGGAATCACTTTACCACTGGTGTATACTGGGTGTTCTGCTGGATACCACAAATATAAGGGGAGTACTGTGATGGTCAAGCATGAATTTGTGTTGGGGAGTTTCCCCAACTCTAATAAATGCCAGTGGACAGCTGGCAAAAAGTAATGCATGTACATGTTTGGTAGTCTCCTGCCTCCAGCTGTGGAGAGCAGTGGGTCATTTTTTTCCGTCTCCTTTGGAGCGATGGAGTTTTCTGAGGCTGCTAAAATACTTCTACAACTAACACCAATTCTGTGATTTCTTTAAAGCAAAACTATTTTTCCTCTGTGTTTTGTTTGTCATGTATAAGCAATGTCTTTTTAAAAAAAAATTGTAAAAGCATGAATGCAGTCAATTAGTGGATATTCACAACAGCATGACATGGTTTTGCATGGGACTCGCTCCAGGGTTTAAGACTCATATGTGATACAAAATCTTTTCAAAGTATATAAAACAAATTTATATTGCATATTTAAAGAAGAAAAGGGGTAGAGAAAAAAATTAAGCAGGTTACTGTTTGTAGGAGAAATGTGGTCTTGTCAGGATATCCAGATGTTTGAACCATTTCACGAAAACATGCTGATAAATGTGAATAACTAGAAGGGGATGGACAGTGGAAAGGCTATGCAGAAAGTATGCACACACCAAAAGGCAAGGAATACATCTACAAGTACTGAAACAGGATGAATACATTGCATACAAGGTAATAGCTTCTACAAACAGTACTGCAGAACAGTTTAATGAATGACCTCTAGGGAGTGAGTTAATTGGGTGACAGGTACCCAATTAAGTTGTTTGAAGTCTGAAAAACAGTGACTGTATTTTGTCATGAAACTTGGAAAATATAGGAAGGCTGCAACACACTTCAGTAGGTCCGGTATTTCTTGCACTGTTGTTTTAAGTCACTTTTTGTGTTTTGTTCATAAGTGGTTTAATAATGTGTGACTGTTTTTTGTCCGTCCATTTCCCAGTAGTTGTGACTACTATGCATTCTAAAACATTTTATGAGAAACAAAAATACCAGAGCAAGTTCTCGGAGAAATGTCACTTGAGCCAAATGTGAACATAACCCTTCCTGGTTATGTTTTGCTGCCAGTGCCGTTTTAAAATAATAGCATAAAAAATACTGAAGCCTCAGGAGAGTGCATTAAGGAATGTTTAAGTACGTGCCAGTGTGGTACATGAACATAACTATTACTGTTAAAGGAATCTGACTACAACAAAGCAACTTAAAAGCCAAATGTGCCCCAATAAATTAAAAATCACAAAACTCAAGGAGAAAGGAGCTGTGATTGCCATGCAAAGCTTTTGAGCAAAACAAACTCTTCTTCAGTGCAATAAAAAATACAAACTTCCATATATACACACTATGCCAGCAATTAGTCATATAACCTAGAACTTTCCTTTTCAAAAGGAACTTTGCTAAATTTTAAAACTTGTTTTACACTATTCATACTTAACAGTGTATGTTAAATGAATGAGATGGATGTTCATATTTAAATTGTCAAATAGAGGAAAATGCAGTTCCTCTGAAGTACCTTTAAACAACGTCCAGATTCCAAACCATTAAATAAAAACTGATATTCTCATAAGAATGTCTTGCAGTAGTAACTTGTGTAATTGTTCAAAATGCCCTTCCCAATAAGTATTTAGATGCATTTTCTAAAACAGCTTTTGTATTTTCTGACTGCCCAGAGTGTTTTTTCAAAGAGGGTTTAACAAAATGAGCGAGAACTGTTGTATGCATGCCAGGATTCAACATTCAGGATACGTTTTACTTTGTACTACTTTAGAAGCATGTTTGTTTTACAAGAGACCAAAGAGCCTAAGTAGGCGATGATGAATGTACAGCATTTTAATTTGTGACCATTTCTTGTTAACATAAAAATAAAGTATTTTTTATTTGCCATTAAATACTGCAAACCACTGTTACACTGATCAGCAAACTAAATAAATGCAGTGGATTTTTTTAAGCATTTAGTCAGTACCTTTACAGTTGGATCATGTGAATTTTATTAACAGTATTTCAACCAAACTTGTGTATGCCATACATATGCATTTCCTGGTAAGATTTATTGTATATGTTCATGCTTTTACTTCAGTTCAATAAATATACATACCACTAAAATGTTTGCGTCATTGAATAACAGAAGGGATGACAATATTATTTGAATGCTGAAAAAAAATTCTACTTTTTCCAAGTTGACTTGCCACCATAGGACAGGTTTTGCTGCTGAAAACTTTTAGTTATGTACTCACCATAACTTCAGATGTTTGGGATCCATCTCACCTACATTCTGACTGATGGGTTCGGAGCCGATCCCTCGGCTCCAACTCTGCACGCTTATGCCAAAGAGCGAAGTCTCTTATTGGCTGAGCTTACTATATCCCAGGATGCACCACTACCAGTCCCCCAGATCTAGTTTGTCTGCATACATGCACACATGCACGCACTGCTTATATAACATCGTCAGATGAAACAAGATAAAAAACCGTTCAATCTCTTCTGATCTCCAAGGCCGGGGGAAGGAGGGTGGGTATTAGGAATGTAGGCGAGATGGATCCCAAACATCTGAAGTTATGGTGAGTACATAACTAAAAGATGTTATGTGATCCTATCTCGCCTACATTCTGACTGATGGGACAGCGTCCCTAGCACCTGAATCCTGGGTGGCTCACTGGAAAACACTCCTGAGTACCGTGGAACCAAATGATGCTCGCCCTTTAGATGCCACATCCAATTTATAGTGGGAAATGAAAGTGCGGGTTGGACCAAGTAGCCGCAGCACAAATCTCAGAAATAGCGAGCTTGGAATGAAAGGCGATAGAAGTAGCCATAGCTCTGGTAGAGTGAGCTTTGATAGATGTTGTAAGTTGCTTATTTGAAGAGGAATAAGCCTGAGTTATACAATCTCTAATCCATTTGGAGATAGTAGCTTTTGTGATGGTTTTACCCAATTTATTGTCTGAAAAGGACACAAACAACTGGTCTGATTTACAATTTGCGAGTCCTGTCTAGATAGAAGCGCAATTGCCTGTGAACATCCAATTTATGGAGAGTGTACTCTGCTTCGTTGGAGAATTTTGGAAAGAAAACTGGTAGCTCTAGAGATTGTTGGAGACCGAGATTAGAACAAACCTTTGGGACAAAAGATGGGTTAGGCCTAAGTGATACTCTATCCTTGTGAAAAATCAAGTACGGTGGTTTGATAGATAGGGCTTGAAGCTCTGAAACCCTTCTTGCAGAGGTAATTGCAACTAAGAAGGCAGTTTTCCAAGACAGATATTTTAACTCACATGTAGCAGCCGGTTCGAAGGGGAAGATGTTAAGGCACGAAGCACCAAATCAAGATCCCACGGAGGCAGGATGAAAAACTGGGGTCTTAACAGGCCCGCACCTTTAATGAAAGTTTTGCATAATCTGCTGCTCATCAACGGTGGATCCATGAATTCGTGAAATTTAGAGATAGCTGCAAGTTGGACTTTAATAGTAGAGACTGAAGATCCTTGATTAAACAAGGATGTTAAAAATTTCAAAACCTCTGGAATCGGGGCAGTGATAGGGTCTAAGCCCCTGAGTTGAGCCCAGATAGCAAACCTCTTCCACTTACTGAGGTACAATTTCTTAGTGGTGGGTTTGTGGGCCGAAGATAAAATGTGAATAACTTCCGGGTCTAAGGTGTGACTTCTGACTAAAGTCGGAAGTGGAGGAGCCAAGCTGTCAACTTCAACGTGCGAAGGGACTGGTGTTGTCGTCCCGACTGAATTAGCAGATCCGGGGTTAGATCCAAAACCCAAGGATCGTCCACCGCATGTTTCTTCAGGTAGGGGAACCATACCTGACGAGGCCAGTACGGAGCAATTAGTATCATTGTGGACCCCAATTGAGAAGCTTTCTGAATGACTTTGGGGAGAAGTGGAACCGGAGGAAAAGCATAAAGTAGCCCTGTTGGCCAAGGTTGTGCTAGAGCATCCATAGCTGCCTCCCCCTGATGTGGAGTCAAGGAGAAGAACCTTTCGCACTTTGTGTTTTGTGGTGTTGCAAACAGGTCGCAGCACGGCGTCCCCCATCTTCTGAAAACCTGAGCTGCTACTGTTTCGTTCAGGGACCACTCGTGAGGAGAGAAAATTGTCCTGCTTAATCTGTCTGCCAATATATTGGATTTCCCTGGAATGTGGGTCGCTACCAAGAAGCGGTTGGTAGCTACAGCCCATTCCCACACCCTCATGGCCTCTCTGCAAAGGGGGTAAGATCTGGTCCCTCCTTGTTTGTTTAGATACCAGACCACCGACATGTTGTCTGTGTGGATAGCGATAATGCCTTGAGGGAGAAACTTGTGGAGGGCCTGTAGGGACAGGAGTACAGCCTTCCTCTCCAATACATTGATGTGGAGAAAGGTTTCGTCTGGAAGCCAGGAACCCTGAACTAACCTGCCCAGACAATGCCCCCTGTCTGGGAGGCATCCGTCGTCAGGGTGGCCACCGGAGGGGGGATAACAAAAGGTCTTCCCTGATTCAGATTGGACGGGTGAAGCCACCAGCGGAGGTCCCGTTTGCACGTTTCTGTAATCAAAATGGGGTGATTGAGGGGAAGATTCTGAAAGGACCATTGAGTCGATAATAGCCACTGAAGAATCCTCATGTGCAATCTTGCCAGAGGAACTAGGAGAACCGTGGCTGACATTGAACCTAAAAGTTGCAGGACCATCCTGGCTGGGGCTTTGGATCTTGAAAGCAGGGCTTGAACTTGACCTTGTAAAGTTTGAATCCTTTCGGTAGGAAGAAAGACGCGCATCAATTTTGAGTCTATCTCTGTTCCTATGAACCTTATGCGCTGAGAGGGCAGCAAGACAGACTTTGACCAATTGAATGTAATTCCCAGGGTAGCACCCAGGGAAAAGGTGGCTTTGAGGTTGTCCATTAGTAGATGCCTGGTGGTGGCAGTCAGGAGCCAGTCGTCCAGATAGGGAAACACTTGGAATCCAAGACTCCTCAGGTGAGCAGTCACTACTGTCAAACACTTGGTGAACACCCTGGGGGCTGTGGTGAGACCAAAGGGCAGTGCACAAAATTGGAAATGACTGTCTCCCAGGCTGAAGCGCAGATACTTCCTGGACGCCCGATGAATCGGTATGTGATAATAGGCGTCCTTGAGATCTATGGAGCACATCCAAACATCCTTCTCCACCAATGGGAGAATGGATTGTAACGTGACCATTCGGAATTTGGATTTCGTGACGGATTGGTTTAGTCTGCTGAGATCCAATATTGGTCTCGGGTCCCCTGTCTTTTTTGGCACTAAAAAGATCCTTGAGTAATTTCCGGATCCGATCTGGTCTGTGGGGACCGGTTGGATGACTCCTTTTTCTAGCAGCTTTAACGCTTCTGCGGCTGCAATTTCCCTTTGACTGGGTGGTGGGTCCGGGATTTTTTTGGACGGTGGGGGTGTGTGTGTGAAGGGAATGGTGTAACCTCCGGCAATAATCCGAAGCACCCATCTGTCCTGAGTGATAAGACTCCCAGGCTTTTAGGTGCTTGGCAAAACGGCACCCAACTGGCTCCGGAGCAGCACAGCCGGGCAATCCCTCATGAAGTGTGGGAGGCTGAAGAGCCACGAAAGGACTCGCGGTCTCCAGAATTGCGGGGCCCTCTGCCGCCTCTGGGACGGCGTCTCCCAGAAAAATTTCCCCGTCCTCTGCCTCTGGAAGGGGAATCTTCCTGCTGTTGAGGAAAAAACTTACGTGATTTACGGAACCACATCTTCCCTCCTCCTTTAGCCTTGGGATAAGGCCGAAAAGGAGTGGAATAACGTGCACCTACGGCAGATAAAGTTTTTCCCTCTTGTTCACAGCGGGTAAGAGTGTCTTTAACCTTAGGTCCAAACAAAGAGGACCCATCAAAGGGAGCGTCGTGAAGGAAGACTTGAAGGCCTCCAAAAATGACACAAACTGAGCCAGGCTTGTCTCCGTGAGCCACGCCTGTGCCTGCCGCTCTACCGCCCCTTCGGCCGCATATGAAATGAGCCTCATGGACGAGTTAGAAATTGAAGTAAGGATAGCCAACTGAGAGCTAACCGACTGGGCTAGCTGCTCAGGTAGGTTACCCGAGAGGAATCTGACAGCTCCTTGACCAGATCCCTCTGTAGCCTGGTAAAATGTGCCAAATAATTCAGGGACCTTAAAGTAAAGGCCGCTGAAGTCAGGGTGCGCTTCCCGTGCGGTCCATGCTCCTAGACTCCTTATTAGGAGGATGGACGGATGTTGAAGCCTCTGCCACATCCTGTTGTGTAGCAGATGCCACCACCATGGCATCTACAGCCACGCCTTTAGTCAGGAACTCCTTCTCGGGTGGGGCAGACAAAAATTTGTTAGGACGAGAAGGCACTGGTTCCACGGTATCTGGATGTTCCCACGCCCTCCGACAAACCAAATCCAGGAGCTCGTCAAGGCGGAGATACCCAGGAGGCGGAGGGCTGAGCCCCAAAGGCCTTGAGAAGCACTGACTCATCAGCAGAGGGGGGTTTGGACATCCAGCTGCCTCGTTGTTTGAGGATCTCTAAAATGTCTGCAAATGAGACATCATCCGAGGACGACTTTGGGGACCCCTCTGCATCATCAAGATCAGTGTCCGATGTAAGAGACTCGGGGGAGTCCACGTGCTTCCTCTTGCACGATCTCTTCCTTGGGGGCTCCTCTGAAGACAACTCCGAAGAACCCTCAGGAGGAGGGAACCCCCAGAGGGGGTAACCTCAGGCCCCGGGGCTCCGCTGTCTAAGGACAGGGGAACTGCCAAAGACCCAGTCTCCACGCCCAGGGAAGGTGCCGGTAAAGCCGGAGAGATGGCCGAAGAAGACTTGGCCAAGGCACTCCTCATAGCTCTGAAAGCCGGACCCCCAGAATCCTGGGAGTGTCCGGTCCCCGGAGCCATGATAGCAGACGGAAGTCCCGCAGCCGAAGCACCGAGAGGGAGGCTCGGAACCGACAACATAGGTCCCGAAACGTCACCCCCGGGTCCAGCCGAAGAAGTCCGTGTGCCAAACTCGGACCCGAAGGCCGGGGTTGGAGCCGACCCTAAGACCTCCACCGGCTCCAACAGCACCTGCTCCGACGTAGCCGAAGCGGTCGGAAGAGGAATGGCAATGACATGGGCATGGGCTGTCTGCTCCGAAACCAACTGGGTCGGAGCCGAAACAAATTTTTGAAAGACTGGGGACTGGAACAGTCTTTGGAGCACCCTGTCTATGTCCGAATCTGACATCCTCGATGACCTAGAGGATACTGAACGGGTTCGAGATGGCCTCTCCAACGGCCCCAAGGGGCTAGGGGACCGGCTCCGAGGCGACTCGACTATCGGCGCCGAAGGAATACCCAAACTAGCTTCCATCGGTGCCGAGGAGGACTTAGGCGCCGAGGAGGAAGTGTCTGAGCGGACAACCTTCATCTGCTCCGAGACCAGTGGAGCCGACGAAGGTGACCCGCCTCTCGATGCCCCAGCCATCGGCTCCGAAGCCAGAGGAGTCGAGACTGGTGGCATCGAGGCAGACCGTTCCGCCCTCGGCTCCGAAGTCCTTGGAGCCGAAGGAGAAGCCTGCCTATGTCTTTTGGCGGTCGGATCCGACGGACTGGTCGGAGCCGGCGCCTTTTCTTTAGCAGGAGAAGGAGAGGATGCTAAAGCTTCTTCAAAGGAGGGTTTTATAAGGCCTTTTAATATAAGCTTATTTTTCCTCTCTTGGAGGACCCTCGAGGAAAAAGCGTGACACGCTGCAGGACTCCTGCAAATGTTTTGCACCCAAACAATAAACACAGAGAGAGTGGTCACCTGTTATAGACATTTTAAAGTTGCACTTGGTGCACTTTTTAAAGCCTGAAGGCCTAGGAACCTGAGACATTCCGGTAAATTATTCAGTGAACTAGCCAAACACAGTACAAACACTGTAACTATGACAGAAAAAAAAAAATTTTCTCTGCTTTGTCCTTCTTTTTAAAGAAAGAGAAACTATCACCAGTATAAAGGATCCGAGATCCCTAAATAGAACAGAAGTCACCTAACAACCAAAAAGACCGGGAAAGGCCTTTCCACACAAGAGGTACTTCTAGTCAAACAACACTCACAACACAAGAATTTACCAAGTAAATTTCTCCAAACACACTCAAAACACAAGATAGCTGTTAAAACAGCTTTTAGTTGAAGTATAAAGAAATTCCTGACAGGAAGTTAGTGAAAATAATCACTACTTAACTCAGCCAGCTCGAGACCACGTCTTCACTTGTTAGCGGCAAACGAGATCTGGGGGACTGGTAGTGGTGCATCCTGGGATATAGTAAGCTCAGCCAATAAGAGACTTCGCTCTTTGGCATAAGTGTGCCGAGTCGGAGCCGAGGGATCGGCTCCGAACCCATCAGTCAGAATGTAGGCGAGATAGGATCACATAACATCAGGACTATCTAATTGTGTGTGTAATGCAGTGTAAGTCTTATGTTACAACAAGAGAATATCTGGATCAATTTGCAGCTGGGATACCTTGTGTTGAGTCTGCAAGATCTCCCTGTGTTAGCATGACTTCTCTCCAGGTGCTCTATTTTCCTCTCGCACTCCAAAAACATGCAGTAGATGAAGTGGGCACTATAAAATGCCTGTATGTGTGGGATGGAAGAACAGAACCGACATACACAAATTTCTTTGAAAAATGTAACCAGACGTTCAAGCTGCAATGTGCATCATAACTATGGTTAACCTGTTCTCATTTGAAGTTGTAAGCTTGCAAGGCTTGTTGGCTGTTGGTGAAGCACCCACCAAGAGGAGAAAACGCTGAGAGAAGAAAGGAGCCACTTTTGAGACATTACGTATTTTTCCTCTGTTTATTTGCTAGGTTTTTCTGCGTAGCCACCTATTTTGAGCATTTTCTGGCTTGTTAAATTTGATTTCTGCATTAGTAACTGTATTTAAAGCACAACCTAGAGCTGTTTACTGAATTTCCTGTTTGCACTTATTTTTAAAATCGTTTTTTTCTCAAAACTTGCATTTTATCTGTCTTTGGCCTAGCACTCTTGTGTGGGGTCATTTACTGCACTGTTACAACTTGTTGATACTTGTTAACCTCTGCTATCTCTGAAAAAACAAAAAAAAATCTTGCTTTTTTCCCGCTTTTCTGAGATTTAAAAAAGTTCAGTTACAGGCTTGCTGTTCTTGAACTGTTTGTAAGTTTCTGAGAGGCCATTTTTTGCTTGGGATAAAGGAAAGTCTCTCTGTTGATCAGTGGCAGTGAAAAACATTGAGCAGCCTGCCTGCCCCTGTGGGAGTGGTTACTAACTTGAAACTGTAGTTTTATTGGCCATTCTGGGTCAGTTCCAAAACTCCTTCATCTTCCTCTCCTAAAACTTGGTTGCCTCATGGTTTTGGCGTCTTTTCAGGCTTGTTGGCTGTTGGTGAAGCACCCACCAAGAGGAGAAAACGCTGAGAGAAGAAAGGAGCCACTTTTGAGACTTTTAAGTATTTTTCCTCTGTTTATTTGCTAAGTTTTTCTGCATAGCCGCCTATTTTGAGCATTTTCTGGCTTGTTAAATTTGATTTCTGCATTAGTAACTGCATTTAGAGCACAACCTAGAGCTGTTTACTGAATTTCCTGTTTGCACTTATTTTTAAAATCTTTTTTCTCAAAACTTGCATTTTATCTGTCTTTGGCCTAGCACTCTTGTGTGGGGTCATTTACTGCACTGTTATAACTTGTTGATACTTGTTAACCTCTGCTATCTCTGAAAAAACAAAAAAAAATCTTGCTTTTTTCCCGCTTTTCTGAGATTTAAAAAAGTTCAGTTACAGGCTTGCTGTTCTTGAACTGTTTGTAAGTTTCTGTGAGGCCATTTTTTGCTTGGGCTAAAGGAAAGTCTCTCTGTTGATCAGTGGCAGTGAAAAACATTGAGCAGCCTGCCTGCCCCTGTGGGAGTGGTTACTGACTTGAAACTGTAGTTTTATTGGCCATTTTAGGTCAATTCCAAAACTCCTTCATCTTCCTCTCTTAAAACCCTCTTTTGCACGGTTTTGCACATTTTTGAGCATAGCGCAACAGCGGGCAGTGCCGCCTAATTGGGTTTAAACTATTTCTGGCTCCACAAAGTCTGCTCTTCACTTTTTCCCTTAGAACTGCTCTATCTCTCAATTTAAACACCATATTCTCATTCTAAGGCCCTTCACTGGTCCAATTAAGTAATCCTACAAGTTAGCACTATTAAACCATAAGCACTACTTACTCTTATACTCTCTACGATTACCCTGTCCTCTATTGGTCCATCTTAAATTCAGTTTCCCTATTACTCTAGCATATCCAAAGGTCAGTCAATGGTTTCCTCTCCAGTCCAGCTGGTGAATCTGGGAATTTTGAGGCAATATTACAACTGTCTCATGTACACGGACAACCCTCTCCTCCTCCAAACAGGTTCAAATATATGTGAGAGATGCAACTATTTAGCCAAACTGGAGGCTGAGCTCTCTCATCTCAAAACTGGTGAAACCAGTCAGGAGGAGAAGGTAACCTCACACAACACAATTCCAGTATCACATAGTCCGACCACATCAGCGAACCAAACACATAAATACACAAAAACATACTCGGAGGCTCTAAATAAAAATCTACCTAAGCAACAGAGACCTCCAAAGCAGACATCCAAGCAAACGCTACCTCAAAACAAAACACACACAACACATAACCCACAAAGTCAGTGTGCCAAGCATTCAGCCTTAAGGGCTGTGGCTAACACACCTGATACTCTTGTTATAGGTGACACTATTGTCAGACACACTGACGTCCCGCTCACCAGGCTGAGTAAAGAGAAGGTCACAGTGAGCTGCCTGTCGGGTGCTAGGATCCGACACATAACACAAGCACTCAGGTCACTCCAAAGCAAATACAAATGACTCAGTCATTGTACATGCTGGTGTGAATGACCGGAGATGTACCTCCCTGGACTACATGAAAAGAGACATAGAGGAGCTCTCTGATCATGTAGCCCAGGCTGGTATGACCCTGACCTTGAGCAGCATCTTACCCTCACCTAGAATGATGCCACAGTACAAAGATTAAATGATCGACTTTAACAATTGGCTAAAATTTTGGTGTCATTCAAAGGGGATCCAGTGTCTGTCAGCCTGGGATGACATGCTCGACAAGCCACGTTGCTTCACTAGGGACGGCTTGCACCTGTCACCACTGGGCTTTCGGATATTGGCAAAGGCTCTTGCCACCCCCATAGTGCCTTTTTTAGGCAAGGCTCAAAAGTCAAACCCACCCCATAGACAGCACAAGGAACAAGAAACTAAGGGTAATGCTGCTAAATGCCAGAAGTCTTAACCTCAAGATGCACGCACTTGAAGCTCTCCTCAGTATGGAGAACATCGATATCTGTGCAGTGACAGAAACCTGGTTCAAGGCTCCAGAGAGCACCCCAGCACTACCAAGCTATACCTCATATCATGCTTTTCGGCCCCAAAACCCGGACCGAACCACAAAAGGAGGGGGAGTTTCCATATTTATCAAGGATATCCACACCTCCAGGTTAGTGGCATTGCACGAAGTATCTGAGACCATCCATGTGCAACTAACAGTGGGCAAGACTGCTTTTCAGTTTATAGCATCCTACAGACCACCCTCTCAAAGTCAGGAATCCCATTCGGCTTTCCTGAAAACACTGGAGAACATGAAGATCTCTCCGAACACCATTATATTGGGCGACTTCAACTACCCAAACATTGACTGGCAGCACTACTCAAGCCCCAGCACCTTAGCCCAAAGATTCCTGGAAATTATAAACTCAAATGCTATGGAACAACTAGTCACCACTCCCACAAGAGGGGACAACATACTAGACCTGATCATTACCAACATGGGGACTCTATGCTCCACACCAGAAGTATATCCCTCATTGGTAAGATCAGACCATAAATTAATTTCACTGGATGTCCACATCCCGACCCCACCCCTAGCCCAGAAAACCACAGTGAAAAACTTCTCAAAAGCGAACTCACTTCTCAAAACCGAAGTGGAATCCTTCAAGGCCCCAGGGCCAGTGGAAACTACAGCCCAAACTGCAGAATCCTATATAAATGCATTCTACGGACATCTCCAGGAATGCATGGATCATGCTATCCCAAACAAAACCAAGACCCAATCATCCAAAGGCAGGCGTCCAGTCTGGTGGACCCCTGCCATAAATAAACTGTACAACAGAAGGAGGAAGCTACTACATGATAGAGCAAAATCCCTAATAGGGAAGGCATCTCTGATCAATACTAGCAAAAAATTACGATCCCTCATAAAATCCTCCAAGGCCAGCTTCGAGAGAAAAATTGCACAGGACACCAAAGACAATCATAAGGCTTTTTTCAGTTATGTTAGAAACCTGGGATGCAACTCCCAGACTTGTTCTGAGTTGATTCTAAATGACATAAAATACACTGAACCCACAGACCTCGCCAATATCCTGGCAGACAGGTTCAGTGCAAACTTCTCCACCCCTTCTCCCCCAAAAGAGCAAGTATCTATCCCGGCAGAGGGCTGCCTCCCAAACATCTCAGATGCTCAGGTGAAGGCTGCCCTCTCCAAAGCAAAAAACACTGCTTGCATGGGACCAGATGGCGTCCCAGGTTGCGTCCTACATGAACTACAAGAGGAACTAATCCCTCAAATAAAACAGCTATACAATCTCAGCCTCACTACAGGATATGTGCCCACAGAATGGCGTACAGCAACAGTGGTCCCACTCCACAAAGGTGGAGCCTCTACGTACCCTGGAAACTATCGCCCCATAAGCCTGACTAGCTTAGTCTGCAAGGCTATGGAGAGGATCATCATGGAGCTCATAAACAAAGACATTGGGGACCTAGAGACACTAGATCCTACCCAGTTCGGCTTTGTCAAGGGCAGATCCTGCCTTTTGAACCTGGCTGACTTCTTTGAAACAGTCACCAAAGCCATAGATGAAGGGAAGGTAGTCCACATAGCCTATCTGGACCTTGCAAAGGCATTTGACACAATACCCCACTCGGATATCATAGATAAGCTATCCAGCTTAAATATAAACCCCTATGTCACAAGATGGGTCGCAAACTGGCTCAAAGACAGAACCCACAGAGTGAGAGTTGCTGGAGCCATGTCAGACTCGAAACCGGCATCCCACAGGGTTCTGTCCTGGGACCACTCTTGTTCGGTATATACTTTTCCGAGGTACAGGCAAACGTGGGAGGACTATTGCTCACCAAGTTCGCAGACGACTGCAAACTGGGCACCATAATCAACTCTCCAGCTGACACAAACATCCTTCAAAAAGGTCTTACAGAGACAGATAACTGGTGCCAGCACCATGGTTTAAAGCTAAATGCCAAAAAATGTATAGTCATACCCTTTGGCAAAAACAATGTGCCCACAAATTACCACATAGGCGGAAACCCATTAAGTACAGAGAAAGTTATTAGGGACCTGGGGACCCAAGTTGATAGCAATCTCTCCTTTGAAAACCACATTGCCAAAGTGGTTAGAAAGACCTTCTATATAGCCCACCGCATCACAAAGGGTTTCACATCTAGATCAGGAGAGGTAATTGTGCCCCTTTATTCATCCCTCATCAGGCCCATCATAGAATACAATGCCCCTTTTGGGATGTACCGTACCCGACACCTGCAGCAATTAGAAAGACCCCAAAAGTATCTCACCAATAGGATCAAGGGTCTCAAACAGATGCCATATGCTGCTCTGTTAAAAAAGCTCCAGCTCTACTCAGTTGCATACTGCCTACTTCGAGGCGATCTATGCCTGACATACAAAGCTGTCAAATCCAGAATTAATGGACATGCTCCACCTCAGTAAATCTAAATCCCTTAGAGCCACACGCTTGAGGGACTTGAACCTCAGCACAGAAATAAATAGAACTTGCTGGAGGGACAGGTTCAAAACCCAGTGGTTCCCTTCGCTCTGGAATAGAATTCCAGTTCATGTGAGGCAGAGCACCTCACTGAATCTCTTCAAGAAGAATCTCTAAGTGGATGGGGGATCGTAGGTTTGTCCCAGGGATTACTCCCGTGTCACTATTAGACAGAGGCACAGTAAACTAAACCTTAAAAAGGGCACAGTATACTCAAATCAAGGGGTGGCGTAAGCCATACAGAATCGGGCTAGGCTTATAATTGCCCCAGGGCAGATAGCCTAGTATGAACCTAATTATCAACACTCAATTTGTGGGCTGTTAAAACCACAGTACTTACTTCACTGTCCTACAACATTTTTGTTTCTAGTTGAGGGTGGTGGTTGGATTTATTACCTCCTGGTATTTCATTTGTCTGGGTAGGTTCTGTCTGGAGTGCTTCCATTGTTTGGGTTTTGCAAGGGATACTGCAGACAGGAGAAAAGACAAACTGATGCTAAAACTGCTCTTAGCTGTGACTGTGTCCTACAACAGATTAGAATATGATCTAGGATTAGTTATGGTTTTGCACCTACTGGCTCTGACTGTAAAGCAGATACTGAGAAGTGAATGAACAAGGCCTATAATGTCAACATATGAAGACTATGAAATGTAAATGAAAGACACTGGCTGTCAAAGGAAAGAATGAACCCAGTAGTGAAAACAAAAGTACAGTGTCAACCTTGAAACAATGCACCATACAAGGGGGCTGTTGATAGATCCCATTTCAAATGATATAAAAATGAAGAAGCCTATACAATGGTGTGAAAAAGGTTATTGACATTAATATGCAATATTTAGCATATCATCCAAAAGTAATGAAATGTAGATCCTGGTACACAGTACTGTTATGAGTAGCCCTCAATACATTCACAGATTTACAACTGTGATAGTGAAGACTTTGTCAGCCCAGGTCTATGTATGATGTATACAGCATGCTCTTATCTGACTTGAGAGCTAGGAATGGAAAAAAAAAAAACACAAATGGTGTGGAACAACAGGCCAGTTTTTACCAAAAAAAAAAAAACTATATATAAACTTATGCCATATTCAGTTGCAAACATGACTCATTGAGTTAGTTTTCCATTAAACCTCATTTCTTTATCTTCATTTTACTAGTACAGTTGGTTTAGACTGATTTCCACTTTCTAATTGTTGCTTTTTTTTTTGGCAGCCACCAGCAACTGCTTACTATGTAAAGGCAATTCTGCTTCTGGATCACAGCTCAAAATAATCATTTCCTTAGTTACACCAATTTGCTCACACAGTATTTCTGACAAAGGAAATTTCTAAACTCTGCCAACTCATTACACTCCCAAAGAAATATATACCTAGTTACCTCATTCTTCCTGATCACACTGCCAACATTTACAATCTACCTGAGGAAAAAAAAAAAACACACCCAGGCAAACAATTCCAAGCAAAGGTACTAAATCTTCTAAACTTTGTATACATATATTCTTGCAATGTTTGGTGAAATGCTTATCCAATCTCCTCTGATTTATTCCTATATTTATGCAAAATTTTATATGCCTTACTAATGATTTTTTTTTAAACAGCAGCTTCTGATTCTACTAAGGATGCAACCAGTGCTGATCCTTTCTCTTTGCCCATACTTCATACGGAGGGTCATCCCTAGCCTGCAGGCCAAATGTATTCTTGGTCTCTTCCCATTCTATTACCTTTCCCCTCTCTAATTATTTGCTCCTAAAAGCTTTGTTCCTTTGCCAGTTTACTACAGTAAATTGCAGCCCAGTCTTCCCTACAGCCCTAATTGCAGCCAGCCCTAGCAGCAGAATCTGTTATCCATTCTTGTATTGGCCTAGTTAGAATACTTTCTGCTACTTAAGGACAATAATGTTTTAATTTTTCTAAATCTTTTGAGTTTCTAATATGACAGGAATGGACCCCATTCCTAAGTCAAAGTATGATTAAAGTTAATGAAATTAGCATTGTTTCAATCGGTCAGCCAGAGGTGCTCTTTGCAGCACCTGCAATGTGCCCAGTAATGAAACTCTTGCAATTTGTATGGAGTTGTATGTATTGGTTACATAAGACCTGTTGCTCTTACTACTAATAGAACTGTCTGGGTATCTTATCACCCACATTCTCCCTGCAAATCCTGATATTTTGACTTTGTGTCTCTCTCTGTAAGCAAGTCACTGGGTGTAGTGATTTCAATGATCAGTGCTACTTTTGTCTTCTTTTCATGGACCACTATCTGGTTTTCTCACCTTTATCTTTTGAACTGTGAGCCCTTGTGATTTAGACTTCATTTTCTATGATGCTTTGTGGCTTGTGTTTCCACTATCCCCAGTGCAACAGTCTTGCCACATTATTACGCCTATGACTATACAGTCCTCCTGCCATTAGTATATCACAACCAGCAACAAGATGTGTGACTGTTTCCTATTCTGTTTTACAAAACCTACATTTGTTGGCTTCTCCCGCATGCTCAATGGACTTGGTGACCTGTGTACATGTTGGTTTGCAATCTTGGGCCTACAATGTTAACCTTTCATCTTTTGGTTTAAATTCATCTCTCCTTAACCATTCCTGATCAACATGAGGTTCTAATAGGAGTTTTCTATACTTGCAACTATATTTATGCATTTTCCAGATTTCTTGGCTTTTCATCTGAGTCTTCACCTTGTATTCTTTTGTTTTTGGCACATTCAGCTGTTGCCTGATTTTTATCTTCTGGTTTTATTTCCATTCCCACTAGAAGCAGATATGCTTCTGCTAGATTAAGAAGGGAAGTCATCTTAGATTTATTCTCCTCGTGTTTCAAAACTTTCACTATATTTGGGTCTTCAGGTCAGCAGATGTTGATACAGTCCTACAACTGCAGATCTGTACATGTAATCCAGTCAAAGGAGACCCATACCTCCTTCAGAACAGGGAATATATAATATTGGTATACACTTTTTTTTTTTGTAATATAAATGATATGAACATGAAGCAACCTTGTTTTTCTAATCTATCCAACCCCTTTTGGGGCTAGTCAATCACTCCAAAACTAAGTTAGGACTGGAAGACCAACTGGTTTATAGCTTGAATTTTGTTCCTAGACATCAACACTTTTATAAAATATTCCTTATGAAGTTTTATTCAGATTTGTTTGAGTCTTCACCAATTCCCAAATATTTTACACTCGCTCTTGCTCAAGTTCTTTTATACTGCATTCTTGTCCCAAATGCTGCAACTTTCCTGCTTTAAAGGTTGCTTTTGCACATTTATCAAGACCAAATGACATTCTTAATTATCTGTAAAAGTTTTGACTACTTGCAGTTCCTTATAGGATGAGCTATAGAGTTTTAAATTATTGAGAGAGATGATGAAAAGTATTTACACTTTGCTTTCCGGGAGCCAAATTACAGCCATGACATAATCTTGTTAGGCAGCCATCTTAATGGGTTAAAGGCAAGGCAAAAAAAAAAAAGCAAGAGTGTCAGTCAGTCACCCTGGAATAGCCACCTTTGGATTTTTTATCCCTGGAATAATAATTTCTTTTATCATGGCTTAACTGTGAAGTGTTTTGCCACTGTTATGTAATTTTGGATGTAGGGTGTATCATATTTTAAGCACTATGAATGTGGGATACTGTCAAATGCTTTTTTTTTGTAGCTGGACCATGCCATACTTAGATTCTTCCCCTTTTATAGTTCTGATGACCAACAAATGATCCTTTGTTCCATATGACTCTTATTGCCATAGAGTTTCTTCTAAATGATTATAAACTTTTAGAATCAATTCCAGTATATAGTTCATGTCATCAGAAGGCAAGTTATTGGCCTATAATTTTTAGGGTAACTTTCAGGTTCCCTCTTAGCACTGTTTTTCCTGTTAGCCAGGTGGGTCCTTGTACAGATAGTTCTTACTCATAGCTATGTCTTTGTACAAAGCTGTTAATACTTTTAACCAGAAGTGAGGTACTGGAGATGGGGTTTTCCAGTTAGAGGCTGTTCTTAACTTTGTTGCAGTCTCTCTGGCTGTTACTTCATCCCATTTCCTATCCTGTACCTTTCAACTTTTTTTTTTTTTTACACTTCTATTTTCCACAGGATCTTCATCAATGCTTCTCCAAAATGTATCCATTTCTCTTTTAATTGGGGGGGTCTCAATTCATTTTACCTTGTTTCTTGAAATCAAATTGCTTATTGTACTCTTCCTTTACGTGTGTCTTTTTTTCTGCCTGTGCAGATAGGTTTAGTTTGTTTGTAATTGTGCATGATAAATCCTTATGTTACAATAGTGCACACAGCTTTTACCATGTCAGACTATTTTTATTCTGTTCCCTCTTCTAGACTCTTAAAAATGACATTTGTCTTAATTTGCTATTCAACTTCTCCCCCTTCCCATCCTGTGTTGTGGTAGAATTGTATTTGCACAATATATCCTGTTTACTGCTATTGCATGGATCTCTTTGGAGAGTCCTAATTACTGCGGTCATTTGTTTGACCTTCCACTGTGTCTTTCATAAAACTTATGTCACTCAATTCAAGCAACTCTTCTCTTAGCTCATTTTCTTCTCAGCTGAGGCAACATTTTTGTTCTCCATTTCCTACAGCACATTCTCTTCAATTTCACCCTATGTTAGCGGTGTTCCATCATATCAGAATTGCCAAATTCCGTCTGTTGTCCAGCTTCAAGGGAATGTGTATATCTAATGGAAGGCTCCGAAATATCTTTATATGACAACTGAAGAGTTGCTATTTCTCTATTTGGAGGTCTATTCCTAAAGCCTGCTGTGGTGCTTTAAGTTAGATTTTAATACTGAATCTTTCCCTTTATAGGTCATCCATAGCCTGTTTCTACTTTTCCTGTCTGGATTCCTTTGTGTACATTTCTCTTCAAATATATTTGATGCTGCTCTTTATATTGATTAGCTTTGCATAAATATTACACATTCTTTCTTTCCCATGTCCATATTCTTTAGATATCTCCTGATCTTCCTGTTTTTCCTTACTTTGAAGACTGTAACCTATGTTAACCACCTGCACCAAATTCTTCACTTTGCAATCATTTCATTACTTTACGTTCTAGGTTTTGTTTATAATTTCCCCACTTCCACAGATGTTTTTTTTTCCCCAAACAGACTGGACCACGGGGGTGGTGCGGTAGTGTTGTCACCTCACAGTAAGATGCTGTCCAGTTAGAGCGTCTTCAGTGTGGAGACATGCGTGAATGGGTGTACCTTCATTGAAGGTTGTGTTAAACCTGGCCTGCTCGTATGCAAAAATCAACTGCCAATCAGTTGCGGACTGGAGTTCTGCTGTGGTGACCTCTAACCACGAAAAGCTGAAAGAAACAAACAAACTGAAGTTTTATTTGAAGCGTCAATTTTTCATTCATCTAATTTCTCACTCCATCTTTTGTATCGGGAAAGTCTGGGCTTTTTGTATAATAGTAACAATACACAGTTTCTTCATCTTTGGTAGTACACTATCATCTTTATGGCTCTGATTTGGCCTATTAGTTTTTGTGGACTGCTGCTTTTTTCTACAAAATGGGGCATCCTTCTCTGGGCCTGGCCCTATTGTAGGAATGTTTCTGTACCTTGAGGTTACACAGTTTTTGGCAGTCCTGGTACCAGTGCACCTAGCAGGTTGGGGCAGTTTTTATGCTAGGGTCTTGTACACCCAGCTTTTTATTACCTACTTCTATCCATGACATATGTAATTTAAAACAGTCTATATCTCAGGGTCATCCTGGTGGGATTGAGAAAAACAGGGTCCACCTTGTGGAGGTACTCACCCACACTTAAGATGAATTCAACGGCAGCAATACTACTCCTTTGCTTGGTGAATTCTCTCCATTCAGACCACTCTTATGTGATCATCTCGATGGCTCTTCTTCACCTTAAGGATATGTATCCAAATTACCAGTCTCAAACTTTTTAATCTGCCCAATCCACTTAAATTGGAGTGTCCTGCTTGTGCTATGTATAGGACCCTAAACTGTACCTGGTCCTTTTAAAGCATAGCCTCTGTAATCCCATCTACCCACTCCCCTACCCAGTTGGATGGGAGTGCTAAGCAAGGGCTAAATTCCCATTATTCACTGCTGGAGTGTTGTACTTGTACTACCAGATTTATGGCTATGTATCACATCAAAGCTGTAGGTGACTGTACAGCTTAAAGACCAACCATCAAGTTATCAATCTTGGAAGGGATAAGTGCATCTGACTTGGAGGCCAGCTCCTTTAAATCAACCACAGCCTAAACTGCTGTGCTCACAAAAAGCTACCAGGCAATAGGCTGAATTGCAAAAGGCAGGAATGCAGAACATGAGTGGATTTTTCTGATGTCAAATTAAAGCCACACCCCTGATAGGGGTGTGTGGGGGCATTGTCCAGTGAACAACAGCAGAATTGTGCACTAGTGGTAGACATCCTTGGAGGAACTCCATCCAGCACCAGCTGAAATTAGTAATTTTCTACATTACTGTTGCCCAACTACTGTTAGAAACGACAGGGAGATGACCAAATTAAGTAAAAGATACAAGTGTAAAAGCCATGGAAAGCATTGCCAAACAAATTGTAAGGAGATTAAGGTGTTTTGTAATAAAGCTGCTGTGTAGTAATAACCACACCAGAGTGAGATTAGCTGTGCACAGGGCATAATTCTAGTAGATAGCTAATAAGACCACTGAAATCCTTCCCTCCCAAGGAGCTTCAGAAGTTTGCACCAACTTTCACTGGGCACAGCCTAAGCTTTGGGCTAGAATCAGCTTATGTCCTCACGTTTCAAAGAAATGTTTATCTCAAACTGGAGTTATTAAACAAGTGTAATTGACTTCAGCACATATTAGTTCTATTGTGTAGTATTCTTGAGATTCTGTGCCTTAAACCAGACTGTTTGTAATATTTTTCTAAACTGAAAACTCTCAACCCCTAGTTAACATACTTTCAGCTGTTATCGGGAAGTCTTCATGTGAGACTATACAGTTCTGCCATAGCTATTGGGTTGTCAGACTGTGGTAAAAAAAAAATCTACCTACAGCAGCAACCACTACACAATTACCTTAAACTGAAATATTTTGTATTAATACTAACAAAGCCATGACATATACAACTCACACCTCGGATGGAACTTGCAGGCATTACTCAGCTTAGACTAAAGAGCTAATCCCTTGAGACTTATGAATGTAACAAATTTTACTTAAAGTTAAAATGATCAACTTCCACATAGCACTGATTAGTTTACAATAATCAGTGGGTGCCTTGCAATGTGGCTTTCCTAGCACATCCCAAGCAACAGTTCCTGTCTAGACATCTGAATCCTCTTACAGCTTCTGTTTTGCATCATTTTAAGTTGCAATAGCCCCTGGTAACTGTCATGGAGTAAGTATTTACTGTCTGCATATTCTCTAACTTAATATTCAACTACAGGACATGGCATGCACTTTTCTGAACACTGTGCAGTATTTAAAATAGATAATCTCCATACGTCTTGAATAAAGCAGTCAAACTTGTCCTGGAGGAAGTAGCTTATGAAGAGTGCTTTGATTCTACATTTGCTGCATACCTATGCTGTTACAGTAGAGTCGGAGCCTATTCCACTCACTAGCTGCAAGACCAAAAAACCCACCAAGATGGTAAACTATTGTGTAGCAGCAGTAGCTGCCTGCTCTCAGGGGTCAACACACTTGCATACAAATATCTCTGCTGCAGTATCAATGTGGGAATGCTACTGCATAGAAATGTACAACTGTTTGGGTTAATGTTCCAATAGGCCACCATTGCCCAGGTTGAGGACTTTACAAATAATAGGCCTTACCAAAGTTGTGCTATATATAAATGTGTGTATGCGCAAGGTAATGTGAGCATTTATTACAGCCTAGTGCCCCCCCCCCTCTGTTTCTGCAGTTATACCCTATTGCAAACTCTAGCCATCAAATATTGCTTGGCTATATTTGCATCAATTCCACAACCATGTTACATAAAAGGTATTCAAACAGTCCATCTTAAAGCCATAGAGTGGTAGTTATCTGCCCTCACCCTAGTACAAAGTAAAGATCAACTATTCATATAATCTTTATATTGTCATATCTTGACAACGAAGTAGCAAAACTACTTAGCCTAGTATAAAAACTCAGCTGAATAAAAGGCTGCTGGCAGTTTTACCTGTTCAACTCGAGACATTACAAATTTAGCGTTTAATCTTACTTTAGAACCTAAATACTACCACCCTAAATATAGTTTGTGCTGAACTTAAGACTTTGGTAATGGCTAGGGGTCCCGATATCATTTGGATTCTCTGAAAAAGCTTGTGCTCCACCCTGTTAGAGGTGCAGTGCAAACTTCCAGAGCTGGAGGGAATGAGCCCAGTTTCCTTATGTAACCCATAAAACAGGTGGAAAAGTCTTATCCACCCTCAGCAAAATGTCAGGAATAGGGAGCCCCACACGTGTTACATACAGATCATGGGTGTGGAGCATAACTCCCACACTTTGTTTCCCTACCAAAGCATTTTAAACTTCTACACTGCCATAGCAATTCCCTAGGAGGGCGCACACACCTGCTGCCAGAGAACTTGATTGCATTACTATATGTCAGGATGCTTACTTTTGTAACTGCCCCTACAGTCTTGCAAGAACTTCCATTTAGTTTGCATCAAGCAGGCACCCTTTTTTTTTTTTTTTTTTGAAAGGGTTGCTGTTTCATCACTTGCCTGGACCCAGAGTTTTTAAAGGTGACTTCACTTGTGTTTGGGTTGAGCCTTCCTCTCTTTGAAGTAGTCTAGTCTTGATAGTTGATGAACTAGTGCAATGTGGAAGCAGACCTGCTCGAATGGAGCCATACCACCCTGCATCAAAGTATTCCTTGCTTTAGACAAGGAACTGGAGTGCAGGCCTTGGCTCCTCTACCCCACAAAGTACTCCTATGTGGCAACAAGCAGTTATAGCAGAATGTACTTAAATTCTAGAAGAAAAAGGAGCCAACTATGGTTACTAGCTATCCCTAAATTTAGTACATGGAACATAAAGTGCCACTCTTCCTCCATGAAATTAGGCAACCTTCTACCAAGGAAGTCAGACTGGCCTTACTCCTGTGTTTATACTGAAATCTGCCAAAAAGTCTAGCAGTGCACTATGCTTAGTGGTGGGGCAGGTTAAAGCCTCAGCTATGGCCCATGTACCCCCCCAATGCTGTTAGTGGCTCTGGTTGCACAACTTAAGCTGTCCTTTTAATACTGTTAAATAAAGTCTCTAAACAGCAGCTGAGAATTGTCTTGAATACAAATTATGCCTACTCTGAAGGACAATCTAATGTCTCTCCATCTTTGCCTTCACAAGACATCAATTTGAATCACTTAAGGAAAAGCTGCACAGACCATATTACTGTATTTCCATAAATAGGATTCCAAGATTAATGCTGTCCGCATACTGGAAAGTTCAGCAGACCAGTGGTCAGAAAGCAGCCTGTGAAAGTAATGAAATGAGTAGACAACAGCCAACACTAACAGCAGTGAATCACACAAAGGACTGGGAAAAGGAAAGCAGCATGTCTCAGGAAACACATCCTGCGTCACAAGGGCAGCAAGAAGCCAGTCATTCAAAAAAGAAAAGAAAAAAGACTGGAGAACTCTTAATTAAGAGTGCTGCTTCATGACCTACATATAGTATACTATGGGAGTTTGTAGCAAATCCAAATACTGTCTTGAACGACTGGCCCTCACTTTGGAGTGAAAATGCCCTTCTGAACTCTTGGGCAACCTTTGTGCCCAGACATCTGAAGGGGTCCTTTGCCAATGGCCACCTATACCAAAAAGTGGAGGAAAATAACCACCTTGTCTCCACCAACTCAAGGCCTTGGGTTCAAGAGATGCCCATTTAGGAGGACCACAGTCATTTCCTCCTTAGCCCATCTCCACTGGAAGCACAACCATTCTAAACATCTGCTTCACAAAAACTCCTGAAGTTTTGGTTGGAATGCAAGAACCATAACCAGCACACACATTTTAGGGTGCACTACAGACCTGAACATTTCCCCACAACTTATTCTGTCCAAGTCCACAATCCCTTGCCGAGCTACAATCAAAAGCAGTTTGTCCACCGAAGTCCAGAGGACCTTGATAACATAGGTTAAATCCTGAGGAGCTGTATTACCACCAACATGACAAATAGGCATTAAATGAGTACAACAGGTTTCTCTAATGTATTCCTCAACTTCACGGCCCTCTTCCTCCCTATTTACATTGTCCTCTGTAAAGCAACAATAAAGCATTTACAATTTTTATAATTCCCTTACATCTGTAACAGAAGCCTACCTTCTCATACTGTGATGGTTTCACTTACAAAGTGATTCTCTCACGTTTGAATAAAGCTTGCTGGAGTTGCCCAATTACTGACATCAAGGCCAGGCAGTGCAGGTACTACTTTTTTTTTAATCAGTTCCCTCTCCCAAAGTGACATCACCACAGCAGTCATCCGATTCTAACTAAAATAATAAGACCCACCTATTCTGCGATGTCATGGCTCCCTTGTCCTTCCTCCAGCCTAAGTGCTGTTCATTTTATTCAGTAGTAGTGTAGTAACACCGATGTTTGGAAACACAGAAATTTGGTATGCATACGTGTACATTCTGCACAGCAAGTGATGCTTAGGTGGTGTATCGATTGCATACTTCTCTGTTGTATTTGCACCAGATACTGCTAGTGTGCAGTGCGGGAATAGAAAGATTAAAACATAACCCTGGTATCAGAGGTGGCAGTGCAACATATTCATACTGGTTTAACATGAGAGTAGCTCTAAGCAAGCACAATGTGAAACCAGCACCTAGAATTATTCAGTGGAGCTTCCACACCTTAAGTCTGAAAATGAATTCACATACTCACATGAACAGGAGTAGCTGCATAGTGATGGCTAAAGGTGTATGGGCATGCCGGGTGGTTACTACGCTGCAAAACTGGTATGTAATGGTGGAAATATTTGGAAGGCATGAGCAAACACACCAGTATATTAAAGTCATAGCACCACTTGAACTGGAGGCTGGCAAATAGATTTAGTAAGGGATTTTGTCCATGCACAAATATTTCAACAGTGATTCTTTGCCGTGGCATCCATTATCTGATAAGTTAACCTTGACGTCCTTTATTTAAAAAAAAAATAAAAATTTTACTTGTTATAAGTGACTTCTGGACACAAGAAATGGAAGGGGAAAATATAGCAATGTGGTTTGTATGTGCAAAGACAAATCCAGGGACACTGCAAAAGGTTTTTTTTTTTTTTTGCAAACCAACCAGTGGAGTAAAAACATATGAAGGCAAAACACTGCATACCAACACACTTTGTAAATCTCAATTTTGTAACTAGGTGGAAGCATAAAGTGATACTTTAACACTTATCTAAACTGGTTAATAGTATAAATGTTTTATTCTTCAGCTTCTTGGTGCAAGAACTTACTGGATGTGATTGCAGCCAAGTAAGGCAATGGCTATAGTGCAGCAAAAAAGTCCCCTCTAACAAAGGAAATGCTAGAGCAAAGATTAAATTACACAAGTCAAGCACCCTGCTGAGATCTGCCAATCAATGGAATTACCAGGTCAAATTACCCTCAGAACTTTGACAGCTAGGGAAGCTAGGTGTTATGGGGGAGGGGAGAAGTAAATGGACTGGAATTCATTGTCTCACAAATTAGTGCCATTTAAACTAAATCAGAAAAAAAAGGCAGCAGTAAACAGCACTGAGTGTGTTCTGTGGCATTTGCACCGTTTCAAGTAGTCATCCAGCAGCAGGGAATGTTACACTGTTCTATTTACTGAGTACTTTGTACGCATGCAACATCTATGAAATGACAAGAACTTTAGGCAAACGGAGGCCTGCATGATGTAACATTTTTGAGCCAAACAATGATTTCTGGGATACAGGATGGCAACCTGATTTATCCAAACCACATCAATATGCCAGCCTCCAGGTGGTCAGAGTCTGGAATTGCATATAAAAATATTTAAAATCCTGTATATAATCCCAGAGTGCTGTTAAGTGTAGGAAACATCATGCCATGATGTTTTCGAGTCTGTGGGTGCGGTACTCCTTTAAGGGAGAGAATCACCTTCCTTATCATCCCTGTCCAGTGCAGCAGCTTCTATGAAGGACAGTGCTTCTTCTAAGCAGCATTACATCTTTGTCTTAGAAAGAGGACTAATTGGGTCTGGACATAAAGGGCATCTCCTAGTTCACCCATTTCCCTGTCCCAGACTGGGAAGGCATGGGGCAGCACAAGGAAATTATCCCAAGTGGTCTGTACTGCTGTGGGGAGTGGGCCCTTCTGCAAGAAACCTACATTTCCAGAACCTGAAAGAAGACATTGGGACTAAAGAATTGAGCCTACAACAATACCCCCTCCCCAGATGACAATACCTCTGTAAAGGCCATTGATCTGTCACATACCTGAAAAGTTAGCTCAGTATGGTCAGCAAGGAGGTTAGGAGATGGAGATCAAGGGGAGGCACCCATCAGCTGGGTGGTCTTAAAGTTAGACACTGCAGATAATTGTGCCACAGCCTTTTGGATATTTCACATTTTCAAATGGTACTGCATACAGTGCGAGACTTCTGGTACTTTGTTATAGGGTTTGTCTACGAAGGTGAAGTACTCAATGGAATCAAACTGGCTTCCAGTGCACAAGATGACACCACAGACTTAAACTTTGCAATTATGGCTTGCTTACCGAGATGGTATCAAACTGGTTTTCTGTTGGATTCTGCCTAAAGCCTGGTACAGTTTGCCATCATAAGATATTGGGAACTACGACATGCTTAGTGTATGAATTAAGCATTTTAAATTAGTTCAGTTACCAGACAATGCCCATGCTGCACCTGGCACTGTTCTACTCTGCCTGTGCTTGGAGGTACACAGGTAATGTTGCAGTGCCCCAGGATTTAAAAATTCAGGTCCACGGTGGCCATCAACTATAAGTGCTTTGCCTCAAGTCTCCAAACAGCCTTATTTTCAGAAAGCATTCCCACCACTGCAAACAATTTAGCAGAAATGTAATGTACTTTGATTGCCCTTTTTCCCAGCTGGATTTGGTTGATTTGTCCAGTTCCATTCTTATGGTGGTTTTACTAGACAAAATCGTATCAAAAAATATGCTTTTGGACATTGTACATGCACAGCCATTCAAGCTTTCTGAATATATAGCTGGTCAATATGGTTCATTTGCATGGCCTTACATTTGTAATTCTATGTATTTCTAAAATTTCTGCAAAGTAGAGATTTCTTTATGTTGTCTAGATTGATCAAACTGAAAACTACTAAAGCTTAACCACTAAATTTGCATAATACTTGTTCACAATGAAAATCTGGTGTAGTGTTTTATTAATGGAATGAACGGGCTACCTAGAACATCTGGTGTACAGTCTGATGAATGGAATGACTGTTACCTCGTGTCCAGTGGAACTTTCACTTTTGACTAGTCAACAGCTGGAACTTTGCATGCTCACATAAAGCTCTACTTGCAGCCAAGAGTCTGTGACTGCAGCTTAGTGATAAAATATTCAACTACTGCTACTTCACTTAAAAATCACTTTATACAATTAAACACAGCAAACAAAACATTTGGAAAAAGATTTATTTTACAGTGCAACACGAATGTTCATTTATTACACAGCCTGGTGCAGATGACAGGTCAGGCCAGTTCCAGTCTTCAGAACCTTTAGGAAGAAAAAAAAAAATGAGATCTCATATTACACTACAGCTGCTCCCCAACCAACTTATGCAAATGCTGACAAATTTGCTAAACTTGGCCACAAATGAAAGAACTGTAAAGCTTTGTTTACCTGTACATTTCCTTGGGGAGCATGGCAGTAGAGCTAGTGACTGCAGTACCATTAGCAGACTGAGCAGCTGGCACATTCCCAACATCCAGCCACTTTGAACCCAGCACCCCTCCATCATCCTCATGCAAGTGGCAAAGAGGCAATATTTGCCTGCCCATGTTCTTATTCCCCCCTCCCCTGGACCAGAAACCTACACTGTTGTAATACAAGCTCTTATGCCATCAAAATTAAAAAGACCTGGTTAAGGACCAAGATTTCAACCTTTCCTAAGGGCCCTGAACAAAAGTAGTCTGAGAAACCAAAGATAAAACTTCAAGTCGTACTCTGGGAATGTGCTACTTACCCAGCCTTCAGAAGCTGAAGGGGATGGGCAGCCAGTTAAGTGATCATCCTAAACATCTATTACGGCAAGCTGGTAATAAAATCAATTTATTTTGTGTGCACCACTGCCAGACTCACCACACTTGCACAAATCACAAAAAAAAGGAGGAGCTACACAGCAAGACAGTATCTCTTTCAAATAGGCAAAGCAACCCTTGCTCCAAGTCTATCATCATATGTCTGAAGAATATAGAGAGGAGGTGGTGAGCAACTCTGGTACACAACACACTAACCCAGATTAGAAAAGCAACAGCCACTGCCGGACATGATCTAATTGTTCAATGTAGATGATGGATTTTATAGCAGAAAATAGGGTAACAACTTTATTCTTTGACTTTGTAATCCCTTTATTTTCATGAAAAGCCACCAAAAGTTGATCTGACATCCAAAAGCCCATCAGTCCAGTCCAAACATCCAAGCTGTCTAGGAAATGCATGATCTTTCATTCAGAGAGTTTATAGACCAGACAGGTAAAGCTAGAGAGCCTAATTCACAGCAGTGTGTTATGACAAGGAGGGGTTTAGGGCACAGAGGTAACTATCAGTGTGAAAGGCAAGAAAAGATTTCCACACTAAAGGCCGAGTTCACACTCCTGAATGAAGTCATCAGAAATGTAGTACTCCAGAAAAGCTGTAGCTGTTTGCTCGAAAAAGTTAGTAGGGCCAGTTTTTCAAAGATCTCTTGCTGGGCAGCGCTACCCACAGAGGTGGGTCCAAGATATAGGATACTCTGGATGCTGGAGAAGATTCTAGAAAGCAAACTGGCAAAAACAGATAGACAAGTGTAAACTAGGCTTGCACAGAAATGCTAACACATACTGAACCACAAGTACAGTTACCTGGTTCAGGGCACAGGTACCTCGTACTGGTAGCAACAGAAGTCCGCTAGATACCATATTCCTTATACTGTCTTCTAGCCTTCCAACATTTCCCTACAACAAAAGGGGGCTCAAAAGGAATGAGCAGCATCTTCCAAAGTCACAGGTCTGGGTTATGAACCCCTCACAATATCAGGAACCTTGCAAGATTTGGTAGCACACAAGGGATGAGAACCAGTGTTGTGAGCAAAAAGGAGCAGTTGGGCTCATTTCTACCTCTTCAAGATTTTCTGAATAACCATTGGAAGCCATGGAACTGGAAGGCGAACAAAAGCAGACTTCCAGGGAAAGGCATCCATAGCCAAACCACTCCTGATGAATTATGGAACAATTTTAACTGCTTATTGCTTAGAGTAGACGAGAGGTTTATCTGCATAACAATCTTGCTTAAAATCGCCACTCCCAACTGGAAATGCAGGTTGCTCACAGGCACATAATACACACAAGTGTATGTGCCCAGACATGCACAGCCAGGCTGCATAGGTAAGGAGCACCTTCTGACAACCTATGCAGCATTACTGTCTTGTCAAGATTAACTTCAACATTCCCTACACCAATATGAACGGGAATGCTTTTGCAGCATTAAACTGCCAGCACCTGCTGAAGGTGTACATGTACCGTGTACTCTCGAAAGTAGAGGACACGTGACATTTAAGGTGTTTGACCCAGGCCTAGTTAGAATCTGACTGGCAGAGTTTCACCCAATTTGTGCCACCCATTAATTTTGCTCCCTCTTGGCATAGGGCGCCACTAACATGGTCACTTCTAAAGGGTTCAGCTGATGGCTGTTACTCAAACATGGGAAGCATCAAGATGGTAGGTAGATGCTACCCACCCGTAGGGTATGCCAGTTCTGCATATCATTCCATTTTGGCGTAGGCACCCTGGTCTGGAGCAGTACGACTTCACCTTCTCTAATAGGAGAGTGTCTGCAAAGGACAGAATCCAGAAGGACCCCAAGACAGACTTTGCTGGGAAGGACATATGATTTTGTATGTTAAGGGTTATCCCTGGGTTGCTCCAGCATTAAGGATGCACCAATGCCCTCTGTCTAGACAGCTTCAACATAGATAAGGCAGTTATGCTAAATTCTGGATGCCCAATGTATTTGCTGAGGGCTATCACTGGGGTCAGACATTCTGTTAGCAACAGGCAAACTTCAAAGCACATTTACCCACATGAAGAGGTGCTTGAATTCAACTCAGGAGGGTCTTGCTACCTTAGTCCTACAGTCCCCCTTTACAACTTAGAGTTCCCCAAAGACATTCTTCTGATATTTGAAAGTATGGTCTTGGCAATTCAGTGCCCTAAAAAGCAGAACAGAAGCATGCACCTTCCTCCCATATCTAGCAATTTGCTATCCCAATCACTAGGAAAGGTATTATGGAAAAACATCTACAGACTCCAGTGACAGTATCAGGAATTACAACGGATTTACAAATGGATCTGTAAGGGTCCTGTAATACTCATGCCTCTAACGGTGACATGGACAAGTCAAGCTCCATGCAGTAACATTCAAGGAGATACTCCTTCACTACATAAATCTCTGGTTTCCAAGACCTCACACCCAGAAGTTCTAAAGTGCTTCTCTGTGAGCAGAAGTCTAGTATTCATGATAATGAAGTGCTGTCAAGTCTCTCCAAAGGACTAGGTTTCTCAGCTGCACTGTGGCTTGTCATTTGAGATCTTTAGAACAAGTTTCTCCCTTCCCAGCAACAGGGGAATGGAAAGAACTCTCTCAGGGACCACTCGCACATGGCCTTTTGGGAAGTCTGGCTCCTAACAGACTTTTGGTGGGCCTGGTCTTTGCAATAGGGATGGTGAGGACTGGTCTGGTTAGGTCTGAAAGAGGTGCACCTCAGAAAGGCCCTTTATTTTGACAATGTGCAAAGAGCATCAGGAGCTAGGGCTCACATGCTTTACTGTGAGAACACTGCTCTCTTGTTTAAGTGGTTTTCATGGAAGATAACTAGGCCAACATCATAAGAGCCCTTACAAACCTAGCCAGTTTTACCCACATTTCACCCAATTTATCCCTGTGGGAAAATAAGGGTCAGCATATGGGGTTTTGACAATTTTTACAGACTTGCCATACCTGGAGGTGCCCGAGACGTCTTGGTCCAGTGGGATGTGCTGGGAAAGGAGTCTCTCTGAATGTGCTTTGCAGATAAAAGCTGTAACATACACCAGAACTGAAGGACAACTGAATACCCCCCGTAAGAGTCTCTGATAATGGTCCTTACTGCTGCAAGATTACAGAGTCCCATTTTTCACTTCCTCCTTTCACTTTTTAGTAAGGATACCTGCCTCACTAGCTTCAGGTTCAGACAATACCAATGTCTGCATCATGGTTGACAAGATAGGGTGGGACCTTGTTCAACACCTGACTTAGTTCAGACAAACTGCAAGGCTAGAAATGTGGTATTAGCAAAGACAGTACACAAATGAAAATCAGTCATCGGCAGAAACTGTTGGCAAAAGCACTTATGCCTTTTCATCGCTGCTTGGTTTGAATGCCACCCAGATATCCAAAATTAAAACAGACTATGAAATCCCCAAAGGTGTACTTCTCAGGTTACATCAGCATGCACGTGGGGGGAGTAGTTTGTTCTGGCTTTCCCCCCAGATAAAGCATTGTGTAGCACCTACAGATCTTAAGCTGCCTACAGCATGAAGTGCCCAGGGGCACTCATGTTGCATCACTGGGGAGCACTACTGGAGTTTCTAGTGAGCCACTGTGGGGTTAGGGCTCCAAGTGGAGGAAACGGGAGACCATATCTATCAGTCTGACCTACATTCCAACCCTTGACTCTACTGAAGAACTATGCTCTGACTGGAACCTTCGGAATTGGTTGCAGTGCTCTTGCCCAAGAACCATGGTGAGTGGCTGGATCATGCTTCCAAGAACACAGACTTATTAGGGGCCACTAGGCAAGGCCTGGTTGACAAGGGGGGGGGATTACTATGGCACGATAACAGAAAGTGGCCTGCTCAATTTAGCATGTTATCCATTTACTGAAGAAATACAGTTCAATACTATGCAGGTAAACACACCAAGACCTTACAAAAACAAATGTACTTTTCCCTCCATTTAATTACAGTAGCAGTGCAATATCTCACCAACTTTTTTAAGAAAGATTTCGAAAGCAGAGTTACTTGAATTGGCATACCGCACAGACCAGACAAAAGATGCGCTCTTTAAAACTTCAGGGCCACCCCCCTTAAACGTGGTCACCTCTGTTCCATCAGCAACAGTGTTTTTAAATGGCAAACTGTTGCCTGTAGTTTTTGACATTGTAATGGTATTTACACAGATTAAATGCAACACCTCAGTAGTCAAAAATGGCATTTACCAGTTTACACAACTGTTTGTAAAGTGCCCCCCCTCCCTCCAACTACTGCTTTAGAAAAAAAATTCATGTTTTGCAGTTTGTAACTTTATAGACCTGAACATAAAACTGATTGCACTAGTACGCTATGAAATGTTGCTGTTCGCTTATGCCATATGATCATAAATTCCTTTCTGAAAGTGAGATTTGGACTGGGGGGTGGATTTTCAAACCTGTGAGCAAAAAAGGCACTAAATGCTCCCGGGGTAATATCCACAGATTACAAGAAAAAGGCAGGAGGAAAAAAAAAAAAAAAAAATGTGGAATGTCACGCTATATCTGATGGTAAACTCCTTGTGAACACTATGCACAAAGCCATTTTAGTTATCAGTAGATACAATTCACTGTTCTGCCACGGAAATGCTGAATACATGAAAAGTACAGATTAATTAGGTCAGCTAAATTCTTTTTATATTTTTACTAAAACAGTTAAACATAGTAGAAAAGGGGCTCACCCATTAACGTAATCTCCTTGCTTCTCTTTCAGATTCTAGCAAGGTAAGTACATCACCTTCTCGAACAGGCCCCTTGACATTACGAATGATAGACCGGTTGCTGTCATCCATGAACTCAACACGAACCTTGGAAAAAAGTGGTTATTTGAAACTGAATGAAAAACATGTTCATAACTCAGTACTTAGTTTTTCAATACTTAAATATTCAAGTCTTTGCAACCAGAATGCAACACTGAATTGAGAAGTATTTAGCATCCACTGGGAAACGCTGGCATACAGAATGTAGCACTAAATGCCAGATCTAATGGTCAACTGAGAAAATGTGCTTCTAACTCCAGAAGGCATTACCACCTATGCTACAAATGCATAACAGGCATAAATTCAGTAGAAACAAGTTAAAATACCCAAACTGGAGAACCAACTTTCCCTTAGAACTAGCTGGTTTCTCAGTAGTAGCACTAAAATCTGAATCCCTGTGACTAGCACTTGCTCTAAAATCTGCTGGAAAGGACTAGGAAGCCTTAAACTAATACAAGCACTCAACTCTCCTTGTTATGGAGAAATTAATTGTAGGCACTAAACAGCCTATAATTGCAAAGTACCTTGCCAAGGTAAGGGAAAACAGCTCTTACTTTACAAAAGAAAGATCGAACCAGGCATGTCCAAGTGTCAGTTTCCAGTAATTTCTCCTGTCCACCTGGTGAATCTCTGCATACTGGAGCAATGCAGCAATTGCCTCGTGTACACAGACCACCCCTCTCCTCCTGCCACCCAACACTATACAACCTGTGAGAGATGCACTTACATAGCCTAACTGGAAGCAAAGCTCTCTCCACCCAAGATTGTGTTAGTCAAGAGAAGGTTACACCTCAAGCAACACACAGCCCTTCAAAACTCACGCCACCAACATCCACACATAGTAACACCAAACCCACTTATGCAGAGGCCCTTAACATTAACCTGCCCAAGCAACGAACACCTCCGAAGCTGAAATGCAAACAAACGCCAATCACAACCAAAGTGTCACACAGCTCACACCACCAGTGTGCCACCCCAACAACAGCCTCTAAGGCAAGACAACGTACTCAACACTTTAGTAATGGGTGACGTCAGGCACACTGATGTCCCACTCACCAAGTTGAACAAGGAGAAAGTTACAGTTAGCTGCCCGTCTGGTGCCAGGATCCATCACATCACGCATGCACTCAAAGTCACTCCACAACAAGTACAAATATGACTGTCATTGTCCATGCTGGAGTGAATGACTTGAGACGTACCTCCCCGGACTACATGGAGACATGCAAGAGCTCTCAGATCATGTGGTCCAGGCAGGTATGACCCTAGCCCTGAGTAGCATTGTGCCCTTGCAGAGAATGATACCACAGTAAAAAAGGACAAAATGATTGACTTCAATTGGCTAAGTTTATGGTGTCAAAGGGGATCCAGTATGTCTGCCTGGGACGACATGATCGACAAACTTTGCCTTGCCAGAGATGGTCTGCACCTGTCGCCCCTAGGATTCAGGTTACTGGCCAAGGCTCTTGCCACCCCTATAGTGCCTCTTTTTAGGCAAGGCTCAAAGGTCAAAACCGCCACCATAACGGATAAGGATGCAAAATCTAATCTGAAGGTAATGCTACTCAATGCTAGAAGCCTAAACCTCAAAATGTACTCGCAGCACTCCTAAAAATGGAGAACAGACATCTGTGCAGTAACTGAGACCTGGTTCAAGGCTTCAGATAGCACCCCTGCAATAACAGGCTATAACTATTACCACACTTTTCAGCCACCAAACCAAGACCGACACACTAAAGGCAGAGGAATGTCCATATTCACCAAGGACAATCAAACTTCCAGGCTAGTTGCCCAACACAATGCATCTGAAATTCTACAGGTGCAACTAACACTAGGCAAGACTGCAATCCAAACTGTAGCTTGCTACTGATCACCCCACCATGTCCCACGATTCTCACTACACCTTTCTAAACATACTGGAAAATATAAAAAAAAAAAAACAACCAAACACCCTAATCATGGGCGATTTCAACTACCCTGCCATTAATCAGGAAAACGACTCTGGTACCAACACCTTTGCCCAACTGTTCTTGGAATTCATAAATTACAACGCCCTGGATCAACTAATCCATATAGCTCCACCAGGGGCTCAAATATCCTAGACCTGGTCATTACCAACATGGAAGATCGATACTCCACACCAGTTGTTACCCCCTCGTTGGTCAGGTCTGACCATAAGCTAATCACCCTAGACGTCCACATCCTACCCCTCAGTAGGGAAAACTCCATAAAAAACTTCTCCAAAGCTAACTTCATGCTACTCAAGTCAGAAGTGGCAAACTTCATAACACCCATGCAGACGAGAAATGAAAGTTTGACTGCTGAATCCTACACTACAGCACTATACGAGCAAATCCACTCGTGCATGAATCGTGTTATTCCAAATAGAACCAAGACGCTCTCCTCCAAAAGAAGGAAGCAAATTCAGTGGTCCCCTTCCATAAACAAACTATACAGCAGAAGGAAGAAACTGTTGCAAAAAAAATAAAAAAGAGGAAAACCCAGGATGCAAAATACTCCCTTACCAGCCTCAGTAAGAAAGGGAGATCCCTCAAAAACCTCCAAAGCTAGTTATGAAAATAAAATTGCAAAATATTCCAAGAACAACCACAAGGCATTCTATAGTTCTGTCAAGAAACTAAATGGCAATGCTCAGAGATACAACAGAATGGCATTAAATATACTGATCCCAAGGATATTGCCAATATCCTGGCAGATCGATTCAATGCCAACTTCATCCCCTCTCACCCCCTAAAGGGCCCATCTCAATATCAAAAGATTGCCAAATTCAGGTAATCACGGCCACACAGATAAAAAATGCACTCTCCAAAGCTAAGAATACACCATCCATGGGACCAGACGACATACTGGGCTGTGTACTACATGAACTACACCTCACCTAAGTGTCATGTTTAATCATAGCCTCACCTCAGGCTTCATGCCCAATGAGTGACACACAGCTACAGTTATCCCACTCCAAAGGGGTGGGGGGGTTCACCTTGGATCCCGGGAACTAACGTCCCATCAGTCTGACGAGCCTGATCTGCAAAGCCATGGAACGCATTACCACGGAACTTATAAAACAAAGACATTGGCAACCTTCAAACACTGGACTCCTCCCAGTTTGGCTTCATAAAGGGCCGATTTTTCTGGCACTTAATTGTTGACTAATTTTATATCATTGCTGGCTGACTTCAGAGTTGTGCACTGTTATTTTTGCTTCACTGTATAGTTTTTCAGATCTCTGCTGAAGGTGTTGGGTTTTCCCATACCCACCTCTCCCTATTCCTGTGTTTAAATTTGGAGGTTTTTGCAGTTGCCCACCCCCACTGTAGATTTGATATGGGACACGCCCCCCCCCCCCAGTCCCATCTCTTTACCTCATTCTACCCAATAGACTCTTTCTGCATTGTTTTTAGTCATTTTTAATTTAATCGCATTTTTTAAAACTGTTTGGTCTAACATTGCTACATACTCAAGTGTGCTAGCTTGCACTGTATTTGAACTAAGTCCAAAAAGTCAAAGCTGTTGCACGGAGAAGCAGGAATCTGGAAAAGCAATGTCCATATGTACTCAATGCGGCTGCCTGCTATGGCACACCATCAACTGCTGTTTAAATTCAAACGGCAGCTACAAAAGTCACAAACAGCAGTTGATGGTGTGCAATAGCAGGTAGCCGCATTGAGTACATACGGACATTGCTTTTCCAGATTCCTGCTTCTCCGTGCAACAGCTTTGACTTTTTGGACTTGGTATTATTTATTTTCTTGTGTGCACGGAGCTTGTTGCGAGTGCTATTTTGTCTCTGCACTATATTTGAACTGTTTTGACTGCTGTTTTAGCTACTTTTCTGTACACAGACACAAGCTTCCGAGTCCGCCCCCCCCCCCACCTTTCTGTGTTGGAGGGGGAAGCCTTCTAGCTTATCAGTGGGAGCGGTAAGCACTAGGTAACCTATCTACAACATAAGGAGTGGTTCTGGCCCAGAAATTGTAGTTATCGGACGCTTGGGCAGTTTTTCCACCTCTCAACTTTCTGATTTAAAAGCCCACATTTGCACTCGTTTCCCCCCCTTTCCTGTAACTAGTTTAGTCCAGATACAGATTCTTACTTTTAGCACTTGAATATGCTTATTCGTAATCAGCACTTGTAAGCACTAAACCTACTAATTACTACAGCACTCAACCTTCCTCATTACGTAGAGGAAAACAGTTTTGGTACTTGCTTTCATCACTTGCTTAGAGAAAAACAGCTCTTGTACTCGCTTTCCTCACTAGAGGAAAATAGTTTTTTTATTCAGGCATGTCCAGGGGTCAGCTCCCAGTGTTCTCTTCTATCTGATGTATCTGGGCATCTTGGGGCAATGTAGAAATTGCCTCATGTACACAGACAACCCTCTCCTCCTACCACCCAACACTACAATCTGTGAGAGATGCACTTATCTAGCCAAACTGGAGGTAAAGCTCTCTCGAATCATGACTGAACTTGACAGTCAAGAGGAGAAGGTAGGTAAACACTTGCACCACACCACAATCACCACATAGTCTCACTAAACCTACACCACCAAAATCCACACAGAAACACAATTCGCGGAGGCTCTCAATAACAATCTGCTCAAGCAACAGAGACCTCCAAAGCAGAAATGCAAGCAACCTCCACCCCCCAACACAACCCAAATGACACACAGCCCGCAGACTCAGTGTGCCACTCAACCACAGCCAATAAGGCAAAACAATGTACCCAACACACTAGTCATAGGCGACTCTATAGTCAGGCACACTGATGTCCCACTCACCAGGCTAAACAAGAAGGTTACTGTCATCTGTCTGTCAGGTGCCAGGATCCACCACATAACCCATGCACTCAAGTCACTCCACAATAAGTACAAATATGACTGTCAAGTGTCCATGTTGGTGTTAACGACCTGAGACGTACTTCCCTGGACTACATGGAAGAGCTCTCCAATCTTGTAGCCCAGGCAGGTATGACCCTAGCCCTGAGTAGCATTCTGCCATCACCCAGAATGATGCCACAGTACAAGGACAAAATGATTGACTTCAACAATTGGCTAAGCTTCTGGTGCTATTCTAAAGGGATCCATATGTCTGCCTGGGATGACATGGTCGTCAGACCACAATGCTTTGCCAGAGATGGCCTGCACCAGTCACACCTGGGATTCCGGATACTGGCTAAGGTTCTTACCGCTTCCTATAGTGCCTTTTTTAGGCAAGGTTCAAATGACAAATTCACCACCGGAACAGGCAAGCAAAAACTGAGGGTGATGCTACTCAATGCTAGAAGTCTAAATCTCAAAATGCACTCACTCGAGGCACTCCTTAAAATGGAGAGCATAGACATCTGTGCAGTGACTGAGACCTGGTTCAAGGCTCCAGAGGAGCACCCCTGCACTACCGGGCTATAACTCATACCACACTTCAGCCATGTAACCTGGACCGGAACACCAAAGGCAGAGGTGTGTCCATATTCATTACAGGATATCCACAACTCCAGGCTAGTTGCTCAGCATAATGCAGCCGAGGTTATCCAAGTGCAACTAACTCTGGGCAAAACTGCAATCCAAATTGTAGCTTGCTACAGATCGCCCACCATGCCCCAGGATTCCTACTCCTCTTTTCTTGATGTACTGGAAAATACTAGGGTTCAACCAAACACCCTAATAATGGGAGATTTCAACTACCCCACCATTAACTGGGAAAACTACTCATGTACTAACTCCTTCGCTCAACGCTTTCTGGAATTCATAAACTCCAATGCCCTGGATTAACTTATCCACACCCCCACCAGGGGCAACAATATCCTAGATCTAGTCATTACCAATATGAGTGAACGGTGTTCCACACCTGAAGTCAACGCTTCATTGGTCCGATCAGACCATAAGCTAATTACCCTAGATATCCACATCCTGCCTCCACCCCCCATTAAGGAAACCATGGTAAATTTCTCCAAAGCCAACTTCATGCTCAAGACAGAAGTGGTGAACTTCATGACACCCATGCAGATGGACAATACAGTTACGACTATTGAATCCTACACAATTGCACTTTATAAGCACTTACATGAGTGCATGGATCATGCTATTCCAAACAGAACCAAGACGCTATCCTGCAAAAAAAGGAAGCCAATCTGGTGGTCCCCTGCCATAAACCAAAGAAACTCTTGCAAGAGAATGTAAAATCCCACGAGTGGAGGAGCTCCCTGGTCAACCTCAGTAAGAAGCTGCGATCCCTGATAAAATCCTCCAAAGCTAGTTACGAAACCAAAATCGCCACTGATTCTAAAGACAACCACAAAGCATTCTATAGCTATGTCAAGAATCTCAATGGCAACACTCAGACCTGCTCTGAGTTGCAACACAATGGCACAAAATTTTTCAGACCCAACTGATATTGCCAACATCCTGGCAGATAGGTTCAGTGCTAACTTCACCCCCCAATCACCCCCTAAAGAGCCCATCTCTATACCTGAAGAATGCAAAGTCCCTGTAATCACGGCTGCACAGGTAAAAAACACACTCTCCAAAGCCAAGAACACAGCATCCATGGGACCAGACAACATCCCACAACGAACTGGCACCCCACCTAAGTACCATGTTCAATCATAACCTCACCAAGTTTTGTGCCTGCTGAATGGCACACAGCAACGGTTATCCCACTCCACAAGGGGGGAGCCACCACAGACCCCGGGAACTACTGCCCCATTAGCCGGACAAGCCTGGTCTGCAAGGCCATGGAACGCATCATCATGGAACTTATAAACAAAGACATTGGTAACCTCCAAACTCTGGATCCCACCCAGTTCGGGTTTGCAAAATGCAGATCATGTCTCCTAAATCTGATAGACTTCTTTGAAGCAGTCACCAAAGCCGTAGACAAGGGTAAGGTGGTTCACACAGCCTATCTAGATCTTGCCAAGGCTTTCGACACCATCCCCCACTCTGGAATTCTAGGATTAACCCACGAAACAAGGTATACATCCCTGTGTCACAAAACGGGTTGCCAAAACTAGGTATAAATCCCTATGTCACAAGATGGGCTGCCAACTGGCTCACTGACAGAACCCACACTGTGAAAGTAGCAGACTCCAAATCAGACTTCAGACCAGTGAAAAAGGAAAGTACCACAGGGTTCAGTCCTGGGTCCTCTCCTGTTTGGTATCTACTTCTCTGAAGTACAGGCTAACACAGAAGGTCTTTGGCTAATGAAGTTTGCAGATTACTGCAAATTAGGAGCCATAATCGAAACTCCTAACGATGTGGACATCCTACAAAAGGGCCTCACTGAGACAGATGCCTGGTGTCAAAGCCATGGCCTCAAGCTCAATGCTAAAAAGTGCACAGTCATCCCCTTTGGTAAAAACTCTGTACCCATGAACTACAACACAGGCGGTAGTATAAAACACCGAAAGTGTGATGAGACCTTGGGACACAGGTGGATAGTAGTCTCAACTTTGATAATCACATTGCCACAGTAGTCAGGAAATCCTTCTACGTGGCACACATCACAAAAGTTCTTTCATCCAGAAAAAGAAAAAAAGAAGGTCATTGTTCCCCTCTACTCATCACTCATTAGCCCCATTACAATTACAGAGTACAACACCCCTTTTGGTATGTACCTCACAAGACATCTACAACTGGAAAGGCCGCAGAAATACCTCACAAAGAGGATTACCGGCCTCAAACATATGCCCTACGCAGACAGTCTCAAATAACTCCAGCTTTACTCCATCACATATCGCCTACTCAGAGGTGATCTCCGCCAAACATACAAAGCTATGTCAAACCCAGAGCTGTTGGACATGCTCCACTTAAAGAAATCCCAATCCCTCAGAGCTACACGCTCTAGGGACCTAAACCTTGTCACCACAATAAACAGAACATGCCGGAGGGATAGATTCCTGTCCCAGAGACTTCCCATACTCTGGAATAAACTACCTATTTATATCAAACAAAGCTCCTCATTAGCACTCAAGAAAAATCTTGATGATTGGATGGGAAATAGGAAATTCACCCCAGGGATCACCTCTGTGGCTCTGCTCAACAGTGGCACACGAAAATAGTTTTCTTGGGTGGCAAAAGCCAGGGTACCTTTTTGGCTGGGCTTGTACAGGCCCCAGGGCCAATAGCCTAGTACCTACCTATGAAACTATGATCTTGTCTCCTCAACCTGATTGACTTCTTCGAATCAGTCTCCAGAGCCATGGACGAGGGCAAGGCGGTCCACACAGCCTATCTGGACCCTGGCAAGCCCTTCTACACCATCCCCCCACTCTGGAATCGGATAAAACTTACTAACCTACGTCACTCGATGGGCTGCCAACTGGCTTACTGACGGAACCCACACTGTAAAAGTAGCAAACTCAAAATCCAGCTCCAGACAAGTAGAGTACCTCAGGGTTCAGTCCTGAGACTGCTCTTGCTTGGCATCTACTTCTCTGAAATAGATGCCAGCACTAAGGGACTCTGGCTAACAAAGTTCGCAGATGACTACAAACTGGGAGCCATTATTGAATCCCCAAATGATGTGGATATTCTACAAAAGGGCCTTATAGAAACAGATTTTTGGTGCCAGAGCCATGGACTCAAGCTCAATGCCAAGAAATGTAGTTATCCAAGTTGGGAAAAAACATGCACCCATGAATTACCACACAAGTGGCAGTAGACTAAACACCAAAAGGTGTGACAAGGGACTTAGGGACACAGGTGGACAGTGGTCTCACCTTCGATAACCACATAGGATTTCCTGACTGTTGTGGCTATGTGGCACACCATCACCAAGGGCTTTTCATCCAGAAAAAGAGGAGGTCACTGTCCCATTGTACTCATCCCTCATTAGACCAATCAGAGTACAACACCCCATTTTGTATGTACCTCAAGACATCTGCAACAACTGGAAAGGCCACAGAAATACCTCACTAAAAGAATCACAAGCCTAAAGCAGATTACCTATGCTGACCATCTAACCTATGCAGACCATCTAAAAAAATTCCAGCTATACTCTGTCGCATATCGCCTACTCTGAGTCAATATCTGCTTAACATACAAACCCAGAGCTGGACATGCTCCACTTAAAGAAATCCCAATACCTCAGAGCCACATGCTCCAGGGATCTAAATGTGGTCATCACAATGAACAAAACATGCTGGAGGGATAGGTTCCTGATCCAGTGACTTCCATACTCTAGAATAGACTACTCATACATGGCAAGCAGAGTGCCTCTTTGGCCCTCTTCAAAGGGAACCTTGACGATTGGATGGGAGACCGGAAATTCACCCCGGGATCACGTCAGTCACCCTACTAGACAGGGGACCAGGGAAGTAAATATTCGGGGAAGAAATAGCCAGGGAATTGTTATGGCTAGGCTTGTATAGGTCCTAAGACTGTAGCCTAGTACCAACCTATGAAGTGCTGTGGTGGGACATGCAGACAACACAAAGGCAGCACCAACAAATATACAACAGACCTTCCCAGTAAACAAATGTAAAAAATCTTGGATTCAAAAAGACTTCTGAACCCTCTCTTCCTGAAACAAATCTTATTCACAGCCTAGACTTTGTGGGCACTGAGCACATACAAAAGCAGGGTTCCTTTTGATGTGTAAAAACCGGGCTCTGCCTTCACAGGCAGAGCATGAACTGAAATGCAGTCGCACATGTTTTTCAAGATACCCAATTCATATGTAGCCTCATTGGCATTGTTCACCGGGATGGTCTGACTGGGTCAGAAAACCTGTTTTCATACAGAGGACCAGGGAGAAAAGCTCTAGCTACAGACTGTAGTGTACAAACGTTTTAAGCAGCGAAATACATTTAGAGAAAAACAGTGAGCTTTGGGATATCAGTCAAGTACAAACTGCAAGTTTTATTTTTTTGGTAGAGTTTTAGAAGAGGAGGCAGTTAGAGGAGTGTGTGTGGAGGAAGGGAGGGCGGGATTAGCCAGCTCTAGAGAAGAGATTAGCCTGGATTAGTGCACGGGCACTGCCAAGCGTTGTTCATGTGCAGTTCTAGGAAGGTTTTGAATGCTACTCGTTTAGAAGCACTTGCAGGGGAAGCGAGTTCCATGCTTCTGCAACATAGCAAGAGTACAGGCTTTGCCCAGATATTTTACAGGGTTTGGTGAGAAGTTTCTCATCTCCTGACCGAAGGATTCTGTTTGGGTTGTAAAGGTTTGAGAATTTTTATTCAGAGCTGGACAAGCTAGGGGTTCGTAGATCACACTGTGAAGTTTCTCTGATCAGATCCCTGAAGTACACAAGCTAACAAGATTTTAGCTTTGAAAGTCACAATCAAGGCAAGTTGCACTGGCAGGCAAAACAAACCAGGATATCAGCAATACCCTCAGAAAATAAGCACAAAAGACCTACTTTTGGACTGCTGTATTACCATGGAGGTGGCTTTCTGAGAAGAGTTTTAAGTTACGTTAAATTGGGTTAACAAGTCTGCTCATCTCGAGAGTACAGATGTGCAAAAGTATGACTCACTTGGCAGCTACACCCCTTCAAACCAAGGGAAAGAACAGAAAACATGCTGAGGGGAGAAATAGGGCTAGTATCGCTGATAGTAAGAATGGAAGCAATGTGAATGTATGCATTAAATATAGTAGTGATATTAAATAGGTCTGCAATATTATAAGAGGTAATTGGAGGATTTTATCCTCCAGTGATGCCCCAAGGGATATAGTGGGGGATGCCTCCAACTTTGTCTTTAAGAGAAACAAGAATCTGAAGCAGATACTGTGTGATAAGTATAGGACTGCAGCGTGCAAGAAGATAGGCACATTTCCATGTCAGCACTGTAAAGCCTGTAAGCATATTTATCCAGGACATAAGTTTGTTCACCCTATTAACAGAGTTTATACACCTAGGCTTTTCACTACCTGCAACAAGCAGAATGTGATTTATCTCACTTGAGTGCATGTGTTACAAATCTTTTTACGCAGGTAAAACCAACTGCAGGTTGAAGGATAGGATACTTAAACATTTGCCAGCTATACGCACGAATGATATACATAGTGCTTTGTTTCAACATATTTATAAATGCCCAGGACATTATTTTAATTTTATGGTGCTGCAGTCCATTCAATTTAATAAGAGGAGATTTAATTGGGTATACTGAATATTGTGAAACAATCTGGATTACTTTAGGAGCTGATAGAAGCTCAGGGCTTAATGGGGTTATGCCTTTAAAGCCAGCTCTTAAAAGGCGTAGACATTTTTAATTGTTAAATTAATTAAGCAGTATTATTGGCCGTTTGTAATTTAAATAATGCTTTTGTAATGTTATGTGGTTGTTTGAAGGGTTTTCACCTGAAAGCACTAATCACTTTCTACCATCACATTCTTGGATTAAAGTTTTATGTTTTTAGCCTGGTAGGCTGCTGAGTTTTTTTTGATCTGGTTCATTTTTTTTACAACAGACCTTTGGTGATATAGTATCTGGTTTCTTTTTTCCAAGAACTTAAAATACTATGGTTGCCATGAGCATGATTCTAAGAATGTTCTTTTGAAAGATTCCAAGAAGACAAAACACTGGAATAAAGGTATTCAGAAAATTATAATCTACCATGGGTCCAAAACACTGCTACTTTGTTACACAAATCTGGAACAAAATCTCCAGATATGGTGAGACGAAAACTCAAAACACTGAATATCTGGTTCTACTGCTCTCCTCATAAGAATGCATGTCCAGCACATTTAGGTGGTACAAAATCCATTTTTTTATTTCTCATCTACCATCTTTTCAGGATCTTGGACCATATGAAGCAGGGAACCTGCCAACCACCTCCCTGGAGAAAATGTTGGGATGAGAGGCAAACTAGATGGTTACTTTTTAGGAGCTACCCCTGGGAGAAAAAATTCCTTACCCTAATATTGCAGCCATTTGGGGTATGATAAAAGCTTTTTCCTTCTGGATTCTTTAGGTCACAGGAAAATGCTGGAGTGTGAAGTGATCTCAGACTGGGACTACTCTTTATCCTTCAAGCCTTAGATCAACAGATCTGTAACAAGGCACCCCCCAAAGAGTGTAGCTGTAAGCATTGCTTCAGGGACCTCAGTAAATACAGTTGAGGTGCAGCCAGGAGTGCTTACACAGCTATACTGGCTCTTGCAGCTCCCTCTAAGACACCTATTACCATAAGGGTACCTAATGCAGAAGACTAAACGGTCAGAAACCTTCAAAAGTATTAGGATTTCAGCCGGACATACGAGGTGTATTGCTGAAGAAGCATGTGTGCTTGAATTGTTTTCGGCAAACAGAATGGAGGACACAAAGGCCCACTTTTCTAGTGCCCTGGATTCAGGGGATGAAGAAAAACAAGTGGCTTCCTCAGAACGGCTACACAGACAAGTCATAACCAGTTAAGGCGGTCTCTGCAAACACAACAGTCTGGCAAAGATCTAAAAATCCGGCACAACTTTCCCAGGCAATGATGCTGTATCCGGATCCCAGTCATTTACCACTGCCCAAAACAGTCAGAGGAACAAATACAAAATGTAGGCTTCCTGTTGTGAAGCAGGACCCCTTTCTGGCTCTCCAGGCACAGTGGATTTTGCAGGTTCTACGCAGAAGCAATAAGTAAAAACAAAGGAAAAGCCTCTGTTTGGTAGTCCTGTAAGCATTTCCCGGGCAGACAGCTAAATAGAATAGAATGTACACATTCTTAAAATCAGTCAGTAAGAACACAAAGCAACTGTTCTTTGAGCCTTAAGTTGTCAAAGTAATGGTACTTCCACCTATCAGACAGATATGATGTTTCTTCCTGGAAAAAAACATTACAATTCTAGCCGTTTAAATAACCCTAATCAAAGGGGTGTGGTGGTGAAGCCTCCCTTAGGATTGGGGTAATGCTATGGTTCTTGATTAGCTCATAGCTGGGGCATGTTGGTTGGAGGGGAGGTAAGAGTCCCCATTTAGAATTAGTCATGGACTGGCCGATATTTGAGCAAGCTAATTTGAGGGATGAGAAGAATGCTCTCAGGAAAAAGCTGGAATGGCAAGTCAGGCTAAATGCATACAATAAACCAGGTCTCATCTCTGAATGTTCAAGAGTCCTTCAGCTCAAAAAACAAACAAAAAAAAAAAAAAAAAAAAAAAACACAGGACCTTCCATCAATAAGACTCATCCACCAGTTTTTGATAGCAAATTGTATATATTGATACTGAGCATTAGAGGTTTCCCTTGAAATGTCATAGTTCTGGTAATCTTAAGAAGCTTCGGTTCAGGAGAAAGCATTTACTCTAAAACAGGATGCATCATTGAATTAACCAACTCTGGACCCTATAAAATGGACAGTATTTTACTGTTTTTATTCACTCCACTTTAATTTCAGAAAGATTACAGAGGACAATGGATGCCCTATTAAAGCAGGCACCCATGATTCAGTTTATATTCACTCCAAAACATTCCATGAACCAGAAAAAACTAGAATATTCTGTTAGTCTTCTTAAACAGAAATTTTCAGTCTTAACATTGTGAATGAATCTTTCCTTAACAAGGTAAGCAGTCTAACCAGTCTAGGACTCATTCTAATTAGATACTTGGCCTCCCTCCAAATCAGCTGGCCCATTAAACAATCCACAACTACTCAAATTAGGGACTCTGCCTCCTCTCCAACCAGCAAGCCCAGTTATAAGCCAAGCAGAAACCACAGCTCCCAATATGTGTTGGTTTCCTTTTGTTATGAAAGTTAGCCTGATGCAGCCATCTGTTACACTATAAAGTCAGAAATGACAAATGCCATTTTATGATCAGATAAGTGACTGCTGTGAACTCAGGGAATGACTGCATGTCTCATGTATACATCGGTGTACATGTACACACACATGCATGTACATTTATTCTGTAGACATTTTGACACTCCAATATTTGACATCTAACCAATTTCCTCCATTTTTTATTTAATTGGGAATACAACATTTAAACCTACACAAGACTCTTCAAACAGCCCGGGAGCACAGTCTGAGTGATCTGCTCAGGCAAATGGGGAATCAAACCCTAGACTACATGAACTAAGAGGATGGCATAATGGTCAAGATGTTTACCTTGCAGACAAAAGGTAAAGGGTTTGATTCTCACATGGGGTAATTGGCCCACAAGGGCAGTTAGCCTAGTACTAAGCTATGGACCTATGATAACCCTCTGCTCCAGCTGACTAACATGAGACTATGTGGAGTTCCACACGTAAACATACAGCACCCCCCCCCCCAAGCAAATGCAGCCTAAGCCAGTTTGTTTACGGCTAAAACAGCCTGTGTTATCTAAGCAATGCAACCACAAATCAGTACTCGGAGCTACCAAGCTAGCCAACTAAATCCATCTTGTACCCCCCCCCCCCCAAAATAGAAGAAAAACAGACTCAGTCTTGGACGTGCACTTCCCAGCTTATCACAGCAGGAAGACTGGTGGTTATGGGCATTCTGAGGCAGTGTTGCAATTATCCTATGTTTACCGATACTCCATTCTTAACTCAATTCTTAAATTGAAAGCGATTACACAACGTCACTTGCAGCAAAGTTCTCACACACAAGTACTTAGCTGTCAGTAACACTACAGACACCTCAAGAGTACAGACCCATACCTACACATGCTGCAGCTCTTAAATGCATCTCCTTAAACCACAAAGTCTTCAAAGTATCCTCAGCAATTTCAAGGGCATGCCACAAATCTGCAACCACCACCACACATACAGCCACATACTATGCCATCTCACCTAAGCCCACAAGGCACATCGCCACACAACCAATATTTTGGTCATAGAAACTCCAAAGACAAATGTCAAAAAAAGTGTCATGGTCAGCTGTCAGCAGCCAGGACCTGCTAGATCACGAATATACTGACTCAGTCATTCTCCATGTGGGTGTGAATGATGAGAGATACCCCCCCCCCCCCGAACTACATGTAGAAATGTGACTGAGCTCTCAGACAGTGTCCCAGGCCAGTATAAGCCTAGCATTGATAAACATTCAACCTTCATCTAGGATACCACGCATAGAAAGAATACAATTGACTAAATTGGCTAAGGGTATGCTGTCATTCCAAAGGGTAACTATATTTTAAGCCAAAGAAGATTATGGTTGACAAACCATGACGCTTTTGCAAGTGTCCTGTCCCCTATGGGATTTTGAACACAGTCTAAAATCATATCCAACCCTATACTGCCTTTTTTAGGAACTGCCAACCTGAAACCTACCAACATGGCTAAACCAGCCCAGGAAAATCTGATGTGGTTAGTAAATGCCAGGAATCTAAAAGAAGCTCCCTGCAAGCTCTAACTCACCCTGGAGAATGTAGGCACATGTGCAGCTGATACATGGTTTAAAGCTGCGGGAACCACGCCTGCAGTCCAGGGCTACAATGCCCTACACATTTAAGACCAACTGCTACATAGGAAAGGACAAAAGGTGAAGGTGTAAAGTACCTCAAGACTGGTCAGCCAGTATGGTACACGAGCTTCTCCACACTCAAATTACCTTAGACCAAGTCCCTCTGCCATAGCCTTGCAAGCCAAAGATCCTCATCACCCAAGGGAAATCATAATATGCAGAGGACCACTCCCCATTCAACCTAACACCATACTTACATGCAACTTGAAAGCCCAGTAAAAAAATGGGAATTGCTCACAATTCCCCAACATGTAAGCCTAAAGATCCTTGAACTTTGTAAAAACCAGGGACACTGGCTAACCCCTGGAACTTTCAGGAATTATTCTAGGGCAAACATCCTAAGTGACACCATGGCAAAATTTTTCAAGCCTCCCCCCCCCCAAACCCACAGAACTCCACTGTCTGCACAGTATTATTCCCAGAAATCCTGTATTATCACATTACCAGCTGCACAGAAACTGTTGTACACAACACAAGATCAATTCCAAAAAAGCTACCCTGATGGAATCCCTACATCAACCGGTAGTAAAAAATAAAATTCATAGCAAAATTTAGTAGGTGCAATACCAAGCAGAGTTCACCCTTACTTATTCAAGCGAAACTTGGAATAGTGGATGAGGAACAGTAAATCTACCAGTGTTTTGGCACCTATATCTATTAGAATTGGGAAGCTTACACACACGCTCAAGTGTCTCCTTCGAACACCACATTTCAAGTGTCGCCTTTGACCACCACATTGCCACTGTGGCCAGAAAGTCCTGTGTGGCACATTACCAAGGGGTTCTGCATCCAGAAGAAAGAGGTCATCTACTCTTCCTTCATTAGACCAGAGTATAATGCCCCATTTGGCATGTACCTCACTAAACACCCGCATCAGCTGGAAAGGCCACAAAAGTACCTCACGAAGAGGATCCTAGGCCTTAAACACATGGCGTACATGGACAGAAACTCCAACTTTTCTCTGTCTCATATAGTCTATTAACAGGCGAGCTCTGCTTGACTTGCAAAGCCATGTCTGACCCAGCCCTGTTAGAAATGTTACACCTAAAGAAATCCCAATCCCTGCGCACCACACACTCCAGGGATCTCAGTCTCATTACCACAATCAGACCATGCTGGAGGGACAAGTTCATAACCCAGAGACTGCCCTGGAACAGACTTCCCATACATGTCAAGCAGAGCACCTCACTAGCCCTTTTCAAGAGAAATCTTGAGTGGATGGGAAATAGAAAGTTCACCCCGGGGATCACTCCAGTGGAGCTACTTGATAGAGGCACTGGGAACTAACTGCGGCATGATGCCAGGGCACTTCTATGGGCTAGGTTTGTAAAGGCTCCAGGGCCATTGGCCTAGTACACACCTATGAACCCAAGTATATATACCTGCACAAATCTCAAAAAGAAAGCCCATCACTTACTGGGAAGCATGGGTAGGCTTAATTAGAGCCCTTGGGTCAACAGCCTAGTATTTACTATGATACCCTGTGAAGATGATTCATAAAATTCGCTAGAGATGTGCTAAGAGAGTAAATTAAGCAGCATGCACAGGTTTAATGTAAGTTTCTTACCTGGGTACACTGCCCCTGGGAGCCAGTCCTTCCCAGAACCTTGGTAACCTTAAAAGAAAGGAAATAATGAGAATGAAATTCTAATAAAAGTCATTTCAAAGTACCAATGACAACAGGTGATTCAATGATAATGAAATGCAGTGACATACTACTGGACTACAATTCGACAAAATTTGAGTCTTTTTGGCTACTGCAGCACATCTCTGTAGTAGACACTAAACACTTTACAGCAGCTAAGTTAATAGTTGGAAAATGTTAAGAAAAATTGCACACAAGCTTATTAAATCAGAGCTGGGAGTTTTGATAGAGTTTAGCAAACATAGGTTAACATTTAGTCTCCACATTCAAAGATACAGAAAACTCAAACCAAGAATTACTGAAGCATGCTCCGCTACACTGGAAACACAGGCACAACTTTTCACGTGGCATGATCTTAGAAACCAAGAGCATCATCTCAATTATTGTTAAACATGTTAAATACATGAAGCTAAAGACCCCAGCCACCAAGGTAAGCTGTCTGCAAAATCAATCAGTGGCTGTACATTCAATCTGGGACAAAAATATGCCATTAGATGGCAATATGAAAAAGACTGGCTTTGAGTAATGCCAACTGCAGCCTCTTCAAAGGCAGCAAAGAGGTTATCGGCATGTCAAAAAAGTCACAGCAAACGCTAAAGTCAGGGAAAGCCACAGCACTGTTCAGCTGCATCACCTAGTTTACTTTTGGGACAAAAGACACAGACCCTCTCAGGCCCAACAATGTCCACCTTTAAACTAAACACTTATACTTGCCATTCTTGGTGTGCTATAACAGCAAAAACCGTTTATTAAAAGAAGCTCCATTTGCTTTTGCTGGAATCGCAATAAAAGTACCTCATTTGTTAACCATACAGCATTTTTTTTTTGGTCAACATGGGACTGACTGCAATCTACTGTGATTGCTAGTTACTACCGGATGCATAACTTGGTGGCTGAACATGTTCGCATTTGGTTTTATTAGATTAGTCTTTTAAGCTGCTGGGATTGTAGCCAGTACAACCTAGTTATATACTCTCAATTGTTTGCTTATACTGATTTTAAATGCAGACAACTTGTACAAGTGTTTTACTTGTATCTGTGACCATAAAATGATTTGATGTTATGGAGAGTGCTTAACTCATTTGTAGGATACATTGGTTTCTACAAAATGCATCGTTTATATGCATTTTTGATGACATATTGGTAACCAGAAACTCTTTTATGCATTTTAATACAAGTAACTTGCATAAGAAAATATGACATAATGGCTACCAAAAGCTTTGCGTGTATCCTAAATGGTCACTGTATTTTTAAAAACCGATGTAATGTCTGTGTGTAGATTGTTAGCCATTGCTATATGTTTAACTTGTCACTATTTTTAAAATACCCAATGAACTGTTTGTTTAAAAGACAGTTCATTTTATTGTTCATTCCACTGCTACAAATTTTGTAGCAATGCTCCTCTTCCTCCATTTCAATAAGCCCTCCCTTTCTACCCATTGTCTGCCTCAGTAACCTCTCAGCACCACCCATCTTTTATCTCCCTACCCCCCCCCCCCTTTTAGATATTAACAGTGGATACAACTTCAGTGAAGAATGCACACTCGCTCTGATTGAAGTGAATATCCTAACCTCTAATCCAACTTTTCCCAGCCTACAAATAACTACACTCGCTAACATACGTTTAAACAAATAAATCTCTTGATTAAGTTTATTTTCTCCTATCTGTACGGCTGTCAGCACATCAACTACCCCTAATCCTGTCGTACTTTTATTCCTTTTACTATTCCTAGAGACCCTTCTGAGCCAATTTTCTATCCTATTAACTAACCTATCAAAATTCCTAACTCTCTGGTTCTCTAATTTTTCCCTTACTTTTATTAAGCCCTCTAATCTTATAGGTTTCACAGGTACGTACTAGGTTATCAGCCTATGCAAGTCTAGCCAACAAGGTTCCCTGGCTTACGCCACCCCAAGAAAGTTAATTTCCTTTAGATTAATCTACCACTTCCTATTTTGTATTAAACTCCCAGTAAACAGCTTTCCTTTCTGCCACACCAATCTGGTCCTACCCACTCTGTTTGCCCCTGCTGCTCTCTGGTTCACTCCACTCCCCTACCCCCACTGCCACACCCCTCTTCCTAAATTTATACTTCACTAAAGTGATTATCCAATTAATATCTCATTCCACCACTCCAACCTCTTGCCTACTATTTCACTAACCACTCCTCCCCTAAATTAAACTTTACCACAACTCCTGCCCTATTAATCTGGAACCTCCTATTTTTCCACACAATTTCTGAACCATGCCAGTTACCTTAAGCGTCACCATGTTTGTAATAACTTTTACCATTAGGTATCCCAATTCATATCACTTGCATGCCAGGTGCCTCCTTTTTGCATAAAAACCTCTACTTAATCCCCACTACAACAAACCCATGCAGTTAAGTTTTTTCTAATATAGCATCCTCCCTATTCAACCTTACCGACACACACTTTGCAGAGATTCAAATTCTATCCTGCACCATTAAACAAAAGCCAACAACCCACACTAAATCCATTCAATTCCCTCTTAGATTTTCTCCAAAAATTATCCAAGTGTGGGGATATTCATCTCAACACTAGACATGCTTATCCACAAATCTTCCTCAGATCTCCCTCAATGAAACTATTAAACACAAGTATCGGCAACACAATTACTGAATTTCATGCATTGCTTTCACAATACCCCCCCAGTATAATACCTGCAACTGAAACATGGTCAAAACCTCATGCTAGACACCAAAATCATTCCCCTAGGGTACAATATTTTAAGAACGGACAGAATACAAGGCAGCAGCATAGCCTTAATCTACTGTAACCATTTAACAATAACCCTTACCTCTAATAAGTCTCATCTTTTCAAAGCACTGAACTAACAGCAACCTTACAAATAAACTCCTCCAAGCAATTAAACATTGCAGCTCTGTATATTCCACCAGGCCAAAACATCCCTATAATAGAAGACTTCCTTGGACAACACAATCTAGCCAACAAAACTATCATTCTAAGTGATAACATTAGCTGGCTTGATCTAATCTCGGACTCCCTATAAATGGCATAAATCTGCACAGCTACACGCAAATCATCTCCAGCCCTACATGAATGCAGTATAACCAACACTGCTCAACCTTAGTCTGGATCCTAATCACAGACCCCCCCCCATACATATGCAGACACTGGCACCTTCCCCAACAGCCTCATAACGTGAAACCTCACTTTCAGAACATCTAGAAATCTAGCTAACTTTAACCAAATACTCAATATACTAAAATCCATGAACTGAACCCTACCAAAAACAGCCTAGCCCACATCCGAATCAAAAGGACTAAGCTAAACCATACCCCTTAGTGAACTAAAGCCACAAAAAAAAAAAACACTGTTCTCCAGAGACCAGGCCTGGAAAGAATGGCACAAAAATAAAGAAAACAAATAAAATAAATATAAACAGATATGGAATATAGCGCAAAAGATTACTAATCACGGACAAAAAACTCACTTCTCAAAAATTATCCAGCTAAGCAAATAACCTTAATTTTTTGTAAACCAGTCTCTTCACTTCTTAATCCTGGAAGCTCAGAAAACCCATTACCAGGACCAGACAAAGAATGACAAAATAGCTCAAATGTTTAACTCCCACTTCAACAGTATTCTAAACTTTACGTCACCCCCCCCCCCCAATACCCACTCTAGCCTCAGACAATCCAAACACTATAGTTATAAGCTCAGTCAAACCTCCATACAAACACCCCGCCCTTTACAGGGACCTCAAAAAAAAACTGTGCTCCCCGACAACTTTCCCTCAGAATATCTCAGTTGCTGCTGACTCAAAAGCCTACCCTGTCAGCATCCTCATTAATAAATCCATCCTAGCATCCAATATTAACTCTGGAAAAACATACATCATTACCTCCATTGCACAAATGTGGCCAAACCAATGAACTAACCAACTATCGACCCATCTCCATCCTCTCGTGTCTTTTCAAACTACTGGAGAAATGTATTTACATGCAACTAATAAAATATCTCACCAAAAATACCCTTCTTGCACTGGCAGACCATTTTCTTTCGGCACATAGCATCACTGCTCCTCTCCTTCACACACTGAACAAAGCCTTGGATTCCGGACTGCTTACAACAGTAATTCTATTAAGACTTATCAAAGCCTTTTAGCAGTGTCGCATCCCAAGTTACTTCAACTATCAATAGTAAGATGCCCTCAATTCACCCTCAAATGGTTCTCTTAACTTAGCTGATAGACAGCAATGTATTAAATGGCAAGGTAGCCTATCTTAATATCTAGTTAATAAAAAACTGAGTTCCTCAAGGGTCTATTCTTTGGCCTCTCAATATTTTCATAAATATGGATACTACCTCCCTTCAAGTACACTCATGCAATACTCAACTCATCTCTACCTCCAATAATCTCCAAAACCTACCAACATAACACAAAATGCCTTTAACATCCATAGAGACCTGGTTAAATGAAGCACAACTTCTACTCAACTAAAAAAAATCTAAGCTACTGCTACTCTCAACTGAACCAGTCTTACAAGACTTTACTCAAGGCAACAAAAATTGAAATAGCAACACATACCAAACTATAGCAACCGTGGGAATTGGTAGATGCCAGATAACTGTAGTTTCTGGTTGCTTAAGTTACCATTAAAAATAGGCCTGACTAATGCTGTACCACATACCATAACACTACATTGATTTGATTTTAATATTGAAATACAGTAATTAAAAGCCTGGCTGGGGGGGCAGGGGAGACCAAGTGCAACACATGAAAAGTGAATTGTTCACAATGTACATTTGACTTTTTTCCGGTTGCTTGCGTTTCAGTCAACAGAGTTTACTGCACTACAGACAACAAACTTGCCTTCAAACACATACAAAGTACACACAAAAAAAAAAAAAAAAAAAAAAAAAAAAAAAAAATCTAAAAAAGCTAAACTTGGCAAACGACAGACACAAACTTTACATGATTAAGCTACCAAAAAGCCACCTGCCAATAGCCTCCTGCTCCCATCCCTCTTATATGGGCCCCCCCATTTTCACCACCCCCCCCACCAGTTTCTTAAAAATAAACTCCAATCAAGCTATCATAAAACTGTCAAACTTGCAACTGGCATACCTTACCAATCACACCACTGTCAAGCCCTTAAGGAATTAAACTGGCTTGTATTCCAACACAACCTTGATTCCACTCAACTCACTCCAACTCATAAGAATTTACAAACCAGCTGCCCTGCAACCATATTCCCCATCCCGTAATCTGCGATCCACTAACAGCTTTTAACCACTATCAAACCCAAGAGCCAGTCAGAACATTCACTGCTGTGCCACTGCTAGGCTATGGAATGCCCTTCCCCCAGATACCACCATCAGACTCATTAAAAGCATTCAAACCATCAATATTTTCTCATTAGATCTGTTCCTGTGCCCAAAATTATATGCCACCATAAATTGTAAAAGTTTCTTTATTTTCTTCCCATCTCCCCAGCTTCTTTTTCTGTCTTCTTACCGACCTCATCACTAAGTATACTTTCTCTCTTCACTTTATCCACTATGCCAGCTTTTCTTACCTTTTGTCCAATACCCAAATGCCCTAACACCTCCTTACTTTTCTTTCCCTATTTACTGATGCACTACCTCCCCCTTCTCACAAAACCTTTACAATGTAACCGTTCCTATCTACATTATCAATTCAAAAGTTCTTCTGAATACACCTTGATAAATCATGAACATTTTTGACACTTTCTGCCTAGTATATGTATATAGCAACTCAGTCCATCATTGACATATGTATACAGTAACTATTCATTTTATTATCACCTGTTGTATTACTTAGCCTACATAATTTGTTTTGTGAAAATTGTTTAATACCTTTAACTATGCATATCTTTTAGTAGTGAAGCTCTTCACCCCAGGCCTCCACTGGAAAATGGCTTCCTGAACCAGTGGACTTCCCCAGCCAACAAAATGTCAATAAATTCCTTCTGAGTACTTAATAGTGCCCTTCTCCAAAATCAAGCCAGGACATACATAACTGGTAAGTTATCCATCCATCAAGTCTTAGCATTACCTATACTGGTAATTGTTAAGAGAAAAAGTTTTAGAACATACTGTTATTTGTCTCTTTCTCCCATCTAGCAAAATGAATATGCTATTTGCTGAAGCGTTGGTAAGAAAAGGTAATTAAACCATGTTCATTAAAGGTGGGCTTTATCTATGATAGATGTAGTTTGCTTATGAACTTGAACAACACCTGTTTTCTATACTTCTGAATAAGAGTTAATTTACAGAGGCAGGCTGTGGAAAATTCCAGCTATCACTGTTGAACTAAGTATTCTACACCAACTGTGGTTTTGAGGTAAACGTTCTACACTAACTGTGGTTTTGAGGTAAACATCCTACACTAGCTGTGGTTTTGAGGTAAAACATTCTTTTCTGAGGTAAATTGTGATCCTAGATGTTTTTCACAGCCAACTGTTAGAAATGTAACAAGAGCTATTTTGGCTAGTAACAGGAAAGTATAAAAGTTGATGTCAGTAACCAAGCTGATCAGATTGAGATCATTTTGGCCAACATGTTGCTGTAATCTGGTTAGCAGTTAATAAAGGAAATTTTCATCACCTGAGGCAGATGTGACTAGCTTGAATTTTTTCTTCTGACATTTTGGTCCTTTGGACCGGAAACCTCTACGAAGATATGGATCAGGCTGACAGAGACAGATTACCCGCGCAGGTGAGGGTTTCTTATCTTAAGATTCCCTCGACGGAAAGCCCTCCGACTGATCTGTCATTGGAAAGAGGCCGGCTGCTCTCTGATCCCTATCAGAGGGACAGTTTCCGAATCAAAAGGGGAAACTGAGTCTCATCTGGTTCAGGTAGGATGAAAAACAATTTTCTTTTAATTTAACCTTGTCGACAGGGGTTTTATATTTAGTTAAGGGTGGGTAGGAATAATTGTTAAGATTATTTTGTTAGGATCCCCGTTAAGATAGCCCCATTTTGTAATAAGCCCTGTAAAAATAATTTTGATGCAGTCCTAAAATAAGAAATCTAGGAAAACATGGGTTCAAGTTGCTGCAAGTGTGAGAGCGATGCCTGTTTAAATGTTGATGCTACGTATATGAAAAGTTTAAACAAAAATAATGTTAAATTTTTGAGAAAGTGGAAGTTGAAATATGGTTTTGATGGTACACTGTATAAGAATGCCTGTGCAAAATTGGTTACAGATTTGAAAAAGGATGCAGGAACTAGAACTAAAAAGCAGAGACAATTGGGATTTCCCCAAGCACAAAAATGGTTAAAAGCAAATAAACAAGCTATAAAAGAAAAACAGTGTCCGAAAGAGAGAAAATAAATCAAAAGGGATCACTGGTGCCAAGTGGAAAAGTAGCTTTATTTTAGATAAGGAGGATGAGCACACAGTTTGTGCAGTACAAAGGCAGGCAACCGCCCCACCGTATGGTGAAATTGCTGCTGCCGGGGGAACCTCCTCAATATCAGTCTAAAGATGTGGGATCTGTACAGCAGGGTGGGTTATTAGCTGCTCAAGAAAATGTTGTGACCCCTCCAATTTACCCACAAATTCCCGTAGTACCTAAAGTTGCTTTGCAAAAGGTAGACCAACCTATGCAGTTAAGGTCAGGACCAGAAGGGCAAGGACGTTGGGCTATTAAACTTTCTGACCATTCAGAAGCTCTTCCCTTAATACAAGTTGCAAACCCACAAGCAGGATATGTTGGACAAGAACCAACTATTTTAGTTTATCGTCCCTGGGCTAGAGGATATAAAACGAGCTACAGATGATATTCCTCATCCAAAGGTTAATTTTCAAAAGTTTTCTGAGGACATAGTTGGTATGCGCTTAAGTTATCATCTAAATGGTTTAGAAGTAGAACAAGTAGTGCGACAAATCTTAGGTCCAAATTGGCACTTAGTTTGTGGTACTTGGACATGTAAGGCAGATGACGGCACTACATTAAAGCACAATTCTGGGGTGTTAGATACGCGAGTCACTGATCTGTTAGAGAATTTCTGATAAGTGGCGTCCAAGAGCAGATTGGACAGTAATAAATCCGTGCATTCAAAATTATGATGAATCTGTAGATTATATTGTAAGACTGACAGAAGTGTTCAATAACCATTGTGGAATGATGTTTCCGCAGGATCAGACTAATGATAGTCCGTATGAACAGCAATTAAAGAATGCTTTCCTTAAAGGTTGTAAGGCTCCGATAAGTAGTTTTATTACTAAGCACATGGTAGGTCACAGAACATGTAGACTGCAACCTTTGTTTGAATATGCACGGCATGCTGAGCGACATTTTAATCTAAAAAAGAAAAAGAAAGTACAAGTGTTGGCAGTAGGGGATGATGGTGGGATATTCTTAGTACAGGACCAAAGGGGGCAAGGGCGCAGTGGTGGCCCGCAATGGGACACGTTAAATGAACCGGGTGGACATTCAGCCTATAGGGAAAGGTTAAAACGTGGAGAATGTTTTAAATGCGGTAGACGTGGGCACTTCGCTGCCGACTATGAAGAGTGGCAACATCCCCCACAGCTTACGAACAAAGGCTCCGCATGACTGTATGATAGTAAAGAAAGGCGCAATCTTCATTATGGGGATAGTAAAGAGGCAGACACCCTACGATGAATGTCAAAAACACTAATGGAAGGGTGGGATTGCGACTGAAGTCATAAACCTGGCAAATTTGGGTATTGCTATGCATCTAGATCAGAAACCCATGATAGAGTTTTTGGTTGAGGGACAGAAAGTGAAGTTTTTATGCGATTCAGGTGCATCGCGTACACTTTTGGTCCAGCAGTTCTGCCTCCGAACTGCAAAACAAATGAGTTTGCCCTTGTAAAAGCGGCAAACGGGAAAATTTATAAGGAACCACTGTCTCATCCTCTACTGTTCACAGATCCGCAAACAAACCAAACTGTTAGGTGTAGGGTAATTATATCAAAAGTTTGTCCAGTTAATTTGCTGGGAAGAGATTTGATGCATGTGTTAGGAATAGCAGCAATTCCCACACCTAAGGGTATTGAGGCAAAAAGGTTAGCGGATGGCTCAGAAGTACAGGGAGTACAAGACTTGTTTTACTGGTACAGCCTAGACTTGATTTCAGACGGCCCGGGGAGGGTTGATACAGAGTTGATCAATCTAGCTCTAAGTAAATCTAGGAGTGGGTCACCGCAGGTTGCGGCGCACTTACATTGTACAATGCTCTACAAGGCCCTTGGTCCGGATAAAGAATTTGAAAAAGAATTCTTTAAGCACAAGTGTGCAAGGATAATTTTGAATAACATGTTTTGGGATACGCAAGGTAATACAGCAGTAACCTGTACTTTGACTAAGGAAATGAGTTCTTTATATCGCTCAAGTTATAGACCGCATGTTTCAGTTACTAAAGCATTGGGTAGATTTGGAGAAACAGGTAACTATTTGGGACAATGTCTGAAAGTCAGTTAAAAGATCAACAGATCCAGGTACAAAGATTAAATTGGGTGACTTGGGCACGACCAAGCGTGCACTTCAGGGATGACCAAACAGAAAAGGCATGACAAATCCTCCTAACTCAAGAAAAAGATAGTGCGTTAAGTGCCTTGCCTGTAGATTTATGGTCAAAAGGTAAAGGAGATGTAGGATTAATAAAAACAGCAGGTGAAGTTTGTATAACTGCAAAGTCAGGTTTTAGACCTCGTAAGCACCAATATCCACTAAGTAAGCAAGCGGAGGAGGGAATTAAGCCAGCTATTGAACAGCTAAAACAGGTAGGAATTCTTGTTGAATGCCCAGATTCACCCTGCAATACTCTGTTGTTTCCTGTAAAGAAACTGGATGGGTCATGGAGGTTGGTTCAGGATTTACAAGCAGTTAATTCAGCTGTAATCCCAAGAGCATCGGTGGTCCCTGACCCCTATACACTACTTAATGATTTACTACCTCAGCATAGATATTTGTGTGTGTCATAGATATAAGCAATGCCTTTTTCTCCATACCACTACACAAGGAGAGTAGATTTTGATTTGCATTCACTTTTCCAAGGTAAAAGATACACATACACCAGATTGCCACAGGGTTATTGTGAGAGTCAGACAAAATTCGCACAAGAAATGGCTGCGAATTTAGCTCAGTTTGTTCCCCCAGAGGGAAGCCAGGTTCTGTTGTATGTAGATGACATTTTGTTGCCCTCACCCACGCAGAAAAGTTGTAAAAAAAGTATACCCTAGCCCTTCTTAGTTTTTTAGCTGAGCAAGGGACAAAGTAAATAAAGAGAAATTACAATTGTGGAAAGCACAAGTAAAGTACTTGGGTTATTTAATCTCGCAGGAAGGTAGACAATTGAAAAATAAAAAAAACAAGCAATTCTTAAAGCACCTATGCCTACGACTAAGCGGGAGATGATATTGTTTTTAGGTGCGACTAATTTTTGTAAAAGTTGGATTCCTAACTATGCTGAAAAAGTAGAGCCATTGACCGCACTGATCTATGACACTCCCATGGCAGCTAAAAGTAATATACAGTGGACAGATAAGGCAATACAAGCATTTAATAGAATTAAGCAATTGATAGCAGGATCCTCTGTTTTGGGTTTTCCGAACTATTCTAAGAAGTTTGTACAAATGGTTGACTATTCTAAGAAGTTTGTACAAATGGTTGATTGTAAGGGAGGATATATGACTTCGGTTCTGGTACAAGTACATGGGGATAAACAGAGACAGATAGCTTTTTATTCCTCTAGATTAGATCCTGTTGCAAGGGCATTGCCGCATTGTGTTCAAGCTGTAGTGGTAGCCGCCATGGCAGTGCAAGCCGCAGCATCATTAGTTTTGTTCCACCCATTAAAATTGCGAGTTCCACATTCAGTAGCTACTATACTTTTGCAAGATAAGATAACCTTTTTATCTCCTAGTCGGCATTTGTCGTGTATGACAGTGCTGCTGACAGCCACATATGACCATAAAAAGATGTACTACTCTTAATCCGGCGACACTTTTGCCGACTCCAGAAGAAGGTACTCCACACGTTTGTTTAGAGAGCATTCATAACAAAGTACTTCCCCGACCAGATTTAACGGATATTCCATTGGTAGACTCTGATCTTGTTTTGTTTGTAGATAGATCAGCAAAGAAAGAAACTGTAGAAAAAACACTAGTAGGATATGCAGTCACCACAAAAACTGAAGTTTTAAAAGCAAAAGGATGGTCAAATATTTATTCTGCCCAAGCAGCTAAGTTAGTGGCTTTGACTCGAGCTTGTACCTTAGGGGAGGGTAAAAAAGTGAATTTATACAGATAAGTCAGTATGCTTTCTCCACTGTGCATGTTTTCGCCCAACAATGGAAGAATAGAGGAATGGTTACTGCGACAGACAAACCAATAAATCAGAGATTTAATTTTACAGTTGTTAGATGCAGTGCAGTCAAATAGCGATATGTAAATGTTCCGCACATACCAATAGAAAAGATCCTGTCTCCAGGAAAAATGCCCTTGCTGATATGGCTGCAAAAAAGGCAGCTCAAAAAAATAATTTGCTTTTACATGACAATGATTTAGAGCCCGGACACCTCTTAGACTTAGAGACACTAAAAGTAATGCAAACACTTGACAACACAGAAGAAAAAATGTCGTTGGGTGAAATATGGTATTACCCAACAGGATGGGTTGTATAGGGCATCAGATGGCAAAATAGTATTACCCTCAAACCTTTTTAGGTATGCTGCATTGGTTGGCCATGGACCTGCCCATGTAGGAGTACAGACAATGGTTCAAATAGTGTCTAAGGTGTTTTGGTGTAAAGGCTTTTCAACTTATGCAAAGCAATTCTGTTTATCTTGTTTATTGTGTGCAAAGTATCATGCTCAGGGGGAGTTAAAAAAAAATCTCAGCAGGCATTCCCTACCCCTCCATATCCATTCCACACACTCTGTATGGACTTTATTGAGTTGACACCCTGAGAGGGAAAAAAGTTTTGTCTAGTCATAACTGATGCTTTTTCTAAGTGGGTAAAAGCTTTTCCAGTAAAGCATCCTGATGCACACACAGAAGCAAAGCTTTTGACAACAAAAATAATTCCCCAATTTGGTTTACCAAGGCGCATTTATAGTGATAATGGGTCTCATTTTGTTAACCAGATTGTGCAGAAGTTGGGTCAAGTGTTTCAAATTGATCTCAAGTACCATTGTGCTTACCATCCAGTCAGCTGGACTGGTGGAGAGACACAATGGTGTCAGAGTAAGCTCCGCAAACTGATGGCAGAAACACATAGATCCTGGACTGCGTGCCTTCCATTGGCACTCCTGTACATGCGAATCTCACCCTCCTACAAGGACTTGCACCATTTAAACCTTTGTTTGAGAGACCATAGACCATATTACGTCCCGCAGTGGCAAGGATTGTTGGCAGCGGAACGTGAGGGGGGGGTGAGGATCTGGCGGATTATATGAAGAAGCTGCTAAATGTCAAGTCTCTTGTAACCAATGACTCCTTTGCAGATTCTAGAAGTGAAACCTTGTTAAGCGTGGCACCCGGGGACTGGGTGTGGATCCGAATTGTGAAGAGAAAGAACTGGTCATCCCCCAGGTGGGAAGGCCCATATCAAGTACTTATCTCGACACCTATGGCTGTAAAGATCGCAGACAGGACTTTGTGGATTCATATCACTCACTGTAAAAAACTTAAAAAGACTTTTCCTTCTACCATTGATGCTGGTCAGACTCCATCGGACCCCTGAATGCAAAATCTGACTACAAAGGAAGGATGGCCATGTTCAACTGGTACTTGAACTGTCACGTGATGATGATTTTGGTGGCAAAAGTAAATATGTCCATACGAGAAGGAACAGTTGTGAGAGAAAAAGGAATGGTGGTGCTGCAAGCGCAAACAGGTGTTACTACTATGTTCAAGGTAAAACTTTGTGAAGGAATTTTGGACTGTGCTAAATGGAACAGTAATGATTTCCTGACTCTTGCAAAATACTTTGTGCAATAGAGACTGTGCATCCTGGTCAAATGTTTGGTGGTCAACAAATGTAAACGGATGGGAAACAAGTAGTGCAGTGATACCGGAAAAAAATAAGAGCAGGCAACAAAGAATAAAAATTGCGCATTTCCAAGGTACTGAAGTGATTACTATAACCATCGTGTCACCACAAGAAAGTGATTCAGGAGTTTATGGAATCAGAGTGTCTCTTCCAATTGGAACTGATCCTTTGGGGACCCTCCAACTTAGTGAAAAGCCTTAAAAATGCTACAAGTAAAGCAGATTTTGCCTTCACAGAGGAAGAACAGTTGTTACTCGAGACGGGATTCTTACACCATAATGAATGGTTATCTTGGGTTAGATATAATATCAGAGAGGCACATCGTGAGAACTGTGTTTCTTGTGCTGAAGGTAAACAGCAACTAGCGACAGTCCCATTGATGCAAGTTGAAGGTAATCAGACGCGTCTGTTAAAATTATTCTTCAACAAAACTGAAGATAAATGCAAAGATGAAACTCAGAGTTTTCCAGTCATAAGCAAAGTTGAGAAACCGCCCACAGCAATCTCTTATCCAGGCTCGTATATGTGCATTTCCAGAGACGGCACAGGAAAAAATTATGGCAATATGGAACAGTATTATTGCAATGTTACTGTAAATGGCAATGGAAATCCATTTCTGGAAAACCAAACTCATAGTTTGGCAGACGTATGGTGGTTATGTGGAGACAACAAACTCGGATCAAGGCTTACGATTCCCTGGAAGGGAACTTGTGCACTTGCAAAGTTGATTCTACCATTCTACATTTTCCCAGTTCCAGCAAGCAATTTCGTAAGAGAACCTGAAATAAAGTCGAGGTGGTTGAATAAGAAAAAGAGATAGGCACGGAAGCAATCCTTTGATAGCAGTGTCTACATCGATAGCATTGGCGTACCAAGAGGCGTGCCTGATGAATACAAAGCAATAAACCAAACAGCGGCTGGTTTTGCATCCATCTTTGTCTGGATTCAACCCAATAAAAATGTGGACTGGATCAACTACATTTACTATAACCAGCGGCGTCTTTTAAACTATACCAAAGATGCATTAAAAAGTATTGCTGAAAAACTGGAGGCCACTTCGCAGGTGGCATGGCAGAATCGAATTGCGTTGGATATGCTCTTGGCCAAAGAAGGAGGAGTTTGCAGGATGTTTGGGACTTTGTTGTACATGTATCCCGAATAACACTGCCCCTGATGGGAGCAGCACTCGAGCTTTAAAAGGTTTGGAGAGGTTATCCGAAGAATTGGCAGAAAACTCTGGGGTAAATAATCCCTTCACAGACTTTCTACAAGCATGGTTTGGAAAACGGAGTCATCTCATCAGCAGTTTCCTGGTGTCTGGAGTCGCTGTGGCTATCGTGGTGGTATGTGGTTGCTGTTGTATACCCTGCATCAGAGGTCTTCTACAAAGACTGGTTGATACTGCTGTTACGAAGACGATGTACCAGCAGTTGCAACAGACTGGTGAAAGTGAATACATTGAAATGTGACAATTGTAAATGTTTTAAAGTTTAAAAGTTTGTCTTGCAAATGAAGTAATGTATGCAAAGAAAAACTAGTTTTTACCATATATTGCTGAAATAAAAAGACAAAAGTGTTTTGAGGGGGGAAATGTTAAGAGAAAAAGTTTTAAAACATACTGTTATTTGTCTCCTTCTTCCATCTAGCAAAATGAATGAATATGCTATTTGCTGAAGCGTTGGTAAGAAAAGGTCATTAAACCATGTTTATTAAAGATGGGCTTTATCTATGATAGATGTAGTTTGCTTATGAACTTGAATAAAACCCGTTTTCTATACTTCTGAATAAGAGTTAATTTACAGAGGCAGGCTGTGGAAAATTCCAGCTATCACTGTTGAACTAAGTATTTTACACTAAATGTGGTTTTGAGGTAAACGTTCTACACTAACTGTGGTTTTGAGGTAAACATCCTACACTAGCTGTGGTTTTGAGGTAAAACATTCTTTTCTGAGGTAAATTGTGATCCTAGATGTTTTTCATAGCCAACTGTCAACTGTTAGAAATGTAACAAGAGCTATTTTGGCTAGTAACAGGAAAGTATAAAAGTTGATGTCAGTAACCAAGCTGATCAGAATGAGATCATCTTGGCCAACATGTTGCTGTAATCTGGTTAGCAGTTAAAGGAAATTTATCACCCGAGGCAGATGTGACTCGATTGAATTTTTTCTTCTGACAGTAACTTACTACTTACATTGGGAATATGAAGAGTTGGGCACCTATCCTTCAATAGTCTAACTGCTGCACTTTTAGGCCCCACAGTATAGGGGTTTGCAATGTCACCGGCTTTGCCAAGAAATAAGTCAAACAGGAATGAGTCTCGTGTCCCAAAAAGCAAAATGAAGTCACCTCATAGCAGCCAACAGACTATCAAGTATAAGGAGAGTTGTACTGATCAAGATAGTTTAAGCACTTAAGGCCATTAGGTTTTTCAAGAAACTATTAGGGCCTCTCCACTTGAGATCTGCTTGTATTTGTACATGCCAAAGGGACTGATGTACTAGATGATGGGTCCAATAAGGAAACAGCACTGTAGTAAGAGGACTTTGCATTTTGAAGATATTCCCTTCGAAATTAACCGAGCCAGACAAGAAATCCTGAGCGTGCTGTCCACAAATACCCAGGTGTCTTATGAGAACATCTGTTTAAACAGGAGTACCACTAATCAAAAAGTGGTTTCGGCTTTGAGTCAAGTACAGACATGCCTTTAACTGTTTACATTTAGCTTGAGACCATTATCAGTACACTCAGCATCAGGCACATGCATATCCCAGCCCCCCTTTTTCAAGTAGTTCAGTATTGGTGGGTAATAGTGCCCAGCTTGCACTTAGCAACAACCACCCTTCAGGGGATCATGACTTGGTTGACTTCAAAATTAATGTCTAACAAAAGGACCCAGCAACCATCCCTGCAGTACCTCCACTACATGCAATTCTATACTCAGAATGTACCAGTAACTTTCACTACCCAAGACATATTAAGACAACCAGTTTGCAACCCAGTAGACATCCTAGACAGAGTACACAAATGCAAGATGCAAAGCACAGACTTTCCTTACAAATACACAGAAATAAAATGCACGAAGAAATAAAACACCTCAAAACCAGAAAAAAGCAGCATAGAAAACCATGTTGATGCAAAAAGAAAACCCAACTTTAGTAGATAAGGATGGACAACTCCTTTAACCATTAGCCCTTCCAGACAAGTAGAATAAGTGGATCAATAAATTCATTGACAAACTGAACAAATCACTAGGCTATTCTTTAATGAGGCCACAACATAAGGGTGGCGGTGAAAAATTATGGGCTGCAAAAAACAGTTCACACAAGCCTAGCAAATCAAACTGGAGACTAATAGCCAAACATTTTTAATTAAAACCCATCAAAAACTTAGAAGCTGCTTGTCCAACACTAGATATCCTATTCCTCAATCTCTCCACCTCATACTGCAACCCCCCCCCCACCCATTACTCCATCTACCTCCACAGAATAAATGGGGAAAAGTTGAACAGCACCTCAAAATTTTCCTTAGGGTCCATGCAGCCTTCTTTCTTCTTATACTACAAGATAAAAGTTAAAGCCAGGCCTTTAGAAAATAAAAAATTAAGTTTTATCTGTAAAACACACATGAACTGGTTCCACAACACCCATATTTATACAAACCAATATTTAGGTGCAAGGATTAAAGAATTGCTACCACCGTGAAGGTGAGTGGGAAGCGACTAAACGAAAGATACAAAAACTGAGAAAATGGAAGCTCTTGACAATGGATGGGGATAGAAAGAAACTAGCAATAAAAATATTATCCTCTAGTTTTATACACATTGAGCATATATTTTACAATTACAAGAAGCTGTAAGCAATTGAGAAAAAAAATTATTTGGAAGAGGAAGAGTTTGTGTAATAAACTGATCGCCCCCTAAGAACAAGGTAGTTTAGGATTACCTAATTTGAAGAATATTAGAACTCCCAATTTAATAATCGTATATAACAAGCAGAAAGTGACAAAAGTGTAAAGGGATGAAAAAATTGAAGCGAGATGAAGAAATGAGCAGAATTTTGTATACAGGTCCTTATTGAGAAAAAAAAAATATGTAATGAAGCCAAAGGTATGGAGAAGTGTGGCTTGCAGACATTTTATTGTTAAAATCTCAGTAAAGAAATAACACAACTCCATTTTACACATGGTTTCTGGGAGTCACATCAACAGTTATCTAGAACTAATGTTCACACCATCGAATGGCCATAAATACACAGTGTGTGGATAAAATCAGACTAAAAACTTCACCAAGGCAACTACACCATAGCATACAATAAAGCCCTGTACAATCACTTGCATAAGTGTATAAACTTGGCTGTACCAAACAGATTAAAAGCCAGAGCCCCAAGTAAAATCAAGCCGCCATGGTGGACTTCCAGCATCAATGAACTCTACAATAAATGCAAAGAGTTGTTGTCCAAGACAACAAAGACAAGGACCCAACAATGGAAAAGCACCCTCAGCTTTGACAGGCAAATAGGACAAGCACTACCAAAGATAACCATAAGGCCTTTATGTATGTAACCTAAAGGGCAGGACCCAAGCAAGTGCAGAACTGGTGGCATCACATACACTGACCCCACAGCAATAGCAAACCTGCTAGCAGATAGGTTTGGCATAGATTTCATTCCCTTATCCCTCCTAACTTACAGCAAACCCTCCACCACAACCCCCCTACCTTACATATTTGAAGAGCAGGTCCTCAAAGACCTGTCAAAGGCAAAGAACACAGCCTCTATGAGACCAGATGACATGCCTTCTAAACAGGCTAAAACATGAACTAAAATCACCACCAAGTACCCTTTTCAATCAATCATAGGGTAACCCACAGGCTTTGTTCCTGCAGAATGGAGAACAGCTACAGTTATTCCCCTCCACAAATGTGGCCTAGCAACAGACCCAGGGAATTACAGACCCACAAGCCTGACCAGCCTCATCAGTAAGGCCATCATTATGGACCTCACAGACATAGGTGACCTCCACACCGTGGGCTGTACCCCAACCCAGCTTCATGAAGGGCATATCCTCCATTAAATCCAGTGGATTTCTTTGAAAATGTGACAAGTCTGTGCACACAGCATACCTTGACTTGGCAAAGGCTTTCGACACAATCCCACATTCAGGCATTACAGATGAACCGAACGTAAACCCCTTTGTTGTAAGATGGGGTGCCAATTGGCTCAAACAACACACACTATCAAAGTGGATGACTCCATATCAACCATCAGACCTTTTACCAGTGCTGTGCCACAGGGGTCAGTGCTAGCTCCCTTACAGTTTGGTATATACTTCTCAGAAATTCAGGTCAAAACTAAAGGGTTGTGGCTGCCCAAGTATGCAGACGACTGCAAACTAGGTGCAATCACTAAATCCCCAAATTATGTCATTTGAGTCATACGACTCCAAAAGGGTCTCACACAGACCAACTAGTTTAATTAGCCACAGTCTCAAACTGAATTCATTATCATTCCCTTTGGCACAAACAATGTCCCTTTACACTATCAAATCATTAATATCCTAAGCACCCATGAAGTGGTAAGGGACCTGGTATCACAGGCTGACTGCAACTTTAACTTCAACCACCAGGTACTTTCCACATAGCTCAAAGCCATTGCCTTGCAAGAAAAGAAGTTGCAACCCCCTATACTCAGCACTTATCCAGCCCATAATTAAGTATAATGCCCACTCGGTATGTACAGTACTAAGCACCTACGGTATATTAGAGAAGTACCTCACAGGACGCGCAGTAGCAAATCCTGCCCCAACCACACCTCCATGCCGAAAATTCCTGGAGGCGTGTGGAATCTGGTGAATATTCATTCCTGTGCCAAAATGAACACCGATGAATGGGTTCTGTTGACGCAACGAGAGCACAGGAGTTAAGTATACATTTCTTTTACTTTGAAACATTTCAATCAGGCAGAGGTTATACATGTATCAGCCCTAGGGCCTATACAAGCCTAGCCATAACAATTCCCTGGCTATATCTTCCCACACTATTTACTTCCCTGGACCCCTGTCTAGCAGGGTAACTGACATGATCCCTGGGGTGAATTTCCTTTCTCCCATCCAGTCATCAAGGTTCTTTTTGAAGAGGGCCAGAGAGGCACTCTGACATGTATGGGCAATCTATCCAGACTCTGGGGAGTGTCTGGGTCAGGAACCTATCCCTCCAGCATGTTTTGTTTGTTGTGATGACAAGGTTTAGATCCCTGTTGCGTGTGGCTCTGAGGGATTGGGATTTCTTTAAATGTAGCATGTCCAACAGCTCTGGATTTGACATGGCCTTGTATGTTAAGCAGAGATCACCTCTGAGTAGATGATATGAAACAGAGTATAGCTGGAGTTTTTTAAGGCGGTCAGCATAGGGCATCTGCTTTAGGCCTGTGATTCTTTGTGAGGTATTTCTGCAGCCTTTCCAGTTGTTGCAGATGTCTTGAGAGGTACATACCAAACGGGGCGTGGTATTATATAATGGGTCCAATGAGGGATGAGTACAGTGGGACAATGACCTCCTTTTTTATGGATGAAAAGCCCTTAGTGATGAGGTGTGCCACATAGAAGGATTTCCTGACTGTTGTGGTGATGTGGTTATCGAAGTCGAGACCACTGTCCACCTGGGTCCCCAAGTCTCTGATCACACTTTTGGTGTTTAGTGTGCTGCCACCTATATGGTAATTCACAGATGCACGTTTTTTCCCAAAGGGGATAACTTGTACACTTCTTGGCATTGAGCTTGAGCCCATGGCTCTGGCATCAAGCATCTGTTTCTGTAAGGTCCTTTTGTAGAGTATCCACATCATTTGGGGATTCAATAATGGCTCCCAGTATGCAGTCATCTGCAAACTTTGTTAGCCTGTACTTCAGAGAAGTAGATGCCAAACAAGAGCGGTCCCAGGACTGAACCCTGAAGTACTCCACTTGTCTGGAGCTGGATTTGGGGTCTGCTACCTTTACAGAGCTGGATTTGGGGTCTGCTACCTTTACAGTGTGGGTTCTATCAGTAAGCCAGTTAGCAACCCATTGGGTGACGTAGGGATTAATGCCCAGTTTAATAAGTTTATCTATGATTCCAGAGTGGGGGATGGTGTTGAAGGCCTTGGCAAGGTCTAGATAGGCTGTGTGGACCACCTTACCATTGTCCATGGCTCTGGAGACTGATTCGAAGAAGTCAATCAGGTTCAGGAGACAAGACCGGCCCTTCACGAACCCAAACTGGGTGGGGTCCAGTGTTTGAAGGTTGCCAATGTCTTTGTTTACAAGTTCCATATTATTACGCTCCATGGCCTTGCAGATAAGGCTTGTCAGACTGATGGGACGGTAGTTTCCAGGATCCACGGTGGATCCCCCTTGTGGAGTGGGATAACTGTAGCTGTGCGCCACTCAGTGGTTACGAAACCTGAGGTGAGGCTATGATTAAACATGACACTTAGGTGAGGTGCCAGCTCATATTGTAGTTCATGTAGTACACAGCCCGGGATGTCATGTAATCCCATGGATGCTGTATTCTTAGCTTTGGAGAGTGCGTTTTTTACCTGTGTGGCCATTATTACTGGAATTTGGCAATCTTCTGGTATTGAGATGGGCCATTTAGGGGGTGAGGGGGTGAAGTTGGCACTGAATCAATTTGCCAGGATATTGGCAATATCTTTGGGATCATTATATTTAAATGCCATTCTGTTTTAGCTCAGAGCAGATCTGAGCATTGCCATTTAGATTCTTGACATAGTTATAGAATGCCTTGTGGCTGTCTTTGGAAACTTTGGCAATTTTATTTTACCTCAAAACAGTCGCTAAACTATACTGACTTACATTTTACCGGCTGAATATGTTTTAAGATGGTAGCAGCACTGTTACACAGCACTTGTTCAGTGCTCAACTTTCACCTGTCCTTAAGGCATCCACATTTGTAAAAGTGTGTGTCTCCCCCGAAGAGTAAAAGTTATTACTTCCTGTTTAACTGTGCTACAGGCTCATTCACCAATGGCTGCTTTACAGGGTTGCAGTTAGAGTGTGTGAATATTAAGTAGTCAGTAATAAATACATGACTTGACATGCAAATTAGCATGCCTGCCAGTCATCGGGCATTTCCACACCCATGTTCCCCGTCAGTCACTAACACCACACCCATACCTGCGCAGAACTAAGAGAGAGGTACTTCTCTAATATTAAGCCACACCTACAGCAATTAATGAGACCTGAGTTTGTTAAAAAAAAAAAAAAAAATTGATAAAGGGCCTCTAGCATTTGCCTTACATGTACCAACTAAAATCCGTCACTATACTCCATATGTACAGACTTCTCAGGAATACTTATACCTGGCCTACAGAGCAACCCAAGACCCAAACCTAATGAACTTAACACATTTCCATAAGTCAAATGGGTCTAGGGCTACCTGTTCCAGGGACTTGGATATGGCCTGCGACTTGAATAAGACATGCTTGATGGACAGACATTTCCCAACGACTACCATTCCTTTGGAACAGGCTACCAGTTCATGTAAAAACTGGTAACTATAACACTGGTCTAGAGGAACATGGATGAGTAGACGGGGCACCATAAATTTTTTACCAGGGAAAGCGCCCACAACCCTCCTGGCCATGGGCAGTCATCACAAACTGTTATTTTAATATAAACTAGCACTTCTATAGTATTACATTGGGTTGAAATAGCTAGGGTTAAAATGACCTCCGGGTCGATAACCTAGTAATCATATGAATTACACAAACAAAAAGCACCTATAAAGGTGCGCCTACACACAAACTGCTACAACTCTATTTATTTATTTATTTATTTAACATTTGTTGACCGGGCTAGTCTAGCTGGATATATGTCCATTTTCAGTAGAGGCCCGGGGAGAAAAGCTCCACACAAAACATAAAAGAACAGACTTGTTAATAAAAACTTACAATAAAATAGAAATAAACATCAACTTGTTAATAAAATCAACATATGTTCTGGAACTCAAACAGTTAGAGATCATACATAAGTTAGATCAGATTCACAATAATTTTACCTAGCACATAAAAGGATGTACAATGTCGCAATTGCAATAGTGAATAAAGGTTTAAGTTTCTAAAAACTGAAACTGCTCTTTTTAATATTACCAGCCAAGACACATTCGATTAGTATCAATGCAGATACGTACGCTTACATATAACACAATATCACATTTATATTGTAAATATATAAACTCGCTTATTACTTTTAAGCACAATAACTGCAGAGCGTTTGGGGGAGGGGGAACAATTATTAACTGCACTATTTACACTACACACGCGTTTGGTAGAGGAGAAACCATTAAATAAACATGTTAGCTTTCTGAAATATTGCATACAATATGCATAAGAAACTTAAAACGCATACATACTCTGGCTAACTTAATAGGCTGCACGCGGCTAGCGTCCATCTTTTGAGATCAAAATAGCAAAAGGAATCACGTGATGAAACGACGCAAGTTTTATACTCAATCCTGTCGCGTAGTTATAGCCTCAGTGTATGACGCATATACAATTGCGTTTAAACTACTTAACATTTGCTGTGGAAAAAATTATTAGTATTCTTTTTATAATATAAATAATAACAGTATGCATTCTAATAACTTAATAGAACATTTATGCTTTCATTTTTAAAATAACATGTAATAGTTTAATAAATGAGATTCTTCACACATGAGATAACGTTTAGATGGTGTGAAGCGTATCAATAAAACTGCCGAGCACAGCTTCCCCATAATGCACAGAGAAAGTAGATGTCATTGCCCTTGACAACAAAAATGGCTACAGCTACAAAAATCATTCAGAAACTACGAAACTGGGTTTCAGGGGTATGTGTCTACCTAGTAATAGTCAATACTATGCGGTATTTAGTCACTTGACTGGTATAGTGTAGTTTATTATGTAGAGTTGCATATTTAGTTTTCATGATATTCTAACTACGACTTTTGAGGTAGTGTTGAATGAAGTAGGTGCAGTAGCAAGACTTGTCCCAAGGGTGAGTTACAATCCAAAGGTTGATGTCTACTTAAATATAGACATTTGGGTGTTTTTATCCACCCCACCCCCCCCCCCAAAAAAAAATTTTTTTTTTTTTAACTTTGGCTTACACGTAAACTTTTAGTATGAGCTTGTTTTCTGTGATTAGTATCTTGTTTGTTTATTTTTTGAGGAAGGCTAGGGATGTGGTACAGTGCAGTAGTCGGATACCCTATGTAATGTGAGAAGACAACGTTATATGCAATCGTTTTGTTCTGATAATTTACGTTTACTGTAATTGGTATGTAGTCAGATATATCTGCAGTGTCAGTTTATTACATAGATATAAAATCTGGAAACATTAAAAGTGCATTGCATGCAGTTATTTCTTTCTGAATTAAGTTAAGCATTTCCTGTGATGTAGGAACTGCTGCGGTAAATACAAGCATTGCGAGTTTAATAACAAACTATAAAGACATGCTGTTCTGGTACCGTTAGAGTTAGGTCAAATGTAAACGAGGAAGTATGTCAGAAAAACGTGAGTAGACTACCTCCCCAAACGGGTTAATCATTGTAAAATAAATGGGAGTAACTTCAGCGTTACATACAGGTACTCTTCTTGGTTAACATTTAGGTCTGGCTAGTGACTGAAAAGCACCAAGAGCTGTGAAAAACTTGAAGGACTTGTTAAGATGTAGTAGCACTTCAAAAATGGCTCTTAAATTAATGTTTATATATTTTGTGTACCACGTTTTTTTTTTTTTTCTTAAGAGTTGATTCGGGTTGTTAATCCATCACTTGGCATGTTAAGACTGGGCTTTCTGTGGTGCATCCCATGATGGAGTGGTTAGTCTGCCAACATACAGAATTTCACAATACCTATCCAATGTAAATTGTTTGGAGAATAGTATTCTTACACCAACTACACAGCTTATAGGTTCATAGGAGGTTGCTAGGCTAACGTCTCTAGAGTCCTTACAAGCCTAGCCATGTTTATCCCGAGTTGCCCCAGTTGTCGGCAGTTAGGTGCTTGAAGTTCGCAGAGGTAAGAATCTATGGTAGTTAATAATACTGACTTTTGTTGTCTGAGGGACATGGGTATGACCCCAAGGTGAATTTGCAGTTAGCCATCCAGTGATCTAGGTTGCATTTGAAGAGGGTCAGGGAGGGGCCCAGTTTCTCATGAACTGGATAATTTTTTTTCCAGGGAAGTGTCAGTCTCTGAGAGATGTATCTATGTCTCCAGCATGACCTGCCTCATGTCAGAGGCTAGGATAAGATCCCTGGAGCGAGTGACCCTCCTGCAGTTTGATTTACAAGTGTCTAGCATTTACATCGGGGCCAGGTCAGAAACTGCCCTGTAAGCCAAGTACAGGTCACCCTTACCAACCTATCGAAGATAGAATACAGTAACAGGGCACTCAGTCTTTCCATGTAGGATTTGTTTTGTGTACCCTGTAATTTATTGGTGAGAAACCTGTCTGGGCTCTCCAATATTTGCAGGTGTCTAGTGAGGTGCATGCAAAAGGGAGCACTGCACTCAATTATTGGTCTGTTGAGGGCCAAGTATAATGGAATTTTACCATTCTTAGATCTAGATGCAATGCCTTTACTTATAAGATGTGTTACATAGAAGGATTTCCATACTGCTGTGGATATGTGGTAGTCAAAGTTCAGATTGCTGTCAACCTGAGTGCCCAGATTACATACCATAGGGTCTACATTTGGGGGGGGGGGGGTGCTGCCTGTAATGTAATTAGCAGGGATGTCAGCTTTCTCAAAGGGAATAATGTATATATTTTTTTCATATTTGCCTTTAATTCATGGCTTTGGCATCAATCATTTGTCTGCATTAACCCTGTCTGTAGTATATTAACATTGTTGGGGGACTCTCTGTGATTGCTCCCATTTTGCAGCCATCAGCGAATTTGGTCAGCTGCAAGCCATCCAAGTTTTGCGTTTATTTCTGAGAAATAAATTACAGACAGTAAGGGACCCAACACCGAATCCTGAGGTATGCCACTAAGCAGAGATCGAAGTAGGCGATATGAGACCGAGAATAGTTGGAATTTTTTGAGCCTGTCCATATAGGGCAAGTGTTTAAGGCCTAGGATCCTCTTTGTGAGGTACTTTTGCAGCCTCTCCAGTTGTTGCAGGTGTCTAGTGAGGTACATGCCAAATGGGGCTTTGTACTCGATGATTGGCCTAACGAGGGAAGAGTAGAGGGAGACCATGACCTCTTTCTTCCTGGATGCAAAACCCTTAGTAATGAGATGTGCCACCTAGAGGGACATTATGACAACAGTGGCAGTGTGGTGGTCAAAAGAGAGGTTGCTGTCAACCTGTGTTCCCAGATCTCTTATAATGCCTTCTGTGTTCAGTGGACTACAATCGATGTGGTAGTTCATGGGAACTGGGTTTTTCCCAAAGGAGATGACGACACACTTTTTGGCATTAAGCTTAAGGCCATGGTCGCTGGTTTCGGTGAGTCCTTTCTGTAGGATGCCAACATCACTTGGGGAGTTAATAATGGTTCCCGACTTGCAATCGTCCACAAACTTTGCCAGCCAGAGTCCCTTCATATTGGACTGGACTTCTGAGAAGTAGATACCAAGCAGGAGAGGACCCAGGACTGATCCCCTGTGGGACTCCACTTGTGACTAGTCAGCAGTCTGACTTGGAGTCAGCTACTTTCACACTGTGAGTTCTATCTGTGAGCCAGTTTGCAACCCACCTAGTGATATAGGGGTTGATGCCTAGCTTAGTGAGTTTTTCTGTGATTCCTGAGTGGGGAATGGTGTCAGAGGCCTTGGCCAGATCAAGGTAGGCTGTATGAACCACCTTGCCTTCATCCACAGCTCTGGTGACTGACTCAAAGAAGTCGACCAGGTTGAGCAGGCGTGATCTACCCTTCACAAAACCAAACTGTGTGGGATCCAGAGTTTGGAGATTTCCTATATCCTTATTAGGTCCATGGTGATGCATTCCATAGCTTTGCATATCAGACTTGTCAGTCTAATGGGGCTATAGGTCCCATGGTCTGTAGTCGCTCCTCCTTTGTGAAGAGGGATGACTATAGCAGTGACCATTCAGTAGGGACAAAGCCCGAGGTGAGACTGTGAACTGGGTACACAGGTGAGGCAGGTGAGGTGCCAGTTCTCTCTACATCATGTAGAACACAGCCAGGAATATTGTCAGGTCCCATAGAAGCTGTATTCTTGGCCTTGGACAGTGCAATTTTAACCTGTGCAGCAGTAATACTGGATGCCTGGCAATCTACTGGTACTGTGATTAGTCCTTTGGGTGGGGGGGGGGTTGCACTTAATCTGTCAGCCAATATATTGGCAATATCTGTTGGCTCGATATAGGAGGTAACATTGTGCAGTAGTTCCGAGCAAATCTGGGTATTGCCATGGAGGCCCCTTACATAAATATAGAAGGCCTTGTGGTTGTCTTTACTGTCTGCTGCAATTTTGATAGCTAGCTTTAGAGGGTTTGATGAGGGATCTCAACTTTTTGTTGAGACTGATAAGGGAGTTTTTCCAGTCTTGGGGCTTCACCTTATTCAGTATCAGTTTCCTCCTTCTGTTGTAGAGTTTGTTTATGGCAGGGGACCACCAGATTGGCTTCCTTTTTTGGTGGAGAGCATCTTTGTTCTATTGGGTATGGTGAGATCCATGCATTTGTGTATGTGTTTGTACAGTGCATTGGTGTATGATTCGGCGGTCATGCAACTATTCTCCATTTGCATAGGTGCCATGAAGTTAGCCACCCCTGTTTTTAGGAGCCCAAAGTTAGCTTTGGAGAAGTTTTTCATGGTAGTTACCGTTGTGGGAGGGTGATTTAGTTTGTGGTTGGATCGCACCATGGAGGAGTTGACTATTGGTGTAGAGCAACGGTTGCCCATGTTACTAATGACAAGGTCAAGGATGTTGCTACCTCTAGTGGGGGTAAAAACGAGCTGGTCCAGGGCATTGGAATTAATGAATTTCAGGAAACTTTGGGCAAGTGTATTGGTGCATGAGTAGTTTTCCCAGTTAATGGAGGGGTAGTTCAAGTTGCCCAGTATGAGTGTGTTTGGTTGGGCCCTAATATTCTCCAGGATGCTTAGGAATGTTGAGTGAGTGTCTTTGGACATGGTTGGGGACCTATAACAGGCTGAATCGCTGTCTTACCCAATGTTAGCTGTATCTGATGCATTATGTTGGGCTACCAGTCTGGAGGTGTGCGCATCCTTTATGAATACAGAAACACCACCACCTTTGCATTTTGAGATTTAGACTTCTAGCATTGAGAAAGCAGAATGACCCTCGGATTGCATTTGTTTGTAGCTGTTATGGTGGTAATTTGGTCTTTGGAACACTGTCTAAAAAGGCATTATAGGGGTGGCAAGAGCCTTGGCCAGTATCCAGAAGCCCAGGGGTGACAGATGCAGGCCATCTCTGGCAAAGCATCGAGGTCTGTCAATCATGTCATCTCAGGCAGACAGATACTGGATCCCCTTAGAATGACACCAGAAACTTAGCCAACTGTTGAAATCAGTCATTTTCTGCTTGTACTATGGTATCATTCTGGGTGATGGTAGGATGCTTCTCAGGGCTGGGGTCGTACCCACCTGGGCTACATAATCCGAGAACTCCTCCATGTCTCTTTTCATGTAGCCCAGGGAGGTACGTCTCGGGTCATTCACACACACATGAACAATAACAGCGTCATATTTGTACTTGTTGAGGGACCTGAGTGCGTGTGTTATGTGGCTGATCCTAGCACTTGACAGGCAGCTGACTGTTACTTTCACCTTATTTAGCCTAGTGAGTGGGACATCAGTGTGCCCCATTATCGAGTCACTTATGACTAGTGTGCTGGGCATGCTGTTTAGCCATGGGGGCTTTGGTTGAGTGGTACACTGTTCATGAGAGTTGTCTCGTGATTAGTGTGTTGTAGTGGTAGAGTGCGTTTTCTGCCTTGGAGGTCTCTGCTGTTTCGGTAGGTTTTTATTGAGAGCCTCTGTGAAGGTGGGTGTGTGGTTTGTGTTTTTATGTGAAGGCAGTGCTGGTGTGTGTTCTTGAGGGCTATGTGTTCCATGGGGTGTGGTGCAAGTGTTGACCTCCTCTTGACCAGCTATTCTGGTCTTGGCTGGAGAGTGCATGCCTTCCAGTTTGGATATACAAGTGCATCTCTCGCAAGTCTGAGTGTTGGGAGGTAAGAGGAGAGGGTTGTCAGTGTAGATGAGGCAGTTGCTACATTGCCTCTGGATGCCCAAGTTCACCAGGTTAACAGGAGAAAGCACAGGGAACTGACCTACATTTAGACTTTATATAATTTGCCAACTCTTGTCAGCAAGCTGTTATATCCAACACCTGCATTTAGATGCAGCTGTGCAGTATTTCAGCAACACTTTCCTTACCATACTTAACATTGCCCCACTAGGAAAGTGCGCACTAAAGCCAAGCCCCTTCCATGGCTAACCAAAAGAGACCAAAATGCTAATGAAGCACAAGGATAAAGCCTTGTCAGCTTATCACACATCCAAAGATAAAACTGACTTCTTAACTTATCAACAGCTAACAAACCTAACAAAGAAACAGATCAAACAAACTTACGTCCTGTCCTGTCAAGGGAAACACCAAAATAATCCCCCAAAAATTCTGGCAATCCCATCAACCACCTCCTAAACCCCGGTTGTATCCTAACCTCTCTCCCAGCCACCTCAAACAACTTGGACCCTACTTCAACACAATTCAACTCTCACTTCATAAATACTGTCATCTCCTTACTAGACGACCAACCTATTCAACCTCTCACTGTCTTAACCCCCTCACTTTCTCATCCATACAAACTAACTACATAAAGAATATGTTTAACTAAACGTAAACCCTGCTGTGTTGCTGCAGACAAACTTCCAAATGAATTTCTAAAAATTGCCGCTCATCAGTTGCCTACCCAATATCAATTTTGATTAATTGCTCTCTTACAGAACAATATGTTCCACTTCTATGTAAAATATCCCACATCATACCCCTCTACAAAAGGTGGACCCTCCAAAGAACTAGTTAACTATTGCACCATAGCCATTCTCTCTCCTGTGGGGAAAAAATCCTTGAAAAATGCATCCACAAGCAACTCATTAACTATCTCCTTAGGAATAATCTACTTTCCAGTTCTCAGCATAGCTTTAGACCTAAACATAGTACCAGCACTACCCTAATAACATTCACTAACACTATTCATCATCACATGAACAAAGGCCAGCTTGTCTCGCCCATCTTTCTTGATATGTCCAAAGCTTTTGACACTGTATTCCACTAGCTACTACTTAATATAACTGCCCTCCCATGGCCTCATCCAATCAGCACTTACTTGGTTCCATAGCTGTCTTTCTAATCGGCAACAGGCTGCAAAATGGGAAAACTCACCCCCCCCCCATACTCCCCATTTCAGTGGGTATACCCCAAGGTTCTATACTTGGTCCACTTCACTTTATCATGTTTACAAACAACCTCAGCTCTGCTACTCAAGTAGCATCCATAGTTCAGTACGCAGATGATGCTACACTTACCTGTTCAGCCACCTCACCCCAGGAACTCCAACTAAAAATGCAATTAGCTTTTCAGGACACTGAAAAATACCTCTCCCAACAACAACTCATTCTGAACCCCAACAAAACAAAGATTATAGTTTTCAATAATAATAAAAAAAAAAACTTGAACCTTCCCATCCCCGACTCACAATCATCACTGCAAATGGCACCAAAATAGTATCCACTAGCCACACTAAACTTTTAGGTGTTAGTCTAAAATTTGATAAACCTATTGCAGTCAAATTCCACATCAAGCTAGGCACCCTGTACAGGGCCAAACCATTCCTAACTCCAAAAATCAGACTTGCCACAACACGCTCATACCTGCTATCCTCCCTCCTGTATGGCTCCTTAATATTCCCAAACCTTTGAAAGTCAGACCTCAACAACCTAGAATTATGCTACAATAAGATTGCAAAATATGCTACTAACCAACCACACAGATTTCACCGCTGCTCTGCTCTCATACAGTTAAACTGGTAGGAACTCTCCAACTTTTTATCACTACATCAACTAACCTTGGCCCACAAGATAACCATTCAACTTAGCAACTGCCCTGCTATTTCCAGCTTGGTCCAATCCAATACCAATCTCGGATCTCTCAGACCTTCTAACAGACTTTTGCTAAAGGTTTCTAACTCACAACTTTCATGGGGACTCGCTCTATTTGCACAAAATATCCAGAATCTGGGACACTCTTGAAGAGACCATAGCAAAAATCCCTAACCACCATCTGTTCAAACTTCTCCTATAGGAACCCCTTGCTAATCGCTGGCTGTGCTCTTGCCACTCTCCAGGCTAATTTCTTTCCCATGCCCTTTACTTATAACCCTACTGGGTTCACCTACTTCACACAACCCCTATTAATTTCTGCAACACCAGTACACTCCTCACTCTACCTGGAAGTCTTATTTATCCTCTCTTCTGGACTCTGCCATTTCTGCTCCATATCTGTGATCAGCAGAATTAGACATCCTTAGCTCCATGTACATGTTTCAAACATACAATGCTCATAACTGCTACCTACATATGATATTTGACTCTGTGATGAATTCATTATTTCTCTGCTCTATCGCATCTTCTGTCATTGTTGTTAAATCTGTTTTGTTTTTTGTATATAAAACACAATTTGCTGTGTATATAAATCACTGTTGTATGTGTCATATTGTTTTGTATTGTACAATGTGGAGCTTTTCTCCCCGGGTTGCCACTGAAAACAAATGTCTGTAATGCATTAGCCACAGACTGTTTTACTTTTTCATTGGTTTAGGGTAACCAATATCTGAGTGCAAATAATTATTCTCAAAAGTTGGCTTTAAGTAGTAGTTTTGGCTTTTAAGTGTATTTTGAGAGAAACCTCTAAGTAATTCACACTTCAGTGGAGTTTTTTTTCCCCACCATGAAAGACAAAAAAAAGTTATCCTTCCATTTGCTGCATCAGTAGATTCCAGCTATCCATCTTCACTTTTTCTCCATGTGATAAATAAATCTGTATAGTACTTGTAGTAAGCTATGTTTGAATAACTTCATCTTCTGTAAATAAATCTATGTAGTGTTTTATAGTAATTAGCTTAAAATGACTGGTGCTTGTACAAGTCTATTTGGTTAGCAAAAGATGGTGATATGACTGCCCCGTTGCAGTTCCCTAGTCTGTGATAATATTCACTAAGAAAAAATATGTATGTTAAATCTTGTCTAGTAAACCTAATCCCAGTTTTGCTTGGAATAACAGTGTTCACTAAGAAAAAAATATGGATGTTAAATCTATTTTCTAGTAAACCTAATCCCAGTTTTGCTTGGAATAACAGTGTACAGTAGAGAGTCAATTATCCAAACACAGCCTTACAAAGTTTTCGGGTAGGAAAAATCATAGAGTCTGAATATGTAAATGCTATACTTATTTGCTTGTGTGAGTTTTTTGAGCTTGTATACATATCACTTGTGTGTGAAACATATTCTTTATTGTCCACTGGAATCTCTGAATGGTTGAAAAGTGTATTTCCTGCGTGCAGAAAACTCAAGATTTTAGAAGTTTATCTAGTTCAATGTATGTTTGATTATCCAAACTACCCTAGGTCCCAATTAGTTCTGATAATAGACTCTCTAGTATATACACATCTTGCGTCCACTCTAAACTTAAAAGCTTTCTTGTCACCTGTTAGTTGGATAGCATTTTCAAAAAATTTCCAAAATCTGTAAGATAAGAATTTGAATTTTATACTAAAGTATTGAGTGTGTAATTTGTTTGGCTGCGAGTTGAAGCTTCGATCCCCTTAATGAAGCTATCCTTGAAAGTGGAGGTTGGGAGCATTGTTATGAATCTTTAATACACAAAAATTATGCCTTTTGTAGGTTTGGGCACTAATAAAAATTAAGCGATAGTGTGTCCAAAAGACTTTGAGCAGGTGGCGTTGCCTTGATTAACATCCCAATGGGGCTGTCAGTTAAGTGTTTAAGAAGGTTATTACACACCCTGCTGAAGTGTTTTGCAGCCCTTTTTTGCGGGGGTGTGGGAGTTGTAAGCCCCCCAATGGACACTACACTTCTCATGAGTCACACTAACATTAATCTCTTAAAAATAGGAGTTTTGAGATTATAAGGCCAGCTAACTTCATACCAGGGGTGGTGCTTGCTACTGCTCATCCTGGTGGTGCTTGCTACTGCTCATCCTGGTGTGTCCTAATATAAACAATCACCAAAAATTATATATCTAAATCTGTAAGAATTTTTGTTTTAATCCCCCAAAAAAGGCTACTTTTTTTTTCTAAACCGGCCTATACTTGCAATCATGCATTTCTATACACTGTGCAGCTTTGTCCATAATAGCGAGGCCATTGCCCTTGTATGCTTAAGACAGTGTACTTCATGAAGGCAGTCCTTTGTGGTTTAGGCATTTGGAGATGAGGTTGGAGAGGAAATTATGAAAAAACGAGCCCCTTTCTGTAAGTGAATTTTGCAAAAAGCTCGTTTTTTGTTCTAGAAATTTAATTAGAGCCTCACTGTGAAGTGCCAACCAAAAAGCCTGAAAAAATAGTGTGCCACATTTCTTCATGCTACTGAGGAAAATGCCTTAAAGGTACACAGTTAAAAGACTTAACCCAGGAACTGAATGTAATAGATAAGAAAGCAGATATGAGAAGTGATAGTGATGTACATTAATGGAGAAAGCCATGAGTCTCGTGTAAAACAGCTGTCTTTTGAATTTGAGGATCTGTAATTGAAATCTGTGAAATAACTGTACTTGTTGAACAGGGGAGTATATATATGTCCTTCTGAGATTGTAGTATCTCAGAATATTGCCCTCCTTGAGGAATGAAGGATATTGCGTGGCAATAAAGGTAATTCTTATTTGCAGATATTATTTTATACTTGATAAATCCAGAAAGCAACACTTCAGTGGAGGCAATTTTCAGTTTTTTTCATGATCTAAGATATAAGTTTGCATACATGCGTAAAATGAATTATTTTGGTGTATGGGTTAATAAGGAATGGTAGCTAATAATGGTTGGGAAGAGACTAAACAGCAAACGCCAACAATTAAAAAAAACTGTAGCCTCTTGATTATGGGTACTAAGAATCATTTAAAATATATGCCTGATCTGGGTCTAAATATTTTCTTCAACTGGAGGAGAAGTTGTGAATGACAAATAGAGTTGAAGGAATTTATTTGGGAGGGTGGGAATGCATCCCTGCTGGACAAGGGCATATACCAGCATCAGGGAATACTACAACACAAGGTACTGTTAATGTTTTGAACGATTCCGTTCCTACGGTATCGTTATTTCTAAATAGAAAAAACTTTTTCTCAGCCCCTGGTAACACAGGAACAGGGGCTGTTAATGCAGATAATATTGAAGATGCTAACCCTAACAACATTGCAGAGCTTATTGGAGATTTTGATTACAAGTTATTTAGATGCAAAAAGTTGCAGCTTGAAATCTCTTATTTAACTGATTGTCTTGATAAGAGAATTGTGCCTAAAGGGCTGAGGCAATGGAGGTTCCCGATAGGCATAATAGAAGGCTCGGATTTTCACAAACAACTTTTATCTTTATTCGACCAGCATAGTTTTGAATATATGGGCATGCTGATCGACCACTATGCACAACAGGTGGAGGTGTATAGAAGTGATTTAGCCAGTTTGGAGCAGGAAATAAAAAATAATTATGATTTCCTGCGTTACAAATATGACTATTCCCGAGTGTTCTCTAGTATTGATGCTACTATTAATAAACTGTGCGATAACAAGAGAAAGAAAATATTGAGAGACTTGAAGCAATATGCTGACAGCAAGGCTTATCCAAAGCCACCACAGGCTAGTCAACCAAACAAAAAAGTCAGGGGAGCTGGGCCTATCCTAAACAAGAATAAGGTAGGCAATAATAGTAACAACATGTACCAGTTGGATACGTTTTTGGAAGGAGGACATAATAACAATGACCCACTTAATGATGAAGATGAAGAAGTGGATTTGGACGAAGATCAACAATTACATCATGCACCTATTCATAAAGGGAATGACAACGGGCGAAAGCAGGGTGTATTTACCAGTAAGGCATGTCAGTCACAGGCAGAACATCAACAGGGTTTTGGACTGGCCCAGAACACTCGACAGAGGAACCTGAGGTCGAACAACAACAAGATGACATTGAGGAACAAACAGAACCAGAACAACAAATGATGATGGACTTTAGTCAGCCAGTCATTGTAAGCAGTAATGAGGGGGATTTTAAGATTTTTAATTATACCACCCTCAATATTTCTACGGCTATGGCTGACTTTTTTTCTAAAGGGCTGTCCTTTGTACCTGACACCCATATGGACATGGTTAAAACAATTGTGGACCTGAAACTATATGTTCGCAAGTTAAACTTGATGGCTACTTTAGGTAAAAATTCTGCACTTATTAGGCCATTTAGGATATCTAGTCTGTTTAACCCTCCACTAGTTAACAACCTTAAAATTTTTGAAAAATCCTGTGAGCTAGATCTGAGATTCTTGGCTGGTAGTATAGCTAACAACAAAAACAAAAGCAGCTTAAATATAACATCTGAAGAACGTGATTTCATTAAATTAATACAGGATTGTAAGGTTCGAGTTATGAAACCCGATAAAGGAAACGGGCTTATTTTCATGAATCAGGTTGATTACATCAATAAACTTACTGCTCATTTGAATAATGGCCCATATGAAGTAGCTAGTTCTAATGAGGTTAATACAGCATATAATAAGGTTAGGTCCACACTTGAGGATTTATTTCTCGAAGATTTTATTGACATGGAAGTACATTCCTATTTAAATATGGTAGCACCGAGAATGCCCACTTTCTTCGGAGCCCCCAAAATCCATAAATCCATCATTGACCCCCCTTTTAGACCTATAGTTGATGGCAGGGGGTCTATTTTGGTTGCCTGTGCCAAGTATGTAGATAGTCTTTTAAAACCATACATAGAAAAGGAGATTCAGATCTGCAAAGACTCATGGGGGTTCCTGGACAATATTAACAAAATACCATTTGACCCTACCTTAAGTTTTCTGACTGTGGACGTTAAAAATTTATATACTGTCATCCCACAGCAGTTAGGGTTGAATTGGGTCAGAGAATTCCTGGAGTCTAGACAGGTTGAACAGGATACCATCTACATAATTGAGACCTTATTAGAATTAGTATTGAAATACAATTTTTTTAGTTTTGATAACTTGGTATACAGACAAGCTTCTGGGGTGGCAATGGGTTCACCTTGTGGGGGTTCTTTTGCAAATTGCGTAATGGCCCAATGGGAAAACACCTTATTGTTTAAAAACCCCCTGTTTAAGGAGCATGTCGCCTGGTACACAAGGTACCAGGACGACATGTTCATGTTATGGAGAGGTTCCCCAGATATGGTGATCGCATTTATAGATAATATTAAATCTATGACTAACTTCTTGGATTTCACATTTGAAGTGAATAACATTGAAATTAATTTTTTGGACATAAAGCTGAACAAAGACATGCATGCTGCTAGGTTCATCAGTAACATTTATAGAAAGCCCACCTACTCCAACGGTTTCCTTCGCTTTGGTAGCTGCCACCCCCTCCATCAAAAAAGAGCGGTTGTTAAAGGGCAGATGGTGAGGGCGGCACGCATGATTACCAAAGAGGAAGATTTCCATGATGAATGCAGCAACCTGACTAGGATGTTTTCTAATAGGGGATATCCCGATTCACTTATCTTAGAGATTTCATCTGAAGTTAGGTTTAAAAGAGAATCCGGATATTTTAAGCCCATCCTTAATTGAAAAGAGTCAAATGACACAATTAACCATAACATGGAGGTTAACCACAACAGAAGGGATCATGAACCAGATTTGGGAGTTAGGTTTCTGTGCACATTTTCTATTGACCATCATTTTATAAGGAACATCTTACAGAAAAATTGGGTAAGCATAATGGAAGACACAAACCTGCGCCAATTGTTAGGTTCAACACCTAATATGACTTTCAGAAAAGGGTTTAATTTAAAGGCTCTTCTGGAGATGAACAAACATACTACTTTTAACAAGGCTAAGGGTATGACCAAATGCGGGTTTTGCAACCAGTGCAAATCCGTACAGGAAGGCAGTTATGTTACAATAAATAATGTAAAATATAGGCTATCTGGCAATTTTTCTTGTTCCTCTAGGGCAGTTGTTTATGCAGCAACCTGTGGGCGATGCCCTGCTTTTTACATAGGAAAGACTGAAAGGGCATTGCACAAAAGAATGTATGAACACCTATATGCTATTTCTAAGAGGGACATGAATAATGCATTAGCTTATCACATTATTCAGAATAATGATCACTTTTTTAATTTTTCTGTTTTAAAGCAAATTAAGGCACAAGCTAGTTTAGGACCATGGCAACTAATACTAGAAAAAGAAGAGTTGCTATGGCAACTAAGGACGGCCGCACATACTTATCCGGGCCTGAATGAAGCTATATCACTCACTTGTATTTTGAAGCTTCTGACACTTAAGAGATAAGGTGTTGTTTTGTAAACAGTATAACATGGTAATGAAAATATGGTTATAGAAATATACAGTAACAGCTCTTTTCATAAAATAATTTTTAAGTAAGTTGACTATCGTTAACATTACATTGGGAATTTTCATGTCAGCTTGCATCATTTTTGGTCCAAGGTGGTCACTAATGGTTCTTAATAAAGAAGTTTCTTAGCACCATTAGTTGAATATAACAGTTTCAAATTTAGTTTTAATTTAAATTTAATGAAACTGAACACAAACCAACTAAGGATGGGAATGTAGGTTGACTGACAAAGTTTATGGTTTCTTTGGTATGATTCCGGTTTTTGAAAGGAAACCTATTATGTATTATTTTCAATACAACAATATTAACCTATAGGGGTTTTTATTTTAAAGAGCTTTTTATGGTTTACTTGCTTTTTAGTATTCGTTAACATTTTTCATTATTTTTTTATTTGTATATTGTATAGCACAATTATATTCATTAACGTCTGTAATTAAAATGGTTGTGTATTTAGTACATGCGATGGGGCTACTTAGAGCAGTATTTTTAGACAATAAAAATGGGGTAATATTGTGGACCTGGTTTTAAACAACAGTTTTTAATGCTTTTAACATTTAAGCAAACTGTTAAGGTATGCATTTTAATTGAAATGGCAGTTTGTTAATTGGATAATTGACACCCTATTTAATGGGGCAGCTATTACAAGTGGATGTTTTATTTTTGTCTGAAGAAGGAGAGATACTAATCTCTCCGAAAGTGCTTGCTTTTGTTTAATAAAAGTTCTAACATTACAGTTTTGAACAACTGTTGCTCCATCTGTATTTGGATATCGTTTATGGTATACAACAATATACGATTAGTGTACGGGCTTTGCGAAACGCTATTCCTTGGTTCTTTTTGTTTTCGACAGTTTGTTTGCCTTTTTGGAATCGTAGGGTGGGAATGCAGGACTTAAGCTGGATAAATTGATTCTTCTCATAGAGCAAGATGACTTAATATTACTTAAATTGAAAGGTAATTCAAAGCTACACAGTTCAGGCTCATATGCGTAACTCGGAGGGCTATAAATCAAAGTGGAAAAGGATGATGAAATTGGGAGGGGTGAATTAAGAGGGGGGGGAGCAACTTTTTGGATGAAAATCCTTAAGGAGAATAGTAACAATTATCCAGAAATATTATATTCATAAAGCAGCAGAAAGTATTCTAACAACTTTCTCCATTCCCACGCTGTTTCAAGAGATTTTACCAGTAGGGATGTGTTTAAGTAGGGGCATAGAAGATGGGCAGGAGAAGGTTGAAGTCCAACAAAGATGAAGAAGCTTCAAGTTGTGTGCGTCTGTGTTCATGCACTGTAAGGAAAACGTACAGATGCCTTGATTACTTATGTTTTGTATGTCATCCTCGCCATACATTTTGTAAAGAGTTATTGCATAAGTAATTGAAGGCTTGGAAGATATTGTAAACTGTTTGATCTGTTAGTAATGGCTCAGACATGAACATAAAGAACTAAATAGATTTAATGTAACATCATTTCAAGTTGAGTAATACTTAAGACTGAGAAGTTTCAAGAACATGTTTCATATAAAGTTGGCGTTATAACTGATCTAGAAAAAGTGGAGCTGTATGGATGCCAAAGCTAAAAGGCAAGCAGGCATTCCTGATGTATCTTGAAATGATTCCACGTCTTGTAAAGCTTGTTCATAATACATACAAGATAAGGCTGCAAAAGGAAGGTATAACATTGGAATGGAATTGTGAATAAGAAGCAGTTTTGAAATGCTTAATAAATTGGCTACAGAAATGGCAACATTTAAAATACACTGAATAAACTGGTCAATTACAGAATGGTATAGGAATTCGGCTCCTACAAGAGAACAGACCAGTTGCCTATGGGCTAAGAGTATTGCCAAACACAGAAGACAGCCTTCTAGAACAGAAACTGTTGCCTATAGTGTGAATGTATCCGTGGTAAAGATGTTCAGGTGGAAATGTGACCAAGCATGTTGGGAAGATTTTTGTACAAATTACCTGTGCGGTTAGAGTATGTTGCTTAATTTACAGAAGTATCCTCTTAAAGTAAAATACAGTCCATGCTGGGAGCTGTAAACAAGATATGTTGCCAGTTAAGATGGATAATTGTTAAGCAAAGAGAACTAGAAATTCTTTGGATAATTCTGCAGGTACCAGTTTAAAAAAAAAAAACAAAAACAAAAAAAAAAAAACAGTAAAAACATTTTTGTCGATACACTGATGCTGACTTAGAAATTAATTTTCTGAAAAAAGTTGCAATGAGAAGATGGCCCGAGTTAACAGCAGAAAGAAAGACGTTAAAGGTATTCATTTTTTTTTTATTTATATTTATAGGAAGTAGTATTAAAGTTCTGTTCAAGGCTTAATGCCCCCCCCCCCCCAAAAAAAAAAAGACTGGGAATTTGAGTCTTCCCCTGAAACTGTGAAGTCTTATCTTGTGTATTGGGAGAGCTGTGGCTTCTGCCAGAGTGGAAAGGTATTTAACCAGTTATATAATTGGATTTCAAGACTAATCTTTCAAGACAGTGGATACCTGGCAACATGTATATGAAAATGATTTACAATATAAAAAAATAGGAATGCATAAAACTTGTGTGGAATGTGGCCATACAACATAAATCCACATTCTATAATGAAATGGACAGCGGGAGGAAACTGTCCAGACAGTGGGAATCTCCTGAAGAAGAGCTATAACAAGCAAGATAATTAACAATTCACAAGTTTAAAGGAATGCTCCACTGCAGAGACTTGGTCTGTCACCAGCTCATTGTTTAAGGACAGAAGTCAGGAAAGTAAATTACCTACTTCTCCTATCGTACTGTTTCTTGAACATCATTACAAAGTAAATGAGATGAAAAATCTGGAGAGACAACCAGCGATGGGGCAATATCCCTCTACACCAAAGTACAACCCAGGTGACACAGGTTCATTTAGCAGCTCTGGTATCCAACTGCTGTAAGGATTGGCAAGCCTATTCTGGAATGGATAAAACCAAAATAAAACTTCAAACTAAAGAATAACTGAAGTCCACGTGAGGCAAAATGACACAGCAGTAAAGAACAGCAAAAATAGCGTATACTAATTTATTATCCGCTTTCGTACCAAACTTCATCAGAATAAATACACATGACAAAAACTTTCTCTTAAATACTGCAATAAAACCATGTGATTAATTAACCAATTGAATAATTAAACTAACAAAAACTAAAAAAATATATATAACTTAACTTTTTTTATAAAAAAACCAACAGAAAACATCTATTAATTTAACCTTTTATTAATCATACCTAAAAGTGAGAATAGATTAAATTTCCTTCTTTATTAATATTTAATTTACGTTGCTTTAAAAAACACTTAATATTAATAGTCTCATTAAGACCTGGGGCTGTGTCAGATTTTAATTTTATTTGCCAATATGTTTCCCTTTGCAAAAGGTAATTTTTGAAATCGCCATCTCTCATGTCCTTCTGACCTACCTCAAGTATAGAAAATAGGAATTTACTAAAAGATGGACAATTCAATGAATGCTTAAATAAGGCATTCTTTTCGTCTTTAGATTTAATGACACAGCCCCAGGTCTTAATGAGACTATTAATATTAAGTGTTTTTTAAAGCAACGTAAATTAAATATTAATAAAGAAGGAAATTTAATCTATTCTCACTTTTAGGTATGATTTATAAAAGGTTAAATTAATAGATGTTTTCTGTTGGTTTTTTTATAAAAAAAGTTAAGCTATTCTGGAATGGAGGGGAGGCTGGAGCTGATATCTTACTGCCATGATCCCTTGGACGAAAGTGGTGATGCAGAGTCTGTGGATGGGTCTACATTCAATAGTCAACTTTCCAAAATATCAACTTGCACATAATTGAAATGGGAACATCGAACCTGCACTATATATATATATATATATATATATATACACACACACACACACACCATATAGATAAATGTATGTAGTGTGTGTGTGATATATAAATAATGTACAGATTGATAGATTAACTCAGAGATTGCTGTACAGTTGAGAAAGTGCAACACCACAACAATCCCTGCTGTACTGTGATCCTGTGCAAACACCTACTGCCACTGTTGGATGCTATGGGCATTTGAAGTTGTGCAGGTTTGATGTTCCAATTTCAATTCTGTTCAAGTCAACATTTCAGCAAGTTGACTATTCAACATAGCCCCACATATAGATGGGTGGTAGGGTCAACAAGAGATGGTGGTAGCCTTTAGCACAGGTGCTCAGTAGTGTGCTGTGTGATGGGAAGGGTATTGTGGATCCACAGAGTGATGCATATTACAAATCCCCCCCCCCCTTCAAGGGGGTTGTCCCTAATTGCTGTGAGATTGATGAAGTCACAAAGCACCCTATTGAATGTGTGAATGATGGCCCATTATGGATTGCTCTTTCTCTGACACTGACAGGAATTACTGGAGTGCAGGAGTAAAATGGGCCGTTTCCAACTGGGTGAAGGCTTGATGGTCTGCAAGCAATGGAGCAAAAATGCATATGGAAAGAGTCAGCAGAGGCAGAAATATTATTATAGTCTTAAGCAGTAGCTACCATCAGATTTACAGGCCAGAGAGAAGTTAAGAACGCAAAAGCCTTGGGAATGTTCCTTAAGCAGAACTAGCTGGAGAAGCAGATGAACTGAAGTCCTGTGTAATTCATGGAAAATGGCCTAGGCATTGCATACACTTGTTTGACATATAATGAAGCACCTAACGTAGAAGGGCAGCCAGAATTGTTGCATCCTGTGTTGAAAGAAAATGGAGGTATTGAGAATCGTAACCAAAAGATGTAGAGACCAGCTTCTCTAGTTTTGTCTCCAAGTAAAGCTTTAATGGTGTAGCAGTACTGTCCACAATGAACCGTGTCCACAGAGAACAACCCTATTAAATTCATCTAGATTTGTAATACCATTTAAGAAACCAGACAAGAATATTTCAAGAGCTGATCATAATACTGTAGACCAAAATGTTATTTTTGTATATTATCAGCCCCTACACCAGCACCTAGCCACTGCGATCATCCACTAGACTCCTAGTTCAGACATACAAATCCAACTACTCAGCTGGGCCAAACTCTGTTGGAAAAATATGGAACAGACTCCCAGCTAACTTGACCCTAGAACCCTCACTAACTTGATTCAAAAACAAACTCAAGAAATACTTCAAAACTCATTGGTTATGTCCTTGCACTAACCCTGACTAGTGACGTCTCTATTTCTTAGGTGCCTTACCTTCAACTACATCTAATTTTCTACCACTCCGTTTCAGGAAGGGTCAATTGTATAACTGCTGCTCTGTGTGTCTTAAACTTGAATGTAATGTTATGTATGTTTTATAATAAGTTAGTACTATATGTACTAAATGCTGGTGTTTGACTGTAATCTGCTTGAAACTAGCATTTACTAAATATTCAGTGTGTATTATTATTATCTTGGAGCTTTTCTCCCCAGGCCTCTGCTGAAAATGAGCATGTATCCAGTCGGACTATCCTGGTTAACAAATGTAAAGTAAAATAAAATGCACTTTCAAATGTATACAGAAGTGTCTTGATTGATGGAAAAACACTTGCTTGTTATAAAGATTTATACATTTAGTGTACATTATAATTTGGAAAATGGAGCAATGAAATATGAGGTAATTTTAATGGGAGCAGAACTTTTCTTATATGAGGCAGTTCACTGATAATTTCTTATTGGCTTTATCACTATGAGATAAAAGTACACTGGGGATCCAAGAATGCCCATTCCTATATATATATATATATATGTATATTAGCAGGGAGTGTGGAGAGTGCAGGAGGGCTCATCCTCCTGTAAAAAAAAAAAAAATCCTTTGTGGATCAATATAGTTTGTCAACCATCATGTGTCCTTCATTTGAGGATCATTGTTGTGTATTTTTGATGGACACTTAGGCTTTCCTTTTAAATATAATGCTTATAAACACTGAACAAGCATGCCAGTCTGTTTTCTACAAGTAGTCTGGCTTGTATAGCTACAGTACCTGGGTTGTTTGTGGGACATCCTGGGAAGCATCATAATTAAACTGCTATGCTAATACTGTTATTCTTCATAGCCTTTCTCCAGCTTGCTAATTGCAATGCAGATGTGATGAAGTTTAATCACATAAGCTATCATGAGCAATTTGCTGCTTGGTTCCCTACCAGTCCCATCCCATGCGACCAGTGTATTCTTGATTTATCTGTCCTTTTATTCCTGTCCTGTTTCATATTGGTGGGATTCATCCCTGTAAGGATTTATGCTGTCTGTATTATTATATGTAGAATTGAGATGTTTTTTCTTTTGCACAGGTGAATGTCTGGATTAAGGCCATTATTACAAACACTTTTAAATTTACTGTTTGTACTGTATTATTCATACTGCATAGTTAATTAATTTATTCAAAAACTGCAGTAAGGTCATTAGTTTGTGGAGCTTTTCTTCCTGGGTCTCCACTTTAAACTACCTCCCTGGCCCAGTACGATACTACCTGGTTAACAAATGTCCATAAACAAATAAGGTTCCTGCTTTTTGATAATCAAGTTGGTGCTTCTTGAAATTAGAGATTGTGCTGTACAGTTTGTGTAAAGTGGACTGCTATCTTGGGTTCCTGATAACCTTTCAGGGTGCTTTTGTTTAAATGAGGGTAAATTGGTGTAAATAACTAGTAGAGATTTCTGATCAGACTGTCTGAGGAGGTGGTAGCCATCCCTTCTTCAATTTGACCTTTTATCGTGCATTGCCATTCTTGAAATCACTTGTCACACTGAACTGTCGGAGGTGTGGGTTCACTGAACTTGTCTGTTATATAGTATCTGTATTGTATGGTTCTCTTTATGGACATCTGGTCGTTTACAACATTTCATTGCAGCCCATGTCCTACATTCAACATTCTCACTTAACTTATCCTACAGCGTAATAGTATGCTGGAGTCTGGTATTCCTTTCATCTGAAGCATATGTAGCTGGCTTGTGTGACCGGGGTGAATACATATTCAACTTTTAATGATAAAATATGCTTACACTGCGCATTTTGCTGAACTGAAATTGTCTCTGCAGAAATGTCTGTTCCAAGGTGTATAAAGTTGAACTTTTAGCTTCCTTTGCTTTATTACCAATTACTTTGTCCTGTACTCTTCCTCTTCTGCACATTATAAGTGGGTGCCCCCCCCCAAGGAGTTAACCTGACAGTGGCAACAACCCTACAAACGGGCAATCTGAAGAAGCTTCTCTTCAAGTAATGAGTCTGCCAGTATGAGGCTTTGAGTATGATGCACAATGTTTCATTAGCTCACATAATGCCAGCAAAAGCTACTTACTAAAGTCCATGAAATCCTAGCAAAGTGGGGAAGTCATCATATAAGAAACTATGTAAGAGGTGAATTGTTGTCCTGCTTCTTAGCCTGCATATTATAATGCCACAAAACTAGGTAAAAACAAATCACTTGGCACATTTATTGAGCAAAGGAAATGAACCAGCAGATAGTTCCTTGGGACATTAAGTACTGGGGGAAAAATGTGTTGCAAGTAATTCAGTGAGTGAAGTTACTGAGTAAGAATACCTGGCCAGATGTAATTCTTTGACAGTGTATGGTTTTGCTTTTTGTATGCTTGTTTAAGGACAAAGAATTTCCATTTATTTATTCTTGAGGAAATGTTGCAGCCTAGAGATGTATTACTGAGCAGCCCTAGTGGTTAGTCTAATTGTCTCGCACTGCTTAAAATTTACTATAAATGGAGACTGCATTCCTTTATGGGGGGGTACCTTTTGAAATTCTGAGGTTTGTAGTTGCTATCAAACTGCAACAATACAAGTGCAAATGAGAGGGGTGTGTCTAAATATGTGTAGTGTGTGTGTGTATGTGTGTGTGTATATGTGTATATGTATGTATATATATATATATATATATATATATATATATATATATATATATATATATATATATATATAATGTATGTGTGTGATATATAATTTACTATCAAATGACTGAAAACCAAAAGACTGAAAATTCAAAATACTGAGTACATTTTTAATGCAAGAGGCAAGCCCCCCTGCTTCCTCATGGGGGGGGGTTGTGCCCCCCACACCCCCTGCTAACTATATATACCAACTCCAATATCGCACAACAGTGGAGAAGGGGCAAATTCCATCATTCAGTATTTGTGTGTAGTTTTGATTCATTTTGAGCAAAACACTCAATATCGACATCTGTTGGGTTGGCACTCTGTGATGATCAGCATTAGTGGTAAGGGGAATATGCCCTTCCCCCTGGATTGTGCAATCTCTTTTTGAGTCTGTGTGTGTGTGTATATGTGTATGTATATGTGTGTTAGGTTTTTGTGATGTAAAAATGAGACCACAATAAATAATTTCAAAACTTTTCCCACCTTTAATGTGACCTATAACCTGTACAATTCAATTGAAAAACGGATCTGTTAGGGGAAAAATATAAAAAATGTACAATAAGCTGGTTGCATAAGTGTGCACACTGTTAAACTAATACTTTGTTGAAACATTGTTTGGTTTAATTACAGCATTGTCTCTGGTACACACCTGCCATCAATTAAAGTGACTCTTATTAACCCCAAATAAAGTTCAGCTGTCTTAGTAGGATTGTCCTAACATTTACTCAGTTGCCTGCTACAGCAAAAGCCATGGTTCGCAGAGCTTACAAACCATCAAAGGGATCTCATTGTTGAAAGGTATCAGTCAAGAGAAGAGTACAAAAAATTTCCACAGCATTGGATATACCATGGAACACAGTGAAGATGGTCATCAAAAAGTGGAGAAAATATGGGACAACAGTGTTGTAAAGACCTGGATGTCCCTCCAAAATTGATGACAAGACGAAAACTGGGCAGGGAGGCTGCCAAGAGACCTACAGCAACACTGAAGGAGGTGCAGGAATTTCTGGCAAGTACTGGTTGTGTACGAAGTGTGACAACAATCTCCTGTATTCTCCATATGTCTGGGCTGTGGGGTAGAGTTGCAAGACAGAAGCCTTTTCTTACACAGGCAAACATCCAGGCCTGGCTAAAATTTGCAAAACAATACATCAAGTTTCCCAAAAGCGTGTGGGGAAAATGTGTTGTGGTCTGATGAAACCAAGGTTGAACTTTTTGGCCACAATTCCAAAAGGTACGTTTGGCACAAAAACAATACTTCGCATCACCAAAATAACACCATCCCCATGGTGAAGCATGGTGGTGGCAGGATCATGCTGTGGGGTTGCTTTCCTTCAGCTGGAACTGGAGCTTTCGTCAAGGTGGAGGGAATTTTGAACAGTTCAAATACCAGTCACTGTTGGCCCAAAGCCTTCAGGCATCTGTTAGAAAGCTGAAGTTTGAGGAATTTCACCTTTCAACAAGACAATGACCCGAAGCATACATCCAAATCAACAAAAGAATGGCTTCACCAGAAGAAAGTTTTGGAATGGCCCGCCCAGACCTAAATCCTCTAGAAAATCTGTGGGGTGACCTGAAGAGGGCTGTGCACAAGAGATGCCCTTGCAATCTGACAGATTTGGAGAGCTTTTGCAAGGAAGAGTGGGCAAATGTTGCCAAGTCAAGATATGCCATGCTTATAGACTCCTACCCAAGAAGGCTGTTGTAATTAAGTCAAAAGGTGCTTCAACAAAGTATTAGTTTAAGGGTGTACACATTTATAACCAGATTATTATACGTTTTTTATTTTTTTTATATTTTTTTCCCCCCAACAGATTTGTTTGTTTTTTAATATAATTGTTCAGGTTGTAGGTCATATTAAAGGTGGGAAAAGTTTTGAAATGATTTATTGTGGGCTGTTAAAAAAAAAAAAAAATCTCAAAAACCTGGCATTTTAACAGGGGTGTCTAAAAGTTTTATATCCACTGTAATTTGTGTGTGTGTGTGTGTGTGTGTGTGTGTGTGTTCCCCTGCAAGAAAAAAGTTTATTTTGCATGCTTCGAGGTGTAGTAGTCTGTACAACATTATGTTGACATTAATGCAGTGATATTTTGTCCATTTGACTTGGAGCACACACATTTATTAATTAGATATAAAAATGCATCTAATATATTTATGTAGAATTCTACACTAAACAGATCTATTAACTTTTGTAACATTAATGCACAAACATCGGCAACACAATGTCGACAGGCTTGTAGATCATTGTGTATATCGTACCTAGTCAGCCACTATAGTCAGAGAGCACATGCATGTAACTTATTGGGCACGTGCGAGATGAGTGCCATTTTGTGTAGTCCTTCAGTGTGAGTGCTAGTTTGAATGGACATACACATGTGAGGTGTGATTAGAAGTAATGAGTCAGTAAGCATATGAAGCTCGAAGTATATGTTCCAGTTTCAGCTCCTGATGTGTTTATGTTCAATACACAACTTGAACTCAACCCGTGTCTCAGTATCTCATTTGAATACACGAGACCTGTGATATGGTGTCAAAAGGATCCGAAGTTGAAGCAGCTCACAAACCATGAGGCACGCAGTTAGAAGTGGAATAATATACAGGAGTAAACTTGCAAACAGGTCCGCAATTCTTCAAAGATAAATTCGTTTAAATGATTTTTCAGTCGCCAAAGATGTGGCATAGCATTCAAATTGTTCAAAATAATTAGAGTTATTTAAAATGTCTGAAATAGCGACATAATCATTAAAGAGTTCTCGGGTGTTTAAAATGTCTGAATTTTTTTTACAATGTACAACTTTTTTGTAGTAACTAAGATTTTTTTGAAGTGTCTGGAGTGTTTGAGATATTTGCAGTGTTAAAATAAAGCATTTTCCGGGAGATTGTTCTGCATTTGAGTATAATTACAAGTACCAGGCCTATACTTATGTTTAAAAGAAATTTGTCATGGCAGAGGGATTTCATAGACCTGAACTGCTGGTGTTTGATAGTAGTATTGCTGAGAACTGGCGAATGTTTGAGCAAGAACATGATCTTTTCATACAGGCTGCATTTTTCTAAGATGCACATACCTAAAAGCATTTATACTTCTCAATTTAGCTGGCTCAGAAGCCATTGAGCAAGAACACTTGTGTGTGCGCCTACAGTGTATGCAGGGGAGGGGGAGAACTGCCATATTGTGATACAGGCTGAAACACTGGAAGACCCTGTGTGCTTAAAACGTAAATTCGGAGAAATGTGTAACCCTGAAATTAATTTTTATAATGAAAAGGCACAAAATATATGCAAGAAATCAAAAACCTGGTAACTATTGCAGCATATATTACTGACTTAAATAAAGCAAAAACATGCAGATTTGGTGATCTGCAAGATGAGCTGATAAAAGATTGTCTTGTATGTGATGCTAATAATGATGCAGTGAGAGATTTTTGCTTCGAGATGGTGAATTAACATTAAGCAAAACTGTACAGATTTGGGAAATGCATGAGATTACAGAAAAGCATACAGATATGCTTACGAATGAGAAAGGCATGTTTGCAGTGTCTGCTAGTGCAAATGTTAGTCTACAGCAGAAAGTTAAAATGAAAAAGAAATGTAAACTGATAGGGGCCATCCCAACATCATTGTTAACTGTTGCATTTGTGGAGGCTGTCATGAACCTAAGTGGGAAAAGTGTTTAGCTTTTGGTCAGCGTCACAAATGGAAAAAGTGGAATCCTTTCAAAAGGCTTTGGAAGTCTAAAGTGTTGTAGATTTACATTAAAAGAGCATGTCCAAAGAAGCAAGTAGATCAGATGGAGACTGTAGCTAACTCTGAGCTGTGAGCAAACTTTCTGTGTTGATGGTGTCTGTATGATCGATGAAACAGTTAATACAGTATATTATCAGTTGTCAACAAAGAGCAAAATATTTTGTACTTTGCAAATTAATGGGAAACCCATAGAGCTTAAATTAGTCACTGGATCTAAGTACAATGTTATATCAGCACAGATGTTTGCTAAAAGCTTGTGAGAAACTTGATTCAGCAAACTGTACAAAACTAGTTGCTTATGGTGGTTAAGAGATTCAAACTGATGGTGCAGTAGATCTTCCATGACCTTCTGCTGGAAACTATATGTCTTGCAGTTTCAAAAGACATGTGCAGTCACTGTTAGGCCTCAAAGGCAGTATAAGAATGGAACTGATTTTCATTTAATAAAGATGTTCACCATGTAAGTATGAATAACAATGATAGTTTTACACTATTTTTAGTGAATATGCTGATATTTTCAAAGACAAGCTTGGTAAACTTCAGTCACGTATTCCATGAAGTTAAACCATGAAGTAAGTCCAGTTGTCAGACCAGCACAGAAGATCTCAGTAGCAGTGCAGAATAAAGTAAAAGCATAACTAGACCAAATGGTGAATTTAGGCATTTTACTCCAGTAGAATAACCAACTAAATGGGTATCCTCCATGGTTGTAGCTCATAAAAAAAAAAAAAAAAACTCAGATGATATTCGAATATGTATTGATCCAAGAGACATGAACAAAGCACAAGTGTCATCCTCATGTGATGTGTACAGTAGAAGAGGTAGCTGCTCTCATGCCAAATTCCACTGTTTTTCAATCGCAGATGCAGAGAGTTTCTTTTGGCAAATTTTGCTGTATCACGAATTTTCATTGACTGCATTCAGTATACCATTTGGTTGATAATAGATTTTTGAGAGTGCCATTTGGAATCTGTTCTGCCAGTGAAGTCTTTCAGTGTGCTATGGAACATTTTTTTTTTTTCTGGTTATCCACGTGCTGTTATAGTAGGCATTATTGTCGGGGGCAATGATGAAGACAAACCTGTTAGAAACCTCAGGAAAGTTCAAGACTGTGCACATGAAATCTTAAACTGAATCCTCAAATATAAATTCAAACTGAAAAGTTGTGGGACATTTTGTGTACCAATTCTGGCTTGCAACCACATCTGTCTAAGCAAACAGCAGTCCTTGAGATTCCAGTTCCAGAGAATGTGACCTCTTTACAACTTTTTATATGTATAGTCAACTATTTAGAAAAGTTCATCCCAGACTTAAGTGACCTTTCTGCACCATTACATGAGTTGACACACACATGTTCACTGGTCCTGGTTGGAACTATGCTAGATAGCATTTCTTTCTGCACCATTACATGAGTTGACACATGTACACTGGTCCTGGTTGGAACTATGCTAGAGCATTTCTTTCTGCACCATTACATGAGTTGACACACACATGTACACTGGTCCTGGTTGGAACAACGCTAGAGAGCATTTCTTTCTGAATCATTACATGAGTTGACACACACATGTACACTGGTCCTGGTTGGAACAACACTAGAGAGCATTTCTTTCTGCACCATTACATGAGTTGACACACACATGTACACTGGTCCTGGTTGGAACAACGCTAGAGAGCATTTCTTTCTGCACCATTACATGAGTTGACACACACATGTACACTGGTCCTGGTTGGAACAATGCTAGAGAGCATTTCTTTCTGCACCATTACATGAGTTGACACACACATGTACACTGGTCCTGGTTGGAACAACGCTAGAGAGCATTTCTTTCTGCACCATTACATGAGTTGACACACACATGTACACTGGTCCTGGTTGGAACAACGCTAGAGAGCATTTCTTTCTGCACCATTACATGAGTTGACACACACATGTACACTGGTCCTGGTTGGAACAACGCTAGAGAGCATTTGATATTATGAAGAAGAAAATTGCCAGTCCACCCACAGTGAGATAACATGATGTTCACAAACCTGTAACTCTTTCTTGTGATGCTCCAAAGTACAACCTTGGTGCAGCATGCCTTCAAGAAGGCATACCAGTAGCTTATGCATCCAAAACTTTAACCCAAACAGAGATGCATTATGCAAAAATAGAGGGAGAACTTTTGGCAGTAGTGTTAACATGTTCAAAGTTCAATGATTATCCAAATAGATACTGATCACCAACCACTAGTGACAATTTTGAAAAAGCCATTGCATACAGCCGAGCACAATTGCACGGCATGATGTTAAAGTTGCAAAAGTGCAGTCCTAATATTGCTTACAAAAAGGGCAAGTACTTGTACCTAGCTGGTGCTTTGTCATGCACACCCAGACAAATGACAGAGCCGCATGAAGATAAAACAGCAGACTTGAAGTCATGGAATTCAGAAATTTTTCATCATTGTGTCTTTATGAACTGAGAAATCACACAGCTTCAAATCCAGTTCTCCAGAAGCTGAAAAACATCATCAGTCAAGGATGGCCAACATGACAAACCAGTTTACCATTTGACATTCAGCAGTATTTTCCTTACTGAGATGAGCTCGTGATGGAAGCTGGAGTCATCATGAAAGGTAATTCCTAAAGCATTACAACAGGAATATATCAAAATCTTGCATCAGTCACCCAGGTACTGATTTGACCAAAAGGGCAGGAAGCATTGTATTTTGGCCTTCTATGTCCTAAGATATAGAGAAGGAAACTTAGCATGTTTCGTTTGCAACACCACTAAACTGCATCAACAAAAGTAACCACTTCAGGTTCACCAAATTCCTGAACTACAATGGTTGACGGTTGATACAGATATTTTCAAATGGAATGGTCAACATTACTTAGTGTTAGTAGACTCTTAGTCAAATTGGTTTGAAATACCTACTTCCTAACTTGACATCCAACACTATCATTACAAAATTGAAGATTTTTCTGTCCATGTTAGTCCACACAGTCATGACTGACTGACAGTGGTGCACAATTTACAAGACAGATATGACATTTCATAGGTAGGTACTAGGCTATTGACCCCAGGGCATAATTAAGCCTAGCCAAAAGTTTTGTGCCATCTCCTCCCTCCCAAGTGGTTTAGTTACCTGCGCCCCTGTTGAGCAGGGCCACAGAAGTGATTCCTGGAGTGACTTTCCTGTTTCCCATCCATTCATCAAGATTCCTCAGAGTGCCAACGAGGAGCTCTGCCTCAGATATATGGGCACCTTATTCCAGAGCAAGGGGAGTCTCTGGGACACTAATCTGTCCCCCCAACAAGTCCTGTTTATTTATGTCCCTTGAGAGTGTAGCTCTTGTGGATTGGTTTTCCTTAGGTGGAGCATTTTCTAGCAATTTGGGGTTTGACATAGCCTTATGTCAGGCAGAGATCACCTCTTGAGTAGCCTGTACGCGACCGCCTCATGGCATAGGGCATCTGTTTTTAAGGCCAGTTATCCTTTTTGTGAGGTACTTTTGAGGTCTCTCCAGTTGTTGCAGATGTCTTGTTAGGTACATCCCGAATGGGGCATTATATTCAATAACTGGTCTGAGTGATGAGTAGAGGGGGACAATAACTTCCCTATTCCTAGATGCAAACGCCTTTGTGATAATATGGGCCATGTAGAAGGATTTTCTAACCACTTTAGCAATGTGATTGTCAAAGGAGAGGTTACTATCCACCTGAGTCCCTAGGTCTCATCACACTCTGTGTTAAGTGGGCTGCCACCTATGTTGTAATTCATAGGTACTTGGTTTTTCCCAAAGGGGATAACCATGCACTTTTTGGCATTTAGTTTGAGGCCATGGTTTTGGCACCACGTATCTGTATCCGCAAGACCCTTTTGAAGGATGTCTGTCAGTAGGAGTCTCTATTATTGTACCCAATTTGCAGTCATCTGCGAACTTTGGCCATAGTCCCTTCATGTTTGCTTGTACCTCATAGAAATAGATACCGAACAGGAGGGGTCGCATGTCTGAGTCCTGTTGTACACCACTAGTCACAGGTTTGGAGTCTGATCTAGCATTTCCTGTTCTCACTGAATGGGTTCTGTCCGTGAGCCAGTTAGCAACCCATCTTGTAACGTAGGGGTTTATATTTAGGTTGGTGAGTTTGTCTATAATTCCCTAGTGGGGAATGGTATTGAAGGCCTTTGCAAGATCAAGGTATGCTGTGTGAGCCAACTTTCCCTCATCTATTGCTTTTAGTGACCATTTTTGAAAAAGTCAACCAGATTTAGGAGATATGACCTTCCCGTTATGAACCCAAACTGGGTGGGGTCTAGGGTTTGTAGGTTCCCAATGTCATTGTTTATATATTCCATGATGATGTGCTCCATGGCCTTGCAGACAAGACTTGGCAGGTTGATGGGGTGGTAATTCCCTAGGTCAGTGATGGCACCTCCTTTATGGAGTGGGATAACTGTTGCCATGCGCCACTCTGTGGGCACATAGCTTGAGGTGAGGCTGTGGTTAAACATGGTATTAAGGTGAGGGGTTAATTAGTTTTGTAGTTCATGTAGCACGCAACCTGGGACTGATCCCATGGATGCTGTGTTTCTTGCCTTGGAGAGTTTTTTGTCGCTAGTACTTGTTACGGTGGTGGATTTGTTTTTTGAGCCTTGCCTAGAAAAGGCACTATGGGGATGGTAAGAGCCTTTGCCAGTATCCTGAATCCCAGGGGTGACAAGTGCAAGCCATCTCTGGCGAAGCATCGAGGCTTGTTGAGCATGTCATCCCAGACAGATGCTGATCCCCTTTTACACCAAAAACTTAGCCAATTGTTGAAATTTTATCATTTTCCTTGTACTGAGGTACCCTACTTGGTGAGGGTAAGATGCTACTCAGAGCTAGGGTCATACGTGCTCTGATTACATAATCCGAGAGTTCTTCTATGTCCCTTTTCATATAGTCTAGGGAGGTACTTCTCAGGTCATTCACACAAACATGGACAATGATAGAGTCATATTTGTACTTGTGGAGTGACCCGAGTGTGTGGGTAATGTGACTGATTCTGGCGCCTGACAAGCAACTGACAGTGACCTCTTTATCCAGCCTGGTGAGAGTGACATTGGTGTGCCAGACAATGGAGTCACCTATAGCAAGTGTGTTGGGTATGGTGTTTTGCCTTAAGGGTTGTGGTTGTGTGGCACACTGGTTTTGGTGGTTATGTGACTGCAGTGTGTTTGTGGGTGTAGGTTGCTTGCGTGTCTGCTTTGAAGGTCTCTGTTTCCGCAGATTTATATTTGGAGCCTCCAAATATCTTTGTATCTGTGTGGGGTTTGCAGTTGCATGTATGATGGGACTGTGTGTAGTAAGTGGTGTGCTGCAGGTTGGTACCTTCTCCTCTTGACTGTCCATTCCAGTTGTGACTAGAGAGAGCTTTGCCTCAAGTTTAATTATGTAAGTACATCTCTTGCAGATTTTGGTGTCATGTGGTAGGAGGAGAGGGTTGTCTGTGTACATGAGGCAATTGTGAGATTGCCTCAGGGTGCCCAAACTCATCAGGTGCACAGGAGAATACACTGGGAGCTGGCTCTTGGACATGCCTGAATGGTTTAAGGAACTTATTTGCCTGGTGGGGAGAATAATTTGACTGTTCTCTACAGACAATGGTTGGGTATAGAGTACTATAGCTAATTAGTGCTTCTGACTCTTTTTACGCCAAGTGCTAGTCCAAAAGCACTGATTTCAGTGCTACATCTGGAAGAACCAGCTAGTACCAAGGGAAAAACTGAAGAGCAGACTCAGTGGAGCCAGGGATAGTTTAAGCCTAGCTAACTGCCACTGTGTGATGTGCAAAACCAAGCAAATGCGGGTTTTATATCAGAAAGATTGAAGAGAGAAATTAGCCCAAAATGGCCAATAAAATTACAGTTTCTGGGCAGACACCACTCCTCCAAGGACCGGTAGGCTGTTCAGAGCTCCCCACTCTCGCTGGTGAGCAAACACTTCCTTTTTGTCCAAGTAAGGTATCAGCAGGTATCTGAAACTGGACTTTTCTAGCTTAGTAAGATGGGAAAATAGCAAGATTTTTTTTTTTTTTTCTTTTTCAAGAAAACAGTAAAAACAAATGCAAAAACACTTTTATAGTGCAGTAATGGCTGTCACACATGAGTGGGAAGCCAATAACAATTGAAGAATACAATTTACAGCAAAAACCTTTTTTTTTTAAAGTGCAGGCACAAATGCAATTTCAGTGTAAAATGAGCGTTCTGAGAAGCAATAAATGCTAGAAAACGAGCCATTTCGGCAGAAATGGCAATAAGCAACAAGAAAAAACAAAAAAAAATGGTACTTAAACACTCAAGTCTCTCCGGCGTTGTAGGTCTCTGCAGGACACCTGGGCAGGATCTGCTGACCTTATACTTACATTTGCTGAGTCTTGGGACTTTGCTCACATTACCAGTAGTCCTGAGTATCCACAATCCAATGGGTTAGCTGAATGTGCAGTTTAAAATGCAAAACATTTGTTAGAGAAATTCCAGAGGGATGGTACTGATGTTTTCCTTACCTTACTCACTCCGAAACATTCCATGTCTAGGCAGACTAAAACAACTCTACCAATCCGTAAACAATTAATACCAAATGCAAACAACAGGGTGCTCAAGGCTCAACTGTTGAGAAAAAATCCATCACAAAAACTGTACCATTAAATCCAACCACTAGTGACAATTTTGAAAAAGCAAGTGAGAATGCAAACATCTAAAGGATACGACCAAGTGGGAATCCTGAACATTTTGTCGGGAACTGAGATCTTGCATCATGCAATCGGACTGAATGGATTTCAGACAGAATCGAAGACATGTTACCTCTCTCTGAACCAGTGACACAGCAGTTTGCCTGTGCCGACGACTCTTAATTCACCTGTTCGAATTCAAAAGGACAGTGTTCTTCCTTCAAATAATTTTGATGTAATCCCATTGTGTGAGAATCCCCAGATACTGTCCCTGTTGCTAAACCCAGTCAAAGTTTTTATGTTTCCAGATCAGGTAGAATTTCCAGACCAAATCCAAAATACACGGTGACTTGAACTTAAAATGTTGATATATTGTCTAACTCTCAATGTTTTTGTTCTATTTCGTATGTCGAACAAAATTAAAGTGGGAGGATGTAGATCAGTGTGTATATTGTACCTAGTTAGCCACTGCAGTCAGAGAGCATGTATGTGTAAGTTACTGAGCACATGCAAGAGCAGTGCTATTTTGTATAGTCACAGTGTGAGTGCTAGCTTGACTGGAGATGCACATGTGTGTTAGAAGTAGTCTGTTTATGAAGTCTGAAGTGTATGTTCCAGTTACGGCTCCTGATGTGTTTATGTGCAGTAAATGACTTGAACCCATCCCATGCCTCAATGTCTCATTTGAATACATGAGACATGCAACAAGGCTATTGCGCATTTCTCAGAGGATTAACCCCCAGAGCATGCAAAATGGATCAAAATTTGCCAGTTAAACAGATGTCAACTTTTGAGGTTTTAGCTGCTCAAATTATAGGTCGTTGTAACAATAAAGCTGCTCTCTCTCCTGTGTGCGACTAGATTATCTATTAGTTTAGTAATATGGACACTTAATATGCATAGAACATGGTGCAGACTGTCACAGTATGGGGCATTATATTTTTCTGTAAACTTGTTTACTGTAAGCACACCATCCTGAGGAAGGTTCTTGTCTTACAATAATGCACCTTCTTTAGTGTTTCATCAGTTATACAAGAGCCTTGCCCCTTCAGACATCCACCCTACCATCATTATGGGATCAGCAGTATTCTTCTTGGGGGGAAAATGGCAAAAACTTTGCAGCTCCATTAGTGATGTAAATGTGCTTTTTATGTTTTACTGCTACAGTGACCGGTCAGCAAAGAAGTGCTGTTGTAGCAAGTGCCTCACACAACTGCACTTCTTGAATTTTGGGGTTTGTGCTATTTAATAATAGTGTTGTAGATAATGTAATAGATTTGAGAGAACAGTGTGTTGTTTAGTCAAATGTCATCTTGGATTTGATGAATGATGGACTTTTGTAAAGGTATTTAGTCTGTTGTTGGGGCATTAATGAAAAAATTCAGGGCCACTTACTTTATGGTTAGAATTCAGAGTAAGAAAGATTCCCTAGGAGTGTAAATAAAGGACTATAAAAAGCCAACAAGATGTTGTGTTGAGGACTGCTTCTACAAATTGAAATGTTGCTACCTCTAACATAGTACAGTAATGATGCCACACATTTTAGTATTGTGTGTGGTTATGGATGCTGTACAGCCTAACAAAAAAACTCCTATATTGGGAGCACAACACAGGGTGACTATGATTCTTAGGGAATTGGAAAGGTACATTTTCTTAAAGGATTAGTAAATTGTGGATAGTTGTCATTCTGGAAAGAAGTGCAGGTTATATCTGGTTCCTGTGTCTGAGTATTAATATCAAAGTCTTCCCATATACCTTGTGCTACATCAGACCAGTTTACCAAATCGCCCATATGCTTCTCCAAGAACCTGAATTCTTGACCTGTTTTGACAACCACCTGTTTTTCTAGTGGGCTTTCAGCCTTCCTCTTCCCAGATTTGCTGCTTTCCTAGGTGTGGTTGAACCAAAACAGACAAAAAGAAGTATCTCTATAAAAACTTTATACAAGGAGATCAGTTAATGCTGTCTCCTATACGCCGATGAAAATTTAGATTAACATTTAAACTGTAACCAGGTTACGTCTTCCCAGATGACTTTTTTCGTAGTCCATTTTCACTAGGCTGACATAATTGTATTTATGGCATCCCCATTGTTAGGATACATATCCTACCAGAGTTACTTAACATGCTTCTGTCTTTTGTTTGCTGGTTAAACATTATATTAATGTACTGCAGAAACTTCAGATTGAAAACCACAAAACCTTTTTAAATCCTTGTATTAATTTCTGCATTGGATAATACCCCTATCTCCCCCATAACACAAACCAAATTACTAGGGGTCATTATTGACAATGTGAAATTTGACAAACACATAGCTCATACAATAACCAAAATCAACAAAAATCTAGGTACTGTTTTACAGATGTAAAAACTTCCTAACCAGCAGCAGTAATGTTACCTTAGCTCATAGCCATCTTCTCTCTACCTTACGGTTTGCTTCTCCTGTTCTAATTAATCTAAACGAGCAATTTTTAAACAAGCTATCTGTATTCTCTCTCTTTCGGCTTTTCCCGGTTAGGGGTCTCCACAGTGGATCACTTTGTTTGCTCATGATTGACAGTGGAGTTTTACGGTGTCACAATCATGCCTAGGGCCAATTTTAGCTTGTCCAATCCTTTTGCAGCATGTCTTTGGGGATGTGGGAGGAAACTGGAGCACCCAGAGGAAGCCCACACGACCACAGGGAGGACATGCAGACTCCACGCAGAAGACACCCTAGCCGAAGATCGAACTGGAGAGCCTCTTGCTGTGAGACGACCACGCTAACCGCTGCACCACTGCGGCAGTCCAAAAAAAAAAAGACAAACAAGCTATCCGTATGCTACAACAAAATAGCAAAATTTGTCACAAACTCCTCCTACTGCACCCACCACTGTCAAGCCCCAAAACAGCTTTCCTGGCTGGAGCAACCAATACCTTAGCTTTAAACCAACTTCATTTAGCTCTCCAAATACTGTACCAACCTGAGAAATCCAGCCTTACAAGACTTGATCACCCTCTTCTCCAGTAACCAATAACTTAGATCCACTGACAAGGCACTAATCGCAATCTCCAAAAGCCATTACAGCTCTGGTGACTCCCTGTATTCTAGCAACATTGCCAAAACTTGGAACTCCCTACCACTACAAATTTGGTTACAACCTATTTCCCACCTAGACAACTCCTGGACTCCTAGCTGACATATTCTAACACCCTTCCCCTAGCCACCATCTAACATCTTCTTTAAAACTCCCACAGATGCACTGTATATTACCACACGTTACTTACCAACTCACTGCCGCCTACTCCCCACTGTCCCATCTATACCCACTAACTCTTCCCTAGACTAAATTGAAAAGCTTTCCATTAAATTGTCACTGCACCTCATATGAACTTGTCTATATTCTCTTCCTTTTTTAGTTTTTCCTTTCTTGTCTTCAGTACATCTTCAAGATTATCTCTACTAAACATACTGTATGAACAACCATCATATGTTACAACCTGCTATACTTTTAATTGTATGTCTAAATTGCTGTGCTTATGTAAATATCTTGTGCAATCATGTTATCTGCTGTATTTTTATAACTGAATGTGTAAATCAAAATGATCATGTAAATGTCTTGTGTATAGTATGTTAGCAATTGTTTTGGAGCTTTTCTCCCCAGCTTCCGCTGAAAACTGACAGCTCTGTCCAGTCGGACCTCCCTGGTAAACAAATGTTTAAATAAATAAATAAATAAATAAACAAGCAAGCAACAGCAGTAAGACGAAGCAACACCAGGTTATCATAAAACCAGCCGATAATTTTTTTTAAGAAACAGTGTTTTCGCTGTCTCAACTGCTTCATCAGATGCATAAAGGGAGTAACCAACTCTCATTCAGATTCCAATCTGTTGCCACGTCACTTATCCATACCTTGATTAAAAAATTAAAACCAACTACTCTCTGCTGATCTACTCCCTGCCGAGTATCTGCAAAAAGCATCTGATGCCATTGCTTACCCCCATCCATCTCTATACTAATCAATCGAACCATAGTAGAAGCCAAAATCCACACCATCTGGAAAATACCCTATGTAATCCCACTTCACAAAGGAGGTAGCTCTACTGAACTATCTAATTACAGGCCAATGGCTATATTATCTCCACTTGCAAAGATTATGGAAAAATGCATTCCTAGACACCTGCTGCACCACCTGATTCAGAATAACCTTATGGCAGACTCCCAGCACGGATTCTGACCTCACCACAGCAGTACTTCAGCCCTCATAGCCTTCTCCAACACCATAAACCATAATCGCAACAATAATGTATCCTCTGCCCTCTTCTTGGATCTCTCCAAGGTATTTGATATGGTTGATCACCAATTTCTAATCCACATCCTGAAACATTCTGTCTAGATACTAAAGCCCTTCAGTGGTTCCAGTCTTATCTGAGTGGCAGACAGCAAGCTGACCTTTGGCAAAACAAACTATCTAACCTCCTACCCAACTCCCTTGGTGTACCCCAGGGTTCTCTACTAGGGCCCCTTCTGGTCTCCATTTTCATCCATGACATGTATGCTGTTATCCCAAAAGTCAGCTGTATCCAGTACGCTGACGACTCCACCCTGATCTGCTCGGCCACATCTCAGACAGAACTATGGTCATCTACCCAGAACACCTTCAACATAATAGAAAATTGGCTTTCTGGTTGTCTGATCTTAAATCCTAAAAAAACAAAACTGTTACTTTTCTCACCAACTCCTAGGTCTACTGCATTTACTTCTACCATAAAATCCAATAATGGTACTATAAATCTCCCCAGACACCTCTACAAAACTACTAGGTGTTATCATAGATAATCTTAAATTTAACCTGCATGTTAATCAAACCATCAATAAAAAAACTAGGGTCACTTTACAGGATAAAAGCCTTCTTAACCCCACCTGCTAGAATTGCCATAGCTCACTCTCGCCTACTTTCAACTCTTCTGTACACATCCCCTTTACTCTCTAATTGAATTTAAACATGTCTGTCCTCAACAAACTCTCTATCTGCTACAACCACATTGCCAGATTTGCCACTGGTCTGCCTTATAGGACACACCACTGTATCAGTCTAAACCAGCTTGGGTGGCTAGAACTGCCCAGCTTGATTCAGTATAACCAACTGATTATGGCATATAAAATCCTTTTACAATCCAGACAATACTCCTGCACCAAATAAAATTATCACCCCCATAACAATCCCAGACCTCTTCGATCTTCTAACAGACTGCTAGTTTAGACGATCAAAACTAGCCAGTGACTCTCTTTGCCAACTCTGCAGGTAGTACCTGGAACTCGCTCCCAGCTGATATTACTTTACTTGCCACCCTGAGTCAATTTAAGATAAGACTCTAACAATATTTGACACTAAGCTGGCTATGTCAATGTATCGAACCAGATTAACTCTCCTCCACTATGAGTTAGTAACTATAATTTAGCTCCGTTGTGTTACTTAATCCGGACGTACACCCGGGATTATCTCTAACCTTGGAATTTGTATAACTTGTTAAATATGTAACCACTGTATATATTGTATCTGCAGTCTTAACTGCTCGTCTTGGAGCTCTTCTCCGTGGGCCTCTGCTGAAAATGAACATGAATCCAGTCAGACTATCCCTGTCAACAAATGTAGAATAGATTTTATTTTTATTTATTTATCTATCTAAATCATTAACCATTTAAATAGGAAAATGTTAAGGTCACATGCTACATCAATGTCTTAAAGAAATGACATCATATGTATGCAGTAACAAAAGGAAAGTGAACAATTTCCTTTGTTTTATACAGCGTACGTGCTTTCAACATAGGTTTTAATGGTACTTTTATCATTGAGTCCTGATCCCATATCTGCTCTTAACCTAATAATTCATTTACTTTCTAAGCATTCAGTTTCATTTCTAATATCCCCTCCCCTTAAACTCTCTTGTACCATATCTATGACTTGAAACCTGAACTTCTGCTCTGAAAAAGTCTCTGACCTATTTAGCTAGTGCATTTCTACTCATAGCATTTCTATAGGGTATATACGTTTTTCGTGGAGGCAACTTGTAATAGTAGCCATGTGGTCTACTTAGCGGTATGTAATGTCTGCAGTAAATACTATGTAGGTAAAACATATAGGAAGCTAAAGGAACGTATACGAGAACATTTTGAATGATGTAAGAAATACTATATGTTAAGAGCAGATATGGGATAGGGCAGCTACAGTGATGCAGCAGTTAGCATTGTTGCCTCATAGCAAGCGGTTCAATCCTCGGCTGGGGTGCCTTCTGTGCGGAGTCTGCATGTCCTCCCTGTGGTCACATGGGTTTCCTCCCACATCCCAAAGACATGCTATAGGTGGATTGGACACACTCTAAATTGGCCCTAGGCGAGAGAGTGTGCATCTTCATGGAAGCTTGGGTGCCGGGCTGGCAACTCGACACCGTAAAACTCTACTGCCAATCATGAGCGGACAGGTAATCCACTGTGGCGACCCCTAATCGGGAAAAGGCGAAAGAAGAAGAGCAAATATGGGATCAGGACTCTGGTTTTAACGGTACTTTATCATTATGTTGAAATTACGTCCACTGTATAAATGAGAAGGAAAGTTTTAACTTTGCTTTTGTTACTGCATACATATGATGTTGTCTCGCTTTTAGAGTTTTATTGATGTAGCATGTGACCTTAACATTTTCCTGTTTAAGTGGGTAATGATTTAGATAGATTTTATGCATCTGATGAAGCAGTTGAGACTGTAAATGCACTTGTGCCTTTGCCTGTTTCTTAAATAAATTATCTGCTGGTTTTATGATAGCCTGGTGTTGCTTTGTCTTACTGCTGTTGCTTGGATTTATCTATTGGTTTGAGAAGCATTTATTCAGCACACAGTGGTATTGTTGGACTTTGTTAAATAAATAAATAGATTGTACTCCAATATATTTCGCATCCAATATGAAACTTGTCAGATTTTCTTTTCCAGTAAAATCCCATTCTTGTACTAAATGTTCTAAAAATGTCTAGTGTCAGATAATGTTGTAATACTGGAACTAGTAAGTGGGGGGGGGGGGGGGCTATGCCCTTTACAGGAGGACTAAGGTTGGCAAGCATTAGGACATCTCAGCAAGTAAAACGATGTTCTTCGTCTCACATTGCTGCAGTCATAACCTGTGGGTAGTCCGCTGTCCTCGGTCGGCCCGAATACCAAAGAGCTAGGCTGGCGTCGGTCATTGTCGCCTAGAGCTGACGTCAGTACGTAGTAGTACTTAAGCGCATGACCGACGCCATATCCTCAGTCTTTCTTGCCGCGTGGTCCGAAGCAGAAGCAGTGTTTGCAAGTGCCGTTCGGCGTTTTGAAATTTTCATTTATCAAGTTTCAGACCGAAGACCAAGTTGGGCTAAGTACCCCGTTGGGGAAATTTTTGTCTTTTCTTGCCTCAGTTATCCGGATGTCAGAAAAAGTTAATAATTGTATTTCTTGTTGGAAACCGATACCTCATAGGGATTATCATTCTTTCTGTATTCCTTGCTTGGGGCCTGAGCACGACGTGGTCGGGTGTCGCTTTTGTGCTAGATTTAATAAGCGCACCATTAAACGAAGATTAGACTGCGCCAGGCTTGTTTTTGGTAAACGGTGTAACTATAACATGCCGTCTGATCCTCCGACGCCCGCTACCGCTAAAAAGTGTAAGGATAAATCTTTAAGGTCTAAACCGGATGAGTCGTCCGTTGCGGACTCCGGTTCTACGGAGCCTCCGGTTGAACCTGTGGATCCTGCCGAGGGTTCGGCTGAATCCCAGGGGGAACCTTTACTTTTACAGGAGTTGGCCTCTCAGGAGTTAGGCCAGGCTGAGGGTGCTTCTCAGGTGTCTGTAGTTCCAGCTTTACAAAAGGTTATTAGGCCTTCTACTTCAGTGGCTAAAGGCCATGCTAAGGCCAAACCTTGTCTTGTTGGCCCTGGTCATAGTTCTAGCTCTCCGGCCCCTGTTCCTAAAAAGCATATGTTGAAAATGGCAGAGGACTTGATTACGTTGATCAGGGGTTCTATGCCCCCCCCCCCAGAGAAGAGGCCTAGGGTGGAGGCAGATTTAGAGGGAATGGATCATTCCTCTGACTACTCTGAATCCTCAGCTGAAGAAATTCAGGATTTCCCTTCCTATTCAGATTCGGATGCAGAGGACTCCTGTCCGTCTGCTTCTCCTCCAGAGGATTTTTCTTTTTCTGAGACTTTACATTCCATGAGGGAACATTTCAAGTGGGAAGGTCAAGATTTTTTCAGTTTCTTGGAAAAGGCTTAGGGAATTTTTGTTTCTGCCACAACATAGGCCCTTGGCTATTCCTCCTGTCTTAGATGTTGTTCAGGATGTTTTTTCTGAATCTTCCCTTAATCCTGATTCTTTGCCTCCGGCCCCTGTTAAGCCAGACAGGTATTACAGAGTTCCAGAAGCACATAAGTATTTGTACAAGAGTCCTAGAGCTGATCCGGAAACTATTATTCAAGGTCCGAAGGGTGTTAGGGCTTCTGTGGCTAAGAATCCAGTTCCTTTGGATAAGGATTCTAGAGCGTTAGATAGGTGGGGGGAAAAAGTGTACACCTCCTCTACGTTAGCTATGAGGGCTTTGAATTGCCAATTTCATATGCTGAAGTATCAGAATTTTTTTGTTAGGCCAATTGAAATCTAAGGTGGATGCTTTATCTGAGGGTATAGAGTGTAAGGAGCTCCAGGAGTTGGTTCATGCATCAGATCAAGTTGGCAAACATTCTTTGCAGTGTGGTTTTGATGCTCTTCAGGCTTCATCCAGGGTGGCTGCTACAGGTTCAGTTATTCATAGACATGCCTGGCTTAAGGATCAAAATTTGTCAGAGCATGTTAAGGCTCGGATTTTGGATGCTCCTCTTCAATCTGAAGTACTTTTTGGCCCTCCTGTGGAATCAGTTTTGAAAAAGATGGAAGATAAGGCTAAGTCTATGCAGACGGTCAAGGATTTTATGCAGGTGCAGCCCCCTAAGTTTAGTAGGAATTGGCCTGCTAGAGGATGGTCTTATCCTTCTTCGGATTATCAGTCTAAGGGCAGGTCTAGACGTGGTAGAGGCAGGACTCACGCTCAGGGTTCTTTCAGACCTAGGACTTGGAGCTCTCCTGCACAGTCTTCTGGTGAGGGTAGGGGTCAGCCCTTTCGTAAGCAGACCCAATGACCTGTATCTTCCGCTGCCAGACCCTTCTTTACTGGCAGCTCCTCTAGGAGGAAAGTTGGGACTTTTCAAACAAAACTGGAATTTGGTCACCTAGGACCAATGGGTGTTGGATATAATAAATCAAGGTTACAAGTTTTATTTTCACACTTTTCCTCCTTTCAAAGGCATGCCGGATGTGCCTCCTCAGCAAAGGCTGGAGGCCCAGGAGCAAATTTCTCTGCTTTTGCAGATGGAGGCAATTCAGGTGGTCCCTCAGTCAGAAGTAGGCCTAGGATTTTATTCCCGTCTATTCCTAGTGCCAAAGAAAGGAAACACTTGGAGGCCAATTCTGGATTTGTCCATTCTCAATACCTACCTAGACATTCCAAAGTTCAAGATGTTAACATTACAACAACTTCTGCCTATGCTAGGCAAAGATCACTGGATGGTAACCCTGGATCTCAGAGGCCTATCTTCACATCCCTATCAGGCCCAGTTGCAGGAGATTCCTGAGATTTCGGGCTGGTACTTCGCATTATCAGTTCTCTGCATTGCCCTTTGGTTTATCTACTGCGCCCAGGGTATTCACAAAAGTTCTGTCTCCTGTGATTGCTTTCTTCAGACAGAGAGGAATACAAATTTACCCTTATCTGGACGATTGCCTGATTCTTGCTCAAAACAAAGACATATTACTACAACATCTCCAGTATGTAATGGCAGTTTTAAGGTGCCTAGGGTATTCTGTGAACAAAATAAAGTCCAGTCTAGTACCCTCTCGGGACATGTGCTTTCTGGGTGTGAGACTGAATACAGCTTCTCAGATGGCATTTCTGACCCCGGACAAACAAAGAACTCTTCATCTTTACTTCCAGCAGTTATCAGTAATGTCCAGGCTGACTGCAAGGACAGTCCTTCAAGCCTTGGGGTTCATGGTATCTTGCATTCTAGTACTTCCCAATGCCAAACTGCATATGAGGAAGCTACAATGGTATCTCAAAAGTGTGTGGACTCAACACTGCCACGGTTTGGACACTGTCATTCGGATTATACCTTGCATCCAGAAGGAATTCTTGTGGTGGGCTCAGGAATGTCACCTAAACAAGGGACTCTCTGTGACCCGACCAGAGGCGAGTCAGATCCTAATGACGGATGCCTCGGACTTGGCTTGGGGAGCACACTTCAATGGGAAATGGATACAAGACATGTGGCCTCCCAAACTACTACATTTGCATATCAACATGAAGGAGATGTTAGCAGTTCAATTTGCTTTGATGGCCTTCAAGGACCTGCTTCAGCCGGGACAGGTGTTGATTCAAACAGACAACACAACAGTCATGTGGTACATCAGCAAGCAGGGGGGAACCCATTCCTACCCTCTTTGCAGGCAAGCAATGATTTTGTGGGAGACTGCTCTGAGTTTTCGAATCAATCTTCAAGCACGGTTTCTGCCGGGAGCTCAGAACTCCCTAGCAGATATATTGAGCAGGCAAATTGTGGATCCCCACGAGTGGAAACTGGATCCTCAGGCTTTCAAACAATTGACTGTGGCTTGGGGCACTCCAGACATAGATCTGTTTGCTTCTCCACTGAATTTTCAACTTCCAAAATTTTGCACAAAGATGTTCCACCCAGATGCTTGGAAAGTGGATGCTCTATCTTTCAGTTGGAACAACCTTCACGTTTATGCTTTTCCTCTTCTACCTCTTCTCCCCAAGGAACTCTTGAAAGTCAGGCAGGACAAGCCTTGCATGATTCTAATAGCACCAGATTGGCCACGTCAGCATTGGTATCCTCTGCTGAGGAGTTTAATCCAGGAGCCTCCTTGGCTTCTGCCACAGGTTCCTCATTTGTTGTCCCAGTCAAACAATCATTTTCTCAATGTTCAGGTGCAGTCCCTCCATCTGACAGCCTGGCGTATTCTGTGATGGAGCCGGTGGGGTCTCAGCTTCCTCAACAGGTTTTGAATGTCATTTTGGAAGCCAGGCGGCCTAGCACTAGAAAAGTTTATGCTGATAAATGGAAGAGATTTTTTCTTTGGAGCACTGCAAAGGGCTTTGATGTTTCAGTGCCTAATTTGAGTTTTGCACTACAATATCTTACTGAATTACTGGGCAAGGGTTTGTCATTCTCTTCTGTGAAGGTTCATGCTGCAGCCATTTCTGCTCACTATGATTGTGACCCTCCTTTATTTTCTCATCCTTTGCTCAAGCAATTTCTTAGAGGGGCAAAGAATATAAGACCCCCACGTAGAGCTCCTACTCCTTCCTGGGATCTCAATTTTGTTTTGGAGAAACTTACTTTACATCCTTTTGAACCTGCAGCTACGTCTGGACTGAAGTTTTTGTCTTGGAAGACTGCTTTTTTGTTGGCCATTACTTCTGCTAGGAGGGTATCTGAATTGCAGGCACTCATGGCAGTTGAACCCTTTTTGATATTTCATAAGGATAGAGTTTCTTTTGAACTAACCCTACTTTTATGCCTAAAGTGGTTTCTAATGTGGCCTTGAACCAGTCTATTCATTTGCCTACTTTTTATGCTGATCCCCAAAATAAAGGGGAAAAAGTCTTGCATTCTTTGGATATCCACAGGCAGTTACGTTACTATTTGAGCAGAACTAAGGAGTTCAGACAGACTCAACAGTTATTTGTTTCTTTTGCTTTGAGTTCACAAGGGAAAGCTGTTTCAAAGCAGACTATTTCAAAGTGGATTGGTCATTCCTTTTGTTATTCTCATCATGGGAAGGATGTTCCTGCTGGGATCAGACCTCATTCTACTAGGGCTACTGCCACTTCTACTGCTTCTCTAAGGGGTGTAGCTACTAAGGATATTTTGGAGGCAGCTACTTGGAGTTCAGTACACACTTTTACTAAGCATTACCATCTCCCTCTTTATTCCAAGTCCAGGGCTGGGTTTGCCACTGCAGTTTTACAGGGCATGTTAGCAGCTCCTAATGCTTTGTAGTTTGCCAGCCTCCCTTTTCCTTTGCTTTGGGATTCTACCCACAGGTTATGACTGCAGCAATGTGAGACGAAGAACATAGTACAGTTTTGTACCTACCATAAATGTAGATGTTCGAGGATCCACATTGCTGCAGTCCAATTATCCCTCCCTCCTTCCCCTCTATAGTTGTGGTTGCTGGGTTTCTTTTTGGGATACTCTTTATTTCCACACTGGTGGTTGTTGGGCTTTTACTACTTTAGTTCTGGCCTTCATTTTTAGGCCTTCTGACATCTGGGTCAAGAAAGACTGAGGATATGGCGTCGGTCATGTGCTTAAGTACTACTACGTACTGACGTCAGCTCTAGGCGACAATGACCGACGCCAGCCTAGCTCTTTGGTATTCGGGCCGACCGAGGACAGCAGACTACCCACAGGTTATGACTGCAGCAATGTGGATCCTCGAACATCTACATTTATGGTAGGTACAAAACTGTACTTTTTTTCTCCAGGCTGCTGAAGACTCACCCCATAGTTCATAATGCACTGCATTGACCAGCCTTTCCAGATGTTCTGTTCTTCAGTGCAGTACATAGGAATGGCTCCAGACTGCTTGCTGCAAGTACATACTGGGGGGGGGGGGGGTTCTCAGACTCAGTACATTGAATAAAGAACTACTGAAATGGGAGGGCTCCCTCTAACCCTTTGAATAAACTTAAAACTAAAGAAAATAGCCAAAACACCTCCCCTAACCACCTCAGTGTAGAGGACTGCACCCCCATACCATCACAACTTTAAACCAACTCTGAGAATACACAATAGTGGGAGATATGGACAAATTTCCTTACTCCACTAATCTCTGAGAAAATATAGACTGCATTAACAACATGTTAGTTGTGTAAATGCACTTCATCACTGAACTGCAGCAGTTGATGATGTAAAGTTCAATTTGATTGTTGCAAACTAATTTGATGAAGTCAGGCTTACCAGAATCTAATCTCCTCTGTTTTTGTTTCTTTACTTTTTCACTTGGGCTTGCCTTTCAAGTAAACACTTTTCCTTCCTTTCTCATTTTTTGGGGAATTTCATTACTTTTATTTGCACTAGACTGTTTCTTTAACGGCCGTACTTTCTAAAAGAACATTCTGTCCAGGATGGACATGAAGTCAATGTCTACTGTTTGGGCAAGGAGCACAACATTCAAAAGTGACAAATTTGCACACAGTTTACACGCTGGGCCCTAAAATGTAACCGTAAACTGTTAAGCTTTGCCAGGCAAGGTTTTCAGAAGCTTTGTCTTCCTTGGCCTCAAAGCCTTGTCAAATGATTGGTTTTGGTCAAAATACATAAACATACTGAGCAGAGTGCCAGTGTTAGCGTTTTGGGGGCCTCCTAGCAAATGTTAAGTTAGAGGTCCCTAGGTGCTTTGTCTAAGTATCATCCTCTCACTGCCACCCCTCCTAAGCAACTTTTTAGTTCATGCTGCAAACTTAGCAGTAGTACACACACAATGACCTGTAGCTTCAGTACTCCCCTATCATGAGAGGCCTGTGCACCAAATTATGTTTATCTCACAAAGGGGCATTCACAGCACCTGACATTTAGTTGCAACAGTAAAACATTACAATAACTCAATGTACAAGTCTGGACTTCAGTGAAATTGCACCTGAGGCACTGCTTACTATTTTAGCACCCCTCCACATACACGCACCTCATGTGCCCCCACTCCAGTCTTGTGCTTGCTCCCCATACCATGCACATTACTTGTTTTCTCTTCTCACATTTTGCCTTGCTGTTCAGCTTTTTCAAGAAGCCTTAACTTTCTACGTGCTCTGATGTACATAGTAAAGTTTTTTTCTTTTTATATAACCTGTTCATCCAATGAAGGCTTGAACAAAATTTATGATTAAGGAAAGACATTCACTGTGGTTCTGCTTTGGTTTTCCTTTCACCACACCTTTTCTGACTAAGAACAGTAATAATTATGTAGGGAATAACTCAATTAAGTTGTAGCTCCAAGAAGCTTTAGGTTCATACTAGGCTATCTGCCCAAGGGCATTTATAAGCCTAGCCCGTAGTTATGTGGCTTTCGCCACCCCTTTAGTTTGAATAAAACTATGCCTATTATTTTGCTGTGCCTCTGTCAAGCAGTGACACTGAAGTAATCCCTGGGGTATATCTGCGATCTCCCATCCACTGGTCAAGATTCCTCTTGAACAAGGCCAGCGAGGTGCTCTGCCTCACATGTACCGGGATTTTGTTCCACAGCATAGGGGGTCTCTGGGTGATGAATCTGTCCCTCCAGCACGTTCTATTAATAACCGTGTCAAGGTTTAAGTCTCCCGCCCTTGTGGTTCTGAGGGATCTAGATTTTTTGAGGTGAAGCATATTCATCAAATCTGGGTTTGACATGGCCTTGTATGTCGGGCACAGGTCACCTCTGAGCAAGCGGTATGAGACTGAATAGAGCTGGAGTTCTTTCAGTCGGGCAGCATAAGACATATTTTTGAGACCCTTTATCCTTTTGGTGAGGAACTTTTGGGGCCTTTCCAGCTGCTGCAGGTGTCAGGTCAGATACATTCCGAATGGGGCATTGTACTCAATCATAGGTCTAATGAGTGATGAGTACAGGGGGACGATGACCTCCCTTGATCTAGATGTGAATCCCTTCATGATCAGGTGGGCAATGTAGAAGGTTTTCCTAACTACTTTAGCAACATGAGTGTCAAACGAAAGGCTACTGTCAACCTGGGTCCCCAGATCCCTGATCACTTCTTCTGTGCTCAGTGGATTGCCACCTATATGGTAGCTAGGGGTAACCTTGTTTTTCCCGAAGGGTATGACTATGCATTTCTTGGCATTTAACTTTAGGCCATGGCTCTGGCACCAGTTATCCATTTCTGTGAGGCCCTTCTGGAGGATATCTGTGTCAGATGTGTTTTCAACTATGGCTCCCAGTTTGTAGTCATCTGCAAACTTTGTCAGCCATAACCCTCCTGTGTTTGCTTGTACTTCAGAAAAGTAGATTCCGAACAAGAGTGGACCCAGGACTGAGCCCTGTGGGACACCACTTGTGACAGGCTTTGAGTCTGACATGGCTCCAGCAACTCTGACCCTGTGGGTTCTGTCTCTTAGCCAGTTTGCAACCCATCTTGTGATGTATGGGTTTACATTCAAGCTGATGAGTTTTTCGATGATACCTGAGTGGGGTATTGTGTCGAAGGCCTTTGCCAGGTCGAGGTAGGCTGTATGGACTGCCTTTCCTCATCAATGGCCTTGGTGACTGTCTCGAAAAAGTCAACCAAGTTTAAAAGGCATGATCTGCCTTTGACAAAGCCAAACTGGGTTGGATCCAAAGTCTGCAAGTTCCCTATGTCTTTATTTATGAGTTCCATTATGATCCTCTCCATGGCTTTGCAGATAAGGCTTGTCAAGCTAATGGGCGGTAATTTCCAGGGTCGGTGGAGGCACCGCCTTGTGAAGTGGGACCACAGTCGCCGTCGCCACTCCTTGGACGTATCCTGAGGTGAGGCTAAGATTAAATAGCTGTCCTAACTGTGGGTTTAATTCCTCATTGAGTTCATGGAGCACACAGCCGGGGACACCATCCGGTCCCATGGATGCTGTGTTTTTTGCCTTGGAGAGAGCAGTTCTCACCTGGGCGTTGGAGATGTTTGGGGGGCTACAATCCTTTGGTATAGATATCTCTCCTTTTGGGGGAGGGGGGGGGGAGAAGTTTGCACTGAACCTGTCAGCCAGTATGTTGGCAATGTGTGTAGGTTCAGTAATCTTCACATCATTTTGAACTAATTCTGAGCATATGTGGGAGTTTCCTCCTAGGTTTCTACCTTAGCTAAAGAAGGCCTTATGATTGTCTTTTGAGTCCTTGGCGATTTTTCTCTCAAAATTTGCCTTGGATGATTTTATGAGAGCTCTTAGTTTTTTACTTATAATAATCAAAGGTGTCTTACCTTTCAAGGATTTTGCTCTATCTTGTAGTAGCTTCCTCCTTTTGTTGTAGAGCTTGTTTATGGCTGGGGTCCACCAGACTGGACGCTTGCCTTTGGTACAAAGAGTCTTAGTTTTGTTTGGGATTGCCTGATCCATGCAGTCCTGTAGGTCACATTTGTAAGTGATTCAGCGGTTTGAGTAATGTTTACCACTGGCACAGGGGCCTTAAAGGAGACCACACTAGTTTTTAGAAGTGTGAAGTCGGCTTTAGAGAAGTTTTTCACTGTGGTCTTTTTTATTTCAGGTGGGGGTGGGATGAGGACCTCCAGCGAGATTAGTTTATGATCTGATCTCACCAGTGAGGGGTATACTTCCGGTGTTGAACATTGTGATCCCATGTTCGTGATGATGAGATCAAGTATGTTTTCTCCTCTTGTGGTGATGGTGACTTGTTGTTCCATGGCATTTGAGTTTATGAACTCCAGGAACCTTTGGGCTAGAGTGTTTGGGCTTGAGTAGTGTTCCCAGTCTATATTAGGGTAGTTTGAAGTCACCTAGTATGATGGTGTTTGGAGATACATTTATCCCCTCCAATGTTTTCAGGAAGGCCATGTGAGGTTCCTGAGTTTGAGAGGGTGGCCTGTAACATGCTACAAATTGCAGAGCAGTCTTGCCTATGGTTAATTGCACCTGGATGGTCTCCGATGCATCGTGCGTTGCCACCAACCTTGAGGTGTGGGTGTCCTTTATGAATATGGACACCCCTCCTTTCTTGGTGTTGTCCGGATTTTGGGGCGGAACGCATGATATGAGGTGAAACCTGATAGTGCTGGGGTGCTCTCAGGAGCCTTGAACCAGGTTTCTGTCACAGCACAGACATCGATGTTCTCCATACTGAGAAGGGCCTCGAGTGCGTGCATCTTGAGATTGAGACTTCTGGCATTGAGCAGCATTACCCTTAGTTTTTCCTTTTTTGTGTTTTAGGGTGGTAGGTTTAGAATTTGAGCCTTGCCTAAAAAGGCACTATGGGGGTGGCAAGAGCCTTTGCCAATATCCGGAAGCCCAGGGGTGACAGGTGCAAGCCGTCCCTTGCGAAGCAGCGTGGCTTGTCCAGCATGTCATCCCAGGCAGACAGACATTGGATCCCCTTTGAATGACACCAGAATTTAAGCCAATTATTAAAGCTGATCATCTTATCACTGTATTGTGGCATCATTCTAGGTGAAGGTAGGATACTGCTCAAGGTCAGGGTCATACCTGCCTGGGCTACATAATCAGAGAGCTCCTCAATGTCTCTTCATGTAGTCCAAGGAGGTACGTCTCAGGTCGTTGACACCAGCGTGGACAATGACTGAGTCATACTTGTACCTGCTGTTGAGAGACCTGAGTGCTTGCGTTATGTGGCGGATTCTAGCACCCGACAGGCAGCTTAACTTTGACCTTCTCCTTACTCAGTCTGGTGAGTGGGACGTCAGTGTGTCTGACTATGGAGTCACCAATGACGAGTGTGTCTGGCATTGTGTTTGGCCTTAAGGGCTGTGACTGTTTGACACTCTGACTGTGTGGTCTATGTGTTGCGTGTGTTGGGTCCTGAGGTGGTAGTTGTTTGGGTGTCTGCTTTGGTGGCCTCTGCTGTTTTGGTAGATTTTTGATCAGAGCCTCCAAGTATGTCTTAGTGTGATTATGTGTATGATTTGAAGTTGTGATGGTACTATGTGTGACTGGGTATGTAGTGTGTGTGATTACCTTCTCCTGTCTGGTCTTGCCAGTCCTATGTTGAGAGAGCTCAGCCTCCAGTTTGGCCGTATAGTTGCATCTCTCGCATGTATTTGTGTTTTGTGGGAGAAGGAGAGGATTGTCTGTGTACATGAGGCAATTGTAACATTGCCTCAATATTCCCAGGTTCACCAGTTGAGCAGGAGAGGACACTAGCAACTGATCCCTCGACATACTAGAAGTAATAGATAAAAAGACTTACAAAGGACTCCGAGGGATATGGGTTATAGGCTGGTGGGGTACTATCTATAATAAAAGTGCTTTATCAAGGTGCAAGTACTGTAGGAGTAAGTGCTAGGCTTTACAGATAGAGAATAGTCTACTTGGGAATCAAGTAGAGATGAACTTTTTAGTTATAGGATACGCTGGTTAATATCAGCAGTACAGTTTGAGGAAGGTAGTTTTAAGGGAAAATTTGAAGAGTGGAATTTAGGTGGCCCGAATAGTTTAACCTTGTTTGCCCTTAAAGCGCGCTAACGCGTGCTTTATAGCAGGGGGCTGGAAAAAACAGGAAATGACCCAAAATGGCCAATGAATTACTAGTTGCTGTCTCTAACCACTCCTCTGAGGACAAACAAGCAGCTCAGTACTCCCCACTCCCACTGGTGAGTAAAGAAACTACCTCTGGCCACACAAGAAAATGGAGGAACACAGGAAACAAATACAAAGCCCAGGGATCAGCAAAATCTGATCACTGGAACAACTAGCTAGGAAAGTTTAGGAAAGGAGAAGTATTTTTTTGTTTTTTTTTAGTTTTTTTGCAAACAGACAGAAAAAATACAGTAAATGCTTTGTTTTTCGACTAAATTGCTATCAAAGGCTGGTACACTTGAGTGTATTAGCCTGTTTGTTACTTTTAAGCAAAACTTTAGCCAACAAGTGCAATCAACAATTTAAGCACAGAAAAACAGGAAAATCAGGTAATAAAACAGTAATATAGGCACAAACAGTAGTCAAAAAGCTCAAAAGATCGAAAAATGCAAAATAAAATGTTTAAAAAATACTTTTAATCAAGAAAGTCGCTTTTTCTGCTCTCTGCTGGCTTAGGAACTTTAGGGTTTATAGATTCTTTGGGATGTGTTTTAGAGCATTTTCCCAACCTTTTTAATCCAGCAGTGGTCTAAACAAAAATCATGAGAAAAAAAAAAATCGGTTTACTTATTTTTTTAAGGAAGACGCAAGTGGTGCTCCAGGCTTAATGTTCACAGCTGACAAAATAGGAGCTCACAATAGGCTAACAAGACAATTGCTGTGAAGTTGCACAGGTCCTAACACCCCAAAAAGGCAGTCTGTGTATGCATCCCTCTGATGTTAGATTGAGACTCCTAGAAGATCTACGTTTATAGGTTCATAAGTGTTTACTAGGCTAATGACCACAAGGACCTTTTTAAGCCTAGCCATGCATCATTGCTTGTTAGCTGCACTGATACTCTGAAGAATAATGTATGTGTCCTGGTATTATTGGGTGTGCGCACAAATAAAAATCAGTGATTTATTTTTACACACGCATAAGCCATAGCAATACTAGATTTGTACTTATTTCAGCAATAGTAATACAATGTGCAACACTAGTTCTACCAAATCAGACCAGTGACTGCTGTTTAGCAGTCGTCAAACAGCAGCAGGAGTAAGTCACTTTTATTTGCCTCATTTGAGGGGTCATTTTTACCTGTCACTGTCCCTGATTTCAGAGACATTCCCTGGTGTTTGCCTGACAATTTTGCTCTGTCCTTCATAAAAGTCCCCCCCCCCCCCAGTAAATCATTCAGGATTACAGTTGGTCAGTAAATTCAGACAATAGTTGTATATTTCTTATTGTCCAAAAATGCTTGTTGATACAGAAGGTGTTATTCTATTCTAATTTAAGTTAATTAGACTAATACTTAAATATGTTGCTGATTTTGAGCCTTTATTCTGCTATTATCTTTGGCATTGTGCAGAATTCTTCAGTATCAAAGTTGAATGCTATAGTATCTGGTGGTGGTCCTATACTTATAAAACTCCCTGAAAGAGAAGACCATCCCTGAAGATCAGAAGCAGCTTTTCTTAAGTCTGAGGTTTGCACAGACCTCGGTCACTCTGGCTGCGGTTTGCACAGACCTCGGTCACTCTGGCTGCGGTTTGCACAGACCTCGGTCACTCTGGCTGCGGTTTGCACAGACCTCGGTCACTCTGGCTGCGGTTTGCACAGACCTCGGTCACTCTGGCTGCGGTTTGCACAGACCTCGGTCACTCTGGCTGCGGTTTGCACAGACCTCAGTCACTCTGGCCGCGGTTTGCACAGACCTTGGTCACTCTGGGCTGCTGATCTCTCTCTCTCTCTCTCTCTAGTGCTTAATTTGCTCATGTTCAGCTTTATCCTAAAAGTGTCCCATCACAGCCCTCATAAGGTGCTTTATCCTAAAAGTGTCCCATCACAGCCCTCATAAGGTAAAAGAGCACCAATCTGGAAATTAGTACATTTTTTTTTCACCTCATTTTTCCACAACCAGCAGCAGCTTTTGTGGGTCCCCCACACAACAAGGATGATTAAGGGGGGCCCTGCAGCCACGGGTATTGCAGGTACCTAAATCTGGCTATGTTAAATTTAGTGGAGAGAATGCCCACCAGCAGGGTTTAACTGAGCTAGGGGCACTGTCAGTGTTAAAATATTTAATGGAATTGTGAAGCCTGTTACATGATAAAACACTGTTCCTACAACCAGAATATCTCTGAATTTTGAAGGAGATATAAATACAAGATGTTAAGTTGTCTATCTCGCCTTCATTCTTGCTGGATGGGTTCGGAGCCGATCCTCGGCTCCGACTCGGCCAATACTAAAGCTCGAGAGCTAATTCCACCGGCTCGAGGCTCCCCCATATCCCACAATGCTAGGCGGTAACTCCTCAGATCTCGTTTGCCGCTTAGCTGACGAGGTGCTCTTTCCAACCGGCTCTGCAGGTTAGTTACTTTTATAAAAGTTTTACCAAAGTTAGACCCCTTTAAGTTAATTTTTCAGTAGTTATTACTTAATTACTTAGTTTTTTACCACTTCCTTACAAATTCCTCCCCCCTTTTCTAAAAAATTTTCCAAGGGTTCTTCCCTTAGGCCCCTTCCCACCCCTCCTAGTAGTTGGAGTGAGTGTGTTTTTCTAGGGAATTTTTGTTAAATTTAGTTACTTTAATTTTATTTTTAGTGTAATCTGTGTGTTTGTGTGTGAGTGATTGCACTACGTGTATATCTTTAGATATGTCTAAAGAATCGAAGGTCTTAGGCTTTAAGAAGTGTGACTCGTGCTGTCAGAAGATGTCTCTGACAGACGGTCACACTTCTTGTGTGTATTGCCTGGGACCTTTACACATGCAGGGCTCTTGTGCTGTCTGTCACGGTTTCAGCCCTAGAGTCCTGCAGGAACGTAAAAATAAATTAATCTTAAGAGGCTTGTTGAAGCCTGAGGGTCCCCCGACACAGTCTATGTCGGGGAAACCTTCTAAGTCCTCCAGGCAGTCGGCTCCAATGTCCGAGCCATCCTCCGGAGGTTCGAAGACCGTTCAATCGGTTCAACCATCAGCTCCGGCTGGAGCCGATGATTCTAGACCTACTACACACACTGTGTCCTCGGCTCCGGCTGGAGCCGAGACAGATAAGTCTAAGTCGGTTCCGATACTCTTGTCGGAACCAACTACAAGAAAGAGGTCCAGGTCTCCTATCGACTCCGTTCATTCGGCTCCAGCCTCACCGCTCTTGTCAGAACGGAGCCATAGGTCACACTCCTCTAGGTCCTCCAGACTTTCGGACCATGATTTGTAGAGGGTGGTGAGTAGACTTCTTAAGTCCGAGGCACTGGCCCAGATGTTACACAGCCCGACTCAACAGTCGATGGCTACCCCTGTTCCACTAGACATTCCTCCTCTGACTCTATTGAGTTCGGAGCCGGTGCTGCTCGGAGCAGAGACTGTGGGAGCGTCCGAACCGATACCTTTCCTTTCGGCACCGTCGTCTGCTCCGATCTCCTCCTTGGAGGGATCTCGGCGCCGGACTTCCCTCGGCTCCGAGGGGGCGAGTGGCATCGGACCCTTGTCCGACCCCGCTCTCCCTCTCGGTGCTTCGGCGCTAGTTAGTTCAGCTCAGACATGCTTCAGAGCCATCCTTGTCGGTGCCGGGGGAGGTTTTCGGCTCTTCGGAGCGGAGACCTCTGGCCTGAAGGAGATATGCGGAGCATGTTAGAACCTGGTTCTACTCCACAGTCGGCCCCATCAGCTCCTCCCTCTACAGTGCCTGCGGTGATTTCTTCTCACTCCCTTGCTTCGGACCGTAGAGAATCTGCGCCTCAAGTATCCCCAGTGGGAATTTCCTCCTCTTCCAAGGCCTCTCCTGATCTTGCAGAAGAACCCCCTAGGAAGAGACAGTGCAAGAGGAAGCACATTGACTCACCTGAGTCTGTCACCTCTGACACTGATTTGGAAGATTCTGAGGGTTCCCCTCGTTCCCCCTCTGAAGACGTCTCCTTTGCAGACATACTAGAAATCCTGAAGCAGAGGGGGAATTGGCCAGCCCTTAACCCTTCAGAGGACGAATCAGTGTACCTTGAGGCGTTTGGTTCTCGACCTTCCACCTCCTGGGTGTCCCCTCCCTTTGACCCACTCATGGAAGTGGTGGCGAGGAAGGCTTGGACGGCTCCTGACTCGGTGGAACCCACCCCTAGGAGGCCGGCCAAATTTATCACTGCCCCCAAAGACAAGGAGTTTTTGTCCAAAGGTGTCTCTGTGGATGCCATGGTGGTGGCTGCTGCCACCAAGAAGGAATTAGCGGATCCTTCGGTACCTGTTCATCCTCCTAATAAGGAATCTAGGACCATGGACAGGTACGGTAAGCGGATGTTTTCATCAGCGACTTTCTCCATGCGTTCGCTGAATTACCTGTGTCATTTCACTCGTCTCCAGAGGGACTTGCTCAAGGATATGAGTGAAGTGTTGAAGGACCCATCAGCTGTGGGTTTTCAAGATAGGATGAACTCCCAGCTGGCTACCCTTAATTCAGTAGTTAACTCCTCCATGCGCCTGATTTCGTACGCGGCTGATGGAGCGAGCAGAGCCGCAGGTACAGGGGTGGCTTTACGCCGCCATGCCTGGATGCGGCTATGTAGCTTTGCGGACCCTTTCAAGGCATCCTTCACTAACTCCCCTTTTGACGGATCATCTCTCTTTGGTCCACAAGTGAAGGATACTCTGACAAGGTGCGAGGTAGAAGGTAAGACTCTTTCTGCTGTCGGAGTCCGTTTTTCTACCCCTTCTAGGCCTTACCCCAAAGGTCAGAAGGGGGGAAGATGTGGTTCCGCAAACCACAGGGAGTCTTACCAGACACACAGAGTCGTTTCCCCTCTAGAGGCAGAGGGGGGAACAATAATAATAGACGCCGTCCTAGAGGCAGAGGGGGCCCGCAGAATCAGGGTAGTCGAGAAACCTTCTCTGACAAACCCTTTCAGCACCCCTGAGGGGTTGCCCGACTGTCCACCTTCGGAGGCAGTCGGGGGAAGATTATCTCTGTACCCCAAAGCCTGGCTTTCCCTTACTCAAGACAAGTGGGTACAGTCTATCATATCCGAAGGCTACAGAATCCCTTTCATTCGCATCCCAAAACAGTCCGGAAAATCCCTTCCAGACGTTCCACCCAGTCAAAGGGAGCAAGCAGCACTAGAGATTTCGAAGCTGCTAGCAAAAAGAGCCATTCAACCAGTTCCAGCAGACCAACGAGGATCCGGAATTTACTCCAAATTCTTTTTGATTCCAAAGAAAACAGGGGACTGAAGACCCATTTTGGATCTCAGCAACTTGAACAAGTTTGTCAAGAAAACAAAATTTCGGATGGTCACGCTGCAGTCCATCCTGCCCTTTCTGGGCCAGGACAACTGGATGTGCTCCATAGATCTCCAGGATGCGTACTATCACATCAAAATGAACAGACGATCCAGGAGATTTCTCCGCTTCAGGCTAGGGGCCAGTCATTTTCAGTTCAGGGCCCTGCCCTTTGGTCTCACTACAGCACCCCGAGTGTTCACCAAATGCATGGCAGTGGTCGCCGCTCATTTGAGGGGCCAGGGATTCCAGGTGTTTCCGTATTTAGACGACTGGCTCCTGACTGCCACCACCAGGCATCTACTTCTCTTAGCCAGAGACTACACTTTACGAACCTGTCAGACTCTAGGCATCTCTGTAAATTACGAAAAGTCTGTCTTGTCGCCTTGTCAGTCTATTACCTTTGTAGGCGCAAGATTAGACACAGTCAGTCTGTCAGCCAGACTCACAGAACAAAGAGTAGCAGACATTCACAAGCAGGTTTCTCTTCTCTTACGACAAAACAAGGTCAAAGTCAGACTGGTGTTGAAAGTCCTAGGGATTATGGCGGCGGCTATTCCTCTCCTCCCCTTAGCCTGCTTTTACATGAGGATTCTTCAGTGGATGCTTTTCACTCAGTGGTCCTTTCAACTTCTACCAGTGTCCCACACTATCAGCATAACTCAGTCGTGCAGGAATCATCTTCTCTGGTGGGTCACATCTCCCCAACTTCTTCTAGGGAGACCCTTCATTCCCCTGCCCCCGGCTGCAACTCTGACAACGGACGCCTCCCTGATTGGGTGGGGGGGGCATTACCGGGGCAGGACAGTCCAGGGCACGTGGCAGCCGATCGAGTGCCACTTGCACATTATTCCCCTGCCCCCGGCTGCAACTCTGACAACGGACGCCTCCCTGATTGGGTGGGGGGGGGGCATTACCGGGGCAGGACAGTCCAGGGCACGTGGCAGCCGATCGAGTGCCACTTGCACATAAATGTTCCAGAGATGAGAGCAGTGCTTCTAGCGTTGCAAGCCCTTCAAGACTCTCTTCCCAAGGGAACTATAGCAATTCAGACAGACAATATGTCCGTAGTGTGGTACATCAACAAGCAAGGCGGAACCAAATCTTACCATTTATGTCGAGAAGCACTCACTGTGGCAATGGGCGATCTCTTCTCAGCGCTTCCTGATAGCAACGCACATTCCCGGCAAGTCCAATGTGATAGCAGACAGATTGAGCAGAGCAATACTCATGCCTCACGAGTGGTCTCTGAAGAAATCAGTGTTGGAAGGAGTTTTTCGAACTTGGGGCCAACCTTACTGTGATCTTTTTGCCACTCCCCAAAACAGCAAGTGTGCAGATTTCTTCACTCTCTTTCCCCTACCAGGTCATCCCATCAGAGACGCTCTAGCTCACGATTGGCCTCCGGGACTTCTGTATGCCTTTCCCCCCTTCCCACTGATACCTCAGCTGATTCGGAAAGCCATTGCTCTGAAGGCCTTAATGATCCTCATTGCCCCTTATTGGCCTCGACAAGTTTGGTTTCCCTTTCTTCATCGTTACCTTTTGGCGCAACCATGGCATCTGGACCCAGTTCCAGATCTCTTGATCCATCAATCGGGTCAACTACACCAATCCCTTTCTTCTCTGAACCTCACAGCGTGGTTCCTCCAATTCCAACCTCAGCCAGGCTTCCCTTAATATCTCACTCAGAGATATTTTGATAGCTTCTCATAAGTCTTCTACCCAGAAGATTTATAGCAGCAAATGGAAACGTTTCTCTTTATGGGCAGTGTCCAGGGAAATAGACCCCTTTACTGCACCTATTCAGTCCATTCTTGATTTCCTAGCTGAGCTTTTCCAAGCAGGCTCTTCTCCTTCTACTATCAGGGTTCAATTGGCGGCTATATCTAATTTTCATGTGGGAGTGTCAGAGTCTACTATTATGTCCCACAAACTCTGTAAAGCCTTTTTGAAAGGAGTTTTTCTTCTTAAGCCCCCTGTCAAGGATCCACCTCCTCCATGGGATCTAAACTTGGTTCTAGCATCTTTGATTCTACCCCCCTTTGAACCTGCAGCTTCATGTTCTATGAAGTTGTTGTCTTGGAAAACGCTTTTTCTAATAGCCATCACTTCGGCTAGAAGGGTTTCGGAACTTCATGCTCTATGCTGTTGTCCTCCGTATCTAATTTTTCACAAAGATAGAGTATCCTTGCGTACCAATCCATCCTTTTTGCCCAAAGTGGCCTCTCAAGCAAATCTGAATCAAACTATTGATCTTCCAGTTTTTTTCCCCGATTATGGCAACAGGTCAGAACAAAAATTGCACTCTTTAGATGTTCATTGCCAACTAAGGTATTATTTCGACGGGACTAAACAGTTTAGAAAAACAGACCAACTGTTTGCTTCATATGTGGAAGGCAAGATGGGTCTTCCAGTCTCTAAAGTGTCACTTTCGAGATGGCTTACTTCTACGATTACCTTTATTTATGAGATCAGACACCAACAATTGCCCTCAAAGCCTAGAGCTCACTCTACAAGGGCCTTGGCCACATCCATAGCCTTTCAAGATAGGCTTCTTATTGATTCTATTTGTTCAGCAGCTACTTGGGCTTCACCTCATACATTCATTTCTCATTACAAGTTGGACATAGCCTCCAGAGACCGTGCCAACTTTGGTTCCACTGTTCTCAAGAGTCTGTTCCGATAGGCCACCCAGGACAAGGTGCTAGGGACGCGGTCCCATCCAGCAAGAATGAAGGCGAGATAGACAACTTAACATTTAGAAGTTATGTACCTACCATAACGTTCCATGTTAGTTGTCTTCTTCTCGCCTTCTTTCTTGCGTCCCACCCTCCTTCCCCCTAGCCTGGACAGACCTAGAGGAGATTGTTTTGTGACCTTTTCTAATCCTTTTCTCCCACGCTTTACCACCTCTATATTTCCTCTGTTAGGTTTATGTCACCTCACAGTCCACCCTATAGAGGTGGGTTACCCTTCTCCATGTTATGGAGCTTTTTTCTTGCTTGGCCTAGCTTCAAATGAGATCTGAGGAGTTACCGCCTAGCATTGTGGGATATGGGGGAGCCTGGAGCCGGTGGAATTAGCTCTCGAGCTTTAGTATTGGCCGAGTCGGAGCCGAGGATTGGCTCCGAACTCATCCAGCAAGAAAGAAGGCGAGAAGAAGACAACTAACATGGAACGTTATGGTAGGTACATAACTTCTTATTATTACCCACCTGGTTTAGTAAGTTTACAGGATTGCTGTACTAGCTTTTGCTTTTTAACAGACATGTTATAAAATATTATTTTAAGACAACTTGATGTGGTTGACTGCCCCCAGCGACTTCAGGGTTCACCGGTGCCTAAAGCCGGCTATGCACACTCTCTGTCTTTACAGTTACTCTGGTTAAACCTAGGATTATGTAAAATGTAGGACAAAAAGTTACTGTTAACATTGTTAAAAAAAAAAAAAAAAAAAAAATTAATATTTCCAAATCACAAAGCATTTCATATTTGTCTCCTTTTTAAGCCGATAGAGTATTCCCTTATTTTGCACTCAAAGCCTACAATACCTATAATTACCCTTCCCCCTGCTATGCCTGAAGTAGACTATGATAGAGTGGCAGCAGCCCTCTTAGGGCCGTGGTTATTTACTAGTCTGATCTTTGAGGATCCTTGGCACCTTAGCTGTACATTCCCAACAAGTTTTTAGCCCTTGTATTGTAAGAACAAATAGAAGTGGCCACGGTGGTGTAGCGGTTAGCATCGTCGCCTCACAGCAAGAGGTTCTCCGGTTCGATTCTCTGCTGGGAGCGCCTTCTGTGCAGAGTCACTCGATCGCAGGGAGGACATGCAGAATTTAGAAGACCTTAAGGTAGGTGCGAGCGTGTGTGAGTATGCCTTCTTTGAAGGTTGGGCGCCGGGCTGGCAACTCGACACCGTAAAAAATTACTGCCAATCATTAGCGGTCCGGAGTTCCGCTGTGGCGACTCCTAACCGGGAAAAGCAGAGAGACTTATATTGTAAGAAAAAATAGCCCACAGCTGGGTAGACATTTCTATGTTGCATCTAGTCATAAGGGATATAGGTGTCAAACTGGGGTAAATTTGCAGTTTCCCATCTATTTGCCCAGATTACACTTGAATAGAGTAAGAAAAATACTTTGCTTTATGTGGAGAGAGAGATTATTCCAGAGAAGTGATGTTATCTGTGATCCATATTTATCCCTTCAACATGATCTATGTATTTTGCAGAAGAGCTTAAGCTCCCCAGACATTGCAGTCATAACTGAAACTTGGTTAAAGCCCCACATCAAAGACTCTGAAATTACTACAAATGGTTACAATATTATAAGACAGGATAAACAAACGTGGTAGGGGTGTAGCAATTATGTTTAAAAAAAAATCACTTAATCTACAAACACTAAACTGTTGCCCACCAGATGTCTCTCATGCTGAACTCGTCACTCGCCTCCAAATTAATCCTCACAAATCCATTAACATCATAGCCATCTAACTACCACTCGGCAACAACCTGCACAACATAGAATCCCTCCTATCCTGGTCATCTTTTTCTCTCTCCCAAGAAACCATTATTCTAGGTGATTTCAACCGAGACTGGTTCTTCTGCTCCTCCAGCTCCCCTACCTCATTTATAAATTTGTACAACTTCATCCAAATTATTAACTACCCCACCCACATCGACAAGCACGCCAATAAAAAATCACTTCTAGACTGGATTTTAATCAACAAACCAAACCACAGGTACCAGGCAAGCTGTCTACCAGTCACGCTAAGTGACCATGCCCCTACATTTCTAGTTAGGAAGAACACACATATCCAAACAAGCATCTTGTACAAATACATCCATAACAAAAAAATTTCTCCTCTGACACCTTCAATTTACTACTACAAAACAGCGATTGGTCCCCCATTAAAAAACCTGAAACTAGACTTGGCTGTAGAATATTTCAATAACTAAATCCTTAAATACTGAATAATCTTGCTCCCCTCAGAAAAATTCGTCAAAAAAAACAAATTGCTACCATGGCTTTCTAAAGAAACAAAACAACTAATGAAACAAAGAGGTAAGGCCTGGTCAGTATATCATATGACCAAAAATAACAACGATCTCGCCCTTTCCAGACAATCTAGAAACCATGCTAAGGTTCTTTAATCCTTGATGATGTTTTTCTATTTCCTCACCTGCCAACAAAAATACCAGCACAATCCACAGAAATTCTGGCAGAATATCAACCACCTCCTTAACCCCTACCCCTGCCCCCGTCACTACTAACTCCTGTGTGCCCTTAGCCTCACAATTCAATTCCCACTTCATCAACTCTCACTTCTCTCCTCTCCTAGACAACAAAACCCAACCACTCACTGTCACCCCCCCCACCTGACGCATACTCCTTCTCCGTTATTCCCATTCCAACTTCCTACATTAAAAAAACTCCTATGTAAATTAAAACCTGCTGCTTAGCTGCCCCATCTGTCACCTATCCCATATAATTTCTAATAAACCGCTCTACCTCCAAACAATACGTTCCCAAATTATGGAAAATCTCTCATCATACCCCTTCATAAGGGTGGCCCATCTAGAGACCTAACTAACTACCGTCCCATCGCCATTCTATCCCCCCTTGCCAAAATTCTAGAGAAATGTATCCACCAGCAACTCATAAATCACCTCACTACCAATAACCTACTCTCCAGCACCCAGTATGGCTTCAGACCTAAACAGAGTACTAACTTGCCCTCATAACCTCTACAGAGACCATTCACCACCTCAAAAATGGACAACTAGTCTCATCCATTTTCTTAGATATGTCAAAAGCTTTTGACAGTGTCCCATCAGCTGCTCCTCAACAAACATGCCACTTATAGTCTCAGTACCACACCCCTAACATGGTTTCAGTTATCTATCTGACCGTCAACAGGCCAATAAATGGGCAAACAGCCTCTCCCCACTATTACCAGTCACCACGGGTATACCACAAGGCTCCATGCTTGGGCCCCTCCTCTTCATAATATTTACCAACAACCTATATACTGCCACCCAACATGCCACCGCCATCCAATATGCAGAGGACTCTTCCCTTGTCTGCTCAGCCCACTTCCCACAAGAGCTCCAACACAAAATGCAGTCATCATTCCAAAACTTTGAAAAGTACCTCACCAGCCACCAACTCATGCTAAATCCAAATAAGACCAAGCTCATAACTGTTCTCTAATAAATCTTCCAAACCCAGTACCCAATCCCTCTCCATGCTATCTAACAACGGTACAAAAATTGAACCCGCCAGTCAGACCAAGCTGTCGGGGGTAAATGTAGACGACTCACTAAAATTTGATAAACACATCTATCTGACCATCAAAAAAATCCACTCTATTAACTAGGTGCTCTATACAGGGTTAAACCTTACCTTGCACAACAAGCTAGACTGTCCACTTGCTATCCACCCTCCTATATTGCTCTGAGGTCTTTACTAACCTATCAAAAACTGACCTAAATAAACTAGACTCCTGCTATAACAGAATAGCTAAGTTTGTCACCAACCAACCCCCAAGAACACACCACTGCACTGCTCACTCAACTGTCGAACTTCCAAACCTATTATTACTAAAACAACTTTCACTTGCCCATAAAATCATATTCAACCCTACCGACTGCCCAGCTCTGTCAAACCTAGTCCAGCCAAACACAAACTGTAGACTCCTCAGGTCATCCAACAAATTAATGCTAAAAGTAACCCAGTCTCACAACTGTCACGGAGACTCCCTCTACTCCCATAAAATAGCCAAAGATTGGAACATCCTTCCTCAACAGATAACTAAAAAGCCTAAACTGTCCACAATTAAAACTACATTGAAAGACTACTGAATAATAATTGGCTGTGCCCCTGTATTGCTCCCAACTAATCTTCCTATTTTTTCCTACATTAACCCCAATAGTGCTCATCTCACATAGGGCTATCCCACTGTCGGTCTTATCTTTATTAATCTTTGTTCCTTCTGATGACTTAACTTATAAAATTATATGACCAGTTTTGGTCTTTCAGAAGTGACTCGCCTTGTAAAACTGCATGACTTATGTGCCTGATGTAAATTGTAAAAAATTTTTTTAAGCTCATTTAGATATTGTTAGCAATGTACTACTTAAACCAAGTTTACTGCTTGTACCTCAATGTTCTTTTTGTTGTGGAGCTTTTCTCCCAGGGTCTCTACTGAAAACTTTTTTTTTTTTCAACCCAGTCGCACACTACTCTGGTTAACAAATGTAAACAAACATTAAATAATCTCTTGGGGGCTTAGAGGAAACTCCAGTGCCTCCCCTCCAATTCTGTTTGGTATCAAGCCCAATGAGGAAAGCAACCCTCAGTTTATATCACAAGTTCTAGAGAGCCAGTCTTGGATGCTAGTCATGATCCATTTGGCACTGGTAATAATGTCAGGATCTGTGTCAGTGCCTGTACTGTTAAGAGCACTGTACACTTTGGTGTCCATGTTTCCTCCACTGTCTGCCCCCTTACTGTCAGTACTACTGATGCAAGTAATGATGATGTCCGCACCAATGCTCGCAAACCGGACTTCATCAGTCCAGGTGTGTTTTAGTGCCAAGTCGGCAATCCATATCCCCAAGTTCTCTTGAATCCATACCCCCTTGATACTGTCCTCTAACTTTGTACTAAAGAAGCTGAAATGTGTAACCTGTGGTTTTCCTGCAGTGATGACCATCTTCCAGAAGGCCAGAGAGCACATTTCCAAGGTAATTCTCTACTCTGTATTGTCATCTCCAGATGTCATCTTTTCATCTGCTTCATCTTTTGGAGAACCCTGTTTCATCCATCCAGATGTAGACTCTCTGTGATAATTCATTAGGCTTTCCGTGGTCCATTAGTGACCAGCAGTCATTTCTCTAACAGAGCAGTTCAGAATATTTCTTTTTCAAAAGACTAATACTCGCTTGAGGATAGAGGGATCCATTTTCTGTCCGTGTCTCTGTCAAGGAACTGAACATTTTCTCAGCTGCCATATCCATCAGTACTGGACTATCTTGTGCAAATGTTTGATTCTGGACTCAAGTCATTGTCCTACATGGTGCACTTAGCAGCAATATTGAACTTTTCATAAAGGCCTTAATTCTTCATTATTAGCATTTTTAATGATAATATTTAAAGGCTTTCTTAAGGGCACAGTCTTCTGAGCTTTATCTTACATCTGCATTTGAACTAGCAGCTTCCACATATGTGAATACTTTTCTCAGAAGACACTTTTTTTGCTAAATGTCTCTTCTTTCAGGAGAATTTCTAAATTATTTATTTTATTGTATTTCTTAACCAGGAAGTCCAGCTGTGTGCAAGACCCCTTTTCAGGAGAAAGGCTCCACAATTGTAACAACATTGATCATGCTACAAGAGACAGTACATGTAAATGGTCATGTTGATCAGTTTACCAGGAAAAACACAGCATATAGGAGTATCCAGTAATAATAAAAGGTGATGGTAATATTTAGTAATATAGGTAACATTTGCTAGAAGAGTATTGCATTTGTAGAGCAATACATTACGAACAGTTAAGTACTATAAGCAGATACAGTATAGATGGAAAGGGAGAGAGGATGAGAGAAAGGCAAGGAGTAATTATTCAGGGAATATCTGCATACTGGAGAGCTGTTTAGAGAATGGGTGATGAGTCAAGGTAGTTTTAATTTGTTCAAGATATGGGAAAAGGAAGAGAGAGGCAGAGTTATTAGTTTGCTATCCAGAGGAAGAGAAAAGGCAGATTCAAGATTTATCCAGGTAAGGTTTTATGAAGGATTTGAAGATTTTGTGCTTTTCTTCTAGTCTGACAGAGACTGGAATAGAGTTCCAAGCTTTGTCCGGGAAATTAGAGGGAAGTGCATCCCTAGAGCCATTGTTAGATTTGGATAGTAAGTTTATTTGTAGATCGTAATAGCCTCGATTGTGAATATTGTTGGATGAGTGGATTTCGAGATACAGTTGTTAGGTGTGTATATAAATTTATGGAGGAAGGTTAGTTGGCTGTTTTGCTAAGAAATGGGGTATCTCTAACCAGTTAAGTATCTTGAGAGACAAGACAGTGATGGTTTTGTTGTAGGTGGTTAGAAGTGACTAGCTATTTTGTGGTAACTTTGTTGTAGTTTGGGTGGGTAGGAGGGAGCAGAGAGTAGGTGCCTTCTGACAGGGTATGTCAGGGATGGGCTGATTCTGTACAGGCTGCCAAGCTTTTTGTGGATGTTTTCCACCACATTTTGAGTGTGATCACCTTTCAAATTTTCATCAGTGTAAACACCCAGTACTTTGGTTTTGGAAACAAGTTCATTGCTAATGTTAGAAGAAGTTCTGAAAGGATGATTTTTGGGGTATTGCGTTTTTAGGTGTAAATAGGATGAACTTAATTTTATTTGGGTTAAGATGTAGCTGTGAGTTGGCTAACCAAGATTTGTCTGCTGTGAATGATTTCTCCGTAATTAGTTGAATTTGGCAAGGTTGTTAGAATGGCAAATTAGGTGGGGTCATCTGCTCACTGGACCATTGAGGCCTATCTGTTTTGTTGTGAGTTCATTAATAAAGATGTTAAAGTATGTGGCCAAAAACTGAACCTTGAGTGACAATTTGGCATTTGACAGCATTTGTCAACAGGACTGATGGCTTTAGAACCAGGACATGGGAGTTGTTTAGGCCAATGATAGCAAGTTTGTGTAGCAATATTGGATAAGAGATGGTGTTAAGGCTTTGGAAAGATCAAGAAAGAAGGCTGATGCAAAGGAATAATGGACAAATGGTAAGTTTAATTGGGTGAGTGAAGATTAGGCTGTAATCGTGCCATGGTAGGGTTGAAAACCATTTTGAGTGAGGGACAGAAGGTGTTTGTCGGAGATGTATAAGCTAAGTTGTAACTGCATTTTCTCATGTAGTTTAGCAAGGGGAGAGGATTTGGCTATGGGTCAAATGTTAGTCAGTTCAGTGGAGTTGCCCCCTTTGTATAGGGATAATATGTAACATATTTTTCCAAAGTACTGGGACACAAAACTCTTCATTTTGAGTAGGTTTTTTTTTTATAGGTTCATAGTAGGTACTAGGCTATCTGCCAGAGGGCATTTATAAGCCTAGACAGAGTGTCGGCCTTCGCCGCCCTATTGTTTTAATTAACTGATCCACTGTTAAACAGAGCCAATGAAGTGATCCCAGGGGTGTATTTTCTGTTGCCCATCCACTCGTCAAGGTTTCCCTTGAAGAGTGTTAGTGAGGGGCTCTGCCTAATGTAGTTTGGAATTTTGTTCCAAAGCATGGGGAGTCTCTGACAGGAATCTATCCCTCCACCATGTTCTGTTTATTGTTGTAGTGAGGTTTAGCTCACTAGAGTGCATGGCTCGCAGTGACTTGGATTTCGTTAGATGGAGCACGTCCATCAATTCTGAGTTGGACATGGCTTTGTAGGTCAGGCAGAGATCACCTCTGAGTAAGCGATATGACACTGAGTACAGACGGAGTTTTTTCAGTCGGGCTGCATAGGACATATGTTTGAGGCCAGTAATCCTCTTGGTGACTTACATTTGTGGTCTCTCCAGCTGCTGGAAGTGTCTTGTGAGGTACATCCCAAATGGGGCATTGTACTCTATGATGGATCTGAGTGATGAGTAGAGGGGCACTATAACCTCTTTATTTGTAGATGCGAACCCTTTAGTAATTAGATGGGCCACATAGAAGGATTTCCCAACTACTTTGGCAATATGATTGTCAAAGGAGAGATTGCTATCTACCTGGGTCCCCAGATCTCTTATTACCTCTTATGTATTAAGGGGGCTGCCACCTACGTGGTAATTTGTGGGTGTTTTCTTTTTCCCAAACGGGATGACTATGCATTTTTTGGCATTTAGCTTGAGGCCATGACTTTGACACCAGGTGTCCGTCTTGGTAAGGCCCTTTTGGAGGATGTCTGTGTCAGCCGGAGAGTCAATTATGGCTTCTAGTTTGCAGTCATCGGTGAACTTGGTTAGCCATAGTCCTCCTGTGTTTGCCTCTTCTTCTGAGAAGTATATGCCGAACAGTAGGGGGTCCCAGGACCGAGCCTTGCGGGAAACCACTTGTGACTGGTTTAGAGTCGGACCTGGAGCCCGCTATTCTTACCGTGTGAGTTCTGTCTGTAAGCCAGTTGGCAACCCATCTCGTGATGTAGGGGTTTATGTTCAGGCTGGTGAGTTTTTCTGTAATACCCGAGTGGGGAATGGTGTTGAAAGCCATGGCGAGATTAAGGTAGGCTGTGTGAACAACCTTTCCCTCGTCTATGGCCTTGGTGACTGTCTTGAAGAAGTCAACCAGGTTTAGTAGGCATGATCTGCCCTTAAAGCCGAACTGGGTCGGGTCAAGTGTTTGGAGGTTCCCAGTGTCTTAATGAGTTCCATGATGATGCGCTCCATATCCTTGCAGACCAGGCTAGTCAGGCTTGGTTTATGGGACGATAGTTACCAGGGTCCGTTGTGGCCCCTCCTTTGTGGAGTAGAATAATTGTTGCTGTGTGCCATTCTATGGGCACATAGCCTGTGGGAGAGGCTGAGATTGAACAGCGTGTTTAGGTGGGGGGTTAGTTCATTCTGTAGTTCGTGCAAGACTCAGCCTGGGACACCATCTGGCCCCATTGACACTGTGTTTTTTGGCTTTTGAAAGAGCTATTTTCACCTGTGCGTCTGTGATTTCTGGGACACTACACTTTTCCGGAATTGTTGTGGGCTCTTTTTATGGGTGAGAGGGGGGTGAAGTTTGCACTGAATCTATCTGCCAGGATGTTGGCAATATCAGTAGGTTCAGTATATTTTGTGCTTTTTTGCACTAGTTCAGTGCATATCTGCAAGTTGCCACTTAGACTCTTAACATAGCTAAAGAAGGCTTTGTGGTTATCTTTTGAATCCTTGGCTATTTTTCTTTTGAAGTTAGCCTTGGATGATTTTATGAGGAACCTTAGTTACTGATACTGATCGGGGATGTCTTTTCTTCTTGGGATTTGTTTTTTTTTTTCTGAACTAGTTTCCTCCTTCTATTGTATAGCCTGTTTATGGCGGGGGTCCACCAGACTGGTTTCCTCCTCTTGGAGGAGTGAGTCTTGGTTTTGCTAGGGATGGCACGGTCCATGCATCCTTGTAGGTGCTCATAGAGTACATTTGTAAAGGTTTCTGCATCCTGGGCAACGTTGCCCTTTAGCGTGGGGGCTGTGAAACTTACCGCCTCTATCTTAAGTAAGGTTGAAGTTTGCTTTAGAAAAGTTTTTTACTGTGGTTACCTTAGTTGGGGGTGGTGGCGGGGTGTGGACATCCAGAGTGATTAGTTTATGGTCTGATCTAACCAGTGACTGGTTGACTTCTGGTATGGAACACCTGTCGCCCATGTTTGTGATGACCATGTCCAATATGTTTTCACCTCTGGTAGGGGAGTTTACCAGCTGATCTAGGGCATTTGAGTTGATGATGAATTCCAGGAAGCGCTGGGCCTGGGAGTTTGTACTAGAGTAGTTTTCCCAGTTAATGGTAGGGTAATTGAAATCGCCCAATATCAGGGTATTCGGTAGGACCTTCATGTTTTCCAGTGTCTCCAGAAAGGTGGAGTGGTGGTCCTGGGTTATGGAGGGTGATCTGTAGCAGGCCACAATTTGCATTGCATATTTGCCCGATGTTAGTTGCACATGGATGATCTCAGAGGTGGTATGCTGCGCCACAATGGAGGTGTAGGTATCCTTGATGAATATGGATACACCTCCCCCTTTTGTGTTTCGGTCCGTGTTCTGTGGCCAAAACATGTGGTACGAGTTGTAGCCCAGTAGTGCTGGGGTGCTCTCTGGAGCCTTGAACCAGGTTTCAGTTACTGCACAGATGACGTTCTCCATACTGAGGAGTGCTTAAAGTATGTGCATTTTGAGATTTAAACTCCTGACACTGAGTAGCATAACCCTCAGTTTTTTGTTAATTGTGCTGTTTACGGAGGTGGGCTTGACTTTTTGAGCCTTGCCTAAAAAAAGCACTATGGGGGCAGCAAGAGCCTTGGCCAGTATTCGAAAGCCTAGGAGTGACTGGTGCAAGCTGTCTCTTGTGAAGCAATGTGGCTTGTCGAGCATGTCATCCCAAGCTGACAGACACTGGATCCCCTTTGAATGACACCAGAAGTTTAGCCAATTGTTGAAATTGATCATTTTTTTCTTTATACTAAGGTATCATTCTTGATGAGGGCAGGACTCTACTCAGGGTCAGGGTCATACCAGCCTGGGCTACATGATCAGAGAGCTCTTCCAGGTCTCTTTTCATGTAGTCCAGGGAGATGTACATTTCGGGTCATTCACACCAACATGAACAATGACAGAGTCATATTTGTACTTGTTCTGGATTGACCTGAGTGCTTGTGTTATGTGGCGGATTCTGGCTCCTGACAGGCAGCTAACAGTAACCTTCTGCTTGTCCAGCCTAGTGAGTGGGACATCAGTGTGCCTGACTAGAGTCACCTATTACTAGTGTGTTAGGTATGTTATTTCGCCGTAAGGGCTGTGATTGTGCGGCACACTGATTTTGTGTTTTATGTGTTGTCTGGTTTGTGACAGGAGGTGCAGGTTGTTTGGGTGTCTGCTTTGGAGATCTCTGATGCTTTTGCAGGTTTTTATTTAGAGCTTCAGAGTATGGTTTTGTGTATTTGTGTATTTTTTGCCAGTGCTGGTTTAGTAGGTCTGTGTGGCTGGAGGTGTGGTGCAAGTGTTGACCTTCTCCTCTTGACTGTCTGTTCCAGTCTTTGGTGGAGACAGCTTAGCCTCCAGTTTGACTGTATAATTGCATCTCTCGCATATGTTAGTGTTTTGTGGTAGGATGGAGGTAAGTACGGGTGGGAAAGGGAAGGTGTTTGCTTTGGAGATGGTATCAGCTGAGGGTTAGTGAGTAAGGGGAGCGTGTTAATTTATTAAGGATGTGATAGATTGTATGAAGTGAGAGTTGGAAATTCTGAGTGGGTTTAGTATTAGGTGAGTTGCTTATTTTGGGCTCTGACTAAGCAGATCAAGTTGAATGTAGTAGTTTGTTTATGGTAGTCCAAAGGGGTTTAGGGTTTGAGGTTGAGAGTTTGTAGGTTAGAATACTAATTTATTTTTTTGTCTGCCTGGATAAGATATTTAGAGTGGTTTCTGAAATATGTGTAGGTTTGTAGATTAGACTGGGTTTTGTTTTTATTTCAGGTTTTCCAGGCTTGTTTTTTCTGATTCACGACAGACTTTGTATTTTTGGTTAGCAATAGGGCAGGAATGGACTTGAGGCATTTCTCCACCTAGAAGGAAACATGTTTATGATTTAGGATGTCTGGGAAAGTTTTGTTTAAAGTTGCTAATGGTGTCATTTGAGGTATTTGTTTTTAGGTGGTTCCAGTTTTAAGTTGGCAATAAAATGTACTTGAAAATGGGTGAGGTTGCACACTTCAAATATGTGATGATTTTAGGGGATGGAGTGTTGTAACCTGGGTAGGAAGGTGGGGATGTGGTCACTTAAGGCATTAGAGGGCATGTCAAAGGTGGAGATAGAACTGGGAGAAGTGAGGATCCAGTCAATGGTAGACCCTTTATTCAAATTGTTAGAATAATGGATGGGGGGGGGTGATTAAGGCCATAAAGGTTGACGGCATTGATGATTTGTCAGAGTGAATGGAATTACAGTCAGTGTTAAAATCACTTAAGATTAGTTTCTCATGGGAAATATTGGAAGTGGTCTAGAATAGGAATGTTTCCATTGTATTGATATTACCAGGGGAATGTAAATGTCAGTGATAGAGATTTGCAGTGGTTTAGTTTGAGGGACACTGGGAGAGAGAGGGTGAGGAGGTGTAGGATATCTTTGAAAAAAGCTGCAACTCTTCCTGCTTTTTTATGAATTCTGTCTTTTCTAAGTATTCTGTAACCTGGGGGAATAATGTATTCATCTTTGTTTCATCCATGTTTCATTGATTATAAGGATGTCAGGGGAATGCTGGCTTATCCAAACATGAAGCTGTAATAGCTTGTTACAGGTACACATAACATGAACATTAGAAGTAAGGGGGTTGTTCTAGAGTGATAATTTGTTTGGGAGGTGGAGGGATTTTGTGAAGGGTCTTTGCAATTTGGGGCTTGTGTTTATGGCCTCTGGGTTGTAATGATGGTGTGGGTGCAACTTTCTCTTTTTTTGAAGTGAAAGGGAGGCAATGTGTTTATATTTGTGGAGGTGGATAGTGGAAAAAATGTGAAGGGGAAGGGGCTTTAGTATAGTTACTGAGATGTAAATATTTAATGGTTGTGATGGAGCTAGAGAAGGGTGAATGTATGATGCAGGTGAATAGATTTAGAATAGTCAAGTCAGTAGAGTGAGGTTCAAGAGTGGTATAAAGGGAGATAGCTGAAGCTATAGCATCTTCTTGTGTAATGTGAAGTGTTAGTGCAGGTGTGTCAGTAGAAAGATATATGAATTGAGTATGCAAATAGGAGAGGTGGGTGATAAATGATTAGTGAGAGGATGTATAGAATGTTAGGAATAGTACAGTACTGGAAAAGAAAAAATAGAGGAGGCTTTGTGATGGATGGAATATGATTGGTTTGTTGACTTGTGTTTTGATTAGTTAAATATGGTATAGGGGTGGAGTTAGTGTTGAATAAATGTAGTTGTAGTGGGGGTGGGTGGGAATTGAAGGTAGTGTAGGGGAGCGGAGTGAGTCTGACTCCAGCGAGGGCAAATGGAGCAGGCCCACACCTGAGAATTCTGCAGGAAGCAATCAGTAGATTTCTACTAAACTGAGGCAAGCAAATGATGAAAAATTACTTACACTAAGTAAAGATTACAGGATGACAGCTTGTGCCGATTAGAGTAGAGGAGCAACTTTAAGAATTTTTATGTAATGTATATAATATATATACGTGTGTGTGTGTGTGTGTGTGTGTGTGTGTGTGTGTGTGTGTGTGTGTGTGTGTGTGTGTGTGTGTGTATATATATGCTTACATTTATATACACACAGACACAATGTGTGTGTGTGTGTGTGTATATGCATGTATATATGTGTGTGTGTGTATATATATATATATATATATATATATATGTGCAGAAAGGAAGAAATTCAATATCGCATAGTGTTATATAATGTTAGGAATACACTGAATCATCAAGGTAATCTTATACAATTAATACATTAAGAGGGCTGGCATTTCAGTAGCAACATTTCAAGGCTATCCCAACCACTAAAAGTTTTAGTATGATTTATAGGATGTTCTTCTGATCACTTTTTCAGTTTTACATAATACTCCCTTAAAGGAGTGACTTTAAGAGAGAGATCTAATCAAATAATGTAGCACGGGATTATTGTTTTAGCTGAATTAGTTTTACATCCTCCAGCATGTTGGCGCCCTAAAGTTGTAAGTTTGTTACACTGCTGAATTATGTCAACTAGAAAAGGAAGTAACTTTCATTATTTGGCTCTGAGCTTTCTTGAGGCTTTAGGCTATGTTCTTTTGTTTAGCAGGAGAATTATGCACAGGGTTTCTGTCAGAGGCAGCTCACGTGAGTCGTGTATCGCATGCAGTTAAGGCAGGTGTTAATATAGGACTGTTCGTGGTTCTGACTATTGTAAAAAGAAGGTAGAGCTGTTCAGTGTAATGTATATAATAAGGTCAGAAGAAGAGCTGTTCAGTATAATTTATGTAATATGATTAGAGTGAGAGAAGGTTAGCTAAGATAGGCAAGGTAAATAGGCCAGGAGAATGGAAGATGGGAGAAATTGGTATGAGTAGTGTTCCGCACTCCTTGTGCCCTGGTGGCCTTCCATGCTTGTTTAATCCATAAGGAAAGTCAGGGTAGTCAGTATGACACTATTCGTAGAAATGTAGCATCGAGATGCATTTAAAAAATAGCCAGCAGTAGGACCACTGTTTACAAGTATAATATATGGCTTTGGTTAGAAAAAATGCTTATCTTGATGCACTTATGAATCCATCTTTGCTTTTAAAAGTCAGCAGTAGTGTAGGCTCTTATTTTTAACCTGTTTTAATATATAGTGGACAATTAAGTATGTGGCAGAAGCAAGGAAACTTTAGTCAACAGGAAATACTAAGTTAAGAATATTAGTTGGCGCTCTGTACCTGGTGTTTTACAGATGAGCTGTCACTGCACCATGGCTTTCATTCCAAAAGTAGGTGCCCTGACTAATCTTAATTAAATTACCCACTTTTCCTGCAATATTCCAAGGAGCTGTGACCAAAAGGGTAAGTGGTAACTGGAGGGGGTGAGCCTGGTACTGCTGTAGGTAAATGAGCTCTAAGCAACCCAACCATTACTGACTAGCAGAGGTTTTAAACAGTTTGTTTTCAGTGTAATTATGAGGTGTCATTATTTTTAAGAATACCATAACTAGAATGCACTCTACTTTTATCTGTAATTATAGACAAGACAGCATTCAGATTTTTCCTTCTTTTACAGCAAAATCTGCAGGAAAAACTACAGCTTCGTTATACAGAAATTTCCAAAAGGTAAAAAAAAAATTAACCTTAATGCTAAAAAAAAAAAAAAAAAAATCTTAACATAGATGAAATTTGTTTTATTGTTTGTATTCTGTGTATGAAAATGTGTTATATGCAGTTCTTTTGTCTGTAAGAGAATTTTATCATCTTTGGCCAGTACATACTGTACAATAAGTAAAGTGTAAGGTTTTGCTTACCTGGCATAGAGTGGATCCAGCAAGGTTTTTCCTAGCAGTAGTGGCTAATACCAATGTCTTTCACTAGTCGGTATTGATGTGTACTAGACGTATGCTTCAAGCAGGCACCATCTTTTGTCTTTGCTACTCAAAGAAGTTGCTTGACAGCATGCTCTGTTTCTGAGAAGTTTACTGTCCTGAAGATTCTCATTCCCTTTATTTTCCATCTGTGTACTTTTTTCTTCCATTTCTACTGTTGTCTGTTTACTTATGCTCTTATCTCATGTCTGTGGCAAGTAGAGCTTTGTTTTGTGTAAACATTTGCCTTATGTTTCTCTAAAAGCTGGTTAACGGGTGTGGTTATGGAAGGGTAGGTAGTGCCTGAAGATTTCAGTTTGCTGCCACTGTTTTATTGAGAAGGCCATTGAAGATCACAGCAATGTTCAGCAGTAACACTAAAGTAGGGCACCAGGCATCACTTCAGCCTCTTCCTGGAGGAAAAAAATAAACGTCTAAGAAACTGGGGAAAATAAATGAAAGTAGCCTGGGCATGATTGTAGTCTGGCGGAGGAAGGCTCGCATAACAGGTTGCCGTTTCTGGGATAAGCACTCAAGTCACGACTTTGGTAGAAACTCTGTACTTGCCTGTGCAACCATCTTTTCAGATCAACAGAAGACATTAGTAGTTCTTCACCTCCACTGTTTCCAAACTTTAGTCAGAGAAGGAAAGTGGCTTTAGCCAGTTCTGCAACTTTAAAGAAAGGCAGCAAAACGTTCTATGTCACAGCTGCCAGTAAGGTGGTTCATTTATAGGTTCATATGTTCATACTAGGCTATCTGCCCTAGGGCATTTATAAGCCTAGCCAGAGTGTGTTTGGCTTTCGCCACCCATTTTAAAATAATTTTGCTATGCCCTTTTTCGAGGTTAGTATACTGTGCCTCTGTCTAACAGTGACACCGAAGTGATACCCGGGGTAAACCTACGATCTCCCATCCACTCATCAAGATTCCTCTTGAAGAGAGTCAATGAGGGACTCTGCCTAACCTGGACTGGGATTTTATTCCAGAGTGAAGGGAGCCTCTGGGTTATGAATCTGTCCCTCCAGCATGTCCTATTTATTTCAGTGCTGAGGTTCAAGTCTCGAGCACGAGCTCGATGGGATTTGGATTTTCTGAGGTGCAGCATGTCCATTAATTCCGGGTTGGACATGGCTTTATACGTCAGGCACAGATCGCCTGTGAGCAGGCGGTATGCCACTGAGTACAGCTGGAGTTTCTTTAACCGGGCAGCATATGGCATCTGTTTGAGCCCTTTGATCCTCTTGGTGAGGTACTTTTGGGGTCTTTCCAGTTGCTGCAGGTGTCTGGTAAGGTACATCCCAAAAGGGGCATTGTACTCAATTATGGGCCTGATGAGGGATGAGTAAAGAGGCACGATGACCTCCCCTAATCTAGATGTGAATCCCTTCATGATTAGGTGGGCTATATAAAATGTTTTTCTAACCACTTTGGCCACGTGGTTGCCAAATGAGAGATTGCTATCAACTTGGGTCCCCAAGTCCCTAATTACTTCTTCTGTACTTAATGGATTACCACCTATGTGGTAATTTGTGGGCACTTTGTTTTTGCCAAAGGGGATGACTATACACTTTTTGGCGTTTAGCTTGAGGCCATGGCTCTGGCACCAGTTGTCTGTTTGTATGAGGCCCTTTTGGAGGATGCTTGTGTCGGCTGGAGTGTCGATTATGGCGCCCAGTTTGCAGTCCTCTGCAAACTTGGTCAGCCACAGTCCTTCCATGTTGGCCTGTACCTCTGAGAAATATATACCGAACAAGAGAGGTCCCAGGACTGAGCCTTGTGGGACGCCACTTGTAACTGGTTTGGAGTCTGACATGGCTCCAGCAATTCTAACCATGTGGGTTCTGTCCTTGAGCCAGTTTGCAACCCATCTAGTGACATAGGGGTTTATATTTAAGCTTATCTATAATGCCAGAGTGGGGTATTGTATCGAAGGCTTTTGCGAGGTCCAGGTAGGCTGTGTGGACCACCTTCCCCTCAGCCTTAGTGACTGTTTCAAAGAAATCAACCAGATTTAAGAGGCAGGATCTGCCCTTAGCAAAGCCAAACTGGGTAGGATCCAGTTTCTGTAGGTCCTCAATATCTTTATTTATGAGGTCCATGATGATCCTTCCATAGCTTTGCAGACCAAGCTAGTCAGGCTTATGGGGCGATAGTTTCCAGGATCCGTTGAGGCACCACCTTTGTGGAGAGGGACCACTGTTGCTGTATGCCACTCTTTGGGTACATATCCTGTAGTAAGGCTGAGATTGAACAGTAGTTTTATGTTTGGATTTAGCTCTTCTTGGAGTTCATGTAGGATGCAGCCCGGGACACCGTCTGGTCCCATTGATGCTGTGTGTTTGCTTTGGAGAGGCAGCTCTTACCTGAGCGCCTGAGATGTCAGGGGGGCAGCACTCTGCTGGGATAGATATTTGCCCTTTTGGTGGGGAGGGGGGAGAAGTTTGCGCTGAACCTGTCAGCTAGGATGTTGGCAATGTCTGTGGGTTCGGTGTATTTTTTGTCATTTTGGACTAATTCTGAGCATATCTGGGAATTCCCACCCAGGTTCCTAACATAACTAAAGAAAGCCTTGTGATTATCCTTAGTGTCCTGTGCAATTTTTCTCTCGAAGCTGGCCTTAGATGATTATATGAGTGCCCGTAGTATTTTGCTAATACTGATCAGAGATGCCTTCCCCTTTTGGGATTTTGCTCTATCATGTCGTAGCTTCCTCCTTCTATTGTATAGTTTGTTTATGGCTGGGGTCCACCAGACAGGACGTCTGCCTTTGGAGGATTGGGTCTTGGTTTTATTTGGGATTGCATGATCCATGCATTCCTGAAGGTGTTCATAGAATGTGTTTGTAAAGGATTCTGCGGTCTGGGCCATATTTTCCACAGGCCCGGGGGCTTTGAAGGATTCCACCTCGGTTTTGAGGAGTGTGAAATTTGCATTAGAGAAGTTTTTCACTGTGGTTTTCAGGGCAGGGGGTGGAGTCGGGATGTGAATATCCAGTGAGATTAGTTTATGGTCTGATCTTACCAATGAGGGATACACTTCTGGTCTGGAGCATAGAGTCCCCATGTTGGTGATGATCAGGTCCAGTATGTTTTCCCCTCTTGTGGGAGTGGTAACAAGTTGCTCCATAGCATTTGAGTTTATAAATTCTAGGAACCTTTGGGCTAGGGTGTTGGAGCTAGAGTTATGCTCCCAGTCTATGTTTGGGTAGTTGAAGTCACCCAATATAATGGTGTTTGGAGAGACCTTCATATTTTCCAGTGTTCTCAGGAAGGCCGAGTGGGGTTCCTGGGTTTGGGAGGGTGGTCTGTAGCAGGCTATAAACTGGAAGGCAGTTTTACCCACTGTTAGTTGCACATGGATAGTTTCTGATGCTTCGTGCTGTGCCACCAACCTGGAGGTGTGGGTATCTTTGACGAATATTGATACTCCCCCTCCTTTTGTGGTTCGGTCCAAGTTTTGGGGCGAATAGCATGGTATGAGGTATAACCTGGTAGTGCTGGGGTGCTCTCGGAGCCTTGAACCAGGTTTCTGTTACTGCACAGATATCGATGTTCTCCATGCTAAGGAGAGTTTCGAGTGCATGCATCTTGAGGTTTAGACTTCTGGCGTTGAGTAGCATTACTCTTAGTTTCTTATCCCTTGTGATATCTATGGAGGTGGGTTTGTCTTTTGAGCCTTGCCTAAAAAGGCACTATGGGGGTAGCAAGAGCCTTTGCCAATATCCGAAAGCCCAGGGGTGACAGGTGCAAGCCGTCCCTAGCGAAGCATCGTGGCTTGTCGAGCATGTCATCCCAGGCTGACAGGCATTGGATCCCCTTTGAATGACACCAATACTTAAGCCAATTGTTGAAATTGATCATCTTGTCTTCATATTGTGGCATCATTCTTGGTGAGGGTAAGATGCTACTCAAGGTCAGGGTCAAACCGGCCTGGGCTACATGCTCAGAGAGCTCCTCTATGTCTCTCTTCATGTAGTCCAGGGAGGTACGTCTCGGGTCATTCACACCAGCATGGACAATGACTGAGTCATATTTGTACTTGCCTTGGAGTGACCTGAGTGCTTGTGTTATGTGGCGGATCCTAGCGCCCGACAGGCAACTCACCGTGACCTTCTCCTTGTTCAGCCTGGTGAGCGGGACGTCAGTGTGCCTGACGATAGAGTCACCTATTACAAGTGTATCAGGTGTGTTGTTTAGCCTTAAGGGCTGTGACTGTTCGCACACTGGCTTTGTGAGCTATGTGTTGTCGTGTTTTGTTTTGGGGTAGCGGTTGCTTGGGTGTCTGCTTTGGAGGTCTCTGCTGCTTAGGCAGATTTTTATTTAGAGCCTCCGAGTATGTTTTTGTGTGTTTATGTGTTTGGTTTGCTGTCATGGTAGGTCTATGTGAGACTGGAATTGTAGTGAGTGTTTCCTTCTCCTCCTGACTGGTTACGCCAGTACTGAGTTGAGAGAGCTTAGCCTCCAGTATGGCTATATGGTTGCATCTCTCACATGTGTTGGAATTTGTTGGGCGGAGGAGAGGGTTGTCTGTGTACATGAGGCAGTTGTAACATTGCCTCAAGATTCCCAGATTCACCAGCTGGACCGGAGAGGAGATTGACAACTGACCTTTGGACATGCTAGAATAGTATTGGGAATTCCTTTATAATTGAAAAAAAAAGGGCTAATGGGGAACAAGGTACTCAAGGGGAGTTTGTGAGGGTGTAGTGCTTTTAATTTTTTAGTGCTGACTTATATAATTGCTTTAGTGTGCAAGTGCCAGGTAACCTGAATGCAATGTGTTACAGGAAACTTAAATGCAAAAACGACAACAGTAACTTTCTTTCAAGTGAAACAAGGAAATAAGTACAGTAAGCAAACTTTAGTTTTACAAGTGGGCAGCCAGATGCAGAAACTTCCACTGCAATGGTCATTATCAGTGCCAAGAAAACAATAGCTGGGAGTCTCTGCAGCACTTTCAGTTCAGTTGCCTGCCAAGCAATAGTCCGTCAATTAGGTAATGAACATCAGTCCTCATTAAGGAGTTTGCACTTCTGCAGATGCCATCAGTGTGACTTCTATAAATACTAGATGTTAAGTTGTCTATCTCGCCTTCATTCTTGCTGGATGGGTTCGGAGCCGACCTCGGCTCCGACTCGGCCACTCTAAAAGCTCGAGAGTTGGTTCCACCGGCTCGAGGCTCCCCTTATATCCCACAATGCTAGGCGAGAGTTACCTCAGATCTCGTTTGCCGCTACAGCTTCGAGGTTGGTTGCTTCTACCGGTTCCTGGTGAGTGTTAGCTTTTTATTCTAAAAAGTTATTCTTTTTTCCCCTTTTTACCTTAATTCTTCACAAATTAGTGTAGAATATAGTTTTTTATCCCCGACCCTAGTTTTCCCCGTTTTCTCTTTAAAAGAACCGCTGGTTCTTCCCTTGGGCCTTTGGCCTTCCCTCCCTTAGGGTGTGTTTGCTTAATTTCTAATTTTTTGACTAAAATTGTTAATTATTTTTACTATTAATAATTTTTCTGACAGGGTATAACTGTGTGTTTGGTGTGTGTTAGTGTACTCCTGTCAGTTAGAATAATGTCAAAGGAAGCAAAGGTCTCTGGATTCAAGAAGTGTGATGCGTGCTGTCAGAAAATGTCTCTGACAGACGCTCACACTTCTTGTGTCTACTGTCCTTTGCACCTGCAGGACTCCTGTGCTGTGTGCCATGGCTTCAGCCCCAGGGTCCTGCAGGAGAGAAAGAACAAGTTAATTTTGAGAGGCTTGTTAAAACCAGAGGATTCCCTGTCAGTTTCAGCAGGGAAGCCCTCTAAGGCATCGAGGTCTTCGGCTCCGGCTTCTGAGCCGAGACCTCAGGTTGTTCAACCTTTGCCTTTATCGGCTCCGGCTGGAGCCGATAAGACTCAGTCCACAGTTTCTGTGGCTTCCTCGGCTCCGGCCGGAGCCGAGGTTATCGAGGTACCCGTGTCGGCTCCGACAAGATCTTCGGAGCCGACAACCAGAAAGAGGTCTAGGTCACCTTCTCTTGGCTCCGTTCATTCGGCTCCAGGATCTCCCCTGCTGTCTGAACGGAGCCAAAGGTCTCATTCCTCTAGGTCATCGAGGCTTTCCGATCATGACCTTCAGAGGGTGGTGAGTTGACTACTTAAGTCCGAGGCACTTGCCCAGATGCTTCAGAGCCCGACTCAGCAGTCGGTGCCTGCCCCGGTCCATCAACTCTTTCCTCCTTCGACTCTTTTGAGTTCGGACCGGGTCGTGCCGGAACCGAGACTGTGGCCACTTCGGAGCCGAGACAATTGTCTTCGGCCCCGTCGTCGGCTCCGTTTTCTTCCGTGGAGGAATCTCGGCGCCGGACTTCCCTCGTCGGCTCGAGGGGTGAGTGGCATCGGACCCTTGTCCGACCCCTCTCCCTCTCGGTGCTTGCGCTGGTGAGTTCGGCTCCGACATCGCTCGAGCCATCACTGTCGGTGCCGAGGGGTCCTTAGCTCCTCGGAGCGGGGACCTCTGGCTCTGCCTGACAGGGGTGCTTTGAGGTCATGCGGAGTGTGTTAGAGCCTGGCTCTACTCCACAGTCGGCTCCGTCAGCCCCTCCTCTATGCTGCCTCAGGGTAAGTCGACTCACTCCCTCATCCCGGACCGCAGAGAGCCAGCTCCTCAGGAGTCCCCTTTGGGATTTCATCCTCTTCGAGGCCTCTCCTGATTTGGCAGAAGAGCCCCTCGGAAGAGGAAGTGCAAGAGGAAGCACATTGACTCACCTGAGTCTATCACGCCGGACACAGATCTGGATGATTCTGAGGGTTCCGCCGGTTCCCCCTCTGAAGATGTCTCATTTGCAGACATTCTGGAGATCCTTAAACAGAGGGGAAATTGGCCAGCCCTCAACCCTTCAGAGGACGAATCTGTGTATCTTGAGGCGTTTGGCTCTCGTCCTTCCACCTCCTGGGTGTCCCCCTTGACCCCCTCATGCAGGTGGTTGCAAAAAAGGCATGGACGGCTCCTGATTCAGTGGACCCCACTCCCAGGAGACCCTCCAAATTCATCACAGCTCCATCAGACAAGCAATTTTTATCAAAAGGAGTTTCTGTGGATGCTATGGTGGTAGCTGCCGCCACAAAGAAGGAACTGGCTGATCCTTCAGTGCCTGTCCATCCACCTAACAAGGAATCTAGGTCCATGGATAGGTACGGAAAGCGGATGTTCTCCTCAGCGACTTTTACCATGCGTTCGCTGAATTATCTGTGCCATTTCACTCGTCTTCAAAGGGACTTGGTCAAGGAAGCGAGTGAGATGTTGAAGGACCCTACAGCTGCGGGGTTCCAAGAAAAAATGAACACGCAGCTAGCTATCCTTAATTCCATTTCCAACTCCTCCATGCGCCTCCTCTCTTATGCGGCCGATGGAGCGAGCAGAGCCGCAGGAACAGGGGTGGCCTTACGTAGGCACGCCTGGATGCGGCTATGCAACTTTGCGGAACCTTTCAAGACGTCTTTCACGAACTCCCCTTTTGATGGATCATCTCTTTTTGGTCCTCAAGTGAAAGAGACCCTGACTAGGTGCGAGACTGATGGCAAGACCCTTTCTGCCGTCGGAGTCCGTTTTTCGACTCCTTCTAGGCCTTACCCCAAAGGCCAGAAGGGTGGAAAGATGTGGTTCCGTAAACAATCTCAAGGGACTTCGCCTGACGCACAGAGTCGTTTTCCTACCAGAGGCAGAGGTGGGAATAACAATGGTAGACGACGCCCTAGGGGCAGGGGGGGTCCGCAGAACCAGGGCAATCGGGAAGCCTTTCCTGACAAGCCCTTTCAGCATCCCTGAGGTGTTGCCCGACTGCCCATCTTCGGAGGCAGTCGGGAAGATTGTCACTGTACCCAGAAGCCTGGCTATCCTTGACACAAGACAAATGGGTACAGTCCATCATTTCCGAAGGTTATTCCATCCCCTTTCTTCGTTTTCCAAATCAGTCAAAAAAATCCCTTCCAGATGTTCCACCCGCTCAAAGGGATATAGCAGCTTTGGAAATTTCAAAACTGCTTTCAAAAGAGCTATTCAGCCAGTGCCAGCAGACCAACAAGGATCCGGAATCTACTCAAGGTTCTTTTTAGTTCCAAAGAAAACAGGGGACTGGAGACCAATTTTGGATCTCAGTATCTTGAACAGATCGGTCAAGAAAACAAGATTTCGGATGGTCACGCTGCAATCCATTCTTCCCCTATTGGGAAAAGGAAACTGGATGTGCTCTATAGACCTTCAGGACGCGTACTATCACATAAAATGAACAGGCGCTCCAGGAGATTCCCCCGCTTCCGGGTGGGAACCAGTCATTTTCAATTCAGGGCCCTGCCCTTTGGTCTCACCACTGCCCCGGTGTTTACCAAATGCATGGCAGTGGTAGCTTCTCACCTGAGACGACAAGGATTCCAGGTGTTTCCATATTTGGACGACTGGCTCCTCACAGCTCCCACCAAGCATCTCCTTCTGATGGCCAGAGATTACACTTTTCGCGTCTGTCAAAACTGGGTATCTCAATAAATTGCGAAAAGTCTGTTTTGTCGCCTTGTCGTACTATTACCTACATAGGCGCAAATTTAGATACTGTAAACATGTCTGCAACACTAACGAACCAAAGGATATCAGACATTCAAAATTGGTGTCAATTCTTCTCAACAACAACAGAGCCAAAGCCAGGTTAGTTCTAAAGGTGTTGGGAATCATGGCAGCGCCATACCTCTCCTCCCATTGGCCAGATACCACATGCGGATCCTTCAGTGGATGCTCTTTTCTCAATGGTCATACCAGGAACTTCCAATGTCTCACACCATTATGATCACGCAAGCGTGCAAAAGCATCTCATGTGGTGGATGTCTTCCCCAGCTCCTGTTCGGGAGACCATTTGTTCCACCTCCTCCGGTTGCTACTCTGACAACGGATGCCTCCCTGATCGGGTGGGGGGGGGCATTATCAGGGCAGGACAGTCCAGGGCACATGGCAACCAAGCGAATGCCACTTGCACATAAATGTTCTGGAGATGAGAGCAGTGCTTTTAGCGTTGCAAGCCCTTCAAGACTCTCTTCCCTTGGGAACGATTGCAATCCAGACAGACAATATGTCTGTAGTGTGGTACATCAACAAACAAGGCGGAACCAGATCATACCCCTGTGTCGAGAAGCACTCAGACTGTGGCAATGGGCGATTTCTTCTCAGCGTTTTCTGATAGCAACGCACATCCCTGGGAAGTCCAATCACATTGCGGACAAGTTGAGCAGAGCTATTCTCATGCCTCACGAGTGGTCTCTGAAAGACTCTGTAGTGAGAGATATTTCTCAAGTGGGGTCAGCCTTGCTGCGATCTTTTGCTACTCCCCAAAACAGCAAGTGCAGAGAATACTTCACTCTATTCCCTTTACCAGGCCAACCCAGCAGGGACGCTAGTCCAAGTTTGGCCCCGGGGACTTCTGTATGCATTTCCTCCTTTCCCACTGATCTCTCAAGTAATACAGAAAGCTATCGCTCAGAAGGCCTTATTGATCCTCATTGCTCCTTACTGGCCTCGACAAGTGTGGTTCCCCTTTCTACATCGATTTCTTTTGGTGCGACCGTGGAATCTGGACCTAGTTCCAGATCTTTTGATCCATCAGTCGGGTCAGTTTCATCGCTCCCTCCCCTCTCTGAACCTCACTGCTTGGTTCCTCCACTTCCAACCGTAGCCAGGCTTCCTCAATTATCTCACTCTGTTAGAGATATTTTGATAGCTTCCCATAAATCTTCCACTCGAAAGATTTATTTGAGTAAGTGGAAACGCTTCTCATATTGGGCACAAGGAAAGGACATAGATCCTTTCACGCTTCCATCCAACTAGTCCTTGATTTTCTTGCTGAACTCTTCCATGCAGGTTCATCTCCATCTACTCTTAAGGTTCAATTGGCAGCTATTTCTAATTTCCATGTGGGTATTTCTGAATCTGCCCTAATGTCCCACAAACTCTGCAAAGCCTTTTTGAAAGGAGTTTTTCTTCTCAGACCTCCTGTAAGAAATCCTCCTTCTCCTTGGGACCTAAATTTAGTTCTTGCTTCTTTGATTCTTTCCCCTTTCGAACCTGCAGCTTCATGTTCCTTAAAGTTATTATCATGGAAAACTCTCTTTCTGGTGGCTATCACATCAGCTAGAAGAATTTCAGAACTTCAAGCACTCAGTTGTCGTTCTCCTTACCTTGTGTTCCATAAGGACAGAGTTTCCTTACGAACTAACCCGTCCTTTTTGCCTAAGGTGGTTTCAACATCAAATCTAAACCAATGCATTGACCTCCCTGTCTTTTTCCCGGAATATTCAAATAGGTCTGAACAAAAATTACACTACCTGGATGTTCATCGTCAATTAAGGTACTACTTGGACAGGACGAAACAATTCAGAAAATCTGATCAGCTGTTTGTCTCCTATGCACGGAAAGCAGAAAGGGACTTCCAGTTTCAAAGGTATCTTTATCCAGATGGCTAACATCTCTGATTACCCTTGTTTATGAGATTAGACACCAAAAACTGCCTAATAAACCTAAAGCCCATTCCACCAGAGCTTTGGCTACTTCTCTAGCCTTCCAAGACAGACTGCCTATTGACACCATTTGTGCAGCGGCTACTTGGGCTACTCCTCACACTTTTATTTCCCATTATAAGTTGGATTTAGCTTCTAGGCATAGAGCTAATTTTGGTTCCACTGTTCTCAGGAGTCTGTTCCGTTAGGCCACCGGGACAAAGTGCTAGGGACACGGTCCCATCCAGCAAGAATGAAGGCGAGATAGACAACAACATATAGAAGTTATGTTCTTACCATAACGTTCCATGTTAGTTGTCTTCTTCTCGCCTTCTTCTTGCGTCCCACCCTCCTTCCCCCTGGCCTGGACAGACCTAGAGGAGTTGTGATCGTGACCTCTCTTTCTACCACCTCTTTCTTAGTCATATGCTATTATGCATATTTTCTTGTTTCAGGATATAGGTCACCCCTTTTCTTCCTGCTGTTAGAGGTGGATTCTGTTTCACAGTTTTACTGTTTTTGATATAAGCTGGGTTAGCTTACAAACGAGATCTGAGGTAACTCTCGCCTAGCATTGTGGGATATAAGGGGAGCCTCGAGCCGGTGGAACCAACTCTCGAGCTTTTAGAGTGGCCGAGTCGGAGCCGAGGTCGGCTCCGAACCCATCCAGCAAGAAGAAGGCGAGAAGAAGACAACTAACATGGAACGTTATGGTAAGAACATAACTTCTATTTTCTGCTGCAGCTGATGAAGTCACTTGAGAGAATGCACCTTTAATTACGTGGCCCTTGATTGTGATAGCTAGCGTGGATTTAAACCTGTTCTCCACACTTTTATCCCCCACCCCGAAATACTTTTACTGCGTACAAGATGGTTGACATTTGTAGCTTATAAACTGTTATTGTATAATTGTTAATAATCATGCACATGCTGAAATCCATAGTCGATGACTTCACTGAAGACCTCAGAACAGTATACATAACTCATTGCTGTGGAGTTTTCCCCGATCTCCACTAACAACCTCTTGTTGAAATTTTCAGAATGTGGTTTGATCTAGCACTGACATTTTCCTGCTACATGTAATAAATGTTCTGTAAAGTCCAACATATCTCATGGCGGTCTACTTGATCTTTTACCCTCTAACCTCCAAAGTGTGGTCCTCAGTAATGCGTCTTTTAAGTTAGTGTCCAGCTATATACTTGGCATCTGTCATTTGCAGGCATAATCTAACAAAATGTTAATAAATTTCATGCCTCTAGCACCTCAAAAGAGACCTCTGTAAAAGAGTTGCTGTCCATCTAAGCATGCCATATTTCTTTTGCTTTCTCACTTTTCCAGATTTTAAACTGCTGTCCTTCCTTGATGCACTGATCTTCATCTTCAGCATCATGAATAAATGTGTACCATACAGTCTTCTGCATACTTCTGCCACAGGACTTAAACTACCCATAAGCCTACCTTTTTATTTATAGTCCATCTTTCGATTTCTATGCCATTATACAATCAGCCAAATTGTTTTAACACCCGTGTGGTCACAGAATTAAGAAGGGCACGTGCAATTGCTACACATGAGCATTGAGTATGTCCACAGCAGGAGGGCAGTAGCTACTACAAAGATTTTAATGTTGCATCAAATTGTTTGTTACCTGTCCTAAGTGAAAGACCAGCACTGGTAGAGTTTTTAGCAGAATCTAGAACAGACGTAGCTGTTAAAAAAGGCTGACTGGTAGGGCACATAAAATATTGCATGTTAACTACAGGAATCCATCAGAGGAGGTTGGAAAGGATTGGGAAGACAGAATGGATAATCATTTCTCAAAGAAACAATGGGAGGATGTATATATGGCTCACAAATATGCAACAAAGTCTGGAATATTTAGGATCTTTGCTTGGAAGTGTTTGCATAGGTATTTGTATACCCCCAAGAAGACTGCAAAGAATTTTTCTTCCGGTAGATTGCACATGTTGGAGGTGTGATGGGGAATAAAGAGGAAATTGGGAACACATTTTTTGGGGGTGTAATTAGTTGGCAGACTTCAAAAATTCCCCGCAGACTACTCTACCAGAAATACTGGGTGAACAAATCGGTGTAACTAAAGAAATTTTTTTGAGTTGTGATGCATAATCGGAATTTCAGGACATAGTAAGGCCTTGCTGAGTTTAATTTCTATTTTCTAGTAATTGCTTCTTTGGCAGCCAACAGAATTAAAGTGTAAACCAACCATATTATAAGTAGGGAATTTAGTAACCGAGATAAAGCTGCAGGTGGTATCTTTAGGAAAGGGGTTACTTAGAAAAAAATGGGAATTGTGGGAACAGTACATGCAGAATAATGTTTTGGAGGAGGAATGAGTTTAAGGGAAGGTAAGAGTTTGACTCACAATGACTGAATAGATTATAAATGATATATAATGTTTGCAACTGAAAATGTCAGTATGGTTTGTTTTCATTTTTGTAACTGTATGATTATTAAATTGATCACTTAGGACACAGACAAAGATGTTTCTTGTTTTAAAATAAAGTTACTTGTGCTAAGTGTTTGTGAATTATATCTTGAAAATGTGCTGTGGTATTGATTTCATTGTGTGCCTAAGAAATGAATAAATAAGGAAGATTACAAATCCCATCAAATGCTTTTGGTTCCTCTTCTATAATTGCACCTAGAAAGCGAACTTTTTAAATATCAAATGTTTTTGTACTTGAAAGAAATAAAATTTCTAAGGATTCAAATACAGCACAGGATCCACTGATTATGTCCCTGAGGTGACACACTCCCTCATTATCCCACTACCAGTAAGGAACAATAAAAGGAAGGGTCCTGTTCTCCATCTATATCAGTTAATGAGCACAGTCCTACAGTTGTGTTACTGGATTCTGACTGAAGATGCTCTATCTTAAGACTGAATCCCACCCACATGTCCAATTTGAGGACTTTCAAAGCAGTGGCACAGGTAAAGGGCCAAATTTAAAAAAATAAAAAAATATTGTTTAGTCACCAATAGCCCCCCTCAGTGGGTTGTTATACTGACCCGTTTCACAAAACAGTACAGCATCCAGAGTCTGAGACATATTTCTAAGAAAACAGTACAGTAGCATGCAACCATCAAAGCAGATCTAGGGTTGGTGTGTAAAATCATAGTCCAGCCAAATTGGTAAGTAATATAACCCTTTTGGACAGGTCAGTAAAACTGCCTGTACACCAATACCCACTGACGGCTAAACTGTCTGCAGTTTTTAAACACTGATTTCTCCAAGACAGTAGTGTCAGCTATTATTAGAAGGCATGCCTCATTCTGAAAAGTACATTTTATTGGAGAAATTTAAAAAGAACTTGAGGATGCTACTTTTCAGAGTATGTTATTTAACAAAGAAGCTAAGAGAATAATACATGAGCTTCTCTCTTTTTTTTTTTCTCTCTTTTATTTGTATACCAAAGACGAAGCTTCAAAGTTTCACCTGTAGGCTTTGCTTCTGAAGTTTTAGTTTTGCTTTTTCATGTGTTGTGTTTTCATAAGTTTTCCTTTTTCCTGCACCTGTAATTTGGCCTATGTGGTGCACCGTAGAGTAAGCCATAGTGCTGTGACACAGCAGTGGGCTATCAGTGTTTCAGTTTTCAAAGACCTTGCAGGTCTTTCATATTTTGACTTATTTCACAGAATTCTATTGCTATTTTTGCACAGAATGAGCAATATTACCTGTTCCTTTTTCTTATTTCATGCCTATCCTTAAAATTAGTCCTTTTCTTTGAAATGTTCAGCACTTCCTTTGACATTTATGCATTTCTTTGATTTATGCTTTCCACTGTGTTGGGAGTTCAACTGTTAGCACTTCATTACATAACACCATTAACCAATTTCCATTTAACGTGCCACAGTAAAATTTTAAGTCTATAAAAAACATTATTTACATACAATTTCCTATATTTCAAAAAACATTTAATATTAATAAATTCATTCAGTCCTGGTGTTTTATCTGCCTGAAGTTGTATCTGCCACCAAGTTTCCCTTTGTTCTAAAAAATTCTTAGTCACCTCCCCTTGCATCTAACTTAACTATTTCGATGAAAAAAATAAATATTTTATATGTCCTGCACTCGACTGTGTGCCTATATAAAGTGCGTTGTTGATTTCTCTTTTTAATATAATAATAATGCTCACTCATCCTTTCATATAATGATCTTGTAGTCATTCCTACATAAAAAACGAAACATCCACTGCACAAACATATACCACCCCTTTTGTTTTACAGGAGGCATCTCCTGGTACTTTTATAGTGCTGGGATAGCTTATTATATTAATAAATGGACCTTCTAATATATATCTGCAGTAGCTGCAGCATCTACATTTGTACATACCTTGTTTTCTGAATGTGCAGGATATTTGGTGTGTACTTAGTGTAATTCCTTTTAAACAAATTTTTAAAATTATAATTAATATAAATAAAACTGGGTTTACTACCTACAACCTCAAACAAGTCTGGAAAATCTTCCAGTTATTTTCTATTATTGTCCTAATTTCTTTACTGTCTCTCGACATTTCCAAATTACAAGTTATTCTATGATGTTGTTTACCCCCCCCCCCCCCCCAGTTGTTACAGGAGTTCTAAATGGTGCCTTTAATATAGAGGGGTCTTCTCATATCTTTTACTATAAATGTCATCTGCTAATTTATTAAGCTCACTTTGATTATACCCTCTAGCGATAAGCATCTCTCACATTTTTTGTAAATTCTTCTTTTGTAACTTCCATCATTACTAGAAATTAGGACAATAATACAAAATAACTGTAAGATTTTTAGAAGGGAATAAAGACTTGTTTGAGGTTGTAGATAGTAAACCCAGTTTTGTTTATATTAATTATATTTTGAAAAGATTGTTTAAAAGGAATTGCACTAAGTACACACCAAATATCTTCTACACTCAGAAAAAACAAGGTATGTACAAATGTGGATGCTGCAGGTACTGCAGATGTACATTAGACGGTCCATTTTATTAATATATTAAGCTATCCCAGCACTATAGAAGTACCAGGACATGCCACCTGTAAAATCAAAGAGGGGTATATGTTTGTGCAGTGGATGTTCCAGATGTTCTTCGTGTTTCACTGTTGCAGTCATCACATTTGGGTTATCTGCCTGCAGGTAGCCCTCAGCCAGCCTGAATACCAGAGTCTTTGGATTTCTGTGTCGGATGCTCTTGCTTCTTCCATGACATCAGGTCGTCAGGGGTATAAAACATGCAGCCGATGCCATTACATCAGTCTTTCTTGCCGTACGGTGCCCGAAGCAGAAGCAGTTCGCAAGTGCTGGTCGGCCGACTCTTGAAATTTTCATTTTCGAGTTTCAGACCTGAAGTCTTCAAAAAAGATAATACCCCATTGGGGATCCTTTTTTTCTTGCTCTAACCAATGTCAGAAAAAAATAACAATTGTCTTGCCTGTGGAAAGTAAATACCTCAGAGATTTTCATTCTTACAGCATCACCTGTTTAGGCCCAGACCACGACGTACCTCGCTATCAGTTTTGTGCCTTGTTCAACGCCCGAACTATTCGTTGTCGGGCTATTTTTGTAGCTAAATACTTTCATTATCAAGCTCTGTACTCCAAAATGGCTTCATTAAGCCATCTGACTACCGATCTTCTGAAAAAACATAAGGATAAAGACACAGACTGCAATGGTCCAAAACTGCTGACAATGCTTCCGTTAAGCTAGTCGCCAGTCCACTGGTACTCGGTGAGGCGCTTTCGCAGCCCCTGATACCCGCTACTACAGATTTGCAGGCCTCTACAGAGACCCATTTGGAGTCCAGTATTCTGCGAGATGCTTCTTCGACTATGGAACCTGCAGATGTCTCTACCTTGGTTGGGTCCGGACCTGCTGTGCAGGCACCGGCTTCTGAGGGTGTATTCAGGCCTGCAGACTTTCATATTAAACCGGCATCATTTCCAACTAGAAGTACCGAATTCCTCGGGCCTAAAACTCGCACTACGCCTAGAAAACCGACGACCAAACCGCAGACTCAGGCCCATATGCCTCAAAAACAAATGCTTAGAATGGCTGATGAAGTTATTACCTTAATGAGGGGAAGCCAGCCTTCCCCCTCTGAGACCTGGAACCGATTTTCTTTCTGATTATTCTGATCAGGAATCTGATATCTCTGCCCCTTCTGATTACCAGGATTTGCCCTTATCTACTTATGAGGATTCTGATGCAGATGATTTCATTCCCTCTGCTTCCCCTCCAGAAGATTTTTCTTTTGGTGAAACCTTGCATACCCTTAGGGAGCATTTCCACTGGGAAAGCCAGGACTATTCTGAGTCTAAAAAGAGACTTTGGGAATTTTTACTCTTGCCTCAACACAGGTCTCTAGCTATCCCTCCTGTTCTGGCTATTGTAGATGATGTTTTCTTGGAATCTAGCCTTACTCCAGACACTTTGCCTCCAGCTTTCAGAAAACCTGACCGGTACTACAGAGTACCTGACTCTCACAAGTTCCTCTTCAAGAATCCTACTGCGGATCCAGAGACCATTTCCCAAGGACCAAAGGGCATTAAGGCTACTACTGCCAAAAATCCTACCCCTTCTGATGGAGATTCTAGATCCTTAGACAGATTGGGTTAAGAAGGTATACACTTCTGCTACTTTGGACATTAGGGCTTTAAATTGCCAATTTCATATGTTAAAGTATCAGCAGCATATGGGACTACTTAAACAGAAAATTATGTTGATTCTTGACTGTGCTGAACACAAAGACTTGCAAGATTTAATGCATTCTGCTGAATAAGTTGGTAAACATGCGTTGCAATGCAGTTTTGATGCTTTAGAAGCATCTTGCAGGACTGCTGTCACTGGGTCTGTACTTAGAAGGCATGCTTGGCTTAAGGAACAAAACTTACCAGATCATGTTAAAGCTAAATTACTGGATGCACTCTTAAACCAAGACCGCCTTTTTGGCAACAAAGCAGAAGTCCTCAAAAGGATGGAGGAAAAAGCAAAATCTATGCAAACTGTTAAATATTTCCTACAAGTACACCCTCCCAGATTCAGTAGGCATTGGCCTTCAAAGAACTGGTCCTTTCCAGTCCCTTCCAGGCCTTCAGTCCAAACCCAGGAACAGCAGACCACCAAGACTTCAGTCTCCGGCTACTCACAGATCTAAGCAGTGGGGGGCTCCCACTTCCAAAGCAGGAAGTAGTAATCCACCCTCCTACGGAAAAATGGCACAATGACTTAACCTTAACCCTTCCAAGCCCTGCTCAACTACTTGCTCCTTTAGGAAGAAAGCTTGCTCTGCATGCAAAAAAACTAGGAACTCATTACCCAGGACAAATGGGTTTTGAACATAGTTTCCCCGAGGATACAGATTCCACTTCACACACTACTAACCCAAATAGTTGGCCAGACCTCCCCCCAAATCAGTGGGTGGAGGCCCAACAGCAGGTTCTCTCTCTTCTCAGTATCAGGGCTATTCAACCTGTCCCGGCAGAACAAAGGGGACAAGGTTTTTATTCAAGACTTTTTCTGGTACCCAGAAAAGAAAACTCCTGGCATCCTATCCTGGACCTCTCTATTCTCAACACCTTTCTGGTGGTTCCAAAATTCAAAATGCTAACTCTTCAGCTTATGCTAGCCAAGGATGCCTGGCTGGCAACCGTAGAATTAAAGGAAGCTTACCTGCACATCCTAATAAGAGAATCTTGCAGACAATACCTACGTTTCAGGATGGGCTGCATGCACTTTCAGTTCTCGGCACTTCCCTTTGGCTTATCTACTGCGCCCAGGGTGTTCACAAAGTGTCTAGCTCCAGCCATTGCATTTTGCAGGCAGAGAAATATTCAAATTTACCCATACATGGACGATTGTCTGATTCAGGCAGAAAGCCAGGACTTGCTATTACAACACCTGGCATTTGTAAAGAAACTTCTAACCTCACTGGGGTACACCATCAATGAAAAGAAATCACACCTAGTACCCTACCAACAGATTGTATTCCTGGGAGCAAGCTTGATCACAACTTCCCAGATGGCATTCCTCACTCCGGAGAAACAAGTTTTATTTGACAACCTACTTCAAAACTATTGGCCACAAAAACCCAGCTATCTGCAAGGCAAATACTGCAAGGTCTGAGGGTCATGGCCTCCTGCATTCTGCTAATTCCATATGCAAGACTGCATATGAGGAAACTCCAATGGTATCTAAAAGGTCTATGGTGTCACCATTCTCAAAACCTGGAAACAATGATTCCTTGTCTAAGGACAGAGTTTCTTTGGTGGGCAGAGGCCTGCTACCACAACAAGGGACTCCCTTTCACTCTACCCCCTGCTGCCCAAACCCTAACAGACACATCAGGCTATGCATGGGGGGCTCACATGGCAGGGCAGTGCATTCAGGGCAAATGGGACCAGAGATGGATGCACCTGCATATTAGTTAAAAAGAAATGTTTGCTGTACAGAATGCTCTGACAGCCTTCAAAGACCTTATTCTTCCAGGACAACTGTTGGTAAAGACCGACAACACCACAGTTATGTGGTATATAAACAAGCAGGGGGGAATCCACTCCTACCCTCTCTGCAGACTAGCCATGGCTGTGTGGAACACAGCCTTGAGCTACCAAGTGCACCTACAAGCTCAATTCCTGCCAGGCAAACTAAATTCACTGGCAGACGAGGAATGGAAACTAGAACCCAAAATATTCAACCTCTTGAACAAATGGGGGACTCCAGAGGTAGACCGGTTTGCTTCCCCACAGAACTACCAATTGAACAAATTCTGCGCCAGAACTACCCAAAGTCAAGCTGGGAAAGTGGATGCCCTGTCCTTTACCTGGGAAAGCCTCTCAGCTTATGCCTTTCCCCTTCTGCCTCTCCTCTCGAAGGTTCTACTAAAGATCAAACAGGACAAGCCAAGGACAATACTGATTGCACCAAACTGGCCATGCCAGCACTGGTACCCCCTCTTGCGGTGTCTGACACTGCTACAACCATGGTGCTTGCCTCTGTCCCCTTCCCTGCTGTCCTAGCAGGCAGGCCAGATTCTGCACCCCCGGCTTCAAACCCTGAACCTTGCAGCCTGGCTAAGTCCATGAGCTCTCCTCTAGCATCCCTCAGTAAGCAGGTGCTGGATGTCATTCTGGAGGCAATGAGGCCTAGTAATAGAAAATCCTATGCTGAAAAGATACTGTTCCTGGAGCCTACTTGACAGAAATGCACCACAAGGGCCTATCCTTCTCGTCAATTAAGATTCATGCCTCTGCCATTTCAGCACATTATAATACTGAGCCACCCCTCTTCTCTCACCCCTTGCTAAAACAATTCCTTAGAGGGGCCAAAAATTTAAGACCCCCTCTCCCCAGGAGAGCTCCCACTCCAGCCTGGGACCTTAACTTTGTATTGGAAAAGCTTACTCTTCCCCCTTTGAGCCAGCTGCAACAGCAGAGCTGAAATTCCTTTCTTGGAAAACAGCCTTACTTCTAGCCATCACTTCAGCAAGAAGGGTGTCTGAATTACAGGCCCTCATGGCAGTGGATCCCTTCATTATCTTCCATGTGGACAGGGTTTCCCTCAGGACTAATCCTTCCTTTTATGCCCAAGGTGGTGTCTAGTGTGTGGCCCTAAACTAATCCATTAATTTGCCTACTTTTTTCCCTAATCCACAAAACGGAGGGGAATGGATACTGCACTCTCTGGGCGTGCACAGACAACTTAGATTCTATTTGGACAGGACTAAGCCTCTCAGAAAATCTGACCAGCTGGTAGTTGGCTTTGCTGCAGGGGCAGAGGGGAAGGCCATTTCAAAGCAAACCATTTTCAAATAGATAGCCCATTGCATTCATTTCTGCTACTAGCACCATGGAAAACCTACCCCACAGGGGATAAGATCACATTCCACCAGGGCTACATCTACCTGTATGGCATTTCTCAGAGGAGTCCCTACCAGGGACATCCTGGAAGCTGCTACCTAGAGCTCTGTACATACCTTCATCAAGCATTACCAGCTGCCTATCTTTTCTAAATCCAGAGCTGGATTTGCCACAGCAGTCTTGCAGGGCTTAATAGCTGGCCCTAATGATCTTTAACTACCTCCTCCTCCCTTTCTTTACTTTGGGATTCAACCCAAATGTGATGACTGCAACAGTGAAACACAAAGAACATAGTACGGTTGTGTACACTTACCATAAATGTAGATGTTCGAGTGTATTCACAGTTGCAGTCCTGGTTACCCTCCCTCCAGCCCCCTGACTTCTCTTGGCTCTACCTTTCCTTTTTGTTTGGTATATATTTTAACATGTGTATTTGATTTTTGATGGGGGTGTACCATACCATATAATTGCTTTCTATTGTGGGGGCACCTGACATCTGGGGCAAGAAAAACTGATGTAATAGTGTCTGCTGCATGTTTCATACCCCTGACGACCTGACGTCATGGAAAAGGTGACACCATCTGACTCAGAAATCCGAAGAATCTGGTATTCAGGCCGGCTGAGGGCTACCTGCAGGCAGATAATCCAAATGTGATGATTGTAACAGTGAATACATTCAACATCTACGTTTATGGTAAGTGTACACAACTGTACTTTTTATGTAGGACTGATTACTAGATCATTATATGAAAGGATGAGTGAGCATTATTATAATATCAAATAATGGAGATCAAAAAAGCACTTTATATATGCACACAGTCGAGTGCAGGACATTTAAAACATTTCTGTTTTCAGTCTTTAGAAATAGTTTTTAGATGCAAGGGGAGGTGATTTTAAGAATTTCTTTAAAAGAAAGCGAAACCTGATGGCAGATACAACTTCAGGCAGATAAAACACCAGGACTGAATGAAGTTATTAATAAATGTTTTTTGAAATATAGGAGATTGTATGTAAATAAATATTTTTTATAGGCTTAAAAGTTAAAATTTTACTGTGGCACTTTAAATGGAAATTGGTTAATGCTGTGATGTAATGAAGTGTTAATGTGTGTATATATAAGTATGGAAGTTTTTAAGTGCTGTTTTTAGTTCTGGAGAAGTCGCAAGACCAAAGCAGTGAAAATAAAGTATATGCTAAAGAAGTTTGGTTATTTCATTCCTCATGCCATCACCAGTATTTTGGTTTTGTTTGTGGTTATTATACTGGTTGAAGTGTCTCTGGTTCATGGTTTTGCTTTTCATGGCTGAGGCTGCTCCTGATACTGTGATAAGATTCTACCTTATTAGCTAATTCTGGCACCGGAAGTTCTGATGTTATTCAACTTTTACTTAATACCATGGTGGTTATTCAAAAAACCTTAACGAAATTGGTATCTATGAACAGCAGACCTGAAGAGGTGGCTATCAGTTCTGAAGATGATGGAGAGTTATTGAATGTACCAGAATACAGAGACCAGTATCACAGGTAATTAATCATAAACAAGAACAACATAACAATATCCAATATGTGGATGTTGCTTAAATAACAGACAAGATCCATTTTTTTATTCTAGCTTTAACACCATGTCTAGAATTAATAATGAATATAAAGAATCCTGTGATAAAATGTTCAAACTGTTGAAAAAATATAGAAGTTTGGACTTTGAGAATAAATATCTGGTGAGATGTCTTGAACTGAAAATAGTACCTAAAGGACTGAATTTTTTCAAATGCCTTTTTTCAAATGCCCTAATGGAATCAATGTGACAGACTCTTTTATATTGTTCCTGTTGATTTTTTCAATCAGGCTGGCTTAAAATTGCTAGCATTGTTAATAGACAATAATAAAATTATTATGGATAATCTTAAGAGCTGATATTTTGAAATTAGATCAGCAGTTATATACTCAAAGCAGTAAGAATGCTTCTTACTCTGCTTGCCTTTGTGATGTTGAACAGCATGAACAAGCCATTATTACACGTAAACATAAATTGGTGAGGGATACAGCTGCTTATGAAAATTCAACAGCTCATTCTCACTTTACGGTTAAAACTACAAACCATAACAAGAAGAGTTTTGTTTCTAACAGTAAGTTTTCATTTGAATGCTTCTATGAGTAAAAAACAGTGACTGCTCTCTTAACCAATTCCATGGGGGCAGAATACATAGTTCCTGTGCCAGTTCTGTAAGTAATCCAGTACTTCAAATGAAACTAGCTTAAGAAGAGCTGAGCTGGTGAGGGAAACTGATAATTGCTTCATTAATCATGAAGAAATACTTAATGAAACGAATGGTGCTAAGCCTAAAACTTTTTTATTTCAAACCGAGAAGAGAGGGGTGAAAATGAGCCATGAGAACCATGGAGTCAATACTTTCGGGATCATCAACGGACAATTGAATACAAATGGTAATGACAACGCTTGTATTTTTAATTTATCTGATTTTCATTTAACTTCATTGCATATTAAGGTGTTCTCTCTTGGACTTAATTTTGTGCCCACAAGAAGGGCGGACTGTGTACGAACTTTGTTGGAACTGAAACAATATACTAGGAAGTTAAATTTTAATTTTTTATTACTTACTGTGCAAACCAGAGTTTCTAAGTTTGTAAAACCTTCTTGTTTTAATCCGACCCTGTTAAATACATTGAAAGTGTTTGAGGGCATGTGTGAGATCGAAATTAGAGCTGTATTAGCAAAAAGTAAACGTTACAAATATTTTAATATGACAACTGATGAAAGAAAGTGTATGATGGAAATGAGAAATAATGAAAAGTGCAAGGGAGGGGGACTAGTAGTAACTGATACCGATCAATATATACACAGTATGTTAAACATCTTAAGTAATACGGAAGAATATCAGCAGATTAGTTTAGCTGAAATACAAAGAAAATTTAAAGAAATACATGATCTGGAGTAGTGACTTCATTAGTCAGCAACCTGTGGGTCTTGGATCCGATATCGGATCCGAGCCGGCAACTTGTAGCATAGCTATGGATCCGAGCTCCTAGCTCCTCCCCTCACCCATAATCCCCTGCCAACCTCCTATGACCTCAGATCTAGTTTGCCGTGCTCGAGTGTGTAGCTAGATTTTAGAGCTCCTAGCGTTTATCAACAGATAAGTGAATTTTTTTCATCTTTTTTTGTCAGACTTTGTAGTTGTAATTTGTGTGAGTGGTTAGGTTCCTATTTAGTTTAATTTTGTTTAGTTTTCACCCTCCCCTCGCTGGTCGTTAGAGTGTGTCTGTGTGTGTTTGTGTTTGGGGCCTGTGTGCTTGTGTAGTGTACTTTAGTTTTGGGTATGGCAGAGGCCCCAAAACCTATTTTTTCTAAATGCACCGAGTGTGGCCATAAGCTTTCTCCGGCTGATGGCCACACTCGGTGTGTTCGGTGCCTTGGGGTTGAACACCTTTCGTCAGGATGTACAATCTGTACAGCGTTCAACCCCAGGGCACTGAAAGAGCGGAGGTCGAAGCTTGTCCTGGCGGGTCTTTTGCCTCCGGATTCGGCCTCCGCTCCTCCCGTGGCACCTCCTCAGCCTGTGGTGGTAGCCACTCCTACCCCCTTTCCCCGGCCAGGATTCAAACTCCCACTAAAGCGCCGGAGGACAGGGAGGCCAGAAGGGAGAAACGGAGGGAGAAGCACCACAAGCGGCGGGCCGAGGCCTCCGCTTTGGCCCCCCCGGCTAAGCGGGCTTCTCCCTCCACGGCTTCCAGGTCTCCTCCTCCTCGGCTCCGATCTCCTTGCTTCTCCCCGGGACCCAAGGAGGAGGAGACCCAATCTCCGTCGAGGTCATCGAGGCGGCACTCCAGGCCTGCCTCGGTGGCCTCTTCGAGATCCACATACAGCCTTTCAGATGCAGACTTGGACCGGATGATGCGAAGGTTCATCCAGGCCCATCTGCAGATGTGAGTGCTCTTGCCTCCTCCCCCCTTCGGGGGGAACTCGACCCCTTTCTTTGCTTCGATTGCTCCTTTTCCGACTTGCTTTCCGGGTTCGGAGCGTTCGGAGCCGGGCAGCATCGGAGCCGGGAGTGGGTCGGCGCCGACAGTACTGGGTACTTCGGATCCGACCCTGCCCTCGAGTTTGTCAGTTCCATCGTCGGATCCGACCTCTCGGAGCTGTGGGCTGAGCTTTGGATCAGAGGGTTTCAGTGTGCCTTCGGCTCCGTCCAGGTCGGAGCACACTGGTCCCTCGGATCCGACGGTCTCGGTGCCGGTTCCGATCCCTTCATCGGATCCAAGTGGGAGTCGACTTTTGGAGCCCAGGGAGAGCGGCTCCCCCTCGGCCTTCGATGCAGTGGAGAGGGCTCTGTCGAGAGCATCCAGACCCCCGGCCCTTGCCTCGGCGCCACCCTGCACTCCCTCTCTGCTGGGTCAGGCTTCCATCACCCGGCCACAGGGACAGCCTACTTCGATGTCCCAGGTTGTTCCATTGGAACAAGACATTGCTGGCGAGACTTCCTGGGACAGCCCCCCCCGAGGAAGTGCCTCGCAAGTACAAGTGTAAGAGGAGGCTAGTGGACTCCCCCGAGTCCTTAACAGAGGACACGGACTTGGATGAAGGGGAAGGCTCCCCAAGGTCACCCCCCCCGGAGGATGTCTCCTTTGGAGACATCATGGAAATGCTTAGGATCAGAGGTGGGTGGTCTGCCCCCAAGGCTTCCTCTGACGAGTCCGTGTTCCTGGAGGCATTCAAAGCAGGCCCGTCTACCTCTTGGGTGTCCCCTCCGACCGACCCCCTGGTGGACCTTATTACCACCAGGGTGTGGAAGGAGCCGGACACTGTGGAGCCAGTCCCTAAACGCCCGGACAGGATACTGAGCCCCCCCGCAGACCGGTCCCACTGGAGCAAGGGTCCCCCCGTAGATGCCATGTTGACGGCGGCAGCCACGAAAAGGGAACTAGCTCAGGAGATCCCCTCGGTCCATCCACCGAGCAAGGAGTCCCGCTCGATGGATCGCCTTGGGAAGCGGGTTTTTAGTTCAGTGACCTTCTCGGTAAGGTCTCTGAACTATATGGCACATGTCATCAGGATGCAGTGGGATCTTATCAAAGAATACGCTGCTTCCCCCCCTGAGTCCATGTCGGCGGAGGACAAGCAGTTGTACTCCACTCGAATGGCCACTCTAAGGTCTATCTCCAATACCTCTATGCGGCTTTTGTCCCACGCTACCGAGGGAGCCGCTAGAGCTAGTGGAGCGGGCCTAGTCCTGAGACGTCAGGCCTGGCTTCGCCATTGTGACTTCGCGGAGCCCTTTAAGGCGTCCTTTGCGAACACCCCCTTTGATGGTTCTGCCTTGTTTGGCAAGACCGTTCGTGAAATACTGGTCCAGAGCGAGAAGGACGGGAAGACGTTGTTTGCCGTTGGAGTCCGCTTCTCTGCTCCCCAGAGGTCCTTCTCGAAGAACCAAAAGGGACAGAAGAAGATGTGGTTCCGAAAATCGCAACATTCCCAACCTGCTCCAGACAACCAGTCCTTCCGTGGCAGAGGAGGAAAGGGAGGACGCCGCCCTAGGGGCAGTGGGGCCCCGAAGAACTTTGGGTCCAGAGAGTCCTTCTCTGACCAGCCCACGCAACAGCCCTGAAGGGTTGCCCGACTGCTCTGCTCTGGATGCAGTCAGGGGGTGTTTCTCGAGGCATCTGGCGGCATGGGAGTCCATCACATCAGACCACTGGGTGCTTCGTATCATATCCAGAGGCTACAAAATTCCAATGTATCATGTCCCCAAACTCAGGAGCCTCCCCGATGTTCCACCCGATCAGAGGGAGGCTGCAGCCGCAGAAATCCAGCAGCTGTTAAAAAAAAAGAGCCATCCAACCCGTCCCGCAAGACCAGCTCGGATTAGGGTTCTACTCCAGGTTCTTTCTGGTGCCAAAAAAGACGGGGGACTTGAGACCAATTCTAGATCTTTCCCTCTTGAACCTGACGGGAACCAAGGAAAAATTCCGAATGGTCACTCTTCAATCCATTCTCCCCCTCTTACGGGAGAGCGATTGGATGTGCTCTATAGACCTCAAGGATGCGTACTACCATATTCTAATGGACAGACGATCCAGGAGGTTTCTCCGCTTCCGGCTAGGAGCCAGTCATTATCAGTTCAGGGTCCTTCCCTTTGGCCTCACCACAGCCCCCAGGGTGTTCACCAAAGTCTTAGCAGTGATAGCGGCCCACCTGAGACTCCAGGGAATGCAGGACTTTCCGTACCTGGACGACTGGCTTCTAACCGCCCCAACAAGGCATCTACTCTGCTCAGCCAGAGATTAATTTTTCTGCCTAGCCCCCCAGTTAGGCATCACAATCAATACGGACAAATCTTCCCTTGCTCCGACACAAGTAATAGAGTTCATAGGAGCCAGATTAGATACCAGGGATCTACGAGTCTTCCTGACTTCGGAACAACTACAGAATCTGAGATCGCATGTGCGGGCCATCCTACAGTCGGAAGCTCCACCGGCGGAATTGGTCCTGAGGGCGCTGGGCTCCATGGCGGCTGCAATAACGCTTCTTCCATGTGCTCGCCTAAACATGAGGGTACTGCAGTGGACCCTTCAAGTGCAATGGTCCTTCCAATCTCTTCCTCTCTGCCACCCTATCTCTATCAGCAAGGTTTGCAGGAGGGCCCTGTTATGGTGGCTCCAATCCCCGGACCTCCATATAGGCCAGCCCTTCTGCACCCCTAACCCTCTCGCCACGGTGACCACGGACGCCTCTCACCTTGGGGGGGGGGGGGGGGAATTACACGGGCAGGACAGTCCAAGGCACGTGGAATGACACAGAGACCTCCTTGCATATCAACGTTCTGGAGATGTAAGCGGTGCTGTTGGCGTTGCAGGCACTTCAGAATCTCCTCCCCATAGGAACGATTGCAATTCAGTCAGACAACATGTCTGTTTGGTACATCAACAAACAGGGGGGAAACCAGATCCTACCCCTTATGCCGAGAAGCCATGAGAGTGTGGGAATGGGTGATTTCCACTAACCGCTTTCTGATCGCAATGCACATGCCGGAGCGGGCCAACATTCTGGCGGACAAACTCAGCCGCACCATTCTTTCCCCTTACGAGTGGTCTCTCAACCCACTAGTAGCAAAGCAGATATTCGCAAAATGGGGGCAACCCTGCTGCGATCTCTTTGCCTCTCCCTTAAATACGGAATGCGACAGTTTCTTCGCTCTGATTCCCCCACCAGGGGAAGCCCCGAGAGATGATCTGGTGCATGCTTGGCCGCCCGGTCTACTCTATGCCTACCCTCCTTTACCCCTGATGCTAAAGCTCTTACAGAAAGCCTCGCGGTTGGGGAGCAGAATGATCCTCATTGCCCCATTCTGGCCTCGGCAAACTTGGTTCCCTTACCTGTGGTCTCATCTAGTGAATCCTCCTTGGATTCTGGATCCCACTCCGGATCTAATCTCCCATCCATCGGAATTACTGACCCCGAATCTGGTCAACCTGAAGCTGACAGCTTGGTTGCCCCAGTTCCTAGTCAGGACTCCCGGCATCTCTTCACCAGTCAAAGCCATCCTGGTGGCAGCACATAAGCCTTCCACCAGAAAAATATACCACAGTAAATGGAGACGCTTTTCCGTCTGGGCAGAACATCATAATCTGGATCCCTTCACCGCCTCTCTACCATCCGTACTGGATTTTCTAACCGGACTCTTTCAGCAATGAGCTAGTTGTTCAACAGTCAAGGTACAGTTGGCAGCCATCTCCCATTACCATGTGGGACATGAGACAGGCCCTTTGATGTCAGCTAAATTGTGCAAAACATTTCTTAAGGGCACCTTTCTACTCAGGCCTCCTGTCAAAGAAGCCGTACCCCCATGGGATCTTTCTCTAGTCCTTCAAGCCTTGACCGCTCCTCCCTTTGAACCAGCTGCAACGGTCGATCTCAAATATTTGTCCTGGAAAACGGCATTCCTGGTAGCCATCACTTCAGCCAAGAGTTTCAGAACTCCAAGCCCTTTCCGTAAAGCCTCCTTACTTGGTCTTCCATCCGGACAGAGTGTACCTCAGGACCAACCCCTCCTTTCTTCCCAAGGTGGCATTGGAAGTAAATATCAATCAGTCCATCAACTTACTGGTTTTCTTCCCTAAGTATCAAAGTAAAGGAAAGTACAAGCTGCATTCCTTAGATGTACACAGGCAGCTGCGTTTCTATATTCATAGGACAGCTGGTCACAGACAATCTGATCAGTTGTTTGTCTCCTTTGCTAAATTCAGTTTGGGTAAAGCCGTTTCAAAGGTCACCTTGTCACGTTGGATTTCTCAATGTATTCTTTTGGCCTACCAAGCTTCCGGGAGGCCCGCACCTGAGGGAGTCCGTGCACATTCCACTCACTCCATCTCTACTTCTGCTGCTTTTAAATCTAGAGTGCCATTGGATGATATTTGTTCGGCAGCCACTTGGGCCTCATCTCATACTTTTATTAACCACTACAAACTGGACGTAATTTCTAGAGGGAGAGTATCCTTTGGCTCCGCAGTGCTCCGGAACATCCTTCCATGATGGCCGCCCAAGATTCAGGTAGCTGGGGACTCTGTCCCACAGGTTGCTGACAAAGGAAGTCCCTACTCCAGATTAAGAAGTTATGTACTCACCATAACGTTCCATCTGAGTAGGTGGCTTCATTTGTCTGCAACCATCCCCCCCTCCTTCCCCCTGGCCTTCAGAACTTGGTCCTGTTATATTGTTTTAGCTATTATGATTGTTGGAACACCTTTTCAGGTATCCATAGAGGGGCAAACTTGATCTGAGGTCATAGGAGGTTGGCAGGGGATTATGGGTGAGGGGAGGAGCTAGGAGCTCGGATCCATAGCTATGCTACAAGTTGCCGGCTCGGATCCGATATCGGATCCAAGACCCACAGGTTGCAGACAAATGAAGCCACCTACTCAGATGGAACGTTATGGTGAGTACATAACTTCTTATTTTTTATATGACAATCTTATGAATAAGCAGTAACATTGATATTTATAATTTGTGTGATAGAAAAACCTACTACTGGGACCTTGTTTGAAATACCAAATATCCATAAGGACCAACCCCCCCCCCCCCTTTCGACCCATAGTCTCTTCTCCTAACTATATTACTGAAGAAATTGCCTTAGTATTAGATGCTGTTTTAAATCCTATAACACAAAGACTTAAATCATATGTTAAAGATTCGTGTGACTTCTTAAATAAATTGAGAATATTTCTCACTAGTTTTGATTTTTAAAAGTGACAAACGTATATCATTTTTACAACAGATGTTGTCACTTTTTATTTCAGTACCACATGAATTAGGTATAGAATATGTGAGAAATTTTCTAAATAAGTCTACCAACATCCATAACCAACAGGTTAACTTATACTGTGAAATGTTGGATGTTTTATTGGACAACAATTTTTTTTATGTTTGGTAATAAATATTTTGAAAAGTGTAGCGATGGGGTCCCCCGCCTCACCATCTTTTGCTAATATTGTGATGAGATGGTGGGAATGTACGGAATTGAAAGAAGTCTATGAAATATTTAATGTGCTTTTATTATAGTAGATTTGTGGATGATTTTTTCTTTTTATTGTAGAAGGTGATGATAATACAGTAATAAGTTTTGTAAACGTGATTAATGTTAAATCTGAATTTCTGAGGTTCACTTTGGGAGACAGGAATAAACGTGAACTTTTTTAGATGTTAATTTGTATTTGAATGGAATAATTAATGTATTTGAAAGTAAAATACATCATAAGGAGACATTTGTAAACTGTTACCTACATAATAAAAGTAATCATCCACTGTTGAGAAAAAATATATACCAAAAGGTCAGTTAATAAGGTGTAGTTGGATGACTAGTAATGATGAAGTTACAAAAGAAGAATTTACAAAAATTTGTGAGATATTTATCGCTAGAGGGCATAATAAAAGTGAACTTAGTAAATTAGCAGATTAAATTTATAGTAAAAGATATGACAGTTACCCCCCTATATTAAAGGTATCTTTTAGAACTAATGTAACAACGGGGGGGGGGGGAGTAAACAATATCATAGTCGCTTGTAATTTGGAAATGTCAGACAGTAAAGAAATTAGGACAATAATAGAAAATAACTGGAAGATTTTAGAAGGGAATAAAGACTTGTTCGAGATTGTAGGTAGTAAACCAGTTTTGTTAATAATTTTATAATTTGAAAAAAATTGTTTAAAAGGAATTACACTAAGTACACACCAAATATCTTGTACACTCCGAAAAACAGGTATGTACAAATGTGGATGCTGCAGGTACTGCAGATATATATTAGAAGGTCCATTTATTAATATATTAAGCTATCCCAGCACTATAAAGTACCAGGACATGCCACCTGTAAAATAAAAGGGGTGGTATATGTTTGTGCAGTGGATGTTCCAGTTTTTATGTAGGAATGACTACTAAATCATTATATGAAAGGATGAGAGAGCATTATTATAATATCAAAAATAGAGATAAAAAAGCAATTTATATAGGCACATAGTCGAGTGCAGGACATATAAAAAATGTCTTTTTTCAGTCTTAGAAATAGTTAAGTTAGATGCAAGGGGAAGTGATTTTTAGAACAAAGAGAAACCTGGTGGGAGATGCAATTTCAGGCAGATAACTTCATTCAGTCCTGGTGTTTAATTAATATTAAATGTTTTTTGAAATATAGGAAATTGTATGAAATATAGGAAATTGTATGTAAATAAATGATGTTTTTTATAGGCTTAAGATTTTAAATTTTACTGTGGAATTTTAAATGGAAATTGGTTAATGGTGTGATGTAATGAAGTGTTAAGATGTATGTGTGTATATATAAGTATGGACATTTTTAAGTGCTGTTTTTAGTTCTGAAGAATTCAGAAGTCGTAAGACGAAAGCAGTGAAAATAAAGTATATGCTAAAGAAGTTTGGTTATTTCATTCCTTGTGCCATCACCAGTATTTTGGCTTTGTTTGTGGTTATTATACTAGTTGAAGTGTTCTGTGTTAACACTTGAATGTTGTCAGGATACTGGAACTGATCAATCTTCCTGTTAGAATATTTGCACTTTTTTCTGTCTTTTGTTTTGATGTAACTAAGCATATGTTTTCTTTTTACTATACTGTGGTGTGAATTTTGATCAATTGAATTGACCTGTCATGTCACAGAAACCATGGGATAATTGAAAATAGGAGTACATAACTTGTGCCTGTTAACTTCGATTTGCATTTCAGCTTTTATAGTAAGTTGTGGAAAAGAAACGGGCACCAGGGTTTATATAATCTACTTTTCCTTACTTTATTTTGTTAACTCTGCTTATCATAGGAGATAACTAGGCTGTCGACCTGGAGGTCATTTTAAGCCTAGCCGTTTCAACCCAATGTAATACCACAGAAGTACTAGTCAGTACCCATGATTGCATTTAGTGATGACTGCCCATGTCCAGGAGAGTTGTGGGAGCTATCCCTAGTAAGAATTTACAGTGCCCTAGCCACTCGTCCAGGATCCTCTTTAATTGTGTCATAGAGGTGCTCTGTTTCACATGAAGTGGTAGACTGTTCCAAAGATATGGCAGTCAATGGGAAATAAATCTGTCCCTCCTACATGTCCTATTTAAGTCGCAGACCATATTTAGGTCCCTGGAATAGGTAGCCCTAGACCCATTTGATTTACAGATGTGCAGTAAGTTCATTAGGTTTGGGTCACGGGTTGCTTGGTAAGCCAGTCTGCCCTAAGAAGTCTATACATACGGATTATAGTGTCAAGGACTTTAGCTGCTCCGTGTAAGGCACATGCTGGAGGCCCTTGATCTTTGGTAGAAACCTCTGAGGTCTCTCTATGCTGTACTTTTATTTTTTCTGTCCTTGGTTTTGACTTGTAAACATAAACTGACACTGCACAGCTTGTATGCGTGCATGATGATGGTATTACATGCACAGTAGCCAAAAATCACTAAATTACACTGAGATGGACAATGTAGCAATATACATACTACCCAGTTATGTTATGGCAATTGAAGATTCCTGTAACACTCTTGCTTTTATTGTATACTTCTCTCACTTGAGTGGAAATATAATGCACCTTGTTCACATACGTAGAGAAAATGATGTAAAAAATAGTGAAGCATATTTTTCTTTTTCTGTGGAAAAAACACCCCATAATAGTATAGTAGTATTGTATTGTTAGGGTATTTAGTTATGTTGCAGTGTATGCATTCTGCAGTGGCTAGTCACTTTAACTTCTTTCTTGTGTCCAGGTACCAGCATCTGTGAATGTACAATATCATGCATTTATATGTAGTATTTCACACAGCTTCTGCTTATTGTGTAAATCTATTGCATAATTAATATTGCATTACACCATTTTATTAAAAAAACGCTGTACTTGGTTGTGTCATCTATAACCTACCTTTACAGTTGAGTGTCACATAGGATGTAATTCCCCAGCTGAACTAACTTGGAGCTAGCTTTTATTAATGTGGAAACTGATTTTCCTTTAAAAACAGAAGGAAAAAAGGAGACTGGCATCAGTCTGTACTTTCTGCATAGAAGATAAATATTTTGTCTTCATGGCAGCATTTTAAGTAGAAAGTAACTGTGAGAACAGTAAGAAGAGACCCCGTGCCCTGTAACCAACAGGACTGATGCTGCAGGCATTAGGACCAACTGGCACATAAACTTTTCCCAGATTGCCCTCCTCCTCTCATTATATTTTATTTATTTATTTATTGCATTTGTTTACCTGGAAAGTCCACTGGGCCTAAAAGAGCCCATTTTCAGTGGAGGCCCAGGGAGAAAAGCTCCGAGATACAGAAAAACGTAAACATTAATTAGTACAGAAATAGAAACAGTGTTACAGATAGTAAATATAGTAACATATACAGAATATATACATAAAAGCAAGAATCTAGTTTGTTTGATCACAGTAATATATACAGAAAGTATACATTAAAGCAGAATTCAATGAATTCAATCAGAGTGGCATAAACGGAGATCTATTAATCAGTATTATTGTACCAGTATCAACAAGTGAAGATAAAAATAAATATGGAGAAAGTATCATCTGTCACTAGTAGCAAAAGACATAGGAGTTTAGTAATCATATAAGGAGAGTGAAGAGGTTAGGTTATAGAGCAGGTACATAGCCAGGAAGAGTTGAGATGATTTTTCAGTATTTGTTTGAAGGTGGTGGTGCTGGCTGTGTTTCTTATAGAAGGTGGAAGTGAGTTCCATAGTTTGGCGACGGTGAAGGAATAGAAGAGTTGACCAGCAGGTAAGGTGGGCTTATCTACTTTTAGAAGTAGATGATTTTCAGATCTTAGATGCCTGCTGGGATGGTATTTGGCAAGTAGAGTTGAGAGAGCAGGACAGTCTGTGGGTCTGTACATTATTTTGTGCATAGTAGTTAGTTGGGTGAATGATCGATGGTGGGGGAGTTCCAGCCACCCTAATTGTTTCAGTGACTTACAGTGGTGGGATGAGAATTTGGCCTTGGTGGCAAATTTTGCTATTCTGTTTTAACACATATCAAGTTTGGATTTTGTAGAATTTTGGATATTAGTGAGGAGAGGGGCACCATAAAGGAGAGAGGGTAATAAAAAGGTAGTTGCAAGAGTTGGGTTTGTCTAGTAGAGAGGCTAAGAATGTGTTGGTGCCTGTAGAGCATACTAAGCTTTTGGTGTGTTTTTTGATATTGTTTATGTGTAGGTCAAAGTTAAAGTTGTCATCTATAATAATGCCTAGTAATTTAGTGTGTGGGACAGTTTCTATAGTGGTATTGTCTTGGGCTTGTATAGTGAAGCTTTTTTTATCAAATGGAGTGGTTTTCCTAGGAGTAAAACTTTTTTTTTTTGGATTTGGGGCAAGATGATTATTAAGCATCCAAGATTCAGTAGATGTGAGGGCATTCTGGGTAATTTGCTGTAGTTCAGAGCTGGAATTTGCAGTGCATATTATTGTAGACTCATCAGCATACTGGATTACTGAGCATTGTGGGAGAGTGGTGTGCAAGTTGTTAATAAAGATGATAAATAAGAGAGGACCAAGTATGGAGCCTTGGGGTACCCCTGTGGAAGTACTGAGGAAGGGAGAGTAAGATTGTTGCCATTTGGTGGATTGCTGCCTATTGGAGAGAGATCTGTTGATCCATTGTAGGGTAGGGGGAGAAATGTGGATGGAACTACCCAGCCTAATCCAGTATAACCAACTGATTATGGCCTATAAAATCCTCTATAATCCGGACAATACTCCTGCACTTAAAAATATTATCACCCCCTATAACTATCCTAGACCGCTTCGATCCTCTAACAAACTACTAATTCAGATTAGCAAAGTTAATAACACAGCCGGTGACTCTCTTTGCAAACTCTGTAAGTAGACCCTGGAACTGTCTTCCAGCTGATATTACCTTACTTTCTACCTTAGGTCAATTTAAAACTAGACTCGAACAACATTTGGCACTTAACTGGCTATGTCAATGTATCAAGCCTGGCTAACTCTCTCTAGAATGTGTAAAAATCTGTTAACCAGCTTACTGTGTAATTTAATTTAATCCTGACTTGCACTCTGTATTAACTCTAACCTTTGGAACTTGTGTAGCTTGCTTACTTATGTAATCACTGTAAATAGTCTGTAATATGTAATGCTGGTATTATGTAATGCTGTATCTGCTTACCCTTGGAGCTTTTCTCCCCGGGCCTCCGCTAAAAATGGACATGCAGCCAGTCGGACTGTCCCAGTCAACAAATGTAAAATAAAAATATTTTATTTTATTTATTTTACATTTGTTAACCGGGGGTGTCTGACCGAGCCGAAAAGGCCCTTTTTCAGCAGAGGCCTGGGGAGTAAAGCTCCACATAGAAAAATTACAGATACATTTAGACATTATCAGTATACACACAAATTACAAAAGACATGTTGTTAGTGGTATGCAGCACATCAACAGTTACAGTGGAGAGAACAAACAAAAAATATTAATTTAAAAATAAAGGTACTTAATAGATATGTGGTGTACAGCTGAAATTTGGAACATAGGTAGAATACATACATAGTACACAGGTACAGTACATACATTGTAGATTAGCCAGCGTTTGTGAGAATAGTTTTCAATCTTAATCAAGTACTTTAGGTTTAGTATGTGTACCTTATCCGCTTTCACTAGCCTGGGGAGCAATCATGGCACTGCCAACTTTGCTTGAGATGTTGCCTGGAGAGGTCTTTAAAGGAGGCTTTGGATGATGTGTTTTGAATGCTAGTGGGGACAGAGTTCCATTTTTTAGCCACTGAACTACTGTATAGTGCATCTCCAAAGCTACTGTAGCTGTTGACTTCTAGTAGTAGTTTGCTTGATGATCTAAGAGGCCTTTTGGCTAAGTTATGTTGTACTAGGTTTTTGAGGGCAGGACACTTATTGGGGAGGTAATAGAATGACAGAGGCAGAGCTGATTGTAGGTTAGGAGGTTGGGCAGTTCAAGCCAGTGGAGTTGTCTCAAAGCATTACAGTGATGAGTTCTATATGAGTAATTTGCAGCAAAGCGGGCAATTCTGTTATAGCAGGCTTCCATTTTGCTTAGTTCAGTTTTGTTGAGATTAGTCCAGAATGGGAGATGCATAGAGTAGGGTGGACAGAAGTTGGGAGCGAGCAATGGCTGATTTTGTGTTGGTAAGAAATGGTTTGATACGGTAGAGTGATCCCAGTTTGGCATGTACTTTTTTAATATTTAAGTTGAGATGACTATCAAATTTTAGGTGGGAGTCTATGGTTATTCCCAATAGCTTAGCCTGTGCCAGTGGAGCGATTGGAGTAGCATTTGTGGAGTAGATACTGAATTGACTGTTATCAGTGTTTTTTGTTAGAACTGGTTATAATCATAAGCTGAGTTTTCTTTGGACTTTGGTTAGGTAGTTTTCAACGTCACGTCAGAGAATGCTAGTTGAGTTGTTTGCAGGAGGGTAGGAATGTTTTGTGCAGCACAGATTAAGGTAGTGTCATCTGCATACTGAGTGATGCATGCTGTGTGGAGGTATGGAGGCAATTTGTGAAGACTGAATAGTAGTGGTCCTAAGCTAGAACCCTGTGGGACTCCTATAGTTATGGGCAGCTGAGGAGAGACAGAATTTTCCCATTTCACAGCTTGGTACATGTCAGTTAAGTAGCTTTGGAACCAGGTAAGAGTGGAATTTGATAGGTGACACTGGTTTAGTTTGTTTAGTAGGATTTGGTGCGAGACTGTGTCAAATGCTTTGGACATATCCAAAAAAAGAGTTGACACCTGCAGGCCTTCATTTTTGAGATGGTTTACTGTGTTTGTGAAGCAGAGGAGGGCTGTAGTGGTACTATGGGCAGGTCTGAAACCATGCTGAGTAGGTGACAGGATGTTGCTGTCTAGGAGATATTTTAGCATCTGGGTATGGATGCATTTTTCTAGGATTTTGGCCAGGGGGAGAGTAAAGCAATGGGTCTGTAGGTATTAAGTTCAGTGGAGGTCCCACCTTTATGTATGGGTGTAACATAGGATATTTTCCAGAGTTTGGGCACATAGTTTTCAACAATTGATCTGTTTATGAGAGTGGAGACTGGGATAGAAATAGCATCTGCTGTGAGTTTCAAGAAATAGCTGGGGAGTAGGTTGGCTGCTGTTGATGAGGTTTTTAGTTTGGAGAGCATGCGTTTGATTGAAGTGGTGGAAACTGTTTTGAGGGTAAAGCTTGTATTAGTGTTATTTGTGTTGGGGGGGATAGTGAGGAAGGAACTGTCTTGTGATACTAAGGATAGAATTGAGTTCACAAAGTAGGAGTTGAATTGTGTTTCGATGGGAACTTTAGTGTCAGGGGTGGTTGGTTTGGGGGTAGCCTTTTGGGTGGATTTTAGTAGCTGGTTTACATTTTGCCAAAATTTTTGGGGGTTGTGTTGGTATTTAGTTTGTAATATCATGTAGTAGGATTTTTTGTCCAGCCTAATGCATTTTTTTGCACTGTTGCGCAGTTCTTGGTACTTAGGCTTTGTGTTTCTTTGTTTTTTTGATAGTAAAGCTGGGCAGTGTCTCTCTGGACCTGAGGATTTGTTTGGTTTCTTTACTGAGCCAGGGGTTTGTAGAGGTTCTAACCTTGATTTTGCGCAATGGAGCAACAGTGTCTAGGTGTTGCAGAAATGGTTTGTTGAAATATGCTACAGCCTGGTCAAGTGGGAGGGTTTTTAGGGGGGTCCAGTCTCAGTTACAGAGTAAAGTATTAAGGACCTCAGGAGAGAATATTTTTGTGTTTCTAGTGGATATATAGTTAGCGGTTTTGCATATGCTTGTTCTACTACGTATAAAGTATATTATGTTGTGGTCACTTAAGGTGTCTGGGAGACTGTCTGCGTGGGGGTACAATGTGGGGTTGTTAGTTAGGACCCAGTCAAGGATGGATTCCTTTTTAGATTTTTTATCACATCTAGTTGGAATTTGGACAAGCTGCTGGTAGCCATGGAGATTTATTAGATTACATGTTGGTTCTGATATGCAGATGAAGCAATCTAGGTTGAAATCCCCCAGAATAAGGGTTTCTTGTGAGTATGTGGAGGAACACCAGGATAAGAAGTATTCAAGGCTAGCAGGTGTATTACCAGGTGGAATATAGATCACAGTTGTGGTGATGACCTTTTTAGGGTGAAGTTGAAGTTGTGATTCTTTTATTATTGGGGGAGGGGTAGGAGTTTGGTAATTGACATACAGTTAAGTTGGGACTTGTACAGTAAGGCAGTTCCACCCCTTTACAAAGTGATCTGTCTTGTCTGATACTGTAGCTGGTAGGGAGAACTTCTGAGTTGGCTATATTTTTATTTAGCCAGGTTTCTGTTAAAGTAACTATGTCTGGGGAGTAGTGTGCTATTGTGGCCTGGAGTTCAGGTATTTTATTTTTGATACCTCTAATATTAATATTTAGCATTAAAAGATGGTTGGTTTTGCTGCTGTTGTTGATTTGCCCAGGGATGAAGATAGTGAGCTTGTTATATTCTGACATTTGTGTTGGAGCAGTTTGTGTTGGACATGATGGATTTGGGCCTGGGTTGGGGTGGATATCCCCACTTATGGTGAGCCTGGTGTTTAAAATGGTGATACAGATGTTGGAGTTTGGTGAGGAGTGTGAGAAAGTATTGTTTTTTTGGAGTAGGAATGAGAGCATATGTGTTTAGTTCTGAATTGGTCCATTATGTAGTTCTTGAACAATTTTGGACAGATATTCTAATGTGTGGTGTCTGTATATGAGAGTGCATAATGCAGTGTTGTGCTACTAAGTTTAGGGATATTGCTAGAGTGATAACTTCTGGTGTTATAAAGAATTATAAGAATACAGACTAGACTTAGTTGTGTGATAGTCATGCTTATAAAGTTCAAGATGGTACTAGGTGGGGGTCTGAATAAGAATTATAGGGTTGCAATATATCTGGATGGGTAAGTAGTGTGGGTGATGTAAAAATACCTAATGGGAATGAGAGTGATTGGGAGTATTTTTTGTGGAGCAAGTTGGTGTGGTATAATGTGATCTGACTTGAGAAGCTGTGATTGGTGGAGGTGATGTGAGGGGTGAGCTGTGGGTGTGGCTATGATCACTATAAATGTAGAGGTAGTGGGGGTGAGAGGGAATAGGGGGTAGGGTAGGGGAGCGGAGAGAGCCTGAGCAATATGTTTAGTAACCATGCATAGACATCTTGCATTCTTTTTATAGGGTACCACTTGAGTAACTTCAGGTAGCAAGGGTAGTCTACTTGAATCTGCTGCTGACCTTAGTTGCATCTCCTGACTGCACATAGAGAAGAGATAAGGGTGAGATTTAGGTAGGATTAGTATGGAGAATGTATATGTTGGCTAGTTACAGATGTTTAGGGAGAAGGGGGGAAAAAGGGAATCAAAATGCAAAAGCAATGCAATGTAGTGTTTAGTGTGAGCCATTAAACAAATTGAAAATACAGGCAGCATTTGCATTTAATGTTTCTTTCACAGAACAGCTGTACATAAAAGAACAGAGTAGCACAATATATGTCTGACAAAGCATTCCGTTTTGACGGTCAACAGCCTTCGTGACTGGGGGGGGGAGTAAACTCTCTAAAGGGGCAGAAAGAAGATATGAGGTCCTTTGCATTGCTTTTATAACTCAAAACTCTTAAAACTTGAAGATGCATGTAGCTTTTAGGGTAATTAGGTAAGCTAGTCCTTTACAGTTTCCCAAGTTTTCTTAGACCCAGTATTGAGAAGGCCTCTGTATGTGTTGCCTGAGTGAAAGCCTGTACAGATATAATAGGAAGCCTGTATTGAGCTCAAGGACTACATGTGCTGTGTGTGCCAAGTTTGCCTTGAGTGGAACAGAATTTGTTTGACAGTAATGTGTGCATCAGTCCTCAAAACACTGTCACTTCCCACGTAAGTGGATGTAAGCATCTACTACTGAGTATGATTTAAAATTTGTATACAAATGGAAATCCTTCTACTAAAGATAATGTAAGGCAGTTGATGTGTGGTGAAGCACCATGCCATTAGTGCAGAAGCTGTAGTGGGTAGCCAGGTGTGAGGTGAAGCAATGTGCCATTAACGTAAAAAACTGTAGTGTGTGGCTAGGTGTGAGGTGAAAAACTGTGCCATTAACGCAAGAGGTTTTAGTGGGTGGCCAGGTGTGAGGTGAAGTACCTGCCATTGATGTAAGAAGATTACTTAAGAATTATCTGTTCTTTTAAGGAAACTAGTGATTTACAGAGCTTAGACTCTCAAACCTGTGTGTACAGGGAGGTTTACAAAGCTTAGACATGAACTTGTTTATACATTGAGGTTTACTAAGTTTAAACTCTATCCTGTTTATACAGGAAGGTTTACTGAGCTTAGACTCTAACCTCTTTATTGAGGGAGATTTACAAAGCTTAGAATCTAACCTGCTCATACTTTGAGGTTAAGTAGACAAGCATTTAAACGGCACTGCTGTATAAAATAGTAAGGACGAGGCATTTAAGTTTACCTAAGATGCTAATAGCACTAAATGCTGTTTTATATGAGGAAAAAACAAATTCCTTTCTGTTCAGCTTCTGTGTGGAAACCATGCAGAGGCTGACTCTCTTTTATCCTCCCCCACTCTTAATTCATTGGGGCTATGCAGGATACTCTGGGGAGACTTTGACTGCTTATTGTTCAGTGTATCCATAAAGGGTGAGGCATTAAACTTTTTCTTTTTATCTGCACCATAAATGTGGGTTGCAGTAATTGGCATCTGCTTGTTTTTTTTCTCTTGCCAGATACAATGGGATCCTTTTGGGCAGAGGGCAGTGAATGGATTAAACCATTAAGGCTTTTGAACAGTAGAGCTGAACCATATTAACTGCTGTGTATGCAGTAAGAAACTGGACATCAGATGATGTGTGCCATGTCATTTAATACAGTATAATGTATATAGTATGCAGCAAATAGCTACTTAAGTGCAGTATCCCACATTCAGTTCTAGAGTATTAAGTTCTAGCCAAGCCAAGGTCAACTGTAGTGATTCGTATGATGCACTGTGCTGTGGAGGTTAGGCTTCAAATGCAATGCATAATGAGTTTTGCTTGCAGAATAGCTTTTTTAACCTCATGTACAGTATGCAAGTCATGTTTCTAATCTGCGTAATCCCTAATTTTAAGTAGTAAATTCCAACCTGCTACAAGGTGAAGCTGATAAGTGGAACTAATCCTATGGGAATTAACGTGCACGTGCATGGCTTCTGTCACGGAGTACAAGGTGAAGCTGCTAAGTGGAACTAATACTATTGGAATTTGTTTGCATGGCTTCTGTATCGGAGGAGTTAATGTGAGCAAGATTGTTAGTTCGTGGCAAACTAATGAATGTTGTATTACAAAACTGTTTCATAGCAAACTACTGAAATGTTATATTATCTAGTAAAGGTAAAGCGAGGCAGCTGTAGTTGCATCTTTCTGATAGGTGAAGCAATTTGCTTACCTTGTTCTGGCAGATATTGAATTGTAGATCTTATGGGTACATTTAAGTGATATGTAGACTTGCAATATTTAGGTTTTCCAGGAGCCTAAAATTACTGGATGCTGTTACTTTAAGTGGACAAGAGAAGTTATACTTGAATAAACTGCCGCAGAATCTGTTTTTGCCACATGGTTGTTACAGAATCACTGACTGAGTTGGTTGTGAAGATCTGTGTTCTTTTTTTTGAGAATTATTAAACTGAGAATACATGATGCTACATACACTTTATAATGCTCGACTGAACCAGATACAGATGCTGAATGTGCTTGCAATCAGGCATTTATGTGTTTAGCAATACTGAACCATTGCTGCATGCTTCCTGTGTATAAAAGGGGGTAAAGAACCTAAAGCCATAAGTTGCATTTATTTGTAGCTGACATTTTTGGAGGACTGTATCATCATAAATATTCCGACTGCTGTGATGTCCACTTCATCAACTAGTTCATAGTTAAATACTAGACTACCTGCCAATTGGATACCATTTTAAGTAAGTTCAATTTCTCTTTCAAAGGAGATAATCAAACCCTGTATCTTGTGTCTGTGAGGTAAACTGCTTAACTGTTATGCCAGCCTCAGTGGCGAATCTGCTGCAGGTGTGCTTCTTTGTAACCTAAGCAAGAACCACGAGTTGTACATTTGGCAGGGTTCCATTTAAAGACTTGTATTCATGCTGCCAAGCAGACTACTACACTGAAGTTAAAGTCTGATATTGTTAATCCTCGTTCATTCCTTACACATGGGTATCGGTTCCGACCTCGGAACCAAGCCGGCCATTTTCCAAGCTCGCGTCAGCTTCAAACTCTCGAGCTAAACACTTAACCACAATCCCCCTCTCCCTGTTACCCCAGATTTCGTTTGCCGCGTTGCCATTCGGTCATGGCAAGCTACTTCTCTTGGGCCAAGTACAGTTATTTGTTGTTTAATAGTCTTTCATATTACTTTTCTGTCAGAAAAGTTTATATTTCATTGTCTCTTACCCTGTCGCATCTAGCGTACATATTTTCTACAGGTTTTTCTGCTCTTTTCTCTATTTTTTTACCGCGAGGTATTCTCTCTACCATCGTTGGTAATCCTTCCCTTTTTTTCTCATACCTTCGGGTATTCTTTTGTACCATTGCTGGTACCGCTTTCTATTAATTAATTTGCTGTCATGGCAGATAAGAAAGGTGGTCCGGGGTTTTAGCGGTGTTCTGATTGTGGACACAAACTACCTACTTCTGATGCACACTCTTTGTGCATTTATTGTTTGGGGGCGTCCCACTTGTCTCTTGACCCGCCCTGTACTATCTGTGAAAACTTTTCAAATAGAACTTTGTTGGAAAGGAAAAACAAGCTGTTGCTGAAGGGACTTCTTAAATCTCCCTTTTCAGAGGCTATTTCTGGGTCTGAGGCCTCAACCCCTCCTAGAGCCCATAAGAAAATCTTGGATGTTCCTACCAAGGCTAAATCTTTGCCTTCGTCCCCGGCTGGGGATTCCCGCCAACCAAAACCTAAAAAGGCTAAAGTTTCGGCTCCGGAGCTCACTCATCATCCCCAGTGCTTTCGGTACCTAGACCTTCGGCTCCTTTAGTGATCTCTGCTCTGTCTTCTCCTGCAGCCTTCACTATATCGGCACCAAGGGGCTCCTCGGTTCAGACTATTACCACTGTATCGGCACCGTCTGTTCAGTCGGTGCAGACCTTTACCACATCTGTTCTGACAGCGTCCTCGGAACTGACTCCTTTATTGTTGACTCCAGTTTTGTCGGTTCCAGCTTCGGTACCGACAACTTCGGCACCGATCCCTGTATCTGTGCAGACCATGACCTCGGCACCGATGACTTCTTCGGTGTAGACATCTGTAGTCCAGTCTCTCTCGGCACCGTTGTCCTCGGTGCGGATGGGTGAGATGGGCACAGAGTTTGCCTTTTCTGTGGACAGGCCTGTTTCTCTCTTAGTCTCCGTGAGGTCCACTAGAAGCCTTTCCAAACACGATGTGTTGCGTCTTGTGGATCAGGTGCTCTTGGCCAGAGGTATCCCGAAGTGATCACCCGTCTCCAAAGACTCCTTCTTATTTTCCTTCTTCATTGCCTTTGAAGTCCATGGATATAGCACAGTCTTCCCCTTCTGTGGTTCTATCTATGGATCTCACTAAGGAACTGCAGTTGCCTTCATGGCAGGAAAGTTTTGCTATGACCCAAGATGTCAGTTGTGAAGCGCATAGTTTGCTGCTGCACAGCCATCCAGGGACTCCGAGTCGACAGCCTGAACCACTTAGGGGAGGGTTGACCCCCTGTCCTAGACATTCACTCCTCTTCAGGTGGACCAGCTTTCCAACTGATGGAGAAGGCTTTCACTGCTGCTGGTGATACTGGACTGTCTATACCTCCGCCCGCCTCTGGTACACTGATTTCACAAGTCTCACCTAGCGAACACCAGGTGCAAGGGCCTCAGGACATATTCCCACAGGAATCCCCTTTTCCACTGTCTTCTCCAGCTTCTCCCACTGAGGAGGTCCACCAGAAAAGTTCATGTAAGAGGAAGCACATGGACTCCATAGAGGAGTCCCTCACTGAAGACACAAGAGTTTGATGAGGGGGAAGGATCCCCCCGGTCACCCTCTGAGGTATCCTTTGGTGATATCCTTGAAATCCTGAAACAGAGAGGTGACTGGCAGTCCTCTAATCCGACCTCTGTGGAATCTGTGTTCCTGCAGGTCTTTCGCCCCCGGTCCCCTACCTCCTGGGATACTCCACCTGTCGATGAACTTGTCCGGCTTATCGTGCAGCATGCTTGGAAGGCTCCTGATACCATCGAAGCTATTCCCCGGAGGCCAGATAAGATTTTGTCCCCTCCTGCTTCGGATCCCCATTGGTCCAAAGGTCTTCCTGTGGACACTTTGGTGGTGGCCGCAACAAAAAAGGATCTGGCAGAAGAATAAAGCCAGTCTGTCCATACAAAAAGGATCTGGCAGAAGAAAGCCAGTCTGTCCATCCGCCTAACAGAGTCCCGGGCCCTGGACAGGATAGGGAAGTGCACCTTTGCTTCAGCGACCTTTACTATCAGGTCCCTGAATTATATGGCACATATTACCAGGCTTCAAAGGGATCTGATTTCTGAGCTGTCTAAAACCTTGGCTGGTGCCGTGTCTGATGAGGTCCTTGACAAAGTGGCCTCTCAGCTGGCCACCATTGAATCAATATCTAACTCCTCTATGCGACTGATATGTCACACATCAGAAGGAGCAGCTAGAGCAACGGGTTCAGCTGCAGTCTTGAGATGACATGCCTGGATGCGCTTGTGCAATTTCGCGGAACCCTTTAAGGCTTCCTTTCTTAACGCTCCCATTGAGGCCTCCTCGTTGTTTGGGCCCAAAGTTAAAAACACACTGGCCAGATGTGAACAGGACGGTAAGACTCTTTTTGCCATAGGTGTCAGTTATTCTTCCCCTCAACGTGCTTTCTCCCGAAACCAAAAGAGTGGGAAGATATGGTTCAAGAAATCTCAGGGTCCTTTCCGTGACACACAGGCCGAGTTCTCCCCTAGATGCAGAGGGGGAAACTCACAGGGAAGATGCTCCTTTCGGGGCAGAGGGGGTCCGCGTAACCAGGGTTCCAGGGATTCTTTCCCTGGTCAGTCCTACCAGCGGTCCTTAAGAACGGCCCAACTCCTTTCCTCTGGAGGTGGTTGGGGGACATTTCTCCTTGTACCCTTCTGCCTGGCTAACAATCACCACCGATTCTTGGGTACAAAGGATTATAACCAGAGGTTATCATATCCCCTTTGATCTTTGTCCTGCCCCTTCAAAAAACCTTCCCGACGTTCCACCCAGTCAAAGGGAAGAAGCAGCACTAGAGATAGAAAAACTGCTAAGAAAGAGAGTCATCCAAATAGTCCCTCCAGACCAGACAGGATCCGGATTCTACTTGTCTATTTTTGGTGCCAAAGAAAACTGGGGACTGGAGACCAATTTTGGATCTCAGTGTATTGAACAAGTTTGTGAGAGTACAAAAATTCCGGATGGTCACAATACAGTCTATCCTCCCACTTTTGGAAAAAGACAATTAGATGTGCTCAATAGATCTTCAAGATGCGTACTACCACATAAAGGTAGACAGGCCATCAAGAAGATTTCTGCGCTTCCGTGCGGGAGCCAGTCATTACCAGTTCAGAGTACTGCCCTTCGTACTCTCTACAGCCCCCAGAGTGTTCATAAAGTGCATGGCAGTTGTCACAGCTCACTTGCGACTTCAGGGATTCCAGGTGTTTCCATACCTAGACGACTGGCTCATTTCTGCCCCCACCAGACATCTACTGGAAGAAGCCCTGGCATACTCTCTCCTTGCTGCTCAAAGGCTGGGCATAACCATAAACTGGCAAAAATCCAATCTCACCCCATCTCAGTCGACAGAATTCATAGGAGTTATCTTCCAGAGCACAAAATTCTAAGGATAAAGCAACAACTGATTCCGATCATTTCAAGGGAGAAATCCACTGCTCACTCGGTTCTACAGCTGTTGGGTTCCATGGCAGCCTCCATCACCGTTGTTCCCCTGGCCAGGTTTCACATGAGGCTTCTACAATGGCTACTGCTTACCCAATGGTATCCTTTTCAGCATCCTCTTTCAGCCATGATTCGAGTAACCCACAGGTGCAAACAGGATTTAAATTGGTGGATGACCCAATCTGTCACAATGGTCTCGCCCCCTCTCCCCCCAGCAACCACGGACGCCTCCCTGATGGGGTGGGGGGGCTATGTCAGGGACAGACAGTCCAAGGCACTTGGTCCGAACTGGAGGCCCTTCTGCATATAAATGTTCTAGAGCTGAGGGTGGTGCTTCTGGCGTTGCAAGCATTCCATCCCCTACTGCCATCTGGGACAATTGTGATTCAGTCAGACAACATGGCGGTGGTCTGGTACATCAACAAGCAAGGTGGAACCAAATCTTACCCCCTTTGTCAAGAGGCCATGAGGATATGGCAATGGGCAATTGCTACCAACCGTTTTCTTCTAGCAACGCACATTCCCGGGAGTTCCAACGTGATAGCAGACAGACTCAGCAGGTGCATTCTTCAACCTCACGAGTGGTCCCTGAATCCCTTGATAGTGGCGGAAATCTTCCACCGCTGGGGCCATCCTTGCTGCGACCTCTTTGCATCCCCAACCAACTATAAATGCAACAACTACTTTGCCCTGATTCCCCCTCTGGGACAGTCACCCAGGGACGCTCTAGTCCACGATCGACCCTCGGGTCTTCTTTACGCATTCCCACCCTTTCCCCTCATTCCCCAGTTTCTGAAGAAAGCCCGTCAGTTGAAGAGCAAGGTGATCCTCATAGCACCATATTGGCCTCCATCATTTCTGCCTAAAGTGATCTCTGAAATGTCCATTAATCAAGCCATTGAATTGCCAGTTTTCTTTCCCAATCATTAAAACAGAGGAGAGTATTGCCTACATACCCTAGATATCCACAGGCAAATTTGTTTTTATTTAAACAGGACTAGGCCCTTTCGTAAATCTGACCAGTTATTTTTGGCCTTTTCTGGACCTAGATTAGAATCTGCTGTTGCTAAGGTCACATTAGCTAGATGGTTGAAGGACTGTGTGACCTTCATTTATACACAACGCAATATCTCGTTGCCTACTACCGTGAAAGCTCATTCAACAAGGTCGGTGGCAACTTCTGCTGCTTTCCATGCCAGAGCTTCCTTACATGACATCTGTGCAGCTGCAACTTGGGTTACGCCTCATACCTTCATCAATCATTACAAATTGGACTTGGCCTCCAAGGGAAGAGCATCTTTCGGTTAGCTGGGGACTCTGTCCCATGCATAAGGAATGAACGAGGATTAACAATATCAGATAAAGAAGTTATGTCTTACCATAACGTTCCATCTGTATTGTTGATCCTCGTTCAGTCATTACGACCTTCCCTCCTTCCCCTTCCAGTGGCTTCTAGTGGATTTCACCATCTGGTTCTCTTAGGTTATTTGACCAGAGGTAGCCTCTACCTTCTTTGACTTGCATACTGAATCTGAGGTAACAGGGACAGGGGGATTGTGGGTAAGAGTTTAGCATGAGAGTTTGAAGCTGACGTGAGCTTGGAAAATGGCCGGCTCGGTTCCGAGGTCGGAACTGATACCCATGCGTAATGACTGAACGAGGATCAACAATACCGATGGAACGTTGTGGTAAGACATAACTTCTTTTTCTCATCATCTGCACTTGCTAAGAGGCAAATCATTTACTACTTTTGAATACAGAAGAATGGCAATCTCCCAAATATTACCAGCTGCCAACAGTACCCTGCTTGGGTCCTGCAGTAACATAACTGGATGCATTTTCTTCAATGTTTTATTTGCTTCATTTTACAACTAAGTAGTAGTTTAAGTAGTGGCATTATATGACCGGATTTCTACATCATTAAGCTCATGGAAAAAGTTATACTTGACCTTTCTTCATAGGAAAACTAGACAAGCGGTACATTCAGAAATAATGGTGAGCTAATATAACACCAGATAACGCTTTATATCATTATCTTTGTTTTTTTGCAAGGGAAATGTCACTCATCAGAAGCAATTTGATTACAAACCACCTTAATTTTAAATTTTAACATCTAGCCAATGTGTACATTTTTTTTTTTTCTCAATATTTTACAGGCACTAATCTGGATTTGCTCCATAAAGTTAGTACTTTGTACTACATTATATGTTTTCTGGTGTTTCATTATACTCCTAAAACCATTGTAGAACTGCACAGATTCTTAGCATGAAACCACAGACTTCTACATTATAACACCATGCATAACCAGCCAGTAATGGTGAGATGAGGGAGGACTGTTTCAGTGTCTTAACAAGCGCAAATAAATTTGAATGTAACCAAATTAAGTAATTTTGTACTTGGTCTTTCCCTGGAAGAATATGCGTTTCAAAGTAGTGCCTTCAGTACCTTTGTGATAGGGTGTTGTGGAAGTGAGAGATGTTTGCTCAGCCCCGCACCTACCTCAGTATATATACCCATTTTCAGTCAGGCTGAAATGTTTATACTAATACATTGTTTTTTTAACACTCCAATTTTAGAGCTGAGACTTAGACGGAATTGGGTTCTTTAACCTTGGGCATTCAGCCTATCTTTAGCATTTCTGGATCCTTAACGAAAAGGGAATTTGTGTCTGTAAGGAGAAGGTAAGCTTACAGAGAACCATAGAACTGTTATGCTACAGAATTGGTACCCTTGTGTACAGATTGCCTAACAGTCCTTTACAGGATCTCAAGATTGGCTGCATTCTTGAAGATCAGCTTAAAAATATTAATTAAAACATCCATCTGCACGGTGGTTTCTTAGTAGACCTTGGCAGGATCTTGTGTAAATGATCCAAGATGGCAGGTTATCCAGAGTTTCCAAGAATAGGAAGATGTTTAAAAACAGATTCTGCCAAAACCTGGCCCTACTCACAGTCCTTCCCAGTCTAAGAAACCATGGAGTTTGATAGGCTTCAAAACATTTAACTACTGATTTTTCAAAGTGAACAGTGGCTTACTTTTTGGAAAAATTAGAGTAGTTCAAGCTGTTACAAGTTCAAGACAGTGTACAGTCTTTGTCAGCCAATGATGCCAGATACGATATGGTTTTGGCTCTATATGTTGATAAAGCTGGTATTTGTTGAATTCACTGTACTTGACAACTCCATGAGAGAACTAATAACTGTCTGAACTGGAGCCGATATCCGAAGGCATGCATGGGTTAAAAAGTAAATTGTAGCTAGAAAATGTTGGCTAATTAATGGAATTATCTTCTGCCAGGTTGCATGAGTTGGACAACCATTCTGTTGCATCCTTATGGAAACATACTGGGAGGATACAATCACTCAGGCCTGATGAGAAAATGTGAGCCAATGACGCACTGAGCTGAATCACGCACCCATCAAAATAAAGCAACAGAGAATATATCAGAAATGGTGGTGGTTATGCTGGGTACGCACTTGTTGTGTATTTTTGTTTCAACCATGCATGGAAGGAAATCCCTAGCTGCACAGCAAGCATGCCCTGCAGCTGAGTAAACAAAACGGCCCTGGCTGTATATTTGACACTTAGTATTTCTGGCATGATCTGTAGTGCTTCATTTTGATGGGTACGTGTTTCAGATCACTTTGTTATTCCCTTGCATTTTGTTTGTGAGTCTAGAATCACAACATTGTCAGTCTCCTGTCATGCCTGCCATTGCTACAGAGCTGGAAAAGAAGAGTAGACATAAGACTGTGGACAAACAAATGATGTGATAGGACTGATCCACTGTTCTCTACTTCTAGGACGTTGTCAGGGCTGTGGCAGCTTGGTACATAAAAACTTTCCCAAGCCCCCTAACACCTCTTCTTTTTCCTCATTTCTGTGTGCAGAAAGAACCCTTTCCAGATCTCTTTATTTGAAATGTTAAGAAAAAGGTGTCTGATCACTGCAGGACCCAAGCAGGATAATCTGGTATCTGGTAATATTTGGGGACCATCTTACTGCTGTATTCAACCTCACTGGCTCTCTCAAGGTGCCACTTATTTTAGACTGCATTTTATGGTTATTTTGTGAGAGTTTACCAGAGTTGTGTTCTTTTCAGTGCCTTCACTGTCCTGGTCACTTCTGACTTTTTAATCCTTTATTTTAAGGTTGGTAATTGAGTTTTGTTGCTTGACTTTCTCCTCCCACCAGTTTGCACTTTCCCTACATGTGGTGCAGTAGGATGCATTCATTGTTTACAGTTTTGCTACTATTTTTCTAAGTTTTATGAGACACTGCTTTTATACTTTAGACAAAGTCCTTTGGAATTGAACTAACATTTGTCTGTCTTCGTGTAGTTAGGTAACTACCCAAGGATATGAAGCCCTTCTATACTCCAGCTTCCATTATGGTCTTATTTCAGCCTGTTTCTGACACTACTAATAAAAATCAGTTTTGTATAACAAATTTCCTTTAGACTTTTTAAATTGGTAGAGGGCTTCCAGTGTTTTTCTTTTGTTTATTTGGAACTTGTTTTACTATTTGACCCCCTATCCAGCCCATTTTTGGCTTCCGTATCCAGTTTACTTGACTGACACTGTGGTACCACTGACAGTCTAGTTCTAGCCTGATACTTGCACTCTTCTTGTATTTTGAGTTTTTTTTTCAATCAAAAAGTTTCTTTAAGAAGTATTTCATTAGTTTTCTTGAATCCATAGACACTGAAGTTCTGTACATAACTTGGGTAGGCCTTTTGTATTAAATTGTGAATACAGCTTAACATATTGACAATTGGGCCTTATGAGTCTGCTTCTGACTTTGGTATCAGTTGTGAGCATGCTTTAGTTTACTTTTTTAAGCAGCCTAGAGAAACACGCAGATGTTCACTCTGGCTTCTACTTGTTTTGCCCACCTAACCCTTCTGATATATTTGTACTTGTTCCAGCTTGAACAGTGCTTTTTGATTGGATTCTGTCATCAGCCCTGTTTGGCTTTAATGTTAGTTGTGTCTTGTGTCTGTCTTGATTAAACCAGTCAGTGACTACCTCCTACTGTGTGACCATCTCAGTCTTTAACCTTGGTTCCACGTATGCCCATGACCATGAGTTCAGAGTCCAACCTGTTTCTTCTGTTTGGCAATGAGGAGGTCTTTCTGTATGGCACAGTTTTATAGTCAGGCGTTGGTAACCAAGCCTGCTTTGGAGTCAAACTTACAGGTCCTGTAGCCAATATTGTGTCAAGTCGAGTCTGTGCTGAATGTTTCCTTGGTGCAGAAGTGACTTTCAGAGGTGAGCTCTTTTTCACTAATATAGGTACCACAACCTTTTCGACACTGAGCCAAGCAGATGCTTAATGCTGTTTGAAGCAAACATTCTTGACTTGGGCTGTTTGCTACCAAGGGGCAGTGTTCATTCAGAGTTGACATTTCTCAAACCTGATCTCAGGTTTTTTTTTTCTTGGGATTGACATTATTGCTTCTTACCTCACCCCAAGTTAACAGTAAATCTGATGATGTCTGTTCTGCCCTTTCCTCAATAGATGGGTCTTTAGGTCATACTTTGACCACATCTAGACTTCAGGATCCACAGCTCCAGCTTCTCCCTTTACCTATAATCCCCCCCTGTCCCCAGGATTGCCTCACATTGAGTTTGCCGTCAACCCCATGAGACAACCATAGTAGAAAGTAAAAGGAAGAAAGAAACCCCCAAGAGGAGTCAGTGTTTTCTAAGGCTTTTGGATCTGGCTCAGCTACTTCTTGGGTGGCCCCTCCCTTTGAGCTGGTGATTTTGATCTCATGATGGGTATCCGAAGAACTGGTTGATAGAACCAGTACTCGGGGAAACCAGATAAATATCTTGTTGTACCAAAAGACTGACAATATTGGAGCAAGAGCCTAGTAGTGTATGCCACAGTAGTACCGGCAACCACCAAAAATGTGCTTGCAGAGGCGAGCTCATCTCTCCATCCCCTAACAGATAGTCTAGGGCTTTGGATAGGTTTGGGAAGTGAGTTTGTTTGCGCTACCATTGCATTAAGGTCATTTAACTATTTGTGGCACATATTACAAGATTTCAGAGAGATGGACAAAGCAGCCCTCCAACTCTTTTTCTCAGGGTCGATACCTGCAGAGGACAAGAAAACTGTGGGCTCGCAGCTGGCCACCCTTCATTCCCTATTAGATGCCTCTGTCTCTGATGTCTAATGTGAATGAGAGCACTTTGAAAGCCACAGGTACAGGCATTACCATAAGGAGACATGCTTGATGCACTTGTTTTGACTTTGCAACGTCCTTTGTAAGTGCTCCCTATGATGGTTTGACCCTCTATGGACCCAAGGTCAAAAACACACACAGCAAAAGTTGTCAGCAAGATGGGAAAACCCATTAGTGGGTCTCCTACTAACTACCTACTGTGAGGACTCCCAAATACAAACTGTTTGTGAATTAATCCACCCCGTGTGCTTCCTTCCTGCCTATACACCCAAAAGGAATACCTCCTGCTTAAACATAGAAGAACTTCCAGAAATTGCCTGCTTGCCTGGGTCTCCTACTAACTACCTACTGTGAGGACTCCCAAATACAAACTGTTTGTGAATGTATGTACCCATAAAAACTACCGCTGATCTGTTACTTAAGCTACTTTTAATACCCATATATTGTGCTTGTCTGGCCTCCCGAGTGTGTGTTCTTTAAGCAGCCTACCGCAGACCACTTGCTACTGGCCTCCCCCCTCCTTTCTCTAAACCCTGCAAACCTCTTACTTCACACTAGGGCCAGTATATCTCTTCTGTCTACCATACTTTGTTCTTCCACTTTTTACCACTAGGTGGCAGCATCTACACATAGCACACCTAGAACAAGACTATTCTCCTGTGGCTTCAGTATATGAAGCTGGCTGGACTATTCAATTTGTTTTTTAAAAGTAACTTACCCCCACCTTACTTTACCTTGTATATATCCACTCCCTCCTTGTTATATCACTATCTCTCTCTTGTTTATTTTTGTTTTTCTAGTCTTGCTTCCCTAAAGTATTCATTACTTACCCACTTACCTTAGTTGTTGCATAACTGTTGCTGATACTTTTTTTTTCTGCTACTCTATCTTCACTTGCGTACCGCCTCTGGTGTTTCACTTTCTCCCCACCCACTCTCACTTACTTCATAACCTATCACTACCTCTCTTTATATCCCCTCCCCTATAAACTACCTTCCCCCCAGAGTTTATTTCTAGACGTCACAATACAGTGGCGCCATTTTTAAAATACTCTAATTGCGCTCAACATCTCCCTGGTATCGGTCCCGTGGTCAGGCTGCTCGGAATCGCCTCCTGGTAGGTTGTAATTACAGCGTGCTTGTCTGTTATGAGCTAAAAGAGCACCTCACTTGTGTTATTTATTTGTTTAATCTGTTAGGCTTTGTGTTTTATGCATGATATAGCTAACTTGTTTTGAACTCTATAACCGCGATTGGGAAAGTGTGCTTATCGTTATATAGGTGCATGTTGAGCACCACATGTGTAATATGCAACTGTATAGATTTTAGACATGTTCTTCTTATAACAAGGTTAATAAGTGTCTTTTGGCTAAACAGAGTAGCGGTTTAACGTAGCTACCAGCTCCCCATATGTTCGCGGTCCATGCAGACAAGACAGCTGATTTGCATTTCCTTCCGTGAATCTGTGAAGAGAATACTTGTGCCCCTGGGCGGACACTTGTTAATGGTGAATAACACAAACTGTTGCTCCAGTGCTTGCACTTGGGTATCATTTATATGTGACAATTGGCAGCTTACTCCTTTTTATTGTCCTATTTAATGCAAAGAGGGAACTAAGCTAATTAGTCAAAGGTATAGACCATAGGGAGTCGCACATACCAGAGCGGTCTCTCTTAAAGGGGCTCTGTTTGGGAATTTGTTTATACTTAGTAATTGCTGTTCTTACACCATTATTTTACCTCTCGGCCATAAATGCTGAAAGCCCTAGGTAGCTATTTGTGCTAAATCACCAGGCATCGTACATGCCTGATTTGTCTCTCCTAAAGGGACAATTCTGTAGTAATATGCGCTACCATGTTGGCAACTACCTCTCAAACCTTGTTCTAGCTACAAAAGACTCACTGGCAGTGCTGATGGGGCTTATTCAACGCCACATGCAATGACCTAGTTTTTCATTAATGTAGCGTTAGTGCTTTATTCCTCTCTTGTTATAGTTTCTTGGGCTTAGGTAGCTAGCAATGTGCGGGAACATAGCATGATTGGTAGGCTTACTCAACTCCTTATGCAACGTTCTATTTCTAATAATATAGCGCTTGTGTTGTCTCTCTGTTTAGTTTAGTTTTCGTTTTTTAGGACTGGATCGCTCGAATTTGGCGGGAATCCTAGAATTGTTGTAAATTAGCATGACTCATATGCTGCCATATCGCATCTCATAGGGCATGGCCTGGGCAGTCGAGTGGTACTTTGTAAGTTACTAGACATGTATGTCACCATAGAGAAAGTGGTTTGTTAATTGTGTTTTACACTGTATGGTATTGGTATGTAAATGCTACTCACTATTGTTTTTTCTGCTGCCAAACCTTTACTTTTTCTCCATTAACTTGACTGTAAAGTGACAACATTGTACTATTAGTGTGATTATTACTGCCTGCCCTTTTGCTGTACGGTAATCTTCACTGCTCCTATCTTCTGCCACCTCTAGTATCTACTCCCCCAACTATTTCTACTGCTCGCCCTCATTATATCTCTTGTCTTTTTCCTTACTTTACACATGCTACTTGTCTATCTCCCTCATCTGACTTTTCCACTACTTCTGTGCCTATCACTGTATACTCTTTATTCGCTATTCCTACATATCCTAACCCACTGTGTCTCTCTCTTTTTTACAGTAATCCACCCCGTGTTCTCCCTTCCTGCCTATAAATTCAAAAGGATTACCTCCTGCTTAAACATAGAAGAACTCCCAGAAATTGCCTGCCTTCCTGGGTCTCCTACTAACTACCTACTGTGAGGACTCCCAAATACAAACTTTGTGAATGTCTGTACCCATAAAAACTACCGCTGATCTGTAATTTAAGATACTTTTAATTCCTGTATATTGTGCTTGTCTGGCCTCCCGAGTGTGTGTTCTTTAAGCAGCCTACTGCAGACCACTTGCTACTGACCACCCCCCCTCCTTTCTCTAAGCCCTGCAAACCTCTTATTTCACACTAGGTCCAATATATCTCTTCTGCCTACCATCCTTTGTTTTTCCACTTTTTACCACTAGGTGGCAGCACCTACACGTAGCACACCTAGAACAAGACTATTCTCCTGTGGCTTCAGTATATGAAGCTGGCTGGACTATTCAATTTGTTTTTTAAAAGTAACTTACCCCCACCTTACTTTACCTTGTATATATCCACTCCCTCCTTGCTATATCACTATCTCTCTCTCGTTTCTTTTTGTTTTTCTAGTCTTGCTTCCCTAAAGTATTCATTACTTACCCACTTATCTTAGTTGTTGCATAACTGTTGCTGATACTTTTTTTTCTGCTGCTCTATCTTCACTTGCTCTAACCCACTCCATTCACCCTGCGGACTCACACCGCTCCCCTACCCCCATATCAAACCCACCCCCAGTGCAGTTAAGCTTGTACTTCTATAACCACTCCCCTTCCCCATCACCCAACCACTGACATCTGCTTAACTACCACACCTCCACTTCCTACTACTCCTTAAAGCTACATTTCGCCTATCTGAATTCTCTCTGCCTTCTCCACTGCAACTATACTTGCTAATAACATACAACCTGCTATTCCATCTTTCTCTCCTATCACTACCTGTATTATATCCTACGGCATACTCTCTCCCTCAATCTACTCTATATCCTATCCTTCTCCTCCTCTTGGTCCAAATGCATAAGACCAGTTATACACACCTACTACTCATAACAACTATTCTAGCGTCACTAACTATTCTATATACTCTAACCATCTATGAACATTGGTCACTTAGTGAAGTTCACCTTCCCCACCTAGAAACACAATCACTCTCTCAAATGTACTCCCACAACCACATAAACATAACCTCCACTTCCATCTATATACTTCCAAAGTACCATAGATCCTCCCATTTAATCTACTTCCAAGACAAGAAAGCTCTAAATAAGTATTATAAATTCCTAAAGATTATACAAAGACCTCAACAACACCCTCAATTGGATGGTGACATTCATCCAAATCCTGGCCCCATTAATAACGTACCATAGAACCAAACTTCCAATACCCATACCCCTAGTAAACCCTCTAACTCTCTCCTGATATCCCATCTCAACATCCATAGTATAAACAATGAAGTAACCCACCTTCATGCACTCTTAGAAGTACACTCATTTGTCATCCTCTGTGTACAGAAACTTGGCTAAAACCTACTACTCAGGACCAGGAAATTTACCCCTCCTGGATATAACATTCCCCTCCTGGATATAACATTCTGAGATGTGATCGGAAGACCAAAAAGGGTGGGGGGTGTAGCCATTCTCTACAAATCTGAACTTCAAGTTGCAACTTTCAATACGTACCTACCCTCAAATAATACGTACCTACCCTCAAATACTAATGCAGAAATCCTTACTGTCAAACTTCAAATCAACAACTGTAAATCTATCTATATAATTTGCTTCTACCTTCCCCCTGGAAATAATATTAATACTCTTGAAAGTATCCTCAGTTGCCTCTCCACTCGCCTACCTCAGGAAACCATAGTGCTAGGTGACTTCAATATAGACTGGGCTTCCCGCAGCTCCGCTAATCCTACCACCCACATAAATCTTTACGTTTTTTCCCAAATTATAACCACCCCCACTAGAATCCACAAACCAAGCAGCAAAGAAAGCATACTAGACTGGATCCTTATAAATAGTCACCCCAATACATACAAACCAGGTACCCTTCCTACTTGGTAAAGAAATTGTACTTTCTAAAGATGTACTAGCAGTAAACATCATGTACAACTAGGGACAGTGTATCTCTGCATGATGTAGCATTTTCTTTTATAGTAGTACATGCAATATATTTCTCCAGTTCAGCTGCATTGGAGGAGAAGGTCATGCATAACCGAGTTTAACAACTCTTCTGTGTGACCACCACCTTTAGTTACAGCTTGTCCTTTTACACGTCCCACTAAACTTAAACCAGCACCAGCACTCTTTCCTTCACTACCTTTTCCAAATTGTACAAGTAACCGTCTGCAGGCAACATATCCTGTATTGCTTTGAGATCTCACTGTATTCTACAAGTTCTCTAACACTTCAGGAATGCTCTCCCATGTTTTGGCCATAGCAATTTGCAGACTGCCTTATGCACAATGAAACGAATCCAACATAGCTATTATATACCGGATTTACTTTGTGAACCATCAGACCTAGCAGGATATTATATTTATTTATATTACCAATAAAAAAACACACACTTTATAAACTGTACTGCACATACCTTTTATTTATAACATATTTTAATTTTTCACCTTTCAGATTGACATATAACATATTGGCAATTGTTTTCTGAATATCTCCATCCTCATTACTAATTTAGTGACATAATATGCAGAGTGTTCTTTAAGTTGGCCAACTATGCCTATTTGATGAATTTAAATTTGCTGTCGTGCTCATTCGCTGAAATGGACATTCGATGATAAGGTGTTGATGACTTTTGGTGAGTGATATGTACTTGGAGGTCAAGTCTCTTCAAGGAGATGAAAAAGGAATAGGGTTGTTGAGATGGTACAAGATCTGCAATCACAAGTTAATCAAAGTAAAGGTGTACACACTGGAGGGAGGGGAGGGAAAAGAAACATATGGCAGATACCTGAGCTGCTGCAAGAGAGCTTAGCACCATGGGCAACACACCTTTTGGTGCTTCCGGTGTCTATAAATAATCACTTAATGGCAGTTTGTATGCTGTCATACTTTTTAAAGTTTATTTGATCACAGTCGCTTATGGACAGCTTGTTGACTCACTGGCAAAATTGATGTCTTTTTAAACTACTTTAAGGAAAAAAATGTTTGATACTGTAAGTTTTTGTGTCCATGTAATGGCAGGTGTCATAATGTTTTAAGATTTAATTGGTGCCCCCTTCAAAGTGACACCTGCAGCATATTGTCCTTTCACCCCCCTCTTTGGTGGCACTAAGAGACGCATTGAAATCTTAAAGGAATTTAAGTATAGACTAGAAATCTGTTTTAGGTTAAGTTGCATACAAACTAGGGAGAATGATTGTGACTCTTGGACATGGATATGAAATTCTTAAGTGTTATGAAATCAAGAAACAGACTTCCTAAAGACATGGCTTCACAGATACCATGCTTGATTCAGTGGCAGTTTGAATATTGAAGATAGCAAGGGACAGACTAGAACAGAAAACACAGTAGATTGCAGTAGCAGCCTACAAGTATTGTATAAGTAAAGGCAGACACTGTGGGTGCAGGTGGTCCTTATTTGCTATCACATGTTTATGTTTTATTCTGTTCCGTTATGAATTTAGGTTTGCCATGCTCTCATAGCTTTACTTCTGTTTACCTGTCAGCTGCATAACAGGCTTATTCCTCTGGGGGGGGGGGGGGGGTCCTGTGCACAACTAGGAAAACTGGTCTTTAGTTAGTGGTGCAGTTTAACACATAATGCTGCAGGTTGGCAGGTGTGTGTGCCCCCCCCCCCTCCCCGTTCGGTGTTACTGAAAAGGATTAGTCTGAGCTATTTTCCTTCAGAATAAATCTTTAAGCATGCAGGTTGAGTAAAAGCTATGAAAAATGTCTATAAGTAGACAAATGTGTAAGCTGGCCAGACTTTTTAGAATGAGTTAAGTTATGAAACTTATTTTTTTTCTTATTCTTTTCTCAGAACTCAGCCACCACCAAGTCTTCCGTATGGCCCAAGTCATAAATTTGCAAACAATAGTTACTGCATGAGAGATGGGCGTCGTGAAACATTTCCTCCTATTGTTGTAATGTCATCAAGAAAAGCACTTACTTCAGGAACTGAGACTGTGAGGTCAGTATTGTTAAACAACGTCTTGTAATGTTACTGTTTCAGAAACAAAGATTAAAAATGTGTGTGAGGCTGGGAGGTCAGTATTGTTAGTCTTGTAATATTACTCTCTGAAAAACAGATTAAAAAATGTGTGTGGCAGCAGTGGTTCTACTTCAACAGCTTTTGAAGTCACCTGAGGTGAGGATTAGAATCTAGATTTGTCTGCGATACTTGCCCAGAAGAAGTTTGGAGAGAGAGGGAGGGTTTTTCATTAGTTATTCAAGTTGTGCTTTGCAGTAGACTCACTTCAAGGGGGGGCGGGTTCCAAACCTCTCCCCTGCTTCTGAGCTGAATCAGTCGTAGAGATGATTATGTAAAATAGGGATATGGTGGAGACAGCTGCTTACAAAGTGCATATGAGGGTATTGCTAACCTTGAAGAAACAGTTCAGGGATGAAATTAATTTCACATAGCACTGACGCCCTCACAAAATTTACAAGCAGCTTGATTGCTAGGAATTTCCATTAACAACGTATCACCAATTTTACGGAAATTGTACTAGTCACCCCATATTGCTTTCAGATTATTTAACCCCACATGACATAGGTCCCGTCTCCACAAATATGAAAGATTTACTGCTCCTGTGCAGTGCTGTAAGGTCTTTGCAGCTCTACTCCCCAGGGTTATTAGAGACAAAAACAGCATTTACTTTGTTACCAAGGAGTACCAGAAATGTCAGCCATAATGGGAAGTCCCATGTCCAAATGAAAACTGTTTGTATGCTTAGCAACATAAACATAGGGCCATGTTATTACTTGTGGCATGAGGTGTGTCGCTCTCTGTCTTACCCGTTTATGCACCATGTGATACATCAGGCAACGAGCACCTTTCAGCACATGTTTCTGTAGCAGGTACAGGTTTTACAGGTTCAGATCGTTAGCCTAAGGCCCAACCCTCCTTGGAGGGTGCACCACATGTTTGCATGCACACACTCACACCTAGGGCCAATTTAGAATGTCCAGTCCACCTACTGCATGTCTTTAGCATGTGGGAGGAAACTGGAACACCCGGAGGAGACCCACACGAATGCAGGGAGGACATGCAGACTCCGCACAGAAGGCACCCATGCCGAGAATTGAACCGGGGAGCGTCTTGCTGCGAGTCAACAACTTGAACTGCAACACCATTGCGCTGCCCATGAGGTATGTAGTAAGTGCAAAATATTGTCCAGGAGCTGTTGTCTGGTACATCTGTCAAGAAAAGGAGCAAAGTATATGAAAGTGATTGGTATCTCAAAAACTGTTAGTGTATCCAACTGATGAATTGGTACATATGTAGTAGCATTGTGTGGTGATTCTCCCGGAATGGTATGTCGAAGTGATATAAAATTGGTGTGAAATATTGTAAATACTGCTGCTATAATCTGAGATGGGGTTTAAAATGCAAGTACAATTGTTACTATGATGTGTAAATAGCATTGTTCCTTTTAAGGCAGATACATGCTGTGTTTGTTAGAGAGTGTCCATGGGACTTTGTTAAGGAAGTCTACGATTGTATTAAAGCAGTGTATAAAAAGGAGGACTTTGGTCTTGTTAGACTAACAAAGCAGCCTGTTGTGGTAGGGGGAGTGTGTATGCCTAAGACAGTAGTCCTGGTTTAAGAGCTGCAGTAAAGGCAAAACTTTAAAAATTATATTTAAGAAATCTAGACATCATTTTGGAAGAAAATCCAGAAAGTGGAAGGCATCTTTGGATTGCATTGGATATCTATGTTTTTTGTAATTTTCATGAAACCGGTACTTAATGTTTGGCTCCGTTATTTGAGAAGAGGTTGCACCAGCATTTATGGTTGTTTGATAAAGCTGCATTGTTTTAAGAACCAATGGTCTATATTGCTTTTGCATATGCCATGTGGTGAGTGCAGCAGGCACATTTGTGGCACATCTTTTCATGCCCAAAATCCCAAACTTACACCTTTCATTGCCTTCACAAAGTCCGTTTGTTTAAGCATATTGTACCCAAATGGAAAGTCAGCATTCCTGTGATATGTGCTGTGAGTAGAACTGAATCAGTTTGCCTGACTAAAAGGGAGAACAGTGAGTGTGAACTTCTCCATGGAGTACACATATGTTTGCCTTTTTGCTAAGATGACTGTGAAGCAACTGCTGCAAACCACACTGATGCTGTGGCGGAGGCAATGGTGATGTTTGCCAAACCATGGCTATGCCATAGACTGTACCGAATAGCTCTTGAGTGGTATATGCCCACCAGAAGGGATGGGACTGGAGTGACTGGGCAAGCCTTCATGACCATGGAAGGGACTGAATATCAGGGCTATAAACAGGTAAAAAAAAATGTTAGAGCTGGTGTTACTTGTGAGGTACTAGCCCAGATGTTTCATAACACGGCCATAAGATGTTGGTTATATGATGTAAAGCTTGTACTTAAACTGTGGCCATCTCCTGAGGATCAGCATAATAAAGGGGAAGTTGTACAAACGTTGGTTGTCAATAAATTTAAATAGGCTTTGCCTGCTTTTTTCATAGCAGTGCATGTTTTAAATTGACGCTAAGAATGCTAAAAATTTTGTGGGCTTGTTATGCAATGAAATTATGCAGCTTAGACCAATAGTTAGCGTGAGTATCAGCCATAAACATACTCTGTTCTAAGTGTAGAAAACAAGGCCACGTAGCTTGATTCTTTTGTTAGTAACACTGTTACTGTGAAAACTTTAAGCACTAAAAATCTTGACAATGTTAGTTATGAAATGTGATAGTGTCTGTAAGAATAGATGTTAAGTTGTCTATCTCGCCTTCGTTTCTTGCTTGTTGGGATCGGAGCCGACACTCGGCCATCTTCTATAGCTCGAGAGCTGTTTACTGGCTCGAGGCTATCCCTTATCCCATGATGCCTAGCATTAGCTACCCAGATCTCGTTTGCCGCTTCAGCTGCGAGGTTCGTTCTTACTGGCTCAGGCTATTGTAAGTTACTTTAATACTTTTTTCTAGCGAATTAGGGGTTATTTTTTGATAGTTTAGTCTTTCGACCTTATTGTTAACTAGCTTGTTGTAGTTTTTAGTGTTATTGTATTTTCCCTTAGAACTCGTTTAAGTTAGAGAACCAGGTCCTACCCCCTATGTCGAGAAGCACTCAGACTCTGGCAGTGGGCGATTTTCCTCCCAACGATTTCTGATTGCAACGCACATCCCTGGGAGATCCAGCATCATAGCGGACAGGCTCAGCAGAGCTATTCTCATGCCTCACGAGTAGTCTCTGAATCAGGTAGTTGCGGATCTCATCTTCCGCAAATGGGGACAGCCTTGCTGCGATCTGTTTGCAACCCCCTTCAACACCAAGTGCAGCAACTATTTCTCCCTTCTACCACTTCCCGGTCATCCTCCCAGAGATGCTCTAGTCCATGATTGGCCTCAGGGACTTCTTTATGCCTTCCCACCTTTTCCTCTTATACCCAAACTCATACAGAAAGCGATATTGTTGGGTTGCAAAATGATCCTCATTGCTCCTTACTGGCCTCAACAGATTTGGTTTCCATTCCTGCACCATTACCTCCTCGAGCAGCCCTGGATCCTGGATCCTATTCCAGACCTGCTGATTCATCAATCAGGAGAGCTGCATCGATCCCTCCAGACCCTCCAGCTCACAGCTTGGTTTATCCAATTTCAACCCTAGCCAGGCTTCCCAGCATTTCCCCGGCTGTGCGTGATATTATTGTATCCTCTCACAAATTGGCTACTAGGAAGACGTATGCTAGTAAATGGAAACGTTTCTCATTTGGCAGAGGCTAGGAACATAGATCCCTTTTCAGCCCTAGTTCACGAGATCTTGGAATTCCTAACTGAGTTTTTTCGCTCTGGGTCCGCTTCTGCCACAATCAGGGTTCAACTAGTGGCCATATCTAACTATCATGTTGGCTTTTCTAATCTAAATATCCTGTCTCATAAGCTGTGTAAAGCCTTTCTTAGAGGGACTACTCTCCTTAGGCCCCCAGTGAGAGATCCCCCTCCTCCTTGGGACCTTAATTTGGTACTAACCTCCTTGATTATGCCCCCTTTTGAACCGGCGGCTTCATGCTCCCTTAAGTTTCTATCTTGGAAAACTCTCTTTCTGGTAGCTATTACCTCAGCCAAATGTGTATCGGAACTTCAAGCACTAAGCGTTCGTTCTCCATACTTAGCCTTTCACAAGGTTAGGGTAGCACTGAGAACTAATCCATCCTTCCTAAAATGTGCTCAGAAAATAATCTAAACCAATCCATAGACCTTCCAGTGTTCTTCCCTATCTACACCAACAAGGCAGAATACAAGTTACACCTTTTGGATGTTCATAGACAACTGCATTTTTACCTGCATAGAACTAAGGATATAAGGAAGTCGGACCAACTCTTCCTTTCCTATGCTAGGGGCAAACAAGGTCTCCCAGTTTCCAAAGTGACCCTGTCTAGGTAGTTGTCTCACATTATCACCTTCATTTATCAACTAAGAAACAAAGACTTGGCTGCCAAACCGAAAGGACATTCTACTAGGGCTTTGGCCACTTCTGTAGCCTTCCAGTCTAGGTTGCCCATGGACTCTATTTGTGCCGCGGCCACATGGGCAAATCCTCATACCTTTATTTCTCATTACAAGTTAGACATGGCCTCCAGGAATAAAGTTAACTTTGGTTCCACTGTTCTGAAGAGTCTGTTCCAATGAGCCACCCAGGATCATAGGTGCTAGGGACGCTGTCCCAACAAGCATGAAACGAAGGCGAGATAACTGAAGTTATGTACCTACCATAACGTTCCATGTTAGTTGTCTTCATCTCGCCTTCTATCTTGCGTCCCCCCTCCATCCCCCTGTCCTATTGGACCAAGAGGAGTTTAGGTTTCACCGGCTGAGTATTTTCTGGTTTGTTTCCTCTACTGACTTAGTGAGTGTAACAGATATGCCCAACCTGTTAGTTTGGTCAGATTATTCTTGCTATATCTGGGGTTAGCTATTGCAAACGAGATCTGGGTAGCTAGCCTAGGCATCATGGGATAAGGGGTAGCCTCGAGCCAGTAAACAGCTCTCGAGCTATAGAAGATGGCCGAGTCGGAGCCGAGGGTCAGCTCCGATCCCAACAAGCAAGAAAGAAGGCGAGATGAAGACAACTAACATGGAACGTTATGGTAGGTACATAACTTTTTTGCCAACTAGGTTTCCCCATATTACTACTTGCTGTGGAATATATTATGTATGTTCTGCCCCTCCTTCCACCAGATGAGCATCCCATAATGATCACCAGGAATGGGTAGCATAAATGTATGTTTTTCTCCCCATAATGTTTGTTGGACTGTGAAAGCCATTTTGATAACTGATGTACTGCATGTATAACCCTTGTTTGTATGAACCATAGTGACTTGTCCTGTGCTGTTCACCATAGAAGAGCCCTTTGTTGTTTCATCCTATTTCTCTTTAGCCAGTCCTCCAAATTATGTGCTGCTGTTTTGTAATGGGCAGTTATTGTGATTGCTTATCCTTTATTGAAAGTAAGCCAACAGAAAAAAAACTGTTTTAAAATGTTTTCACTTATTTGTAGTTGTGTGAAAAATACTAATTTTTAATTTTATTTTGATTTTGTAGCCAAGCTGTAGAAGTCACTGCTAAGCAGCCTGTTGTACCTGGTGTTCCACCCAGAAAATTGGAGCTATCAAAGGATGAACCCTACTTGTGACATTGAAAATGATACATAATGTAATTTATCTGCACAAGCTGCCAGAAACTTGGGTGTCCAGCTGCTTCACATAGTCTCACAGGCTTTTGTATATAAACCTTAAGTGACATTTCTGCCAATTAAATGTTTCATCTGTATCTTGTGAGAGTGGTTTCTTACTGTAGAAAAAAAAGCAAGACATTTTTTGTGTGTTGGCCAATACAAGTAAGCCTGTTTTTGCAACGTAGGTGCACAAATAATAATTTGGTTTGTGTACTGTGTAACATCTACCAATCTTATGGTTCTAGAAACATCTTCAAGTAATATAAATCAAATGTAGGATTGCATTGCATCATTTGTGCATTGAAGGAAATGGTTCAAGACTTTGCAATGCACATTAAAATTGTTCTGCTGTGCAACCAGCTCGTTTCTACATTTACATACTTATGTAGGGCATTCCTTTTTAATTTCTCCAAATCTTTTGGGTTTCTAATACTATTTGGGAATGGACACCATTCCTAAGTCAAAATATGATTAAAGTTCATGAACTTAGTATTGTTTCAATCTTTTCAGTCAATAGTGCTCTTCACAGCACCCGCAACATGCCCAGTAATGAGTCTTTCTGTAATTCGTATGAATTTACATGTATTGGTAACATCTCTAAATATGATTGTAGACTCTTTTTTATAAGATCCATATCTTTCTTCCACATTGCTCTTGTTTCTGCTTGCAAATCCTGATATTTTATAACTGTCTCTCTCTCTACATAGGACACTGCAGATGTTCATCGTGTTTCACTGTTACAGTCATTACACTTGGGTTATCCTGCTGGCAGGTGACCCGCAGTCGGCCCGAGTTCCAAAGTCTTGGTCCGGTGTCTGTTGCTGTCGCCTCTTCCCTGACGTCAGTGCGCCAGGGGTATAAAAGTTGCAACCGACGCCATTTTCTTCAGTCTTTCTTGCTGCACGGTGACCGAAGCAAAAGCAATTCGCAAGTGCCGGTCGGCCGACTCCTGAGATTTTTAAAATTGAGTTTCAGAACCAAAGTCTTCAATAAAGCTAAGTACCCCGTTGGGGAAACTTTTTCTTGCTCCAGACAGATGTCAGTAAAAGTTAATAATTGTATTTCTTGTGGGAAGCAAATACCTCATAAGGACTTTCACTCTTACTGTATTCCTTGCCTAGGTCCTGACCACGATGTCACTAGTTGTCGGTTTTGTGCTAGATTCAATAAACGCACTATTAAACGTCTGTTTGATTTTGCTTTACATTATTTTGGACGAAGGTTTAATTACATAATGCCGTCGGAACAACCGATGACTGGAATCTATAAAAAACGCAAAGACAAAGAAAAGGACAGGCATCAGAGGTCCAAAACCGACTAAGCCCCTTCTCGGCCAGTTGCCGGTTCTCAGTGGGGCGCTTTCGCAGCCCCTGACACCCGCTACCTCAGAGCCACAGGCCCTAACAGACAGCCACGTGGAGACACCGAGGCCTGTGGAAACTCAAGGTATTGGGACTACGGAAACTATACCCTCAGATGGGTCCGGAGCTGCTGAGCAGGCATCGGCTTCTGAGGGTGTTTTCAGACCTTCACAGCTTACAATTAAGCCCACTACAGCAGCAAAGGCAAAATCAAAAACACCATTAAAGACAAGGAAACAAGTACAGCATTCTCCAGAACAGTCATCCATGCCAAAGAAACAGATGCTTAAAATGGCCGAAGACCTAATTACTTTAATCAGGGGTTCCCATCCCCCTCCTGACAAAAGGCCTAGGCAAGACACTGATTATGATTCCTCTGACCAGGTTTCTATTTCCTCTGACTCCTCTTCTGATCAGGGATATTCTCTCCCTCCCTATGAGGACTCTGATGCAGAAGAGTCCATACCTTCTGCCTCTCCACCTGAGGATTATTCTTTTGGGGAAACCCTGCACACCATGAAGGAGCATTTCCATTGGGAGAGCCAGGATCATTCAGAATCCAAGAAAAGGCTCAGACTTCCTTTTATTGCCCCAGCACAGGCCCCTAGCTACCCCCCCCCCCGTGCTTGATATTGTTAATGTTTTTTCTGAATCCAGTCTCTCTCCTGATTTTTTTACCCCCTGCACCAGTCAAGCCAGACAGGTACTACAGAGTCCCTGACTCTCATAACTTTCTTTACAAAAACCCTGCTGCAGACCCGGAAACAATTTTTCAGGGCCCAAAAGGGGTTTAGGCTTCCACTGCTAAATATCCTGTCCCCTCGGATAGGGATTCCAGAGCTCTGGACAGATGGGGGAAAAAAGTTTACACTTCTGCAACTTTAGCTGTAAGAGCTTTAAACTGTCAGTTTCACATGCTTAAATACCAACTGTACCTCATGTCATTGTTAAAACATAAAATGGTTTCAAATACAGAAGGCCCTGACAGTAAGGAAATGCAGGATTTATTGCATGAAGTTGAACAAGTGGGAAAGCATACTCTGCAATGTGGTTTTGATTCATTAGAGGCTTCTTGTAGAGCCACAGTGACAGGCTCTGTTATTCGTAGGCATGCTTGGTTGAAAGAACAAAGTTTACCAGACCATGTTAAAGTAAAATTATTGGATGCTCCATTACAGCATGATACTTTGTTTGGTGTTAAGGCAGAAGAGGTGTTAAAGAAAATGGAGGATAAAGCAAAGTCAGTGCAGACAGTGAAAGAGTTCTTACAGGTTCAACCACCTAGATTTAGCAGAAACTGGCCTTCAAAAAATTGGTCCTTTCCAGTGTCAGACAGGCCACAAAGAGGCAGGTACAGACGCCCAAGAGGCAGATCTCAGCCCCAAGGCTCCTACCGACCTAAACAATGGCGTGCTTCAGCCCCCAAAGGAGGGGAAGACAAATCACAACCTTATAGGAAACCGTCCCAATGACTTCCCTCTGCAAATGCCAAGCACTTACCTTTTGACAGCACCCCTAGGGGGAAAGCTAGCACTTTTCTCAAAAAATTGGCACATGATCACCCAGGACCAATGGGTGCTGAATATTATTTCTCAGGGTTACAGGTTCCACTTCCACGCTTCCAAAACCAAAAGGTATGCCAGACCTGCCACAAAACAAATGGGCAGAGGCACAAAAATAGATTGCTGCTCTTATGGACATGGGAGCTATTCAAAAAGTTCCACAGCAAGAACAGGGACAAGGATTTTACTCAAGACTTTTCTTAGTACCCAGAAAGGACAAAGCCTGGAGACCAATACTGGACCTGTCAATCCTAAACACTTTCCTGGATGTTCCAAAATTCAAAATGTTAACACTACATCAACTTCTGCCCATGCTGGGCAAGAAGGCTTGGCTAGTTACTTTGAACCTCAAGGGGGCATACCTGCATGTCCCAATCAGACAATCTTGCAGAAGATACTTCAGATTCATAGCAGGCTCAATGCATTACCAATTCTCTGCACTGCCCTTTGGCTTATCTACTGTGCCCAGGGTCTACACAAAATGCCTGGCACCAGTAATTGCATTTTACAGACAAAAAGGAATTCAAATATATCCGTACTTGGACGACTGCCTTATTCAAGCAGAGAGCAAGGACATTCTTCTAAAGCATCTGGCATTTGTAAAAAGATTGCTAATATGCCTAGGGCACACAGTAAATGAAAAGAAATCAAAACTAGTGCCCTCACAAGAGATAATATTCCTGGGTGCAACTGCCCAGATGGCTTATCTCACGCCAGACAAACAAAGGCAACTGATTCATTACTTTCAAATGATGGCAACAAAAACCCAGCTCCCTGCAAGAAAAATTATGCAGGCCCTGGGCTTCATGGCATCCTGCATTCTACTAATTCCATATGCAAAACTGCATATGAGGAAGCTACAATGGTATCTAAAAAGTGTTTGGACTCAGCATTGTCACAGCCTGGAGACAATCATAACTTTAATTCCCTGCCTACAACAGGAGTTTCGATGGTGGTCCCAGGCCTGTCACCACAACAAGGGACAGCCTTTCACTTTACCCACAGCCAGGCAGACAATAACAGCGGATGCATCGGATTATGCCTGGGGGGTACATATGGCATGAAAATGTATTCAGGGCACATGGCCCAAGGAACAAATGCATCTTCACAGCAATCAAAAAGAGATGCTAGCTGTACAGAATGCCCTGACAGCTTTCAAGGACCTACTACATCCAGGACAACTATTAATAAAGACGGACAATACCACAGTTATGTGGTACATAAGCAAGCAAGGGGGCACACATTCCTACCCCCTATGCAGGCAAGCCATGACTTTGTGGAACACAGCACTGACTTATCAAGTACATCTGCAGGCACAATTCCTGCCAGGAACAAAAAATACACCGGCAGACAAACTAAGCAGAAATCTCATGGATCCTCACGAATGGAAACTAAATCCACAGGTGTTCAGCATGATAACGAGGAAATGGGGACGGCCAGACATAGATCTTTTTGCCTCCCCTCACAATTACCAAATACAGAAATTCTGCACAAGAACTTATCACTCTCAAGCATGGAAAGTGGATGCTCTATCATTCAGCTGGAAAGGCCTGACAGTCTATGCCTTCCTTCCGATGCCTCTCCTTACCAAGGTACTCCTAAAAGTCGGACAAGAAAGGCCAAAAATTATCCTGATTGCGCCAGACTGGCCACGCCAGCACTGGTACCCACTCCTAAAGAGCTTGTCTCAAGGCCCAGCTTGGCCTCTACCTCAAATTCCTCATCTTCTGACACAACAAAACAATCAGATTCTGCACAGTCAACTCAGAACCTTGAATCTAGCAGCATGGCAGATAATGTAGCCACTCAGACTGCACCTCTCTCTAAAGCTGTTATGGATGTTATTTTAGAAACCAGGAGGCCCAGCACTAGGAAATCATATGCAGAAAAATGGAAGAGATTCTGTGCTTGGAACCAGGCACAAGGGCTCGAACCACTTGTCCCTAGTATACCTCAGATTTTACAATACCTAACTGAGATGCTGGACAAAGGCCTATCTTTCTCATCAATTAAAATCCATGCCTCTGCCATTTCAGCTCATTACAATACGGAACCTCCTATTTTTTCACATCCTCTACTACGACAGTACCTCAGAGGGGCAAAAAATATAATACCCCCAAGGAGAGCACCAGTACCAACTTGGGATCTCAATTTTGTTTTAGAAAAACTCACACTGCCTCCTTTTGAACCAGCCAGCACAGCTGATCTAAAATTCTTATCATGGAAAACTGCTCTGCTCCTAGCAATAACTTCAGCAAGAAGAGTCTCTAGAGTTACAGGCATTAATGGCTGTGGAACCTTTCATCATTTTTCATCAGGACAGGGTCTAACTTAGGACAAACCCAACATTCATGCCAAAAGTGGTCTCCAGTGTGGCCTTGAACCAAACCATTCATTTGCCTACTTTCTACCCAAATCCCCAGAATAAATGGGAGAAACTTCTGCACTCTTTGGATATACACAGACAGCTACGATCTTACCTGGAAAAAACAAAAGCTTTCAGAAAAACTGAGCAACTGTTTGTAGCTTATGGTGCAGGATCACAAGGAAAGCCTATTACAAAGCAGACAATTTCAAAATGGATAGGCCACTGCATCCGCTTCTGTTATGCACAGCATGGCAAATCAGTGCCTAAGGGCATTAGGCCTCATTCTACCAGAGCAGCAGCCACTTCAGCAGCTTTTCTCAGAGGAGTACCAACCAAAGACATTTTAGAAGCTGCAGCCTGGAGCTCAATGCACACTTTCACCAAGCACTACCACTTACCTCTCTACTCTAAATCCAGAGCAAGCTTTGCCACTGCAGTTCTGCAGGGCCTGGTAGCCTCTCCAAATCCAATTTAGACCCTGCCGCCCAACCTCAGCTTTGGGATTCTACCCAAATGTAATGACTGCAACAGTGAAACACGTTGAACATAGTACAGTTGTGTACCTACCATAAATGTAGATGTTCGAGTGTATTCACTGTTGCAGTCCAGGTTACCCACCCACCATCCCCCTTTCCATTGCTGGGACTTTTCTGTACTTCTCAACTCTATACAACCTATGTGGTGTATTTGCTTGTAGATGAAGGAAATGTTTATAGTAATATATGCATGTTTTTTGGCATAATTTTATCTTTCCAGCCTTCCTATCTGGGGGCACCTGACATCTGGGGCAAGAAAAACTGAAGAAAATGGCGTCGGTTGCAACTTTTATACCCCTGGCGCACTGACGTCAGGGAAGAGGCAACAGCAACCGACGCCGGACCAAGACTTTGGAACTCGGGCCGACTGCAAGTCGCCTGCCAGCAGGATAACTCAAGTGTAATGACTGCAACAGTGAATACACTCTAACATCTACATTTATGGTAGGTACACAACTGTACTTTACTGGGTGTGGTGATTTCAGTAATCAATACTATTTTTGTCTTCTTTTCTTGGATCACTGTATCCGGTTTTCTAGCATCTGTCTTTTTTGAACTGTTGGTAATGGATGATCCCATGTGATGTAGACTTCATCATTTTCTGTGATGCTTTGTGGCTCATGTTTCCAGTGTTTTTCAACCACTTCAATACCATAATGTTTGCATAATCCCCAGTGCAGCAGTCTTGCCACATTATTATGCCTTTCAGTTTACAGACCTTCTGCCATTAGTATGTCACAACCAGCAACAAGGTATGCAACAGTTTCCAATTCAGTTTTACAAAACCTACATTTGTCTGTTTCTCCCACATGTTCAATGGACTTTGTAAACCAGTGTGTATGTAGCCCACTATCTTGGGCCGCCAAAGTTAACCCTTTCATCTCTTGGTTTGAATTCACCTCTCCTTAACCATTCCTGCGTTCGCTTCTGATCAACATGAGGTTCTTCCAAAAGTTTTCTATACTTGCAACTATATGCGTTTTCCATATTTCTTGCCTTTTCATCTGGTCCTTCACCTTATTTTCTTTCTTTGTTTTTTGGCGCATTCAGTTGCTGCCGGACTTTTATCTACTTGTGATTTGATTTTCATTCCTGCTTGACACCGATATGCTTCTTCTTCTTCTAGGTTAAGCAGAGTTGTCATCTTTAATTTATTCTCCTCATGTTTCAAAGCTTTCACTACATTTGGGTCTTGTGAGGTCAGCAGATGTGCATGTAGTCCCACGATTGCAGATCTATACATGTAATCAATTTCAAGGAGACCCATTCCTCCTTCAGAACAGGGACTATATAATCTTGGTATACACAGATTTTTATAGATCATTTTGGTAAGCATGAAGCATCCTTCTTGTTTTAATATCCAATCTACCCAACACGTTTTGGAGCCAGTCAGCCACTCCAGAACTATATAGGACAGGAAGAACAAATTGGTTTATAGCTTAGATTTTGTTTGTAGATGTCTATGCTGTTTTCAGGATTAATTTAAGGCTTCTAAAGTACTCTTTACTAAGTTTTACTTGCATTTGTTCATGTTTTATTGCTGATCCTTCATCAGTTCCCAATTATTTATACACTCCCTCTTGCTCAAGTTCTTTTATATCACATTCTTGTCACAAACTGAATTTTTCCTGACGCTGCAGTTTTCCTGCTTTAAAGGTTGCTTTTGAACATTTATCAAGGCCAAATGACATTCTAATATCATCTGAAAAGGTTTTGACAACCTGTGCTTTCAGTTCCCCATCTGATAAGTTATACAATTTTAAATTATTGACAAAAGAGAAGATAAGTCTTTAGACTTTGTTGTTTTCTAGGAGCCAAATTATAGCCATGGCCTAAGCTGTTAAGTAGACAGCTTAATGGGTTAAGGGCAAGACAGAATAACAATGATGATAGTCACCCTGGAATATCCCCCTTTGAATTATTATCCCTGGGATAATAATTTGTCCTTTATCATGGCTTAATTGCAAAGTGGGTCTGTCACTGTTTCATGGTCACTGTAATGTAGTCGAGCAGTGTAGGGTGTATCTTGTACATTTTTAAGCACTCTTTTATCCATGAATGTGGGATACTATCAAATGCTTTTTTGCAGTCAATCCATGCCATACTTAGATTCTTCCTCTTTTTACAGTTCTCCACTATGACTTTATTTAACAAAAAATGATCCTTTGTTCCATATGACTTTCCTTATTGCCTCTTTTTGTTTTACTGCCATAATTAAGTTTTCCTCTATAAACTGTCAGCATCAGTTCCTCTGTATAGTTTATACATCGTCAAAAGGCAAGTTATTGGTCTATAATTTTTGGGGTAGCTTGCAGGTTCAGTCTTAAGTAAGAGCATTGTTATATCTGTTGTTAGCCAGGTTGGTGTCTGTTCGGGGTGCGTATATAAATAGATCTGAAATTGTCTTAATTTGCTCTTGGGGCACTGCTCCGGGATGGATCTGACTCTGACGCATTTCTCCAGCATCCGATCCAACCTCCAAACTCCTCCCCTACCCATAGTTCCCCGTCTCCTTCCTCCCTTCAGATCTCATTTGCCATGGTTGTGTAAGCATCATGATCCATTGTGCTAAGCTATTTAAGGGAAAGTGTTTAAATTTCTGCTTTAGATACTCTTCTATCCAAAAAAAATCTCTCATTCTATCTTTTCCTATCACCCTTCCGCGTTTCGTGTCGGTTTAGGAAAAAAAAAAAAACTCTTGCTGTTGTAGCTTTAATAATGTGTGTGTGTGTGTTTTCTTCTCTTTGGGCCTCTCTCTCTCTCTCTCTCTCTTGATCATGTCAGAGACTCCCAAACCTGGCTTTTGCAATTGCACGGAGTGTGGCCATAAGCTTTCCCCAGCTGATGGCCACACTCTGTGTGTTTGTCTAGAGTTGCCCATCTTGATTCCTCCTGCTCGATCTACACGGGGTTCAATCCCTGCACATTGATTGACAGGAGAAATAAACTTAATATGATGTTGTCTTGTCTCGCCTTCATTCTTCACTGGTTGGGTTCGGAACCAATCCTCTGTTCTGACTTGGCCGTATATTTACTTTTCAGAAAGGGTGGTATTACATGCACAAACTAGAACTAATGATAAAGATGACACTTTGAGTGTCTTTGCAATATTCGTGACATTAATCAGTTTTGTGACATTATTAAGAACAAGTGGGATATTTTAATGGTGAAAGAACTAAGAGGAGTGATAGATGATGCACCCCGTTTTTCTTTCAGGAATAACAAATCCCTTAAACATCTATGTTATAGATCATACTGCTATAGGCAGGTATTGCAAACAACTAAGTTAGGCAGAACGTTTACAGCGTGTAAGTGTATCCTCCCAGGCCCAGTTTATATACATCCATATGCTAAGTTCAGAATTGATTTGGGTTTCTACCAGACTGCAAGACCACAAATATAGTTTACTTTAGCAGTTGCCAAGTTTGCTATGCTTTTACATGGGCAAAACAAATAGATCCCTTAAAGAATTCTTGAGCATTATAAGGACATTTAGAGTAAAAAAGAGACCCAACACTTTGGCACAGCATGTCCTGCAGCATGGAGCTGAACATATGTTTAAATTTTTGGTACTTGAAAGCTTCGATGTGAGTATGAGAGGAGGAGACATTAGAAATCGCACTGAGTTAGCTGAACAGAAATGGATTTTAATATTCAGTGCAGATAAAGCACCTGGTTTAAAACCATTTCTCAAAGCACATCCAGTTAAACATTGACATATTGTCACTTTTTGCCTTTCTGTTTTTTTTTTTTATATATATTTCATGTTTTTTGTATACATCATATATTTGACTTTAAGGTTTTTAAGTGCTTTCTGTCAATGATTCCAGGTCTAGCAAATGATTGGCTATGCTTGGATTTAAATTGCTTCTGTTTTTTGCATTCACTAGTCTGATGAAGCAATGTGAACGTAGAGAAAGCACTTATTCTTTTAGTTTTGTTATTTTAATAAACTGTTGCTTTGCTGTGGTGGTTCAGTACTTTTTATTGTTTATCTACAGTTTGCTTATTAAAACTGAGCCTTTGTCCTTGTCTCTACTACTTTTGCTGCTGTTCCCTCGTAAGACACTTTGCAAGAGGAAGCATTTAGACTCCCTAGAGGAGTCCGTCACTTCTGATACAGTCCTTGATGAGTCAGTAGGGTCCCCACGGTCACCCTCTGAGGATGTCTCCTTTGCAGACATCCTGGAAATTCTTAAGCAGAGAGGCGGCTGAAGTCCATCAACCCTTCTGAGGAGGAGTCTGTATACCTGAAAGCCTTTGGGTCTCACCCTTCTGCCACTTGGGTGTCTCCGACTTTCAACAAGCTCATGGAATTAGTTATTCAAAAGGTGTGGGAGTCTCCACATGCAGTGGAGCCTGTTCCTCAGAGGCCAAACAAGTTTATTACTGCACCGTCAGACAAAGATTTCCTTGCCAAGGGTGTTCCAATAGATGCTATGGTGGTGGTGGCAGCCACCAAAAAGGAACTTTCAGAGACATCCTCATCTGTCCATCTGCCAAACAAGGAGTCTCATAAAATGGACAGATATTGAAAGCCCACATTCTCTTCAGTGACTTTTCCGCTCAGATTGCTGAGTTATCTGACACACTTTACTAGGCTACAAAGAGATCTCGTGAAGGAGCTAGGAGATACTCTCCAAGGTTCAGTAGCTGCAGGAGTGTCAGGAAAAGTTTCCTGTCAGCTCTCCACCTTAAATTCTGTGGTTAACTCCTCCATGAGGCTAATTTCTTATGCAGCAGATGGAACGAGAAGAGCAGGGGGTTCAGGAATTTCCCTAAGGAGACATTTCTGGATGCGCTTCTGTGACTTTGCGGAACCCTTTAAATCTTCCTTTGTTAATGCCCCTTTGATGGCTTGTCCTTGTTCTGGCCGAAAGTCAAGGGCACATTAACCAGGTGTGAGCAAGACAGAAAAACTCTGTGCCATAGGAGCTGTTTTTTTCTCTACCTTCTAGACCTTACCCAAAAGGTCAAAAGGGAGGAAAAATGTGGTTCTGAAAATCCCAGAGAATTCTTCAAGACACACGTGGTGATTCTTCCCCCAGGGGCAGAGGGGGGGAAGCAATAATGAAAGATGCTGTCCACACGGTAGAGGGGGTCCACAAAACTAGGGCGACAGGGAGTCTTTCCGTGGTAAGCCCTTTCAGTGCTCTTGAAAGGAGGCCCATATGTCCCCCTCTGGAGGCAGTCAGGGGTCACTTACTTTGTACCCATTTGTCTTTTATCTCTAGCCAGGCTTCTGGGTACAAAGATATCGTATCCAGAGGCTACTCTATACCCTTTTCCTTCCCCATCCCAAACATAAAAAACATCCCATCAAAGGGAACAGGCAACTCTAGAAATTCAAGTTACTGGACAAAAGAGTCATCCAAACAGTCCCCGCAGACCAAATAGGATCCGGAACTTTCAAGGTTCTTTTTAGTGCCAAAGAGAACAGGGGACTGGAGACCCATACTGGATCTCATCAGATTAAACAAATCTGTAAGAAAAACAAAGTTCTGCAGTCAGTATTCCCTTTTCTGGGAAAAAACAACTGGATGTGCTCTGTAGACCTCCAGGATGTGTACTACCACATAAAAATGGACAGGCCATCCAGGGGTCATCTGTGCTTTTGGCTGGGAGCCAGTCATTACCAGTTTCGGGCCCTGCCCTTTGGTCTCACTATAGCCCCCAGAGTGTTCACCAAGTATATGGCAGTAGTCACGGCTCACTTGAGATGTCTGGGATTCCGTGTGTTTGTGTATCTAGACAACTGGCTCCTAATATCAACAAGCATCTACTAGAAAAAGCAAGGGGCACCACATTACATCTCTGCTCTCATCTAGGAATCATGATAAATTATGAAAAATCTGCCTTGTTGCCATCTCAGCGTATCATTCTTATAGGAGCAAATCTAGATACAACACAAATGAGAGCAAAACTTCCCCCAGAAAGAGTCCAAGTACTTGGACTTCAGGTCTTAAAAACCTTCTTTCCAGGAGAAAAGTACCGGCAAAAACAGTACTCAAAATCTTGGGGACCATGGCACCAGCAATAAACTTAGTTCCATTAGCACACCTGCACATGAGGATTCTACAGTGGCTACTGTTCACTCAGTGGTCCCTACAACAACTTTCCATGTCCCACCAAATTTCAGTAATGGAATCTTGCAAGAAGGACCTTCGCTGGTGGCTTCACTCCACTCAAGTGACATCAGGTCGACCCTTTGTTCTTCTACATCCATTAACCACAGTAACCACGGATGCTTCCCAGATTGGGGGGGGGGGGCATTATCTGGGAAGAATAGTCCAAGGCACCTGACAGGATCACGAGGCCCATTTGCACATCATTGTCCTAGAGATGATAGCAGTGCTTCGGGTATTGCAATCATTTCAGGACGGTCTTCTACTGAGAACTGTTGTAATACAGACAGACAACATATCAGTTTGGTACATCAACAAACCAGGAGGAACCAGGTCCTACCCCGTATGTCAAGAGCCCCTGAGAGTATGGTAGTGGGCGTCCTTCTCCCAATCCTTTCTGATAGCAGCGCATATCCCAGGAAAATCCAGCGTGATAGCAGACAAACTCAGCAGAGTGCTTCTGATGCCTCATGAGTGGTCCCTAAAACAGGAAGTAGCGGTGATGATTTTCCACAAATAGGGCCAGCCTTGCTGCGACATTTTTGCTTCATCCATAAATGCCAAATGTAGCAGCATTTTTGCCCTAATCCCCCCTCTGGGGGAGTCATCAAGGGATGCACTTGTACACGATTGGCCTTCAGGTCTCCTATACGCCTTCTCTCCCTTTCCGTCAATACCTAAAGATGTTCTTCGTGTTTCACTGTTGCAGTTGTCACACTTGGGTTATCTGCCTGCAGGTAGCCCTCAGTCGGCCCGAATACTAGAATTTTGGGATTTCTGCATCAGATGCTGTCACCTCTTCCATGACGTCAGGTCATCAGGGGTATAAAGCAGGCAGCTGATGCCATTACATCAGTCTTTCTTGCCGAGAAGGAGCCTGAAACAGAAGCAGTTCGCAAGCGCCAGTCGGCCGCTACCTGAAATTTATGTTTTTCGAGTTTCAAACCTGAAGTTTTCTAAAGCTAAGTACCCCATTGGGGATTCTTTTTTCTTGCTCTAACCGATGTCAGAAAAAGTTAACAATTGTCTTGCTTGTGGAAAGCAAATACCTCACGGAGATTTTCATTTTTACTGCATCACCTGTTTAGGCCCAGACCACAACATCCCTCGCTGTCAGTTTTCTGCCTTGTTTAACGCCCGAACCATTCGTTGTCTGGCTATCTTTGTCGCTAAATTATTTCGCTGTTCTACTTATTCTGAAATGTCTTCGATAAGCCATCCGACTACCGATCTTCTGAAAAAAAAACATAATGATAAAGACAGAGACAGACTGCATAGGTCCATAACTGCCGACGCTTCCTTTAAGCTAGTCGCCAGTCTGCTGGAACTCAGTGAGGCTCCTTTGCAGCCCCTGATGCCCACTTCTACAGATTCGCAGGCCTCTACTGAGACCCATTCGGAGTCTGGTATGCCGCAAGATGCTTCTTTGACTATGGAACCTGCGGATGTGTCTACCTTGGATGGGTCCGAAGTCGCTGTGTAGGCACCGGCTTCTGAGGGTGTATTTTGACCTACAGATGTTCGCATTAAACCAACTTCAGTTTTAGCTAAAACTACTGAGTTTCTCAGGCCCAGAGTATGCACTATGCCTAGAAAACTGATGACCAAAGTGCATGCTCAAGCTCCCATGCTACAAAAACAAATGCTTAGAATGGCTGAAGACCTTATTACCCTAATTAGGAGAAGCCAGCCTTCCCCTGCTAAGAGACAAAGAATTGAGTTTCATTCTGGTTCTACAGACCAGGAGTCTAATGACTCTGACCCTTCTGATTACCAGGATGTGCCCTTATCAACCTATGAGGATTCAGATGCAGAGGAATCCATTCCCTCTGCCTCCCCTCCAGAGGATTTTTCTTTTTGTGAAACCTTGCATACTTTAAGAGCATTTCCGATGGGAATCCCAGGACTACCCTCAGTCCAAAAAGAGACTCAGAGAATTTTTAGAGTTGCCTCAACACAGGCCTCTAGCTATACCCCCCCTGTCCTAGATGTTGTAGATGATGTCTTCATGGAATCCAGTCATACTCCAGACACTTTACCACCGGCCCCTAAAAAACCTGACAGGTACTACAGAGTACCTGATTCTCACAAATTTCTCTAAGAATCCTACTGCGGCTCCAGAGACTATTTGCCAGGGACCTAAAGATATTAAGGCTACTACAGCCAAAAACCATCCGTGGTGGTGCAGCGGTAGCGTTGTTGCCGCACAGCAAGAGGTTATCCCATTCAATTCTCGGCTGGAGTGCAAGGAGTGCCTTCTGTGTGGAGTCTGCATGTCCTCCCTGTGGTTGGGTGGGCATTCGAAAGACATGCGTAAATGGACGTGCCTTCGTTGAAGGTTGGATGTTGAGCTGGCACCTCGGTGTTCGTGAAAATCTACTGACTATCATTAGCGGACCAGAGTTCCACTGTGGCGACCCCTAACCGGGAAAAGCCGAAAGACAAACAACAGCCAAAAACCCTACCCCTTCAGACAGGGATCCCAGAGCTTTAGACAGATGAGGTAAGAAGGTATATACCTCTGCAACTCTTGCCATCAGAGCATTGAATTGCCAGTTTCACATGAAGTACCAGCAACATATTATGGAACTAATTAAACAAAAAAATTGTGTTACTTCCAGATTGTGCAGAAAATAAAGATTTACAAGAGTTAATGCATTCTGCAAACCAAGTTAGTAAGCATACTTTGCAGGGCTGTAGTCACTGGGTCTGTACTGAGAAGGCATGCTTGACTGAAGGAACAAACCTTGCCTAATCATGTCAAATCAAAATTACTAGACGCTCCTTTAAATAAGGACTGTTTGTTTGGCACCAAAGCAGAAGAGGTTCTTAAAAAGATGGAAGAAAAAGCTAAATCTACGCAAACTGTTAAAGAATTCTTACAAGTGCAGCCACCTAGATTCAATGGGCATTGGCCTTTAAAAAATGGTCCTTTCCAGCCCATTCCAGGCCTTCTCAGTCCAAACCTAGGGGAAATGGACAACCAAGACTACAGCTTCAGGGTATGTAGATATCTAAACAATGGAGTGCTCCCAACTCAAAAACAGGGAGTGGTAAGCCACCCCCTTATGGGAAAAGTTCACAATTTTTCAATTATCCTTCCCAGCCCTGCCCAGTTACTTGCGCCCCAGGAGGAAAACTTGCCCCTCATGCAAAAAACTGGATGTCCATTACTCAGGACCGATGGGTTCTAAACATTGTATCCCAGGGGTACAGATTCTGCTTCCATTCACTGCCAACCCCAAGCTGGTTTCGAGACCTTCCTCCAAACCAGTGGGCAGAGGCTCAAAAGCAAGTACTTTCCCTGCTCAATATCAGGGCTATTCAGTCTGTTCCAGTAGAACAAAGGGGACAGGTTTCTACTCCAGACTGTTCTTGGTGCCCAGAAAAGAGGGCTGTTTGCACCCAATCCTGGATCTATCAATTCTCAACACCTTTCTGGTGGTCCCAAAATTCAAAATGCTTACCCTGCCACAGCTTCTCCCTATGCTAGCCAAGGATACCTAGTTAGTCACCCTAGATTTAAAAGAAGCTCATCTGCACACCCCTCTAAGGGAATCTTGCAGGAAATATCTACGCTTCAGGGCAGGCTCTATGCACTGTCAGATGTTCTTCGTGTTTCACTGTTGCAGTCATTACAGTTGGGTAATCCTGCTGGCAGGTTGCCCTCAGTCGGCCTGAATTCCAAAGTCTTGGGTCATGCGTCGGTTGCTGTCACCCCTTCCCTGATGTCAGGTCGTCAGGGGTATAAAAGATGCAGCCGACGCCATTTTCTTCAGTCTTTCTTGCCGCGCGGTGCCCAAAGCAGAAGCAGTTCGCAAGAGCCAGTCGGCCGACTCCTGAGATTTTCGTGTTCGAGTTTCAGATCCGAAGTCTTCATTAAAAGCTAAGTACCCCATAGGGGAAACTTTTTTCTTGCTCCAGAACAATGTCAGAAAAAGTTAATAATTGTATTTCTTGTGGGAAGCAAATACCTCATAAGGACTTTCATTCTTACTGTATTCTTTGCCTAGGCCCTGACCACAATGTTTCAAGTTGTCAGTTTTGTGCTAGATTTAACCAACGCACTCTTAAGCGTCGGTACGATTTTGCACTAAGCTATTTTGGGCGCAGATTTAATTATACAATGTCGTCGGATAGCCATCCGACTACCGGAGTTCACAAAAAGCACAAAGAAAAAGACAGGCAACCGAGTCCAAAACCAATGACAAAGCTTCTCCTAAGCCAGTCGACGGTTCGCTGGTCCTCAGTGAGGCGCTTTCTCAGCCCCTGACGCCCACTACTTTAGAGTCGCAGGCCGCTACCGACTCCCATGTGGAGTCGGTCAGGCCGCTGGAAACTCTAGGTATTGGAGCCTCAGATGTGTCCGGAGCCCCTGAGCAGGCATCGGCTTCTGAGGGTGTTTTCAGACCTAAACAATTATACATTAAACTGACTACAGCTTCAAAGGCAAAGACTAAAGCACTTTTAAAGGCAAAGAAACAAGTTCACCAGCCACATGGACAGGCCTCCATGCCCAAAAAACAGATGCTCAAAATGGCCGAAGACTTAATTACCTTGGTCAGGGGTTCCCATCCCCCTCCTGATAAGAGGCCTAGGCAAGAGACAGACTATGAATCTTCAGATCAGGTTTCCATTTCCTCAGATTCCTCTTCTGATCAGGAATATTCTCTTCCCCCCTATGAGGATTCTGATGCTGAAGAGTCTATTCCTTCAGCTTCTCCTCCTGAGAACTATTCCTTTGGGGAAACTTTGCATACCATGAGGGAGCATTTCCACTGGGAGAGGATTTTTCAGAATCTAAGAAGAGGCTCAAGAACTTCCTTCTACTACCTCAACACAGGCCTCTGGTCCGCTAGTGTTTTCAGAGTCCAGTCTGACCCCTGACTCCTTACCTCCAGCTCCTGTTAAGCCTGACAGATACTACAGGGTTCCTGACTCTCGTAAATTCCTTTTCAAAAACCCTGCTGCAGACCCTGAAATTATTTCTCAGGGTTCCAAAGGGGTTAAGGCTTCCATTGCAAAAAACCCTACCCCCTCTGACAGAGATTCTAGGGCACTGCATAGATGGGGAAAAAAGATTTACATATCTGCTACCTTGGCTACAAGGGCCTTAAACTACCAGTTTCATATGCTCAAATATTAGCAATATGTCATGACACTGCTTAAACAGAAAATGTTGGTAAATTCTGAATGTGCAGAAACAAAGAAATGCAGGATGTATTGCATGCAGCTGAACAAGTTGGAAAGCATACTTTGCAATGTGGTTTTGACTTTCTGGAGGCCTCCTGCAGGGCCGCTGTTACGGGTTCTGTAATTAGGAGGCATGCTTGGTTAAAGGAACAAAATCTGCCTGATCATGTTAAAGCTAAATTATTAGATGCACCATTACAGCATGATACCTTGTTTGGTGTTAAGGCAGAAGAGGTGTTAAAGAAAATGGAGGACAAAGCTAAATCTATGCAAACGGTCAAAGATTTTTTACAAGTAGAGCCACCTAGGTTTAGCAGACACTGGCCTACAAAGAATTGGTCCTTTCCAGTGTCAGACCTCAAAGGGGCAGATCCAGACTCCCTAGAGGCAGATCCCAGCCGCAAGGTTCGTACAGGTCTAAGCAATGGGATGCTTCTACCTCCAAAAGTGGAGAAGACAAATCACAACCATACAGGAAACAGTCCCAATGACTTCCCCCTGCCTGCACCAAGCACGTATCTACTGGCAGCAACCTTAGGGGGAAAAATAGCACTTTTTTCTCAAAATTGGCACATCATAACTCAGGACAAATGGGTCCTAGACATAGTGTCACAAGGCTACAAGTTTCACTTCCATACCCTGCCAAGGGCAAATGGTTGGCCAGACCTGCCAAAGAATCAATGGGTAGAGGCTCAAAAACAAGTCTCATCCCTCATGGACATGGGAGCTATTCAACAAGTGCCACAGCAAGAGCAGGAACAAGGATTTTACTCAAGACTGTTCTTGGTACCCAGAAAGGACAAAGCATGGAGACCAATACTGGACCTATCTATTCTAAACACTTTCCTGGATATACCAAAATTCAAGATGTTGACCTTGCAGCAGCTTCTGCCCATGCTGGGCGGAAAGGCTTGGCTCGTCACTTTAGACCTAAAAGAGGCATACCTGCATGTCCCAATCAGACAGTCATGCAGAAGATACCTCAGATTCAAGGCTGGTTCAAAGCATTACCAATTCTCTGCACTGCACTTTGTGAAGACCCTGGGCACAGCAGATAAGCCAAAGTGCCTGGCACCAGTAATTGTTTTCTGCAGACAGAGGAATACAAATATATTCTTACTTGGATGACTGCCTCATTCAAGCAGAGAACAAGGACATTCTACTACAGCATCTGGCATTTGTGAAAAGACTTTTAACATGCCTAGGGTATGCAGTCAACGAGAAGAAATCAAAACTAGCACCCTCTCAAGAGATAATATTCCTGGGTGCAAGCTTAAATACAACTGCCCAGAAGGCTTATCTCACGCCAGACAAAGGCAACTGACTACCTATTTCAAGGAAATGGCAACAAAGGCCCAGTTATCTGCAAGAAAAATTCTGCAGGCTTTGGGCTTCATGGCATCCTGCATCCTACTAATTCCATATGCAAGACTGCATATGAGGAAACTTCAATGGTACCTAAAACGTGTCTGGACACAACATTGCCACAGCCTGGAAACAATGTTTACTCTCATTCCCTGCCTGCAACAGGAGTTTCGATGGTGGGCAAAGGCTTGTCACCAAAACAAGGGACAGCCATTATCACTACCCCCAGCCAGGCAGAACCTAACAATGGATGCATCAGATTATGCCTGGGAGGCCCACATGGAAGGAAAAGGCATTCAGGGCACCTGGTCTACAAATCAAATGCATCTACATATCAATCAAAAAGAGATGCTAGCTGTTCAAAATGCCCTGACAGCCTTCAAGGACCTAATTCATCCGGGACAACTACTGATAAAGACAGACAATACCACGGTCATGTGGTACCTAAACAAGCAGGGGGCACGCATTCTTACCCCCTTTGCAGACTAGCCATGACTTTATGGGACACAGCATTGACTTAACAAGTTCATCTGCAGGCACAATTCCTGCCAGGAAAGGACAATACTCTGGCAGACTAACTAAGCAGAAACCTCATGGATCCCCATGAGTGGCACCTGGATTCCCAAGTCTTCAGCATGATAACAAAGAAATGGGGATGCCCGAACATAGATCTATTTGCCTCCCCTCACAACTATCAACTAAAAAGATTCTGCACAAGGACTTATCACAGACAAGCATGGAAAGTGGACGCCTTTTCTTTCAACTGAAAAAACCTATCAGTATATGCCTTTCCTCCACTGCCTCTCCTCCCCAAGGTACTTCTATAGGTGAGACAGGAGAAACCAAAAATGATTCTGATTGCCCCAGACTGGCCACGCCAGTACTGGTATCCCATCTTAAGGAACTTGTCTCAATGCCCAGCCTGGACCTTACCTCAAATACCTCATTTACTGTCCCAACAAAACAATCAGATTATGCACAGCCAACTCAGGACTCTAAATCTGGCAGCATGGCGGATTATGTAGCCATACAAAGCACACCTCTCAGTAAAGCTGTGATGGATGTCATTTTGGAAGCCAGAAGGCCTAGTACTAGAAAATCCTATGCTGGAAAATGGAAGAGATTTTGTACTTGGAACCAAGCTCAAGGAACTGACACAGCTGTACCAAATATTCCTCAGATTTTGCAAAACTTAACTGAGATGCTGGACAAAGGCCTATCTTTTTTATCAATTAAAATTCATGCCTCTGCCATTTCGACTCATTACAATACAGAGCCACCACTCTTTTCTCATCCTTTATTAAGGCAGAGGAGCCAAAAATGTAAGGCCTCCAAGGAGATCGCCAATGCCTGCATGGGACCTCAATTATGTCTTGGAAAAACTCACCCTATCTCCTTTTGAGCCAGCTGCTACTGCGGATATAAAGTTTTTATCTTGGAAAACAGCTCTGCTTCTTGCAATAACTTCTGCAAGACGAGTGTCAGAGCTACAGGCTCTTATGGCTGTGGAACGTTTTATCATTTTTTATCCAGACAGGGTCTCTCTGAGGACAAACCCTACATTTATGCCTAAGGTGGTGTCCAGTGTGGCCCTTAACCAAACTATTCATTTGCCAACTTTTTATCCAAATCCACAGAACAAGGGGGAGAAAATTCTGCATTCTTTGGACGTACACAGACAACTTAGATTCTATTTGGACAAAACTAAAGTTTTCAGAAAGACAGAACAATTACTAGTGGCATATACTGCAGGATCACAGGGAAGGGCGATCTCCAAGCAGACTATTTCAAAGTGGATAGGTCACTGCATTCGTTTCTGCTACTCTCAGCATGGCAAGCCAGTGCCTAAGGGCATTAGGCCACATTCAACCAGAGCTGCATCCACTTCTGCAGCCTTTCTCAGGGGAGTACCAACCAAAGATATTTTAGAGGCTGCTACTTGGAGTTCAGTGCACACCTTTACAAAGTATTACAATCTGCCACTTTACTCTAAATCCAGAGCAGGCTTTGCCACTGCAGTTCTGCAGGGCCTCATAGCCGCTCCTAGTGTTGTTTAGCTCCAGCCCCCCAACCATAGCTTTGGGACTCTACCCAAATGTAATGACTGCAGCAGTGAAACACGAAGAACATAGTACAGTTGTGTACACTTACCAAAAATGTAGATGTTAGAGTGTATTCACTGTTGCAGTCCAGGTTACCCACCCGCCATCCCCCTTATTTCTGCTGGAACTTATCTTTACTTCTCTGATCTATACAACCTATGTGGTGTATTTGCTTGTAGATGAAGGTAAAGTTTATTTTGGTGCATGTATGTTTTATATATATATATATATATATATATATATATCTAGCCTACCCTTTTGGGGGACCTGACATCTGGGGCAAGAAAAACTGAAGAAAATGGCATCGGCTGCATCTTTTATACCCCTGACATCAGAGAAGGGGCAACAGCAACCAAAGCAGGACCCAAGACTTTGGAATTCAGGCCAACTGAGGGCAACCTGCCAGCAGGATTACCCAAATGTAATGACTGCAACAGTGAATACACTCAAACATCTACATTTATGGTAAGTGTACACAACTGTACTTTCTCTGCACTTCCCTTTGACTTCTCTACTGCACCCAGAGTATTCACAAAGTGCCTGGCTCCAGCCATTGCATACTGCAGGCAGAGAAATATCCAAAATTTTCTGTACTTGGACGATTGCGTGATTCAGGCGGATATTCAGGAATTGCTACTTCAGCACCTGGCATTTGTAAAAAGACTTCTAACTTCATTGGGGTACACCATCAACAAAAAGAAATCACAACTGGTGCCCAGTCAAAACATTGTATTCCTGGGAGCAAGTTTGAACACAACTTCCCAGATGGCATTTCTCACTCCTGAAATGGGTCTATTTGACCAACTACTTGAAACAAATGGGCACCAAAACCCAGCTATCTGCAAGGAAAATACTGCAAGCCCTAGGGTTCATGGCCTCATGCATTCTGCTAATTCCATATGCAAGACTGCATATGAGGAAACTTCAGTGGTACTTAAAAAGTCTTTGGTGCCAACATTCTCAGGACCTGGAAACAGTCATTCCTATCATACCTTGTCTAAGGGCAGAGTTCCTTTGGTAGCCAGAAGCATGCAACCACAGTAAGGGACTGCCTGTCACTCAACCCCTCACAGCCCAAACTCTGACAACAGACACATCAGACTATGCATGGGGGCTCACCTGGCAGGCAAATGCATCCAGGGCCAGTGGAGCCCAGGACAAATTCTCCTGCACATCAATCAAAAAGAGATGCTAGCTGTACAGAATGCTCTGACAGCCTTCAAATACCTAATCCTTCCAGGACAGCTGCTGATAAAAACAGACACCACAATTATGTGGTACATAAACAACAGGGGGGGGACCCATTCTTACCCACTCTGCAGGTTAGCCATGGCCCTGTGGAACACAGCCTTGAGCAACCAAGTGCATCTACAAGCCCAATTCCTGCCAGGCAAACAAAATTCCCTCGCAGACTTAAGCAGAAATCTCCTGGATCCACACAAGTGGAAATTGGAGTCCAACACCTTCAACCTTTTAATCCAGAGGTGGGAGACACCGGAGGTGGACCTCTTTGCCTCCCCCGAGAACCACCAGTTGAACAAATTCTGCACCAGGAACCCTCACAGCAGGGCCTGGAAGGTGGATGCCCTATCCTTCAAATGGGAAAACCACTCAATTTATGCCTTTCCCCTTCTGCCCCTCCTCTCAAAAGTACTACTCAAGATCAAACAAGACAGGCCAAGGGCAATTCTTATTGCCCCAGACTGGCCACGCCAGCACTGGTACCCACTCTTATGCAGTCTGACAACAGTGCCACCCTGGCACCTTCTTCAGACACCTTCCCTGCTGTCTCAGCAGGAGGGACAGATTTTGCATCCACCATTGCAAACCCTAAACCTTGCAGCCTGGCTTATCCCCTGAATACACCACCAGCAACCCTCAGCAAATAGGTGCTGGGCGTCATTCTTCAGGCCAGAAGGCCTAGTACTAGGAAATCCTATGCTGAAAAGTGGAAAAGATACTGTTCTTGGAATCTGTCTCAAGGAAAGGACACTGCAGTGCCCTCCTTACCTCAAATCCTTGATTACCTATTAGAGCTAATCCACAGAAGCCTATCCTTCTCATTAAGATTCATGCCTCTGCCATCTCATCTCATAATACTGAGCCACCTCTATTTTCTAACCCTCTCATCAAACAGTTCCTGAGAGGGGCTAACAACTTAAGGCCCCCTAGGAGAGCACCCACCCGTGCCTGGGGCTTTAACTTTGTACTGGAAAAACCTCACGCTTCCCCTTTTGAACCTGCTGCTTCAGCAGAGTTAAAATTCCTCTCTTGGAAAACAGCTTTGCTTTTAGCCATAACTTCAGAAAGAAGAGTGTCTGAGTTATAGGCACTAATGGCTGTGGAACCCTTCATTATTTTCCATGCTAACAGGGTTTCCCTCAGGACTAACCTGTCCTTTATTCCTAAGGTGGTGTCCATTGTGGCTCTAAACCAATCCATCCATTTGCCAACCTTCTTCCCTAATCCTCAGAATAAAGGGGAAAGGATCCTGCACTCCTTGGACGTGCACAGACGGCTCAGGTTCTACCTTGACAGGACTAAACCTTTCAGAAAATCTAACCAGCTGCTAGTCAGCTTTGCTACAGGGGCAGAGGGCAAGGCCATTTCAAAGCAAACCATTTCCAAATGGATAGCACACTGCATCCATTTCTGCTCCAAGCACCATGGAAAACCTACTCCACAGGGGATCAGAAGACATTCCACTAGGGCTACTTCCACCTCAGGGGAGTCCCTACCACGGACATTCTGGAAGCTGCAACCTGGACTTCTGTACACACCTTCACCAAGCATTACCACTTACCTATTTTTTCTAAATCCAGAGCTGGATTTGCTGCAGCAGTCTTACAAGGCCTGCTAGCCAGCCCTAACACTTCTTGACTGCCTCCACCCTTCCTCAGCTTTGGGAATCAACCCAAGTGTGATGACTGCAGTAGTGAAACATGAAGAACATAGTACAGTTGTGTACACTTACCATAAATGTAGATTTTCAAGTGTATTCACTGTTGCAATCCTGGTTTCCCTCCCTCCAGCCCCCTGGTTTTCTCTATCCTTTCTACCTATCCTCTCTGTGGCCATTTTTAATGGCAGTGGTGATTACTTTTTACTGGTGGCGGTCCACACCATATACTAGCTTCCTATTTGGGGGGCTCCTGACATTTGGGGCAAGAAAAACTAATGTAATGACGCTGGCTGCCTGTTTTATACCCCTGATGTCATGGAAGAGGCGACAGCATCCGACACAGAAATTCTAAGACTCTGGTTATCTGCCTACAGGCGGCCCGAATACCAAAGTGTGATGACTGCAACAGTGAATACACTCGAACATCTACATTTATGGTAAGTGTACACAACTGTACTTTCTTCAGAAAGCAAGCTCATTGGGAAGGAACTTAATACTCATCGCTCCATACTGGCCTCATCAAATCTGGTTCCCCTTCCTTTGGTCTCATCTCCAGGAGGAGCCGTGAGTTCTGGACCCAGTTCCGGACCTTCTGACTCATGTGTCAGGGATGCTCCATCCCTCTCTTCAAACCCTCAAATTGACAGATTGGCTGCTCCAATTCCAAACATAGCCACGCTCCCTAATCTATCTTCATCTGTGAAACATATTTCATCTCATAAGGCTTCAACGAGGAAATTATAAATGAGCAAATGGAAAATATTTTTTTCCTGGGCATTAAATAACCACATTAATCCTTTTCTGCACCTATAGCGTCTATTCTTGAATTTTTGACAAAGCTATTCAATGAAGGCGCAGCTGCAGCCACTATTCGAGTTCAGTTAGCAGCGATATCTAATTTTCATATAAGTGAATCAGGCCCAAATCTGATGTCTCTCAGACTATGCAAAGCTTTTCTGAAGGGCACTATTTTATTAAGACCACCCATTAAGACTCCTCCAACACCATGGGACCTAAAGTATGTTTTATCACGTTTGATCCCCCCCCCCCCACTTTGAACCTGCATCATCCTGTGAACTAAAGCTTTTCACTTGGAATACAATTTTCTTGATTGCCATCACTTCTGTTAGAAGAGTTTCAGAACTGCAAGCATTATTAATAAAGCCCCCCCCCCTCCTACATGATTTTCCCTTCGAACAAACCCATCTTTCCTACCAACAATATGCTCAGTCTAATCTGAATCAATCCATAGAACTACCAGACTTTCTCCCCACCTATGGCAACAGCTAAGGCAACAAGGCAGAATATATGCTGCACCAACTAGATGAGCATAGGCAATTATTCTTCTACTTGCATAGGACAAAGGACTTTAGAAAATCTGACCAATTATTAGTTTCTTTCTCAGACTCTAAGAAAGGTGCTCATGTATCTAAAGTCACACTTTCAAAATGGCTATCAGATTGTATTACTTTTACATACAAATCTCACAACAAAGATCTCCCCTTTAAAGTCAAAGGTCATTCTACAAGAGCCATAGCAACCACTTTGGCCTTTCAAGCTAGACTACCAATTGACATTATTTGTGCTGCAGCTACTTGGGCAACACTGCATACCTTTATCACTCATTACAAAGTGGATTTGGCTTCCAGGAACAGAGCCTCCTTTGGGTCCACTGTTCTGAAGAATATTCTCCCTTGAGCCACCCAAGAAACATGGTGCTAGGGACACTGTCCCAACCAGTGAAGAATGGAGGCAAGACAGGACAACATCACATAAAGAAGTTAAGTACTCACTATAACGTTCCATGTGTGTTGTCATTCTTGCTTTCATTTTTACATCGCACCCTCCTGCCCCCAGCCGTGGGCTCCTGGAGAACCCAGAGGTTACAGTTGGTAATTAATGTGCTCCAACCTTCTTCAGTACTCTATTAGGTATTCTATAGTTTTTATTTGGTACCTATTGTTATATCAGCAAACAAGATTTGAAGAGACTTACTAGAGCATGATGGGATAGGGGTTTCAGTCACAAGCTCGTGGAAGACCTCAAGCTTTTGTATACGGCCAAGTTGGAACTGAGGATTGGTTCAGAACCCAACCAGTGAAGAATGAAGGCGAGATGGACAACATGCATGGAACGTTATGGTGAGTACATAACTTCTTTTTCTGAAATGCCTACTCCCTCCATCTACCACAAAGACCCAGATCACCCTAATTAACTTCTACCCCATCTATTTCTTCTATCTCCACCCTGGCCTCTGGGACTTAACTTCCTGCTAGAGGACTGGGGACGGGGATAAACACAAACATAGAGACAGGCCAAGGAAGCGGTCCCCGACCACTCTTCCTCAGCAGAATAACCAGTCAAGCTCTGCTTGGCTCAGAGTATTGGGTCTCCCTGACTCTGTTCCCCTTGTTTCTCCCCGGAGCCAGAGGTGCCTTGGAGCCATTCCCTGGCATTGGCGTCACCATCACCTCACCACCTCTCTAAGCCAGTGTCGGCGGCCTCTTCCTCCAGATTTACCTGCAGCCTTTCTGAAGCCGAGGTGGACAGGATGATGCTGAGATTCATCCGCACCCAGATACAGATGGGACTCTTGCCTGCCCCCTCTCCCTCCAGAGCAGAGGGCACACAGTCTGCCTTCATCCTGATTACTCCTTCTCTGATCCAACCCCCAGTTTTGTAGCCCTTGATCAGAGGACCCTCCGCATCGAGAGGTCTGCCATCAGAACCTGGTACCTCGATGATGGCCATTATCTTGAGAAGGTCAGATTTGTACAGCTCTCGGAGATATAGCCTCAGCGCCGGATCCGAGCGGATGGTTTCAGCTCAGATTTTTTTCAGAGTAGAGCCTTCCAATCGGAGTCTCAGTGCCTGGAGGTTTGGCTCTGGCTCCCCCATTGATCCAGAGGATTATGGACCTGTCCATAGCCCCAACTCAGATGGTTCATTCTCCTTCTGCCTTTGACGTGGTGGAGAGGGTTTTCTCGATCCCATAGAGACCCTTGTTGATCTCATCCTCGGGATCCATCCTGGCTCCCTCGGTGTCTGGTCTGTATTCTGCCATCCTGCTACCTCAGGGACAGCCTGCTGCCTCTCCACCCCAGGGAGCTCCCACACAGGAGCAGCTGGATGTTTTGGAGTCCTCCCCAGAGAACCCCCCCAAGGAGGTTTCTCAAAAACATATGTGTAAAAGGAGGCACTTAGACTCCCCGCCAGAGTCTCTCATGGAGGACACTGACTTGGAGGAAGGGGAGGATTCCCACCATCACCCCCAGCGGATGTCTCATTTGGAGACAACATGGAGATCCTGCAACAGTGTGGGGGTGTGTGTGTTCAAAAACCCAACCCTGATGAGTTGGTGTTCCTGGAGGCATTTGGCACAGGACCCTCTACTTCCTGGGTGCCCCCTTCCACAGATCCTCTGGTGGATCATGTGACCTCTTGAGCGTGGAAGGAGGCTGACACGGTGGAGCCTATCTCCAAGCTCCCCGATTAGGTCCTCAGCTCCCCCACAGACAAACCGCATTGGTCAAAGGGACTACTTGTCGATGCCACCAAGAAAGAGCTCTGCTGTCCACCTGCTGGACCGACAGTCTAGGACTTTGGACCGTTTTGGGAAGTGGGCCTATGCTTCAGCCACATTCTCTATGCATGCACTGAACTATATATGGCACACATTATTAGGCTTCACGGAGACCTGGTGAAGGAGGTCACTGCGTCTACCCCAGGGTCCATATTGGCAGAGGATAAGAAGGTTTTCTCCTCTCGAATGGCTACCCTCACCTCTATTGCCAATACCTCTATGCGGCTTCTCTGTCATGCTACCAAGGGCACCATTAGAGCTGTTGGAGCAGACGTCACTCCTGGCTCTGACTTTGTACCTTCTCTGAGCCCTTTAAGGCATCTTTTACAAATGCCCTGTATGATGGTTCCATACTCTTTGGAAAGACAGTACGTAACACATTGGTCCAGCGTGAGAAGGAGGGGAAGACTCTGCTGTCGGAATCCACTTCTCAACCCCTCAACAATTCTTCTCCAGGAATCAGCAGGAGGCGAAGATGATGTGGTTGCAGATGTCTCAGGGTTATTCCCAGGATGCTTGGGACTTGCCCTCTTCCAGAGGCAGAGGGGGATTTGACAGATGCCACCCTTGTGGCAGAGGGGGCCCGGAATTTGTTCTCGAACAGGGTTGTGCAGCAGCTCTGACGGGTTGCCCGGCTGCTTGTCTCTGTAGGCAGTTGGGGGTCAACTATCACTACACCCAACAGCCTTGGGAGTCCATTACTGATGATCAATAGGTATTGCAAATCATATCCAGAGGATATTCAGTCCCCTTCTTTCAAAGGCCAATTCAGGCCAAGTCCCTCCCGGACATTCCACCTGTGCAAAGGGAGGCAGCAGCACAGGTAATTTCCAAGCTGCTAGAAAATAGAGTCATCCAGCCCATCCCCCCAGACCAGTGTGGATTACACATCTATTCCAGGATCATCTTTGTGTTTCACTGTTGCAGTCATCACCTGTGGGTTATCCCTGCTGTGGTAGCCATCGGCTGGCCCGAATACCACAGTCAATGTTCTTCTGCGTCGGCTGCTGTCTGACATCAGGTTATCAGTGCTATATAGGATGGCAGCCGATGCCATTACATCAGTTTTTCTTGCTGTGGAGCGTGTAGCAGAAGCAGTTCGCAAGTGTGCCAGTCGGTCGCTACCAGAGTTCGAATTACAGCTGGAAATGTCTAAAGCTAAGTACCCCATTGGGATCCTTTTTTCTTGCACTAACCGATGTCCAAAAAAGTTAACAATTGTCTCACCTGTGGAAAGCAAATACCACATTGAGCCTTCCAGTCATACTGCATCACTTGTTTAGGCCCAGACCATGACATCATGGGTTCATAGGTAGGTACTAGGCTATTGGCCCTAGGGCCTATATAAGCCTAGCCAAAGATACTCTGGCTTTCGCCACCCAAGAAAACTATTTTCCTATGCCACTGTCAAGCAGAGCCACAAAAGTGATCCCTGGGGTGAATTTCCGATCTCCCATCCAATCATCAAGATTTTTCTTGAAGAGTGCTAATGAGGAGCTTTGTTTGATATAGATAGGTAGTTTGTTCCAGAGTATGGGAAGTCTCTGGGACAGGAATCTATCCCTCCAGCTTGTTCTGTTTATTGTGGTGACAATGTTTAGGTCCCTAGAGCATGTAGCTCGTAGGGATTGGGATTTCTTTAAGTACCAAGAATGATGCCACAATATGAAGACAAGATGATCAATTTCAACAATTGGCTTAAGTACTGGTGTCATTCAAAGGGGATCCAATGCCTGTCAGCTTGGGATGATATGCTCGACAAGCCACGATGCTTCGCTAGGGACGGCTTGCACCTGTCACCCCTGGGCTTTCGGATATTGGCAAAGGCTCTTGCTACCCCCATAGTGCCTTTTTTAGGCAAGGCTCAAAAGACAAACCCACCTCCATAGGTATCACAAGGGATAAGAAACTAAGAGTAATGCTACTCAACGCTAGAAGTCTAAACCTCAAGATGCACGCACTCGAAACTCTCCTTAGCATGGAGAACATTGATATCTGTGCAGTAACAGAAACCTGGTTCAGGGCTCCCGAGAGCACCCCAGCACTACCAGGTTATACCTCATACCATGCTTTTCGGCCCCAAAACTTGGACCGAACCACAAAAGGAGGGGGAGTATCGATATTCATCAAAGAACTACCCAAACATAGACTGGGAGCATTACTCTAGCTCCAACACCCTAGCCCAAAGGTTCCTAGAATTTATAAACTCAAATGCTATGGAACAACTTGTTACCACTCCCACAAGAGGGGAAAACATACTGGACCTGATCATCACCAACATGGGACTCTATGCTCCAGACCAGAAGTGTATCCCTCACTGGTAAGATCAGACCATAAACTAATCTCACTGGATATTCACATCCCGACCCCACCCCCTGCCCAGAAAACCACAGTGAAAAACTTCTAAAGCAAATTTTACACTCCTCAAAACTGAGGTGGAATCCTTCAAAGCCCCCGGGCCTGTGGAAAATACAGCCCAGACCGCAGAATCCTTTATAAACGCATTCTATGAACACCTTCAGGAATGCATGGATCATGCGATCCCAAATAAAACCAAGACCCAATCCTCCAAAGGCAGACGTCCTGTCTGGTGGACCCCAGCCATAAACAAACTATACAATAGAAGGAGGAAGCTACTAAATGATAAAGCAAAATCCCAAAAAGGGAAGGCCTCATTGATCAGTATTAGCAAAAAACTACGGGCACTCATAAAATTGTCTAAGGCCAGCTTCGAGAGAAAAATTGCACAGGATAATCACAAGGCTTTCTTTAGTTATGTTAGGAACCTGGGTGGTAATTCCCAGATATGCTCAGAATTAGTCCAAAATGACAAAAAATACACCGAACCCACAGACATTGCCAACATCCTAGCTGACAGGTTCAGCGCAAACTTCTCCCCCCCCCTCCCCACCAAAAGGGCAAATATCTATCCCAGCAGAGTGCTGCCCCCCTGACATCTCAGATGCTCAGGTAAGAGCCGCCCTCTCCAAAGCAAAAAACACAGCATCAATGGGACCAGATGGTGTCCCGGGCTGCGTCCTACATGAACTCAAAGAAGAGCTAAACCCAAACATAAAACTACTGTTCAATCTCAGCCTTACTACAGGATATGTGCCCAAAGAGTGGCGTACAGCAACATTGGTCCCTCTCCATAAAGGTGGTGCCTCAACAGATCCTGGAAACTATCACCCCATAAGCCTGACTAGCTTGGTCTGCAAAGCTATGGAAAGGATCATCATGGACCTCATAAATAAAGATATTGGGGACCTACAAACACTGGATCCTACCCAGTTCGGCTTTGTTAAGGGCAGATCCTGCCTCTTAAACCTGGTTGATTTCTTTGAAACAGTCACCAAGGCCATTGACGAGGGGAAGGTGGTCCACACAGCCTACCTGGACCTCGCAAAAGCCTTCGATACAATACCCCACTCGGGCATTATAGATAAGCTCACCAGCTTAAATATAAACCCCTATGTCACTAGATGGATTGCAAACTGGCTCAAGGACAGAACCCACATGGTTAGAATTGCTGGAGCCATGTCAGACTCCAAACCAGTTACAAGTGGTGTCCCACAAGGCTCAGTCCTGGGACCTCTCTTGTTCGGTATATATTTCTTGGAGGTACAGGCCAACACAGAAGGACTGTGGCTGACCAAGTTCGCAGATGACTGCAAACTGGGTGCCATAATCGACTCTCCAGCCGACACAAGCATCCTCCAAAAGGGCCTCATAGAAACAGACAACTGGTGCCAGAGCCATGGCCTCAAGCTAAATGCCAAAAGTGTATAGTCATCCCTTTGGCAAAACAAAGTGCCCACAAATTACCACATAGGTGGAAATCCATTAAGTACAGAAGAAGTAATTAGGGACCTGGGGACCCAAGTTGATAGCAATCTCTCATTTGACAACCACGTGGCCAAAGTGGTTAGAAAGACATTTTATATAGCCCACCTAATCATGAAGGGATTCACATCTAGATCAGGGAGGTCATCGTGCCTCTTTACTCATCCCTCATCAGGCCCATAATTGAGTACAATGCCCTTTGGGATGTACCTTACCAGACACCTGCAGCAACTGGAAAGACCCCAAAAGTACCTCACCAAGAGGATCAAAGGGCTCAAACAGATGCCATATGCTGCCCGGTTAAAGAAACTCCAGCTCTACTCAGTGGCATACCGCCTGTTCAGAGGAGATCTGTGCCTGACATATAAAGCCATGTCCAACCCGGAATTAATGGACATGCTGCACCTCAGAAAATCCAAATCCCATCGAGCTACGCTCGAGAGACTTGAACCTCAGCACTGAAATAAATAGGACATGCTGGAGGGACAGATTCATAACCCAGAGGCTCCCTTCACTCTGGAATAAAATCCCAGTCCAGGTTAGGCAGAGTCCCTCATTGACTCTCTTCAAGAGGAATCTTGATGAGTGGATGGGAGATCGTAGGTTTACCCCGGGTATCACTTCTGTGTCACTGTTAGATAGAGGCATAGTATACTAACCTCGAAAAAGGGCATAGCAAAATAAATTTAAAATGGGTGGCGAAAGCCAAACACATTCTGGCTAGGCTTATAAATGCCCTAGGGCAGATAGCCTAGTATGAACCTATGAACCTATGGAGCATGTCTAAAAGCTCTGCGTTTAACATAGCTTTGTGTGTTAGGCAGAGATCGCCTCTGAGTAGGCGATATGCAATGAAGTAAAGCTGCAGTTTTTTGAGACTGTCTGCATAGGGCATCTGTTTGAGGCCGGTAATCCTCTTTGTGAGGTATTTCTATGGCCTTTCCAGTTGTTGCAGATGTCTTGTGAGGTACATACCAAAAGGGGCATTGTACTCTATAATGGGTCTAATGAGTGACGAGTAAAGGGGAACAATGGCCTTTTTTTTTCCTGGATGAGAAACCTTTTGTGATGAGGTGTGCCACATAGAAGGATTTCCTGACTACTGTGGCGATGTGATTATCAAAGAAGAGAGTACTGTCCACCTGTGTCCCAAGGTCTCTCATCACACTTTCAGTGTTAATAGACTACCGCCTCTGTGGTAGTTCATGGGTACAGAGTTTTTACCAAAAGGGATGACTATGCACTTTTTGGCATTGAGCTTGAGGCCATGGCTTTGACACCAGGCATCTGTCTCAGCGAGGCCCTTTTGTAGGATGTCCACATCTTTTGGAGTTTTGATTATGGCTCCTAGTTTGCAGTCATCTGCGAACTTCGTTAGCCAAAGACCTTCTGTGTTGGCCTGTACTTCAGAGAAGTAGATACCAAACAGGAGAGGACCCAGGACTGAACCCTGTGGTACTCCACTCCACTTGTCACTGGTCTGAAGTCTGATTTGGAGTCTGCTACTTTCACAGTGTGGGTTCTGTCAGTGAACCAGTTGGCAACCCATCTTGTGACATAGGGATTTATACCTAGTTTAGTGAGTTTATCTATAATTCCAGAGTGGGGGATGGTGTTGAAAGCCTTGGCGAGATCTAGATAGGCTGTGTGAACCACCTCACCCTCATCTACAGCTTTGGTAACTGCTCAGGTTTAGGAGACATGATCTGCCTTTTACAAACCTGAACTGGGTGGGGTCCTGAGTTTGGAGATTACCAATGTCATTGTTTATAAGTTCCATGATGATACGTTCCATAGCCTTGCAGACCAGGCTCATTAGGCTAATCGGACGGTAGTTTCTGGGGTCTGTGGTGGCTCCCCCTTTGTGGAGTGGGATAACTGTTGCTGTGCGCCATTCAGTGGGCACATAGCCTGAGGTGAGGCTATGATTGAACATGGTACTTAGGTGAGGTGCTAGTTTGTTCTGTAGTTCATGTAGAACACAGCCTGGGATGTTGTCAGGTCCCATGGATGATGTGTTCTTGGCTTTGAATAGTGTGTTTTATACCTGTGCAGCCGTGATTACAGGAACTTTGCATTCTTCTGGTATAGAGATGGGCCCTTTGGGGGATGACAGGGGGGTAAAGTTAGCACTGAACCTATCTGCCAGGATGTTGGCAATATCAGTTGGTTCTGTATATCTAGTGCCATTGTGCTGTAACTCAGAGAAGATCTGAGTGTTGCCATTGAGATTCTTGACATAGCTATAGAATGCTTTGTGGTTGTCTTTAGAGTCAGTGGTGATTTTGTTTTCTTAACTAGCTTTGGAGGATTTTATGAGGGATCTCAGCTTCATACTGAGGCTGACCAGGGAGTTTTTCCAATCATGGGATTTTACTCTTTTTTTGCAACAGTTTCTTTCTTCTGTTGTAGAGTTTGTTTATGGCAGGGGACCACCAGATTGGCTTCCTTTTTTTGGAGGATAGCATCTTGGTTCTGTTAGGGATTGCATAATCCATGCACTCGTGTAAGTGCTTATAAAATTGCATTTGTGTAGGTTTCAGCAGTCATACCTCTATTGTCCATCAGCATGAGTGTCGTGAAGTTTGCCACTTCTGTCTTAAGAAGCGTGAAGTTGGCTTTGGAGAAATTTTTAACTGTGGTTTCCCTAATGGGGGGTGAGGGAGGGATGTGGATGTCTAGGGTGATTAGCTTGTGGTCTGATCTGACCAATGAGGAATTGACCTCTGGTGTGGAGCGCTGGTTGCCCATGTTGGTAATAACCAGGTCTAGGATATTGCTGCCCCTGGTAGGGGTGTGGATAAGTTGATCCATGGCATTGGAATTTATGAATTCCAGAAAACGTTGAGCCCAAGAGTTGGTACATGAGTAGTTTTCCCAGTTAATGGTAGGGTAGTTGAAATCGCCCATTATTAGGGTGTTAAGTTGTACCCTAATATTTTCCAGTGTATTAAGAAATGAGGAGTGGGAATCCTGGGGCATGGTGGGGGATCTGTAGCAAGCTACAATTTTGGATTGCTGTGTTGCCCAGAGTTAGTTGCACTTGGATATCTCGGATGCATTATGCTGAGCAACAAGCCTGGAGGTGTGGATATCCTTAATGAACATGGACACGCCTCCGCATTTAGTGTTTTGGTCCAGGTTAGGCAGCCAAAAGGTGTGGTATGAATTATAGCCTGGTAATGCAGGGGTACTCTCTGGAGCCTTGAACCAGGTCTCTGTCACTGCACAGATGTTGATGTTCTCCATTTTAAGGAGTGCCTCTAGTGAGTGCATTTTGAGCTTTATAGCTTTAGGACACCTTAGGAAACCTTGTAAACTGCAACAGCCTGACATTTGAACAAGTAACCCTTGTAAAAATTCCCAAAATTGTATACTGTTGGTCTGTCTTTCCTGCTAAACATAAGTGAAATTACATTGCTGAGTGCAAGTAACATTAAAATTAAAGTGCTGAGTGCAAGTAACATTAAAATTAAAGTGCTGAGTGCAGATTGTAGGCCCTTACATTCAACTTATTTCTGGTGTGGTGTCTTGAGTCAATCAGGGTATTCCTGTAACCACTCCTACTGCCTTCTCTTTTCCCCCACCCCCTCTTTCCTCAAACAGGTTAAACTGCTACAATTCAGTACAGGCATCATTTTCAAATCTAGGTGCTTAGGATTTCCCTCTCTCTTCCCCCCCCCTTGGCTGACCTGGTGTGACTTAGTGTAAGTTTCTTCATTGTATGGATCTTTTACTGTTTTTTTGTGTAACTGAATGGCCTGCTGCTAAATTCTGATTCTGCACAGACTGCTCTATTTTTTTTCAGAAGCTCTATAAGTAGCTAGTGACTTGAATTTCTGTGGTAATATTTGTGTTTAAACTGAACCTGTACCTAGAGAAAGTGTATAATCAGAGCTCCTCCTTGCTGCATGTGTTTTTTTAATGTTTAAATTGCACACACACATTGAAGAAGTGCTTTTATGACTTGAATAACATGGGCTAGCTATACATGAAGTGCTTTTACTGGCAATTTTCCAGTTGTACAATTGTGAACAATTGATTTAGTTTTTCCTGGTATATCTTTAAAATCTGGCAAGTGTTTATTTACTGCATTGCCCTCTTGCTTAGGTTTCTTAGCTATAAATCTTAGTTAATTCTGAAGTATGCTAAATCACCCACCCCCCCCACACCAAACCTTTCTGAATGCATTATTATATAATAACTGCCTGTTGTTGCCTTCATGCTTACCCTAGAATCTCTGCTTTTCTCTTTTCCTAGTTGAACTCTACAGTTCCCTACAAAATGGTGTCTACAGGACTGCAATCAGTTTCTCTCAACATTTAAACAGAGTAGGTTGCACACACAAAAAGCATTTGTTAAGCTTTCACTTACAGTGCTTTGTAATTAAGCAGGTCACCATATTGGTCAGCCATAGGGCTCTTTGTTTCTACTTGAGTGGTTGCCTCCTTCCCCTGTAACTGAAGTAAATTGACTCTTACATTAAGAGCTGTAATACTTACCTTATAGCTTTAGGACACCTTAGGAAACCTTGTAAACTGCAATAGCCCCGCTACGTTCGCCCTCGCTGTGCTCGGGCTCTCTTCGCTCCCCTCCCTGCCCCCAATTCCCTCCCACCCCAGTACCTCTTAATTTATAGTACTATAGCCACTCCCCCACTTTCTAGATCCTATCTGCTTTCATCTGGGATAATTCCACCCACCCCCATTCTACTACCTACATTTTAAAACACCTATTAGCTTTCATCTGGCATTCTCCCATCCCCCTTCCAGTACCTTTACCTCACCACTCTATCTTCTGGTGTTGCATCACCAGGTAAAACAGTTCCTTAACTCACTAGCTGAATCACAGATAATGATATACTCCTCTTTACTACCCCTCTTGTTCACACTATACCTCCTTACCTTGTATGAAAACCAGTTTCTCACGGGATTTCAGGTCCCAAAAGGCCATACTATCACCCCAGCTGTAAATCCTTCCACCTTCAACCATACTTACAGTACCAGATCTTATCCAACATCTTGTTCAGTCTATCAACATCTCAACCCCAGGCACATTAGCTCTAGATCCAAACACTACCACAAACTAATAAACAAATTCCTGAAGTTCATCACCAAGTATAGACTCAACCTAATACTTGGTGGTGATATTCACCCCAACCCTGGCCCACTCACTTCAGATAGACATACCCCCTCTACTTGCAATCTAAGCTACAAACCTACAATTAATAGGCCAACTAACTCTCTCCTAGTCTGTCATCTCAATATTAGAAGCATTAATAACAAGGTACATGAACTGCATGCACTTCTGGATGTTCAGTCCCCCGAGATTCTCTGTTTATCTGAAACCTGGTTAAAACCTAACACTAAAGACAATGAAGTGTTACCACCTGGGTACAACATACACAGGCTGGATCGTGCTTCGAGGAAGGGGGTGGGGTAGAGCTGTACTCTATAAATCTGAGTTGAAGGTCACCATAGATGTAATACAACCACCTCAGATTAATAACTCAGAGATTCTTGCCACCAAATTGCAACTTAATAAAAATAAATGCATTAATATCATCTGTATGTACATTCCCCCAGGTAACAATATATCTACATTTGAAGATATCCTGCACTGGCTATCATGTCACTACCCCCAAGAAACCATACTACGTGGAGACTTTAACATAGACTGGGGCACCTGTTCCTCAGAATCCCCAGCCACCCATATTAACCTGCATGCATTTACACAAATCATATCCACCCCTACCAGGATAGGTAAACCCAACCAAAAAGAAAGTATACTTGACTGGGTACTCATAAATAGTCACCCCCAACTGTACACCTCTGGTAACCTCCTTAATGGCCTAAGCGATCACCTTCTCACATATGTAATTAAGCACAAAACCATTAATTCCCAACAAGCCTTACCCAGAAAGGTTAGAAACAATAAAAACTTTGACCTTGCCAAATTCCAACAAGAACTAAAGTCATGTAACTGGTCTATTCTTAAACACCTCCCCTTAGAGGAAGCAGTAGCATACTTTAACAACAAATTCCTTGAGATCCTTGATTTGCATGCACCTGTTCGTTCAAAGAGAACCAAGGCAAAAACTGCGCCATGGCTTTCTATAGAGTCTAAACTCAAAATTACCCTTAGAAACAAATAATGGGCTTTATGGCATTCTTCTAAAGACCCTCAAGATCACATTAAATACAGACAATCCAGGAACGAAACCAAAAAATCAATTTTACAAGACAAAAAACAATACTTCTGTAATTTACAGACAGTAAATCAAAGTAACCCTGAGAAGTTTTGGGCAGGTTTAAATAATCTACTACATCCTGGACAAACTTCAACTCCAATCCCTGCTGCTACTACTGATAAAACCCCTAAAGATGTTTCTGATAGTTTTAACCAATTCTTTACTGAGACAATTCAAGCCCTAGCTAGCCAACTACCTCCTAGCTCCCCTGGTCCTGAAAGTAGCACCCCTAGAAACCTACAGCTACCTGGAACCTACTGGTTCAGCTTCCAACCAGTCGCCACTTCACTTATCCGTACCTTGATCAAAAAATTAAAACCCACTACACTTTCTGCTGATCAACTCCCTGCCGAGTACCTACAAAAATCGGCTGATGCTATTGCTTACCCCGTCTCAATACTAATCAATCGAACCATAGTAGAAGCTAAAATTCCCACCATCTGGAAAATATCCTATGTAATCCCACTTCACAAAGGAGGCAGCTCTACTGAATTCTCCAATTATAGGCCAATAGCTGTACTCTCTCCAGTTGCAAAGATTATGGAAAAATGTATTCATAGACAACTTATGCACCACCTAATCCAGAATCGCCTTATGGTAGACACTCAGCATGGCTTACAGCACTACTTCAGCCCTCCTAGCCTTTACCAACACCATAAACCATAATCGCAACAATAATTATATATCCTCAGCCCTCTTTTTGGATCTTTCCAAGGCATTCTATATGGTTGATCACCAACTTTTAATCCACACCCTGCAAACATTCTGTCTAGATACTGGAGCCCTCCAATGGTGTCAATCCTACCTGAATGGTCGACAGCAGGCTGTCCTCTTGCAGAACAAACTCTCTAACCTTCTACCTAACACCCTTGGAGTACCACAAGGCTCTATACTAGGGCCCTTGCTGTTCTCCATCTTCTTTAACGACCTTTATACTGTCATCCCAAAAGTCAGCTGTATCCAATATGCTGATGACTCTACTCTGATTTTCTCAGCCACATCTCCAGTAGAGTTATGGTCAGCTACCCAGACCACCTTTAATACAATAGAAAACTGGCTTTCTGAACATTGTCTGATCCTAAATCCCCAAAAAACTAAAATGCTGTTATTTTCACCAACACGTAGGTCTACCGCTTTCACCTTAAAATCAAATGATGGCACAATAATCTCCCCTGACCCATCTACAAAACTATTAGATGTCATCATAAACAATAATCTAAAATTTGACCTACATGTTAACCAAACTATCAAAACCATCAATAAAAAACTAGGGTCACTTTACAGAATGAAAGCCTTCCTAACCCCTCCAGCTAAAATTGCCATAGTTCGCTGTCACCTTCTTTCAACCCTTCTGTATGCATTCCCTCAACTCTCGAATTTAAACAAGACTGTCCTTAACAAACTCACAATTTGCTACAACCACATTGCCAGGTTTGCCACTGGGCTGCCTTTTAGGACACCTCATTGCATCAATCTAAATCAACTTGGGTGGCTTGAACTACCCAGCCTAATCCAGTATAACCAACTGATTATGGCCTATAAAATCCTCTATAATCCGGACAATACTCCTGCACTTAAAAATATTATCCCCCCCTATAACAATCCTAGACCACTTTGATCCTCTAACAAACTACTAATTCAGACTAGCAAAATTAATAACACAGCCGGTGATTCTCTCTTTGCAAACTGTGTAAGTAGATCCTGGAACTCTCTTACAGCTGATATTACCTTACTTTCCACCTTAGGTCAATTTAAAACTAGACTCAAACAACATTTGTCACTTAACTGGCTATGTCAATGTGTCAAGCCTGGCTAACTCTCTCTAGAATGTGTAAAAATCTGTTAACCAGTTTACTGTGTAATTTAATTTAATCCTGACTTGTGCTCAGGATTAACTGTAACCTGTGGAACTTGTTTACTTATGTAATCTTTGTAAACAGTCTGTTTGTAATATGTAATGCTGGTATTATGTAATGCTGTATCTGCTTACCCTTGGAGCTTTTCTCCCTGGGCCTGAAAATGGACATGCATCCAGTCGGACTATCCCCGTCAACAAATGTAAAATAAATAAAAAAATAAAAAATAAAAAAAGACTTCTAGCATTGAGTAGCAATACCCTCAGATTCTTCTTGCCTGTACCTGTTAGGGTGGTAAATTTGTCATTTGAACCTTGCCTAAAAAAGGCACTATAGGGGTGGCTAGAGCCTTAGCCAGTATTCAGAATCACAGGGGCAACAGGTGCAGGCCATCTCCGGCAAAGCATCGTGGTTTGTCGATCATGTCATCCCAGGCAGACAGATACTGGATCCCCTTAGAATGACACCAGAAGCTTAGCCAATTGTTGAAGTCAATCATTTTGTCCTTGTACTGTGGTATCATTCTGGGTGATGGCAGGATGCTACTCAGGGCTAGGGTCATACCTGCCTGGGCTACAAGATTGGACAGCTCCTCCATGTCCCTTTTCATGTAGTCCAAGGAGGTACGTCTCAGGTCATTCACACTAACATGGACAATGACAGAGTCATATTTTTACTTGTGGAGTGACCTGAGTTCATGCGTTATGTGGCGGATCCTGGCACCCAACAGGCAGCTGACAGTAACTTTCTCCTTGTTTAGCCTGGTGAGTGGAACATCAGTGTGCCTGACTATAGAGTCACCTATGACTAGAGTGTTGGGTACGTCGTTATGCCTTATGGGCTGTGGTTGGGTGGCACACTGAGTTTGTGGGCTGTGTCATTTGGGTTGTGTTGGGGGGGTGGAGGTTGCTTGTGTTTCTGCTTTGGAGGTCCCTGTTGCTTGGGCAGGTTTTTACTGAGAGCCTCTGTGAATGTAGGTGTGTGTTTTGTGTTTCTATGTGTGTGTTTTGGTGAGGGACTATGTGCCGAGTGTGGTGTGGTGCAAGTGTTTACCTTCTCCTCTTGACTGTCTAGTCCAGTCTTAGGTGGAGAGCTTTGCTTCCAGTTTGGCTATATAAGTGCATCTCTCACAGGTTGTAGTGTAGAGTGGTAGGAGGAGAGGGTTGTCTGTGTACATGAGGCAATTACTGCATAGCCCCAAGATGCCCAGATTCATCAGGTAGACAGGAAAACACCAGGAGCTGACCCTTAGACATGCCTGGATAGGTGCTTATAGAAACTGTTTTCCTCTTGACAGTGAGGAAAGCTGAGTGCTGTAGTAATTTGTAGCTTATTTAGTGCTTACAATAAGTTCTGAACAAGTGCTGAGCTCAAAGAAACAGACTTGAGTGCTGAAACAAAAAAACTGGCTAGTTCTAAGAAACAAAATTAAGCTAGAAGGCTTCCCTCCAACACAGAAAGGCTTGGGGGTATAGAAGCCTACAAATAGTCATGGACACAGCAAATCTATATCCAAACTAGACTACCCACAGGAAAGGCAGGAAACAAGCTTAGAAATTTTTTTTTCTTTTAGTGGAAAGAGAGAAAGAAAAGAGTAGCAGAAACTATGCTGATTGGCCTTCTCAAATGTTCTCCCTGTATTAGGTAGAATGAGGTAATGACACTAGAATGGGGGGAGGGTCCCAGACGAAATTTACAGTAGGGACGGGCAACTGCAAAGCATAGAGCTCTTATTGTAGCCAGGTATTTTTGTCTTCCATCTTTGCATTCCGAAATGGCGTCAGTCATCCAACAATACATAGACATTCCAAAAATATATAAGGATAAAGATAGAGACAGACCACACAAGGCTAAGCCTTCTGATGACTCTACCACTAAGCAGGTCACCATTTCTCCAGAATTTAGTGACGCGCCCTCACAGCCCCTGATGCCCAATTCGATACCTTCGCAGGCCTCTACTGAGACCCTTTCGAAGTCCGGTATGCCACAGAAATCTTCATCTTTCAAGCCTTTGGTTGTTTCTGCCTTGGTTGGGTCTGGAGCCATAATGCAGACACTGGCTTCTGAGGAGGTTTTTCGCACTATCGAATCTAGACAAAAAATGACTACTGTTTCTGTCAGACTGAGGGATACGTTTAGGCCTAGAAGCAAGGCAACTACTAGGAAAACTAGCCACCATTTTATTCCTGCTCCACCATCCCAAGCTCAAATGCTTAAAATGGCGGAGAATCTTATCATCCTTATCAGGGGTAGTCAGGCCACAACTTCTAAAAGGAAAAGAGACCTTTCGCCTGAAATACTGACCGAACAGGATTCTGAGGAGTCTATTCAGATTTTGAAGAGGAACAACAACCTCTGACTGCTTATGAGGATTCAGATGCAGAGGAATCCATTCCTTCTGCCTCCCCACCAGAAGATCTTTCCTTTGGGGAAACCCTTCACACCCATATGAACATTTCCACTGGGAATCCCAGGACTTCCCTCAGTCTAAGAAAAGACTAAGAAACTTTCTAGACCTGCCCCAGCACAGACCCTTGGCCATCCCTCCAGTCTTAGAGGTGGTTGATGATCTCTTCCATGAATCCAGTTTAACTCCTGACTCTCTCCCATCTGCTCCCAGAAAACCTGACAGGTATTGCAGCATACCGGATTCTTACCTGTACAGAAATCCTGCTGCAGACCCGGAGGTCATTACACAGAGACCAAAAGGAGTAAAGGCTAGTTCTGCAAAGAATCTTATTCCATCTGACAAGGACTCCAGAGCTCTGGACAGATGGGGTAAAAAAGTACACACCTCTGCAACCTTAGCTATCAGAGCACTCAACTGTCAGTTCCACATGTTAAAATATCAACAACACACTTTGGAACTGTTAAAACAAAAGATTTCAACCTTTCCTGACTGTGCCAATTCAAAAGAGTTAGCAGATTTACTGCACTCTACTTGTCAAGTGGCTAAACACTCATTACACTATGGATATGATGCCCTAGAAGCCTCAAGCAGGGCAGCAGTGTCAGGATCTGTCATTAGGAGACATGCATGGTTGAAGGAACAACCTCTCCCTGATCATGTCAAATCTAAATTACTTGATGCACCATTGGATAAGGACCGCTTGTTTGGAGTAAAAGCAGAAGAGATGCTTAAGATGGAAGACAAAGCAAAATCTATGCAAATAGTAAAATATTTCCTTCAGGTACAACCTCCTAGGTTCAGCAGGAATTTTCCCTCAAAACACTGGTCCTTTCCTGCACCTAGCAGACAGGGGCAAGGTAAGCCCTGCAGGGACAGACCACCCAGACTCCTATCCCAGGGACAGCATAGAACCAAACAGTGGACCACTTCCACTCCAAAGGCAGGGAGTTCTAACCCATCCCTCTATGGCAAAAACTCTCAATGACTCCCTCTCCTCCCTCTGCCCTCTTTTCACTCACCAAAAACTAGGAGGAAGGTCCTCCCTCTGCAAAGAAAATTGGCTTTCTGTAACAAAGGACCAATGGTTCTTAAAGATCATTTTTCAGGGATACAAATTCTCCTTCAACGCACTCCCAATTCTAAGAGGGTATGCAGACTTACCTCCAAATCAGTAAGCAGAGGCATTGAAACAAGTCCAAACTCTCATATCCGAAGAGGCAGTAGAGCCTGTCTCCTCAGATGAAACAGGCAAAGGCTTTTATTCCAGACTATTCCTTGTTCCTAGAAAAGAGGGCACTTGGCACCCCATCCTGGATCTATCCATTCTGAACACTTTCCTGGTGGTCCCCAAATTCAAAATGCTAACTTTGCAGCAGCTGATGCCTATGCTGACAAAAAAATGCCTGGTTAGTTACCCTAGATCAAAAAGATGCCTACCTCCATATCCCCATAAGGGAATCATGCAAGTAAATTCCTTCACTTCAGAGCAGGTTCACAACACTTTCAGTTCTCTGTGCAACCCTTTGGCTTATCTACTGCTCTCAGGGTATTCACCAAATGCTTAGCCCCAGATGTAGCCTTTTTCAAACAGAAAAATATACAAATTTACCCTTACCTGGATGACTGCCTCATTCAGGCAGATTGCAAAGAAAAGCTCCTCAAAGACCCCCTTTTTGTCAGAACCCTCCTAACCTCCTTAGGGTACACCATCAATGAGAAAAAATCAAAGCAAACACCCTCCAGGAAGATCATTTTTTTGGGAGCACTGCTGGACACCATCCCAAATGGCCTTCCCATCCCCAGAAAAGCAGAGCTTCCTGCCTCTCTATTTTACTCAGCTGGCTTCCAGAGGTCATCTCACTGCAAGAAAGTTCCTGCAAGCCTTGAGGTATGTGGCATCTTGCATCCTTCTAATTCCTCTGGCCAGGCTTCACGACAAAACTTCAGTGGTACCTAAAGGACCTTTGGTGTCAGCACTCTCAACCTCTAGAGACCTATCTCCCTCTGATCCCTTGTATAAGGGCCAAGTTCTCTGGTGGGCAGGGGCCTGTGCCCAGAACAAGAGTCTTTCCTTCACCCTCTGCCCAACCTGGCAAACCATTACCACCGACACCTCAGACATAGCTTGGAGCGCTCACTTAGAAGGCAGGTGCACCCAAGGTGTTTGGGATGCCCAGCACCTTCCCTTATATATCAACCAGAAGGAAATGATGGCAGTACAAAAGGCTCTGACATCCTTCAAACCCCATCTCAAGCCAGGGGTTCTCCTTATCAAAACAGACACCACCACAGTAATGTGGTACATCCACAAACAGGGAGGGACCCAATCTTACCCTCTGTGCAGGCTAGCCATGAACCTCTGGATGACAGCTTCTTCCATGGGGCTACACCTGATAACCCAGTACCTATCAGGGATCAACAACACCCAGGCAGACCACTTAAGCAGAAACTTACTGGACCTTTACTAATGGCAGCACCACAGAAAAATCTTTTTACAAATCACCCACATGTGGGGGACTCCAGAGGTGGATCTCTTTGCTTTGCTTCTCAACCATCGGCTGAAAAAATTCTGTACTAGTGAGTATCACCACCTAGCGTGGAAAGTGGATGCCTTGACCTTCCCCTGGAACACCCTTTTTGATTACGCATTCCCTCCTCTGCCTCTTATTCCAAAGGTACTGGTCAAAATAAAGGAGGAGATACCAAAAGCCATCCTCATTACTCCAGATTGGCCCAGACAACATTGGTATCCCTTACTGTACAGCCTGACCTTACAGCTTCCCAGGCAGCTTCGCCTGATCTCAAACCTTTTAACTCTGGTGGGGGAGGGATGCTACACCCAGGCTTGCAGATGAACTATCAGCATGGCCAATACTCTAAAGGCAAACATGGGGCCCCTGTTAAGCAAACAGGTCCTAGACATTATCACAGAGGCCAGAAGGCCCAGCACCAGAAAATCTTATGCAGGAAAATGGAAAAGATTCTGCTCCTGGAGCCATTCCAGAGGGGGCAGTACCTCACAACCTTCCATCCCTCTTATCCTGGACTACCTAGTGGAGCTACTTAATAGTGGCCTTTCCTTCTTCTCTATTAATATCCACTCCTCAGCCATTTCAGCTCATTTTGATACAGAACAGTCCTTGTTCTCCGTCCCTTGATTAAACAATTCCTCAGATGGGCTTCTAATATCAGACTTTCCAGAAGGCCACCCACTCCAGCCTGGGACCTGAATTATATGTTGGAAAAACTAACTTTACATCCCTTCGAACCTGCTGCTTCAGCAGAACTAAGATACCTCTCATGGAAGACTGCTTTTCCCCTAGCTATTACCTCACCCATAAGGGTTTCAGAACTTCAGGCACTGATGGCCATTGAGCCCTTCATCATCTTCCATGCAGACAGAGTCTCCATGAGGACTAATCCCGCCTTTATGCCCAAGGTGGTATCTAATGTAACTCTCAACCAGGTCATACATCTATACACCTTCTTTCCTAACCCTCAAAACAAGGAGGAAAGAATTCTGCACTCACTAGACATGCACAGACAGCTCAGATACTATCTGGACCATACTAAAAACCTCAGGAAAACAGGTCAACTACTTGTCAGCTTTGCCCCAGGGGCAGAGGGGAAGCCCATTTCCAAGCAAACCATTTCCAAATGGATATCACACTGTATCCATTTCTGCTACAGATTGCATGGGAATCTCCCCCAAGTCTATTCAAACCCATTCTACTAGGGCAGCCTCCACTTCCACAGCATTCCTCAGAGGAGTTCCCACCAGGGACATCCTGTAAACTACCACCTAGACTTCTGTCCATACCTTTACCAAGCATTACCACCTACCTCTATTTTCTAAGGCTAGGGTAGGGTTTGCCTCTGCAGTTCTGCAGGGCATGCTGACCCATTCCTAGGTCTCTTACTGATCCTACCACACCTCTCCTCAGCGTTGGGAATCCTCCCACAGGTGACTGCAATGGTGAAACACGAAGAACATAGTACAGTTGTGTACACTTACCATAAATGTAGATGTTTGAGTGTATTCACTGTTGCAGTCCTGGTTTCCCACCCTCCTTCCCCCTTATATCTTCTTTCTTTAGGGAGACATAAGTTTCTGACGGTGGCTTTTAGCCAACAGGACCACTTTACCATATTTACTTGGGCCTCTAGTTAAGGCAAGAAAAACTGATGTAATGCCGTTGGCTGCCTGTCTTTGTCAGACAGCAGGAGACAGCAGCCGATGCAGAAATACATTGACTCTGGTATTTGGGCCGGCCGAGGGCTATCACAGCAGGGATAACCCACAGGTGATGACTGCAACAGTGAATACACTCGAACATCTATATTTATGGTAAGTGTACACAACTGTACTTTCTTTTGGTGCCAAAGAAAATGGACTTGAGGCCAATTCTGGATCTCTCTACATGAATCTGTCAGTTGCCAAGATGAAATCTCAGATGGTCACACTCCAGTCTATCCTGCCCTTCTTGCAGGCGAATGACTGGATGTACTCAGTAGACCTTCAAGATGTGTATTATCGCATCAAAATGGACAGACGCTCTTGGAGGTTTCTCTACTTCCGGCTGGGGGCCAATCATTACCAATTCAGAGAGTTACTCTTTGGTCTCACCACAGCCCCCAGAGTGTTCACCAAAGTGATGGCAGTGGTAGCAGCTCACCTATGCTTACAGGGCTTACAGGTCTTCCCTTATCTGGATGATTGGCTCCTCTCTGCCCCCTCCAGGCATCGACTCTGCCAAACCCGGGACTTTCTCATCAAAACTGCCCACCAGTTGGGCATCACCATCTATCTCAACAAATCTCTGTTACAGCCGGTTCAAGTTCTGGATTTCATTGGAGCCCGGTTGGACACCATTCAGACCAAGGCTTTCTTGACACCTGATAGACTTCACTCCCTCAAACATCATGTCTTGCACATTCTTCAAGTTCCATCTCCTCCAACGCAGTTGGTTTTAAGGGCATTGGCGTCCATGGTGGCCACAATCACCCTTGTCCCCACAGCTTGGTTACACATGAGGGTGCTCCAATGGACTCTGGCAGTCCAGTGGTCCTTTCTGGATCTACCACTGTTACATCCTATTCATCTATCCTGGGCATGCAAAGATTCTCTTCTTTGGTTGATTCAGTTCCCAGAATATCCTCGCGGTCACCTGTTTATTCTCCCCACCCCTCTGACCATGGTGACCACGGGCGCCTCCGTGCTCGGGTGGGGGGGCATTGCTTGGGACAGATAGTTGAAGGCACATGGTCTTCCTTGGAGACCCAGTAACATATCAACATCCTGGAGATGAGAGCAATGCTATTGGCATTGCACTCTTCATGCCCATCTTCCCCTAGGGATGATTGCCATCCAGACAATATGTCGGTAGTCTGGTATATCTACAAATGGGGGAACCAGGTCTTTTCCCCTTTGCCATGAAGCCATGAGATTGCCCACTCCCATAGTCTCCACCGGCCATTTTCTGGTGGCAACACACATTCTGGGTAAGTCCAACATTCTAGCAGACAGGCTAAGCAGGTCTGTCCTGATGCCATACGAGTGGTCTCTGAATCCTACAGTAGTGAAGCAGATCTTTCTAAAGTGGGGTCAGCCTTGCTGCAGTCTCTTCACCCCTCCTTCCAATGTGAAGTTCAGCGAGTTTTTTGCTGTGAACCCCCCTCCAGGGGAGCCCCCCAGAGATGCTGTGGTTAATGCCTGGCCCTCCGGTTTTCTCTATGCTTATCCTCCTCTTCCCCTTATTTCAAAACTCATCCAGAAAGCTCAAAGGCTGGGAAGCTCAGTTATCCTCATTGCCCCCTTCTGGCTTTGCCAAGTATGGTTCCCTTCTCTGTGGTCTCATGTAGTGTGTCTTCCCTGGATGTTTGATCCGGTTCCGGATCTGATCTCCCATCCCTCAGGGATCCCACATTCAGATCTGGCCAGTCTGCAGCTCGTTGCTTGGTTGCTCCAGTTCCCATGATAGTTAGGATTCCCAGGTTATCTTCTCCGGTTAAAAAGATTTTGTTAACGTCTCATAGATCTTTCATGAGGAAGGTTTATTCCAGTAAGTGGAAGCATTTCTCAATTTGGGCAGCTCAACGGGATTTGGATCTCTTTAGTGCTCCGGTTCCTGTTATCTTAAGTTTCTGGAGGGCATTTTTCAGCAGGGTGCCAGTTTCTCTACAATTAAAGTTAATTTGGCAACTATTTCTAATTTCCACATAGGGGATAATTCAGCTTCTCTAGTCTCTTCTAAGCTCTGCAAAGCATTTCTGAAGCATACCTTTCTTCTTAGGCCACCAAAGACCCTATGCCTCCTTGGGACCTTACTCTGGTCCTTCAAGCCTTGGCTTCTTCCCCCTTTGAACCTGCTGCTTCAGTGAATCTACAATTCCTGTGTTGGAAGACAGCCTTCCTGATTGCTATTACTTTAGCTAAAAGGGTGTCAGAGCTTCAGGCCTTATCAATTAAGCACCCCCCTCACATGATCTTCCATAAAGACAGAGTTGCACACTAATCCTTCCTTTCTGCCTAAAGCAGCCTCAGAATCAAACATCATTCAGGTTATCAACCTTCTTATTTTCTTTCTGAGCTTTCAGAATAAGGGAGAGTATAAATTGCACCTGCTGGATGTTCATAGACAATTACATTTTTACTTACACAGAACAAAAGCCTTCCGCAAGTCTGATCAACTCTGTTTACTATTCTAAGCCCTTTTTAGGGAAGCCTGTATCTAAGGTCACCATTGCTCATTGGATTTCTTAGTGTATACTCTTGGCATATTCAACCAAGGGAGTGCCTCCTCCAGGTCATATTAAGGCCCATTCTACTAGGTCTATGGCTACTTCAGCCGCCTTTTGGTCCAGAGTTTCCTTGGATGACATTTGCTCTGCAGCTACCTGGGCATCTTCACATGCCTTCATCTCCCATTATAAGTTGGATCTTCTCTGCAAAAGTAGGGCATCCTTTGGCTCTGCCGTGTTACACAATATCCTTCCATAAGGGCCTCCCAGGTATCTGGTAGCTGGGGACTCTGTCCCACAGGTTGAAGAGCAAATTAAGACAATTTCAGATAAAGAACCTGTGTACTCACCATAACATTCCATCTGAATTGTTGCTCTTCATTTGTCTTCAACCATCTCTTCCTCCTTCCCCCTGCCTTATATGGGCTGTGTGGTGGTCTGGCTGGATAAGACATGGCCCTGTTCTTGGCATATATGGTTATTTCTGTTGATACTGAGTTTTCGGGTGTCAGGGGGTAAGACATTGTGTCAGGTTGGGTTCCTATGGGGGCAGCAAACACTATCTGAAGGGAGGAAAGAGACAGAGGCTTTATGGGTAGGGGAGGAGCTTGGAGCTCGGATCAGATGGCTGGAGAAATGCAGCCGAGTTGGATCCATCCCGGATCCATGTCCCACAGGTTGAAGCCAAATGAAGAGCAGCAACTCAGATGGAGCGTTATAGTGACTACATAACTTCTTACTCATGGCTAAGTCTTCGTGCAAAGATGTTAATACTTTTAACCAAAAGTTAGGTACTACATCTGGGCCTGGGGTTTTCCAGTTAGGGGCTTTTCTTAACTTTGTTTCAATCTCTCTGGATGTTACTTCATCCCATTTCATATCCTGTACCTTTAAACTTCTTATTCTTTTTTTACTTCTTTTATCCATTTAGCATCTTTGTTGTGTTCCACAGGATCTTCATAGATCTCCAAAATGCATCCATTTCTTATATTTTTGGCGGTCTTTCACTTCCTTTTACCTTGTTTCCAAATTCTCTATAAAACTTTTCTGGGTCATCAATAAGTTGCTTATTTTGTACTTTTTCTTTATATTTATTTGTGTATCTTCTAAGTTTTTCCACCTGTGCTGAAAATTTTGGTTTATTTACAATAGTGCAGGATAGATGCTGGTCTGTTCTAATATTGTGCATTGCTTTTATCACATCTATCTTTCTTAGTATTTTTGTTGATCTATTCTCTCTTCTGTAATCTTCTAACAGTGACACTTTTTGTCTTAATTGCGTATTTTTCTCTGTTCGATACTACCATGATGGTATTCGATTTCTCCCCTTCCTTTCTCTCACTACCCTGTGTTCTTGTGGTAGAACTTTATCAGTTATTAGTTTAGCTGCACAGTAATATATCCTATTTACTTCTGTTATATCGCATGAATCTCTATGGACAGTCCTAATTACTGTATTCATTTGTTTTGTCAGACTTCTGACTTTTGAGATTTTATTGACCTTCTGCAGTCTATTTCTTTCATTGATCTTAATATATCTATGTCCATGAAATCAAGCAACTCTTCCCTTAGTTCATTTTCTTCCAGACTGAGGGCACATCCTTTGTTTTCCATATCCTGCGGGCATTCTATAGAAAGTTCCATAGCATCTTCCTGTGGCTCTTTCTCTTCAATTTCATCCTGTGCCATCCGTTGCTCTGTCATATGGGAACTCACTGCTCTATCACTCCTCAACATTGCATCAGAGTTTCCGCAGTTTCCTCTTCCTTCCCTTGCTGTCTAGCTACGTGAATGTTTATACTGGTTTCCTGTGGAAGGCTCCAAAATATGTAAATATGGCACCTGACCAATTGCTTCCTGTTCCACTGGTCTCCCCTTAAGTTGGATATCCATTGCTCTATCCTGTTGTGGTACTTTCTGTATTAGATTTTCTACACTGAATCCTTCACTTTGCAGGTGCTCCATAGCCTCGGTTTCTATTTCTTTAGCTTCTCCATTACTCCTTTTCTACTTTTCCTGTTAGTCTTCTTATTTTTTGTATTGTAAAGTTTTCCATACCTGGATTCCTTTGCCTGTATTTCTCCTCAAGTATCTTTGGTCCTGCTCTTTCTGTATTTGTTAGCTTTGCTTTCTCCTTTTCATAAATATTACACCATATTAAATCTCTTTTCCCTTCCCATGTCCATATTTATTCTTCAGATGTCTCCTGATCTTCCTGCTTCTCCTTATTCTGGGGACTCACTCCATCATGCTGTGATGTAGTCTGTGTTAGACCTCCATTAAATCCTACACTTTGCAGGCACTCCATAACTTCAACTTCTATTTCCTTTGTAAGGACGATGAACCTTTTGAAAAGATCAGACGACTATGACTTGCTAATATTTTTGTGTAGGCATAGATGTTTGGAATTATGTATTAATTAAGGAAGTCATTTTTTTTTTTCAGGAAAAGGAGGTTGCAGAGTGCAGGGTTAAACGTAGCTTGGAAGGCAATGTACAGATCACATCACAGTAGTCTAGAGGACACAAAAAATGACAACATTTATAACAGTAGGTCTTTCAAACTGATTATTTTCATTATATAACACTGAGTTATTTCTACCCATGGTGGTTGAATTGTTTCTGAGATGGAGCAAATGAAGCCAGAGTAAAGGGAAATCTGGACGATCTAGGATCTGTATGAAAACTTACGACAGATGAAATCAGAGCAGTAGAAGGATTTTCTGACAGTATTGGAGATATGCAAGGAAAGCTTTACACAAGTTCCTAAATCTTGGATCATGTCAATCGTGAGGTAAACTCCCATCTAGATGCTACTAGGCAGGGACACAGTTTTACCATAGGTAACTGTACCTCCTTTTTTTGCATTTAGGTTAAGACTGATGAGATCACCAGTTATTGGTGTGATCAAGACCTTGTTAGACTATCCGTGAAACTGAGAAGGGTGTTTCCTAGTTTTCAGTTGTCAGTAAATGTAATCATCCAAAATTATTAGTATTTACAAGCACTCCAGAGAAAAATTCCTAAGAGCATAAGGCCTAGAACAGAACCTTGAGGAATGCCACTAGTTGCATTTTTCTTTCTGGAGAAAGTATCATTATGGTGTTTTAGTTCTGTTTGTTAGCCATTTAGTAATCCAGCAAACTGCACAGGGTAGATGTTGGTTTAGCTAAATGTTGGGTTAGCTAGTTTAGGATGCCACCAAAAACAATGGTATCAAATTCTTAGGTAAATCAACATAAGTAGTATGGTTAGGACGCTCTTCATTTAGGGCTTTGGTGCCTTTTTTGTAGAAGTGAACAGTATTATGGCAGCATGTGCTATTCCCGACAAAGCCGACATATGAGTATTCTAGAGCAAAGGTCTTAGAGGGTGAGTACACTCAGTTCAACGCCATGATTTGCAAAAGAAAAAAGAACATTATCAGTGCAGTCAGTTGTATACTTACTTTTTTATTTATCATTTGATTAGTTCCGTTAGGATGGTAGCTTCTTTTCAGGAGAATCCCGAAGTGGTATTTATACAGATGAGGGGAAATTGGACCAGAGCACTGGGGAAGTTACCCTACTCGTTTTTCCTATAAGTAACATAGGATCCCCTACCATTTTTCAATAAGTGCCATGGGATCTTTTACTTCCACCCATCTACTGCCAATTCAGGCAGCTAGGACCTTGGTTTAATACGGACAAAAGGTGATTGACTTTAATAATTGGCTTAGTTACTGGTGTCATTCTAAGGCGGGGGGTGCAATATTTGTCAGCATGGAAGGAGATGGTCAGCACACTACGATGCTTTGCCAGGGATGGTGTGCACCTCTACCCTCTAGGTTTTCAAATATTAGCTAAAACATTGTCTTCCCCCATAGTGCCTTTTTTAGGCAATGCCATAATGAAAGTACTTCTGACATAGCAAATCAAAACAAAGAAAATCTGAATGTATTACTGCTCAGTGCTAGGAGTCTAAACAAAAAAAACTCCACTCCCTAGAAGCTCTATTTAACCCAGAGAATGCTGACATCTGTGTGGTCACTGATAAATGGTTTAAAGCCATGGAGAGCACACCATCAGTGCAAGGTTATAATGCCTTCCACACATTTAGGTTGACAGGAGGAAGAAAAGAATGGCATAAAATAGGAGGAGCAGCACCCAGCACGATAAACACACTCTCATTAAACTAAACAAACAACATGTAGGACAAATAAAGTCTAACAATGCTAGATTTGAGGTATGTTTGGCCTCCCAGGCCAAGGACAACCACAAAGCATTATTTAGCTATGTCTGCAATCTCAAAGGCAATACACAATTGTGTGCAGAGCTCACTGTAAATGGAACCACCTATACTGAGCCAGAAGATATAGCAAACCTCCTGGCTGATAAATTCAGCTCCAACTTTACCCATCTCTTCACCTCAGCCTTCCCTCAGGAAATACCATCAAATATAACTCCCTTCTACTATCACTAGGAAAGACCAAGAACACTACATCAATGGGCCCAAATAATATCCCAGGATAGCTTCTAAATATCATGAAACATGATCTATCATGGCCTCTGGAATTATTATTTAACTGTAGTCTCCAAACAGGCTTCATGCCTCATGAATGGAGAAGGGCAACAGTCATCCCTCTGGACAAAGGTTGGCCATCTACAGACCCATAGGTCTCAATAGTCCTATATGTAAAGTCATGGAAAGAATTATCATGGAGATGATCAATAGAGATATAGTAAACCTCCAGACACTGGTCCCAACCCAGTTGGATTTGTCAAGGGCAGATCAGGCCTACTCAACCTGGTGGACTTCTTTGAGAAGGTCACCAAAGCAATGGATGAGGGCAAAATTCTTCACATTGCCTACCTTGACCAGGACAAGGCATTTGACATAATACCCCACTCAGCATTTGTTTACAAACTCAAGAGGTTAGGTATAAACCCGTATGTCACCCGGTGGATAGCCAGCTGGCTCAGAGACAGGACCCAGGAAGTTAGAATTGGGGAGTCCACCTCTACAAAGAGGCCAGTCACAAGTGGAGTCCCTCAAGAATCAGTCCTTGGACCGCTCTTTTTTGGCATCTACTTCTCAGAAGTCAAGGCCAATGTCAATGGTGTGTGGCTGACTAAATTTGCAGATGATTGCAAATTAGGAGCTGCCATTGAATCTCACACTGACACAAATGTTTTCCAGGAGGGGCTGACACAGACAACTGGTGTCAGACCCATGGACTAAAACTAAATGCCAAGAAATGCATAATAGTATTCTTTGGGAAGTCATCCATCCCTGGTAACTATCATATTGACAACACACCCCTTAGAGCTGACCCAGTAGTCAGGGACTTAGAGACGCATACAGATAGTAATCTAGCCTTTGACCATCACATGTCTGCAGTGGTGAGGAAATCATTCTATGTTGCACAACTTATAAATAAACGTATGGCATCTAAGTCCAAGGAAGTCATTGTTCCACTGTATTTGGCATTCTTCAGACTTATCATTGAGTACAATTCACCATTGATATGTACCTGTCCAGTCATATCCAACAATTGTAACATCCACAGAGGTTCCTCACTAAAAAATACAGAGCATAAGTAAAATGTCCTGTGTAGACTGCCTCAAGGTCCTATCCCTGTATTCTATCTCTTACAGGCTTTTGAGAGGAGATCTGTGATTGGCATACAGGATATTGTCAGACCCCACTCCGATGGACCTCCTGCATATCCACAAAACAAATAGCACCAGAATTACCTGTTCTAAAGACTTAAACATGGCATGTGATATAAATAGGACCTGCTGGAGAGAGAGGTATATATCCCAGAGACTACCCCATCTATGGAACAGGCTCCTCATCCATGTGAAGCAGAGTTACTCCCTAACCCAATTCAAGTGCAACTTGGACAATTGGCTGGGAAACCAGAAATCCATCCATGGTTTGGCATCTATGTCTCTAATGGACACAGATAACCTGTAAATGGTTCATCTCCCAGGCCCATGTTTATACTTATCAAGGGTATCAGAACTTGTCAGATTTGGGATGCATGGCTAGGCTTAAAAAGGCCCTTGTGGTCATTAGCCTAGTAAACACCTATGAACCTATAATGTTTAAGCCAAAGGATAAACACTCAGGACTGCAACATACTCCCTAATGCTGCACTGCAGGTGTCAATAATGAAAAATTAGTCCGGTCACCAGAGGTCGGAGTAGAGCCCACAGCCATAATATCTTTCAGCACCAAAGGAAAGTGTGTGCTACCTGTTGAGCCACTGACACTAACTAATGTTGAGAGATTTGGTGCTGATTGTACCATTGTGTTTTCATAAAAAGTCAAAATACATTGGTTTTGAATTCCCTGAATGTAGATGGATTATTATTATTGGCCTCGAGACAGAAGTAATAGCTAAATGGCATGCTTTAACTAGGGAAGGGAATAATTGTATGGCAGAGGTCAGGAGAGTTCGTTAAGACCAGGTCAAGGAAGTTTGGGCCTCTAGTAAGGAGATTGACCTAACCTGAGGGAGGTTGTTTTGGTATTTGATATGCCCCCTAGGGACATAGAGGTGGATCTGTAATTATTTGATATGCCCCTCTAGGGACATAGAGGGGAATCTGTAGATGTTCATCATATTGGTAACTGCTGCAGTAGCCTTAGCTATATGGGATTATATCCTGCATGAAATATAAGACCCAGCCAGATTCCAAAGTTTCAGGGCATCTTCCACAATCCCAAGCAGTTTGCTAAAGTTGAGCAGGTGAAAGACAGGTTTGAGCACCAAGTCCTTCAGAGTTTTCCTGCCACTGAACAGTACGCTATTGAGGCTTTCGAGGATCAATGGCCAGCTTCTGCTATTCCTTTGATGGGCAGATAAGTTACCTTTGAGGAAAATGCCTTCCATTTAAAAAAAATAATAATATAGCAATAACCCACACCTGGGTGTGGGTAATGCGGGATTTACCCACGGTTGGCGTGGTTTGGTCCCGAGGGCGAAGCCCGAGGGACCAAACAAAGACAACCGTGGGTAAATCCCATTACCACACCCAGAAGTGGTTATTGCTATTATATGACATTATTTAAGAAAAGAAATAATTACTTTTCTTAAATAATGGCATTGTATAATGCCTCTTTGCTGCCCTTCCGCAGCTGGCTGGTATCTGCAGCAGTTCTGATGTACTGCGCATGCCTACACAGTACATCAGAGCTGTGGCCAAAAGCAACGGAGAAAGCAAGATCTCCATTGCTTTTTACTGTTTCGCTATGTTAAATGGGTTTAACATAGCGAGACAGCTTTAAAATAAGCAACAGAGATGTCCGTTGCTTATTTTAAAGCTGCCTCGCTATGTTAAACCCATTTAAAATAGCGAAACAGTAAAAAGCAACGGAGATCTTGCTTTCTCCATTGCTTTTTAAACCTGTCTCTTTATGTTAAATGGGTTTAACATAGCGAGACAGCTTTAAAATAAGCAACGGAGATCTCCGTTGCTTATTTTAAAGCTGTCTCGCTATGTTAAACCCATTTAACATAGCAGACAGGTTTAAAAGCAACGGAGAAAGCAAGATCTCCGTTGCTTTTTACTATTGTGTTGCTATGTTAAAGGAGTTTAACATAGCGAGACAGCTTTAAAAAAAGCAACGGAGATCTCCGTTGCTTTTTTTAAACCTGTGTCGCTATGTTAAACTCTTTTAACATAGCGAGACAGTGTTTTAAAAGAAACTTATACTAATGGGAAAAGTCTGGGCGACCGGACCTTTTTCCATTAGTATAAGTCGATTTACAACGTGCACGCTGGCCAATCAGCGTGCACGTTTTGGAATATTAATGGGGGGTCATGGTATAATGTTTAATAATGCCTTCTGCTCTGGAAAATTATTTTAAACCTAGGAGACAAAACAGTCTGTCACGAGACTATTATACTTTTAAACAAGACCAATATTTTTTTTTCCTGTCAGTTCTAAAGTTGTTTAAAGTAATCAAAACAATTTTTGCGGTGGAGAAATTGTTTATTTAACTTTTTAGGGCTGGCAGGTCTTTTAAAGTGCTTTTTACTGTCAGTCCCACTGTTGATTCTTCTTCTAGCCACAAAAAGGTGCTGCTGCTAATAACTCTGTTGGCCCCATTTTTCTTGTCAACAGAACATAATTAAAAGTCTATTCCTATTTAGATTTCCTTTTTATCAGGTCTAGCTTAGGGTTTAGTTTTGGCTGTTGATACTTAAGTAGTTTCTGGTAAAAGGAGAGAGACCACTATTCCTGAAGAGATTAAAGATCCTGAATCTGGACAGGAAGATAAAGTGACAGATTCAGGGTTTTATCCTTACATTTCTGATTCAGACTCAGCTCAATTTATGATTCTCCCTGTGTGTGTGTGTGTGGGGGGGGGGGGGGTCTCTTTCTCTGAGACTATTTCTAGAATGTGTCATTGTTTTCAGTGGGAGAACAGTGAGGTTTCTCATCTCCTCACAAAATACTATAAGATGTTACAGAAGGAATTTCCAAAACCTTTACCCATTCTTTCAGTTGTCACATTTGGAAGATGTGTGTCACTGCCTAAAATATTTCTGAAAGTCAACCAACTAAAGGCAGATAGGATATTTATGTTCTTATATTCCTCCCAACCCTAATCCAGCAGGTATAGCTTTAGTTAATCCTACTGCTGTTAAACATTTAGTTAATTCCAATCCTACCCTTTCTGATAAGGATAGGAAGGATTATTGATAAGAGTCAGGGTTGGGAGGAAGTGCATGCATCTAAAACTTTGATTTTCAGAGTTTTGAATTGTCAGGCTTGTACATTAGCTTTTCTGACTTATTGTGAAATTATGAGGAATGGTTTGTCTGTAGTTTCTTCTGCCAAGGAAAAATCTACTTTAAATAATTTAAATGAGTAAAAATCTCAGTGCACCAAGGCACGCCACAAAATAAAAATGCTATTCTTTAATGAATTAAAGCATAAACTCCTATAAAACAATGGCCATACAAGGAATGAAAAGCGCTTTCAGCTATTAGCCTTCTTCAGTTCATATGAGTCTTTGTATTGAAAATGTTAAAGTGTGTCTCCTCCAATCAGCATACAGATTCCTTGCACACCTACTGTTGAGGCCGGTCATCATGTAATACAGGGACAAGCCCCATTTATCCATTTAACAAACATGCGCCTATTTTTTAACACAGGTTTTAATGGAGCCATTGCATTTAAACCTGGTGATTTGTGGGCTTTTAAGTTCATAATCCATTTTACTTCTTTTGTTTCTGTTAGATTTTTTATGTCACCCCCTCTATGACTCTGTGGAGTGAGTTCTATAACTTGAAAGAGAAATGTGTGCGTGGGAAATTTTTTAACGTGACTCGCTAAGCTGTTTTGTGTGTTTAGATGTACTATTTCACGTAAATGTCTAAGAATGCGGTCTTTAAACCATTGATCCGTTTTGCATACATAAAAGGCAAAACACTGTTGGCAGGTAGCAATATAAATCAAATGTTGGCTATTGCATGTCGCGGATAACTGGAAGTGATAATATTTTTCTGTATTTGAATGTTTGAAGCTAGAGGCTTGATTAATATATGGACAAGCTTTACATCTTCCACATTTCTTGGTTCCAGAGTTATTTTCCTTAGGTTTAGACATAAAACCATCCTTATTGCAGAGTAATCATTTCAGATTCTTCCTGTTCTTGAATGTAAATCTGGGTTGATCACCCACCAGTTCTTTTATCTTTTCATCTTCCATTAATATGGGCCAATACTTTTTGACTACTTCGCATATCTGTGTACTGTCTGTACTATAAGTAAGAGTACATTGTAGATGTTACATTGACGTTCCAGTTCTATTTAATTGTACTACTTCAGATGTTGATTCATTGTAGTAAGGACTCCCTTTGGTATTCCTTAAGGTGTTTAAATCCACAGGCATATTTAGGTCCTTCTCTTTATAGTCACGTCTCTGTAGATATCCTTTCAACAAATCACATTCTTTCCTGAAAGTTTCTTCCTCTGTACATAACCTGGAAATACGCATTGCTTGGTTTCCCATTATATTTTTATAAATGTGTCTTGGATGCAACTTTGTCGATATAGATAATGGTTCCTCCAAGTATCTTTACGATGTAATTCTGTACATAAGCCTTGTTCTTGAGAATACTTCAATTTCACATCCAAAAATTCAATTTCTTTGTTAGAATAGTTAACTGTAAACCTAAGGAAATCTGTTGATGAATGCAAATAGTCAACAAATGACTTTAGTTCATTTTCCTCACCAGTCCACACAATCAGTATATCATCAACAAATTGTCCGTAATATAAAAGGTGTCTCAACCATGGATTACTAGAATGTAATACTTTTTGTTGTTCCCACTGGGCAAGAACCATGTTTGAATAGGTATTAGCACAAGGTGTGCCCATGGCTACACCCCATGTTTGCAAGTAACACATATTCCTGTATAAGAATATGTTATTTTGTAGGATAATTTCCAAGAGATAACAAATAAGATCAACATTGAATCTCATCTCTCTAGCAATAGCTCTTATGGATTCAATCCCATATTCATGCGGAATAACTGTAAAAAGACTGTTCACATCCATAGTCACTAGTAACAAATGGGTTCCATTCTTTAGGTTCTTCATTTTGTTTGACAGATCTTTTAAAAAATTCCCAGTATCCTTAATAACTGTATCTATATTGACTAAATGTGGTTTTAACTCATTCTCTGCAAACATAGAGAGAGGCTCTGTCACCCAACCATGTCCTGAAACAATCGGACGTAAAGGTCGGTCTGTTGGATCTTTGTGCACTTTTGGTAGCCCACTAATACTGGGAATAGTTGGATGAGCAACACTAAAAAAGTCATATAATTCTTGACTAATTCTTCTTTCCATTAATAGCTCATAAAGGTTTTCATTCACCTGCTTTATCATTTTTTTCTTGAATTTGTTTTGATATGACCCAATAGGTTTGTGAATCTTGTAGCATAAACATCATTTTGCGTTTGTACCAATCTGCATCCATCACCAATAATGCACCACCTTTATCTGCCGGTTTAAAAACTAGATCTTGTCTTTCTTGTAACTTCCTTAATGCCTCTCTCTCTCACCTCGAGTCATGTTCACGAATTGTTTCCCTTTCTTCTGACTTTCTCTTAGCTTGGCAACTTCAGTTTCACATAAACGTATAAAGGTTTCAACTGTTAGATGATTAGCAGGCACAAAAACTCGGTTTCTTATATATCACTTGTGAAGAAATATTATTATTGCCTCCAATAATTGTTTTCAGTGTTAAATTCCTTCCAAACTTTTTGATAACAATACAAAATTCACTCAAATCTGAAGACAAAGATGGAATAAATGTTAGTCCCTTCGATAAAATATTAATGCTGTCTGCCTCTAAGTGCACACTTAACAAGTTAATAACCAAATTCTGTTCATCTGCATTTACTATGCCCTTTTGCACTTTAATCCAGAAACTGGTGTTATGGAGGACTTATGTGAAACAGGTTTAACAGAGAATTTTGAAAAGATATATATGGAAGTTGAAGACGCAGCTTTTCACTTAGAAAGACTTATGGCAACGTTTTCATTTTGAAGCGTGCCTGCAACATAAAATCATCCCGAGAGGTATGAGAGTAAAATGTTTACCTACATATGGCAACAGCTGCTCTGAACTACTAGCTAGATGCCAAAGTATACACTTAGAAATGAGCTTTAGTTATCTACGTTTACTAATAGATATTTTAAACCAGAAGAAGAGCAAGCAGCTGATCTGATTAGTCTAAAACAAACTGAATTGGAAGGGTTGGAGTTATCCGAACCCAACATGAATAAATTAGAAGCATTACAACAAAGGTTATCTGCCTATGATAGTAAACTTAAAGCTCAGAAGATGAAAAAACTAACACGAGATTATAAGGACTTCAAAGAAGGGAACATCTTTGAGTGGCCAAGAGAACATAGGCAAAATGTATTTGACACTAATAATAAAATTATATCAGATACAGCTGAGCAATCAATATCAGTTACAGCAGTCAACAATGTCAATAATTTGCCATTAGTTTTCAACTAATAATTCTAAGGGAAATTCTACATTGAATGCTGCAGCCAAAATATTTGATTTTAAAGCCAAGAATGTCACAGTAGAGGCTACAGCCAGTACCTCCACGGGCACCAAACCGAAAGATGGAGCTAATCATGCATCTTTTTTCTACCAGTTTCCGGTCCCAGTAAAAGAAAATATAAGGAGAAACAGTCAAATGCAGAGTCAGGAACGCAAGAGAAAGAAGTTCTAATAGTAAATGCAGATGAACAGAATTTGGTTATTAATTTGTCACGTGTGCACTTAGAGGCAAAAAGCATTAATATTTTATCGAAGGGACTAACATTTATTCCATCTTTGTCTTCGGATGTGAGTGAATTTTGTATTGATATCAAAAAGTTTGGAAGGAATTTAACACTGAAAACAATTATTGGAGGCGATAATATTTCTTCACAAGTGATATATAAGAAACCGAGTTTGTTTGTGCCTGCTAATCATCCAACAGTTGAAACTTTTATACGTTTATGTGAAACTGAAGTTGCCAAGCTAAGAGAAAGTCAGAGGAAAGTGAAGCAATTTGTGAACATGACTCAAGGTGAGAGAGAGGCATTAAGGAAGTTACAAGAAAGATATTAACCTATAGCTGTGCCAGTGGGGAGTCTTATTGGGGATCTGGAGAAAGAGGGAGAAACGAGCCCCAGACTGACTGATCGCTGTGTGCTCTTAAGGGAAATTGCACTTTACTGTGTGTACTTGTCATCCTCTCATTCTGTACATCCCTCACTGTTGCCAGTGGTGAGGATTGAGGCTCCTTGATTACTGGGCCAATTCAGGGGCGTCACATCACCTAATCTCATTGGTGATATTCCTGCACCTTTTGCATACCAGTTGATTCACATAACTGCCACTGGCACTTTCTGGACCTTCTCCTCACCTTCCACCCTGAAAATCTGCATAAGTGTTAAGCCTAGTAATATGGCTACTTGGGGATCTTTCTCTTAACTCCACTCCTCATTTAAGAAAAAAATAAGTATATATAGACAAAAGATGCATGACCGTCTTATACATATTACTGGCAGTTTTAAAAGTGACTCCATGTTAATCCATCTCTATAGAGAAATGTTGGAAAGACAATGGAGAGTGCCATATCAACTCATACCATACCTTGCTTAGGGCCCCAAGTCATTCTTTTCAACTTTGTCGCTCAACAGTTCTGGATAAAGCAAAAATAATAGGGGCATAAAGGCCCAAAATCAGAGACAATTTTTAAAGATTACACTGATACACTTAAAAAGTTAGCAGAACAACTGTTTTTTGCAGCAATTTGGAATTCTAAACAATAAGAAGTATGAGACCCTAATACCTGGCACTATTAACTGACTGTAATCCTCAGGAATTTATCAGAAAAAAATACAAGAGAAAGGCAAAATCATGGGCAGTTGAAAGGCATGCCCCAACTGGTGTTCATCTGGCTCTACCAGACACTTGGTACATCAAATAGTATATACATCTGTCACAAAATCCACAAAAGAGATTGGTGTGCCAACAAAGCAAATAACCAAATAATTAAAACAAGACACCAACCATTTAGAGAGCAACCAGTGGAAATTCAAGATTAAAATTGGAATAAAGCTGTTTTTTCTTAAATTTCTGCTGGTTGCTCTGTAAGTAGTTGGTGCCTTGTTTTAATTATTTAGTATATACATCTGTAGTTGTTTCTGTACCTTTGCAGTCTCCTAAAATGTCCATTATTGCTACTGTCAATCTCCAAAGGAAGCAAAGCTAGCTAGCATTTGAAAATGATATACAGAGACCCAAAATGCCCCTTACTTAAGTTTAGAAAAAATGGCAAAGTGTCTCTTTACCTTTGTGAATAAGTGTTTTGAAGCTTCATAGTTAGAAATTCTCAACTAGCTTCATCTTCTTCACTAATGGTCATGCAAGACAGAAAACGCTTTATGGCACATTAAACATACAGTACTGTACAAAAGGAGAAAGCGAATGTTTTAACAGAATGCATGGGATGAACATTGTACCTCAGAATTAGGTAACACCAGAAATAATTAACTTGTGCTAGTTTTAGTTTCCCCCTTGAATTGTACTGCCATTTACTTAACTGCAGTTCATCTATTCTCTTGGTACTCTCTCCATTTCACTTACTTGCAGTTTGAGTCAATTGATTGTTTGTTTTTGTTTAAATTGCCCATCATCCAGAATCTGACTGAGAGACCTGTCAATCACTCTCAGTTATATAAGGGCCTGATAACAATGGCGCCATCTTTAAAACACACTAATACTTCTCTTCTGTAGTTATCTCCCCTCTCTGTGAAGTGTGCTCACTGTAAGTTAAGTGTTCTTTTTCTGTTTTTGCAACAACTGATACCACTGGAATAATGTTACAGCCATTTTGATGGAATTAATAATCTAATAGTCTCATTAACTATACTTCTACATTAAAAAAACAAAAGAAAAAACAAAACAAATTAAAGTTGCAAGAGAATTTGGTAGGGAACTTATTATTTACTTACATCCATTAATTTCTCATTCTCACTGTTCTGTGCAGACCCTGCATACAGATTGGCTCCAGACTTTCTCAATCTCTTTGGCCCTGCTCTTTTCACCTATGGCTCACTCTGCTCCCCTACCCTACCCCCAATTCCCACCACCCACTACTCCTACTTTTATTCTTACCCCTCATCACCTGACCACACCTTAAACCAATCAGTAACCTCTACTCCTTAAAACAATTCACACCCACTATCTAGCTCCTTGCCTTAAACAATCACAAAGCAGCTGCTAGCCATGCTTTCACATCTACCTCAACCTATAAACCATAGCAACACTTACACCAAACTACTACTCCCACAAAAACAAAAATCACCTTAGGATTTCTCTTCTTAACCCTCACATACCTAACAAACATCACTTGTATACACACAAACACTGCACTGGAAAGTACTTTATTCCATACTACACATAGTTCCATAAAGACAAACTCACACATAAATGTTCCTATCAGTCCTACACTATTTAAAGGCAGCTCTATACTACACGTACATAAATTCCACATAACTACATCTTACACTACTAAAATATCATCCATATCCAACTTAGAAATAACACATACAATTAAAGACATATTACTGATCACAAAGCACCTACTTCTATCAGTTGACATACGCCCAAACCCAGGTCCACTTAATACTCCACCCTCAAACACACAAAACTCTGACCTGCTAATTCTCAACATCAACACCAGGAGCATATCTAATAAGCTTCCTGACCTACATGTCTTTATAACCCACTACTCCCCAGACATACCAACAATCACTGAGACCTGGCTAAAACCCAACACCCAAAAAGAAAAAGCCCTCCCACCAGGATACAATAACTTAAGACTAGATAGAGCAGGCAAGAAGGGAGTTGTAATTACAATTTTCTTTAAAAATAACCTCAAAATGAATCCTCTACAAATCCCACTTCCCAAGTTTCAAAATGCCAAAATCTTCGGTACAATTCTATACTTAAACAATACCAAAAAAAAATAATATTCTTTGCTGTTATATTCCCCCAGGAAACAACTGCCCTACTATTGAGGAAATATTACAGTGGACCTCAGAGAATCTGCAACAAGAAACTATCTTACTACATGATCTAAACACCGACTGGATGGCCTGTAATTCTAACAACCCCACTAATCATATTAATCTCTTTGGTTTTTCACAACTCATTCAAAAACCTACTAGAGTGGATTAAAAAAAAAAACATAAACAATCCATTCTAGATTGGACACTAGTCAACTGCCCCAAACAAAACTACCAGACAAGTTGTCTACCAGATGGTCTCAGTGACCATCTCCCCACTTTCCTCCTAAGCAAACACACTAATATACCCAAGCCCATAACCTTTAGACAAGTTAGAGATGACCATAAACTAAACATACAGAAGCTAAACTCTACTCTAAAACAAACTAACTGGAAAAACACTACTAACCCTAGGTTTAGACCAAACCGTCAAATACTTTAATAGTACTCTCTTAGATGTCCTCAACATAGTTGCACCCATTAGAAAAATCAAATTCAAGGCAAATTATGCACCATGGCTGCGTAGGGAAACAAGAAACTTACTAAAGTCTAGAGATAAAGCTTGGAAAATCTGGAAAAGGGATAACACTAGCATAGCCAAACAAAATTTCCAACAACTCAGAAATCAGGCCAAGAAACAAACCAAACTAGACAAAAATAACTATTTCCTTGGGGTCCAAAACAAACACTCAAAAACCTCCCAACGTTTTGGCATGTTATCAACTCCCTTCTAAAACCAGGAAAAATTACCACTCCAGCCCCCTCCTCAGAAAACAATACCAAAGATATAGCATCCCAATTTAATCACCATTTTACAGAATCCATCCTAACTCTATCCTCCCAGCTATCCAATAACAACCATACCCATATGCCTACCAAATGCACCGACAATATCCCCTCCTTTGCTCTCTCCCTAGTTCCTACTTCAACTATTAAAAAAGTCTCCTAAAAACTAAAGCCAACCACCATTGCAGCTGACAGCCTACCAGCCAACTTCCTAAAAAGTGCTGCTGAATCCCTATCTTACCCAGTTTCTATCCTCGTCAACCGCTCCATACAGGAAGCTTACATCCCCAACTCTGGAAAGTTTCATATATTATACCACTTCATAAAGGTGGCAGTTCTTATGAATTCTCAAACTACCATCCTATTGCCATTCTATCCTCCTTATCTAAACTGCTTGAGAAATGTATTCACTCTCAAGTCATAGGTTCATAGGTAGGTACTAGGCTATCGGCCCAAGGGTCTATGTAAGCCTAGCCAACAAGGTTCCCTGGCTTACGCCACACAAGAAAGTTATTTTCCTGTGCCACTGTTGAGCAGAGACACAGAAGTGATCCCCGGGGTGTATTTCCCATCCACTCATCAAGATTTTTCTTGAAGAGTGCTAATGAAGAACTTTGCTTGACATAGATGGGTAGCCTGTTCCAGAGTATGGGAAGTCTCTGGGACAGGAATCCATCACTCCAGCATGTCCTGTTTATTGTGGTGACAAGGTTTAGGTCCCTAGAGTGTGTAGCTCGGAGGGATTGGAATTTCATGTCCAACAGTTCTGGGTTTGACATAGCTTTATATGTTAGGCAAAGATCACCTCGTAGTAGGCGATATGCTACTGAGTAAAGCTGGAGTTTTTTGAGGCGGTCAGTGTCGGGCATTTGTTTGAGGCCAGTAATCTTACCCTCATCTACGGCTTTGGTGACTGCCTCAAAGAAGTCGATCAGGTTCAGGAGGCATGATCTGCCTTTCACAAACCTGAACTGGGTGGGATCCCGAGTTTGGAAGTTACCAATGTCTTTGTTTATGGGTTCCATGATGATACGTTCCATGGCCTTGCAGACCAGACTCATCAGGCTAATAGGTCAATAGTTCCCAGGATCAGTGGTGGCTCCCCCTTTGTGGGGTGGGATGACTGTTGCTGTGCACCATTTAGTGGGCACAAAGCCTGATGCAAGACTATATTGAACATGGTGCTTAAGTCAGGAGCCAGTTCGTTCTGAAGGTCATGTAAAACGCAGCCTGGGATGTTGTCCGGTCCCATGGATGCTGTGTTTTTGGCTTCAGAGAGTGCAACGTTTACCTGCATAGTTGTGATTATAGGGACTCTGCATTCTTCCTGTATAGACATAGGCCCTTTAGGGGGTGAAGGGGGGTAAAGGTAGCACTGAACCTATCTGCCAGGATGTTGGCAATATCAGTTGGTTCTGTAATTTTCATGCCTTTGTGCTGTAACTCAGAGCAGATCTGGGTGTTGCCGTCGAGATTCTAGCTATAGAATGCTTTGTGGTTGTCCTTGGAATTAGTGGTGATTTTGTTTTCGTAGCTAGCTTTGGAGGATCTTATAAGGGATCTCAGCTTCTTACTGAGGCTGACCAAGGAGCTCTTCCACTCATGGGATTTTACTCTCTTTTGCAATAGTTTCTTCCTTCTGTTGTACAGTTTGTTTATGGCAGGGGACCACCAGATTGGCTTCCTTTTTTGGAGGATAGCGTCTTGGTTCTGTTTGGGATAGCACGAGCCATGCATTCGTGTAAGTGCTTATAGAGTGCATTTATGTAGGATTCAGCAGTTGTAACTGTATTGTCCATCTGCATGGGTGTCATGAAGTTCACCACTTCTGTCTTAAGAAGCATGAAGTTGGTTTTGGAGAAATTTTTTACTGTGGTTTCCTTAATGGGGGTGGGGGCGGGATGTGGATATCAAGGGTGATTAGCTTATGGTCGGATCGGACAAACGAGGAGTTGACTTCAGGTGTTGAACCGGTCACTCTTGTTGGTAATGACTAGGTCTAGGATATTGTTGCCCCTGGTGGGGGTATGGATAAGTTGATCCAGGGCATTGGAGTTTATGAATTCCAGAAAGCGTTGAGCTAAGGAGTTGGTACACAAGTAGTTTTCCCAGTTAATGGTGGGGTAGTTGAGATTGCCCATTATTAGGGTGTTTGGTTGAACCCTAATATTTTCCAGTACATCAAGAAAAGTGGAGTGGGAATCCTGGGGCATGGTGGGGGAATCTGTAGCAAGCTACAATTTGGATTGCAGTTTTGCCCAGAGTTAGTTGCACTTGGATAACCTTGGATGCATTATGCTGAGCAACTAGCCTGGAGGTGTGGATATTCTTAATGAATATGGACACACCTCCACCTTTGGTGTTTCAGTCCAGGTTACATGTCCAAAAAGTGTGGTATGAGTTATAGCCTGGTAGAGCAGGGGTGCTCTCTGGAGCCTTGAACCAGGTCTCGGTCACTGCACAGATATCAATGTTCTCCATTTTAAGGAGTGCCTCAAGTGAATGCATTTTGAGATTTAGACTTCTAGCATTGAGTAGCATTACCCTCAGTTGTTGCTTGCCTGTTCCTGTTATGGTGGTGAATTTGTTATTTGAACCATGCCTAAAAAAGGCACTATAGGGGCAGCAAGAGCCTTAGCCAGTATCCGGAATCCCAGGGGTGACAGGTGCAGGCCATCTGTGGCAAAGCATCGTGGTCTGTTGACCATCTCATCCCAAGCAGACAGATACTGGATCCCTTAGAATGACACCAGAAGCTTAGCCAATTGTTAAAGTCAATCATTTTGTCCTTGTACTGCGGTATCATTCTGGGCGATGGCAGAATGCTACTCAGGGCTAGCGTCATACCTGCCTGGGCTACAAGATCAGAGAGCTCTTCCATGTCTCTTTTCATGTAGTCCAGGGAGGTACGTCTCAGGTCATTCACACCAACATGGACAATGACAGAGTCATATTTGTACTTGTTGTGGAGTGACCTGAGTGCGTGGGTTATGTGGCGGATCCTGGCACCCGACAGGCAGCTGATAGTAACCTTCTCCTTGTTTAGCCTGGTGAGTGGGACATCAGTGTGCCTGACTATAGAGTCACCTATGACTAGTGTGTTGGGTACGTTGTTTTGCCTTATTGGCTGTGGTTAAGTGGAACACTGAGTCTGTGGGCTATGTGTCATTTGGGTTGTGTTGGGGGATGGAGGTCGCTTGCGTTTCTGCTTTGGAGGTCTCTGTTGCTTAGACAGATTCTTATTGAGAGCCTCCATGAATGTTTTTGTGTTACTATGTATGGATTTTGGTGGTGTAGATTTAGTGAGACTATGTGATGAGTGTGGTGCAAATGTTTACCTTCTCCTCATGACTGTCAAGTTCAGTCTTGGTTGGAGAGAGCTTTACCTCCAGTTTGGCTAGATAAGTGCATCTTTCACAGGTTGTATTGTTGGGTGGTAGGAGGAGAGGGTTGTCTGTGTACATTAGGCAATTTCTACATTGCCTCAAGATGCCCAGAGTCATCAGATAGACAGGAGAGAACACTGGGAGCTGACCCTTGGACATGCCTGAATAAAAAAAAACTATTTTCCTCTAGATAAGTGAGGAAAAGCGAGTACAATAGCTGTTTTTCTCTAAGCAAGTGAGAAAAGTAAGTACAAAAACTGTTTTCCTCTAGGTAATGAGGAAGATTAAGTGCTATAGTAATTAGTAGCTTATTTAGTGCTTACAAGTTCTGAACAAGTGCTGAGCATGAATAAGCAAATTTAAGTGCTAAAACTAAGAATCTGTATCTGCACTAGATGAGTTACAGAACAGAAACAAGTGCAAATGCAGGCTTTCAAATCAGAAAGTTGAGAGAGATGGAAGAAATTGCCCAAACGGTCAATAACTACAGTTTCTGGGCCAGAACCACTCCTTATGTGGTAGATAGGTTACCTTGTGCTTACCACTCCCACTGATAAGCTAGAAGGCTTCCCTCCAACACAGAAAGTCTCGGGGGGAGGGCTCAGAAGCTTACATACAGTCCTGGATACAGCAAATCTGTATCTGGAACACTAGTTACAGGAAAGGTAGGAAACAGGCTTACATTTTTTTTACAGAAAAGTAGCAAAAACAATTGTAAAAACAATTCACATGCAGTGCAAGCTAGCACACTTGAGTATGTAGCAATATTAGACCAAACACAGTTTAAAAAATGCAATTAAATTAAAAAGGATTAAAAGCAAGTGCAGAAAGAGTTTATTAGGTAGAATGTGGTAAAGAGAAGGGACTGGGGGAGTGTCCCAGATCAAATCTACAGTGGGGTGGGCAACTGCAAAAGCCACCAAATTTAAACTACAAACCAAAAATAGGGAGGGTGGGTGAGACAAACAGTTTCAACTGAAGACAAGGCAGAAAATGGGGGGGACAGTTTCAACAGAGATCTAGGCAACAACTAACAGTACAAATTTTAAAACCAAAAAATATACTCAGCTCTGTATATTTGCAGATCAGTCTCTCAGAACAGTGAGACAACAGTTTCAACAGAGATCTAAGTTACAGTTAACAAACTCTATAACCAAAAACACTATACTCAGCTCTGTATATTTGCAGATAGTCTGGAAGGCAGTCTCTCAGAACACAGGTTCCAGCAATTAAATGCAGGCTGTTACTAACAGGTCAAATTAAGTGATCCTTGAGTTAGATAACACACAAGCTGTAAAAAACAGTTATACCAACTGAAGACACGGCAGAAAATGGGGGTGGGGGGGAACAGTTTCAACAGAGATCTAAGCAACAACTAACAGTACAAACTTTAAAAACCAAAACAAATATACTCGGCTCTGTATATCTGCACATCAGTCTCTCAGAACAGTGAGACAACAGTTTCAACAGAGATCTAAGCAACAATTAAACTCTATAACCAAAAATATATACTCAGCCCTGTATATTTGCAGGTAGTCCGGAAGGCAGTCTCTCAGAACACAAGTTCCAGCAATTAAATGCAGGCTGTTACTAACAGGTCAAATTAAGTGATCTGTGAGTTAGATAACACACAAGCTGTAAAAACCAGTTATACCAACTGAAGACATGGCAGAAAATGGGGGTGGGGAAAACAGTTTCAACAGAGATCTAAGCAACAACTAACAGTACAAACTTTAAAACCAAAAAAATATACTCAGGTCTGTATATTTGCAGATCAGTCTTTCAGAACAGTGAGACAACAGTTTTAACAGAGATGTAAGCAACAATTACCAAACTCTATAACCAAAAAATATATACTCAGCTCTATATATTTGCAGATAGTCTGGAAGGCAGTCTCCCAGAACACAGGTTGCAGAAATTAAATGCAGGCTGTTACTGTTATGAAATTCCTAAACACACACAATCTTCTCTCCTCCATACAACATGGCTTCCGGCAAAAGCACAGCACAACAACTGCTCTCCTCTCTTTCACCAACCAGGTCAACCTTCACAGAAATAACAATAATTTTGTTTCTGCAATATTTTTAGATCTCTCAAAAGCATTTGATATGGTCTCACACTCCAAACTTCTAGACTCCTTGGCCTCCCTATCCTTTGCCCCTTCCACTATTGCCTGGTTTAAACGCTATCTGTCACATAGACAGCAATCAGTTCAATGGCAAGGCATACAATCTCCTTTACTCCCAACTATGATAGGCATACCACAAGGCTTGATTTTAGGCCCACTACTCTTCTCCATATTTACCAATAATTTACACACCACCACCCAGCATGCCTCCCTTATACAGTATGCTGATGATTTGACTCTTATCTGCTCTGCTCCATCGCTTTCCACTCTACAACAACTCACACAAGAATCCTTCACTTCTGTAGAAAGCTGAATTATTGATATCCAACTAATCCTAAACCCCAATAGGACAAAATTGCCATTTTTCACCCCAACAAATCTATACTTACCCCCCTATCCTTTTCAATCTATTCCAAAAATGGTACCATCATATCTCCCTCTGACCATACCAAACTCCTCATTGTAGAAATTGACAACAATCTACTCTTTGATGTCCATATCTCACAAACCATAAAAATGTCCCCCAAAAAATGGGAATCCTATATAGGCATAAACAATTCCTCTCAGAACAGGTTCGGATCACTCTAGCCCAAACCCATTTACTCTCCACTCTAATGTATGCTGCAACAATTCTTACCCAAGTCAGAAAACTTGATCTCACCAGACTTGAATCATGTTACAATAAAATTGCCAAGTTTGCTAACAACTGCACCTTCAGAACCCATCACTGTCAATCTCTAAGGGCACTACGATGGTTAGAACTTCCCCAGCTACTCAATTACCACCAGCTAGTCATTGCCTTTAATACTGTTAGAAATCCTCAAAAAAAAAACCCAGCACTAAGCCAGTTACTCTCTCCATACAGAACTGATTGTCCTCTCTGATCTACTGAGAAATCCCTCCTCTGCATCTCTAAAGCTAACAACAATTAGGGAAAGCTTTTTTTTCCTCATGCCATAGCTAGATCCTGGAATAACCTCCCCCCATCTCTGACCTCTGCCCCCACTTAACACACATTTCAGAAATGCTCTCAAAACACATCTTATGAATATATAGCTATGTCCATGCATCACATGAATCTCACAATCTCAGCACACTATTTACACCTTCCTTCCTACTATCTCTACTGTATATATGCTACAGTTAGGTATCTTACTGTCAACTTGAAATTGCATAATATGTCATGTCTAATATGATTTTTTATTCTTTATCCTATCTCACTAATCAGTGTTAAAGCTTTGATGTATGAGCCTCTCTATCTTTGTAAATTTACTCACTTACTGCTGATGTATTGTTTATTGTTTAGACTGGATTGTATGAGACATTTTATGTCTGTACTTACCTCAGTTATCACTGTTATATGATTGTTTGTATTACCATGTTGATGTTAATCTAATTGTGGAGCTTTTCTCCCCGGGCCTCCACTGTAAATGGACCTGTGTCCAGTCAGACAATCCCGATAAACAAATGTAAAATAAAATAAATGTTCAGCTAACACAATGGAGGGACAGCTAAACAGCACTTATAACCTGCATTCTGAATCACACAGCAATCGTACCCTGCATTCTGAATCACACATCAATCATACCCTGCATTCTGAAGCACACAGCAATCATACACTGCATTCTGAATCACCCAGTAGTCATATTCTGCATTCTGAATCACACAGCAATCATATCCTGCATTCTGAAGCACACAGCAATCATATCCTGCATTCTGAATCACACAGCAATCATACTCTGCATTCTGAAGCACACAGAACGTATACTCTGCATTCTGAATCACAAAGCAATCATACCCTGCATTCTGAATCACACAGCAATCATACCCTGAATTCTGAATCACACAGCAATCATACCCTGCATTCTGAATCACAAAGCAATCATACCCTGCATTCTGAATCACACAGCAATCATTCCCTGCCTTCTGAAGCACACAGCAATCATACCCTGCATTCTGAAGCACACAGCAATCATACTCTGCATTCTGAATCACAAAGCAATTACACCATCATACCCTGCATTCTGAATCACACAGCAATCATACACTGCATTCTGAATCACACAGCAATCATACACTGCATTCTGAATCACACAGCAATCATGCCCTGCATTCTGAATCACACAGCAATCGTACCCTGCATTCTGAATCACACAGCAATCATGCCCTGCATTCTGAAGCACACAGCAATCATACACTGCATTCTGAAGCACACAGCAATCATACACTGCATTCTGAATCACCCAGCAGTCATATTCTGCATTCTGAATCACACAGCAATCATATCCTGCATTCTGAAGCACACAGCAAGCATAACCTGCATTCTGAAGCACACAGCAATCATACACTGCATTCTGAATCACCCAGCAGTCATATTCTGCATTCTGAATCACACAGCAATCATATCTTGCATTCTGAAGCACACAGCAATCATATCCTGCATTCTGAATCACACAGCAATCATACACTGCATTCTGAATCACACAGCAATCATACCCTGCATTCTGAAGCACACAACAATCATACCCTGCATTCTAAATCATACAGCACAGACAAAGATGCTGTAGTTCTGGTAATACAGATTCTACTTTCATGGATAAGAATACCCGAACAATTAATGAAAAATAAAAGAACACTGCAGCTTGAACAGAACATTGGCAGTTATATCAAATTTAAAGGTATTAAACACAAGCAAATGGCTCATGACATAAGCAAACTACTGGTGAGTTATGTGTTTTCAGTTTCAAAGACTGCACCGTTGTACAAACCACTTGTCCCACATACTTATACCACTAAATCCCCTATTTAATACCAGATATTCACATTCCTTTGCTCATATTTACCAAATAATAAGCACTAATCTCCTAACATCTCCAACATATAAACTCATATCCATTGCCTCTCCATCTGACCTATCCCCCCCTACTATATATCTAAAATCCAATTCATTTATCCTGTTATTTTTTTCTATTACAGGTTTTAATATTCTAAGGTTTCTACTCTTTTCACTGCTAAAATCTCCCTCCATACTTGTGTATCTTGTTCATTCTTTTGGTTGAACCACATTTACCCTACCTATAACACCTGTTCATATTTATGCACTGTATTCTCCCAATCCCACTTCTTTTTAAATCTTCCTGTAAATATGTGTATATTTTTTTACATCTGTGTTATGTCACATCACTATACTTTATATCTTTAATCTTACTTTACTGCTGTTCATATGTATGTAAACTAGGCTGAGCCTGCAAATGGTCATATCTGATCACTGCTGAACTTTAGTAAACAAAATGAAATAAATAAATAAACAAACACACAGTTCCGTTCATGGCCACAGCTATGCTTTTATTAGTTCAATTATAATTAAATGCCAATTAAAGCCAATAAGATGAATAATAATCAATCAATGTCAGTGAAAATCACAAAAATGTGCACAAAGGCAAAATTTAGAAGGATCCATTCAGACCAAGAAAACAAGAAATTCTGCATAAGTCATTGCAAACCTCAGTGGAGCTTTGAAAAAACAAGCAATCAGCAATGGGCCCCTTCCTGCTACCCAATAAAACATACAAGGGTGCAACCCTCTGTCAGGGCCACAAGATGCCACAGGTGGCCACAGCCTGCCTACCCAAGGGGCCAAGCTGTCTGGACCCTGTGACTCTATTATCAGGACCCCAAACAAACTTAGTCTTCTATAATTTCCCTTCCTATGAGTCACCTGGAGACACCCTAGTCCACTCCAACAATTGCTGGGAAGGCAAAACCTGAAAATCTTTTTGGCAAAAAACAGGAAATTCCTTCCCAATACATAATGCAATCACCCTTCTAGGCCAGCAAGACACCAGTCTCCCTAAGCTAAACTCCATTCTTTTACAAAGGGTAGGTGGGTGTTTGCATTCCTTCCATGCTCTGCTTGTTTTTTGTCTGCTGTACAGCACATTACCTACTTTTCCCTAATAAAGTCTATTCTAATTTCCAGTTACCCGTCTAGGTCTCTGAATCTTCTCACCTTCCTAATCTACAGTCTATTGAACTGCTGTCACCATTCCTTAGTTCTCTCAGTTTGCACATTATTTCATTCCAGGAAAAGACCCTAGGACTTTGATCCCTAATCCATTTACATTGCCCCTGAATGGAAATAAGCACATTATTATTTACCCAATAACTATATATTAATATATATATATAAATATACTAAATTGAATGAAATGGCTACAGCCACACTTTTGTAGACATGTTACTATTACATTGTATTTAAAGCCATCAGGACAAATCATAATCAGTGTTATAGAGAATCACCTGGTGTGTGCAACGAACAGGACTTGGAATGAAATCAATCAGTCTAATACAATAACTATTCCATAAAAATTAATAAGCCGCCCAAGAAAGTATGAAAATCAACAGAAGTAACTGCAAATCACTGCCGAGATCTGTGAAACCAAGCAACAACAATCAGAGGCTCCCAGGTACAGGCCCGCTAGACTGTCCACTACCCAATAAAGCATAAAAGGGTCCATCCCACCATCAGGGCTCCAAACCACCAGGTCTGGCCACAACCTGCCTGAGTGAAGGGAGCCAAGCTGTCCATGTCTCTATCCCTACCCGGCTGGCTCACCTACAAATGTAATTTTCAAAGACTAACCTTCTGCCACAGAAAGATGACCTTTCACTCTTCATAATATGGCTTATGGGGGTCCTCCTCTCATTTCCATCCCTCATTTAAGTAAATATTAATACATACAGACAAAGGGTGAAAGACCCCCAAAAAAAATCATTACTGGCATTTTAATACTTGAGTCCACGGTAAGCTATCTATATAGATATTATATATTGACAGACTTGATGTGGTGGCCATTCCCTGTGCCTTGCCTAGGGCCCCATCTAGTCTTAATCAGCCTCTGCCATATGCTTGGTGTATCAAACACTGGCTATAACTGCAGTTGTTTTCTTACCTTTGTGTTTCAGCTCATAGGGTTGCTTAAGCACATACGTACTTTGTGAAACAAAATATCCATTATTGTTACAATCAATCTCCAAAGCAAGCAAGCAATCATTTGACAAATGGCTAGTTCTTTGTGTCCTTCTATTCAGCCAATGGCATATGCAGGCTTGCTATGTTCCTTACTTATGTTTAAAAAATATATATTATAAACAGCTCTGAGCTCTTTATTTTTGTGAATACGTACTTCAGATTCTTATAGAAATCCTTATCTACCTTCATCTTCTTCATTGATGGTTGTGCAAGACAGAAGCATATGTTTGGTACAATATACATGTATGAATGAAGAAACTGTATTCCATACCTGGAATGAATAACCATCCATTTGCTTCTGTATTAACTTACTGACTGACATATGAGGGTATCTAGACAGGAGGCTGGCCTCCTTTCTGAACTACACAGCACAGATGCGGATGGTATTTTTTTTTCTATACAGATTTTATTCTTATGGACAAGTATACCCCAAGAATGAATGAAAAATAAAAGATACTGCTGCCTCAGTAGGGCATATACAGTTATATCAAAACTAATCACATTAGACATGTGGAAAGTAGATCAGAAACGTTTCACAAAATAAACACACTACTGTTCAGTTAAGCATTTTCCATTTTAATGACTACACCGTTGCACAAACCACATTTCTAGTAGGCCTATACCTCTAAACTGATTGCCTAACATCAGAACTTCACATTCCTTTGACTGTGGATGGAAACAAGCTTACCCAGTAGCCATACACACACTCACGCACACATACACACAGACACACACACACACACACACACACACACACACACACACACACACACGAATTGGAATAAAAAGGCCACAGTCATGCATTTATTAGATCAATTATTACTGAATGCCATTAAAGCCAATAAGGTAAATCATGATCAATGAATATCTGTGAATATCACCAAATGTGCGCAAAGAGCATAATTTTAAAAGAAACCCGAAACCCAATACAATAACCACCTCATGAAAATTAAGCAATCCCAAGAAAGCATGAAATTCCACACAAATAACTTCTGGGGTCTGTAAAACCAACCAATTACAAAACAGCCTTACAAGACTATCTGCAAATATACAGAGCTGAGTATAGTTTTCTTTATTATAGAGTTTAATTGCTGCTTAGATATCTGTTGTCTCACTGTTCTGAGAGTCTGATCTGCAAATATACAGAGCTGAGTATTTTTTTGGTTTTATAGTTTATACTATTAGTGGTTGCTCACATCTCTGCTGAAACTGTCTTCCCACCCCCACCCCCATTTTCTGCCTTGTCTTCAGCTGATATAACTGGTTTTTATAGCTTGTGTGTTACCTAACTCAAGGTTCCCTTAATTTGACCTGTTAATAACAGCCTGCATTTAAATTGGAACCTGTGTTCTGAGAGACAGCCTTACAAGACTATCTGCAAATATACAGAGCTGAGTATAGTTTTCTTTATTATAGAGTTTAATTGTTGCTTAGATATCTGTTGTCTCACTGTTCTGAGAGTCTGATCTGCAAATATACAGAGCTGAGTATATTTTTTGGTTTTATAGTTTATACTATTAGTGGTTGCTCAAATCTCTGCTGAAACTGTCTTCCCCCCCCCCCCCCCTTTTCTGCCTTGTCTTCAGCTGATATAACTGTTTTTTATAGCTTGTGTGTTACCTAACTCAAGGTTTCCTTAATTTGACCTGTTAATAACAGCCTGCATTTAAATTGGAACCTGTGTTCTGAGAGACAGCCTTACAAGACTATCTGCAAATATACAGAGCTGAGTATAGTTTTCTTTATTATAGAGTTTAATTGTTGCTTAGATAGCTGTTGTCTCACTGTTCTGAGAGTCTGATCTGCAAATATACAGAGCTGAGTATATTTTTTTGGTTTTATAGTTTATACTATTAGTGGTTGCTCAAATCTCTGCTGAAACTGTCTTCCCACCCGCACCCCCATTTTCTGCCTTGTCTTCAGCTGATATAACTGGTATTTATAGCTTGTGTGTTACCTAACTCAAGGTTCCCTTAATTTGACTTGTTAATAACAGCCTGCATTTAAATTGGAACCTGTGTTCTGAGAGACAGTCTTACAACACTATCTGCAAATATACAGAGCTGAGTATAGTTTTCTTTATTATAGGGTTTAATTGTTGCTTAGATATCTGTTGTCTCACTGTTCTGAGAGTCTGATCTGCAAATATACAGAGCTGAGTATATTTATTTTGGTTTTATAGTTTATACTATTAGTGGTTGCTCAAATCTCTGCTGAAACTGTCTTCCCACCCCCACCCCCATTTTCTGCCTTGTCTTCAGCTGATATAACTGGTATTTATAGCTTGTGTGTTACCTAACTCAAGGTTCCCTTAATTTGACTTGTTAATAACAGCCTGCATTTAAATTGGAACCTGTGTTCTGAGAGACAGCCTTACAACACTATCTGCAAATATACAGAGCTGAGTATAGTTTTCTTTATTATAGAGTTTAATTGTTGCTTAGATATCTGTTGTCTCACTGTTCTGAGAGTCTGATCTGCAAATATACAGAGCTGAGTATATTTTTTGGTTTTATAGTTTATACTATTAGTGGTTGCTCAAATCTCTGCTGAAACTGTCTTCCCACCCCCACCCCCATTTTCTGCCTTGTCTTCAGCTGATATAACTGGTATTTATAGCTTGTGTGTCACCTAACTCAAGGTTCCCTTAATTTGACTTGTTAATAACAGCCTGCATTTAAATTGGAACCTGTGTTCTGAGAGACAGCCTTACAACACTATCTGCAAATATACAGAGCTGAGTATAGTTTTCTTTATTATAGAGTTTAATTGTTGCTTAGATATCTGTTGTCTCACTGTTCTGAGAGTCTGATCTGCAAATATACAGAGCTGAGTATTTTTTTTGGTTTTACAGTTTATACTATTAGTGGTTGCTCAAATCTCTGCTGAAACTGTCTTTCCACCCACCAACCTCATTTTCTGCCTTGTCTTCAGCTGATATAACTGGCTTTTATAGCTTGTGTGTCACCTAACTCAAGGTTCCCTTAATTTGACTTGTTAATAACAGCCTGCATTTAAATTGGAACCTGTGTTCTGAGAGACAGCCTTACAACACTATCTGCAAATATACAGAGCTGAGTATAGTTTTCTTTATTATAGAGTTTAATTGTTGCTTAGATATCTGTTGTCTCACTGTTCTGAGAGTCTGATCTGCAAATATACAGAGCTGAGTATATTTTTTTGGTTTTATAGTTTATACTATTAGTGGTTGCTCAAATCTCTGCTGAAACTGTCTTCCCCACCCCCCCCTCCCTGTTTTTGGTTTGCAGTTTAAATTTGGTGGCCTTTGCAGTGCCCGCCCCAATGTAGATTTGATCTAGGACACTCCCCCAGTCCCATCTCTTTACCGCATTCTACCTAATAAACCCTTTCTGCACTTGCTTTTAGTCCTTTTTAATTTAATTGCATTTTTCAAACTGTGTGTGGTCTAATATTGCTACATACTCAAGCGTGCTAGCTTGCACTGCATGTGAATTGTTTTTACTACTGTTTTTGCTACTTTTCTGTAAAAAAAAAAAAAAAAAACTGTAAGCCTCTTTCCTACCTTTCCTGTAACTAGTGTTCCAGATACAGATTTGCTATATCCAGGACTGTTTGTAAGCTTCTGAGTCCCCCAAGCCTTTCTGTGTTGTAGGGAAGCCTTATAGCTTATCAGTGGGAGTGGTAAGCATTAGGTAACCTGTCTAGCACATAAGGAGTGGGTCTGGCCCAGAATTTGAAATTATTGGCCATTTGGGCAATCTTCCATCTCTCTCAACTTTCTGATTTGAAAGCCTGCATTTGCACTTGTTTCTGTCCTGTAACTCGTCTAGTGCAGATACAGATTCTTAGTTTTAGCACTTAAATTTGCTTATTCATACTCAGCACTTGTTCAGAACTTGTAAGCACTAAATAAGCTACTAATTACTATAGCACTCAGTCTTCCTCATTACCTAAAGGAAAACAGTTTTTGTACTTACTTTTCTCACTGGCGTTGAGAAAAACAGCTCTTGCACTCACTTTCCTCACTTATCTAGAAGAAAATAGTTTTTTATTCAGGCATGTCCAAGGGTCAGCTCCCAGTGTTCTCCCCTGTCTATCTGATGAATCTGGGCATCTTGAGGCAATGTAGAAATTGCCTCATGTACACAGACAACCCTCTCCTCCTACCACCCAACACTACAACCTGTGAGAGATGCACTTATCTAGCCAAACTGGAGGTAAAGCTCTCACCAACCAAGACTTGAACCTGAGAGTCATGAGGAGAAGGTAAACATTTGCACCACACCACATTCATCACATAGTCTCACTACGTCTACACCAGCAAAATCCACACATAGAAACTCAAAAACATTCACGGAGGCTCTCAATAATAATCTGCCTAAGCAACAGAGACCTCCAAAGCAGAAACACAAGCAACCTCCATCCCCCAACACAACACAAATGACACATAGCCCACATATTCAGTGTGCCACTCAAACACAGCCAATAAGGCAAAACAACATACCCAACACACTAGTCATAGGTGACTCTATAGTCAGGCACACTTTTGTCCCACTCACCAGGCTAAACAAGGAGAAGGTTACTGTCAGCTGCCTGTCGGGTGCCAGGATCCGCCACATAACCCACGCACTCAGGTCACTCCACAACAAGTACAAATATGACTCTGTCATTGCCATGTTGGTGTGAATGACCTGAGACGTACCTCCCTGGACTACATGAAAAGAGACATGGAAGAGCTCTACGATCTTGTAGCCCAGGCAGGTATGACCCTAGCTCTGAGTAGCATTCTGCCATCGCCCAGAATGATACCGCAGTACAAGGACAAAATGATTGATTTCAACAATTGGCTAAGCTTCTGATGTCATTCAAAGTGGATCCAGTATCTGTCTGCTTGGGATGACATGGTCGACAGACCACGATGCTTTGCCACAGATGGCCTGCACCTGTCACCCCTAGGATTCTGGATACTGGCTAAGGCTCTTGCTGCCCCTATAGTGCCTTTTTTAGGCAGGGTTCAAGTAACAAATTCACCACCATAACAGGAACAGGCAAGCAAAAACTGAGGGTAATGCTACTCAATGCTAGAAGTCTAAATTTCAAAATGCACTCACTCGAGGCACTCGAGAACATCGATATCTGTGCAGTGACTGAGACCTGGTTCAAGGCTCCAGAGAGCACCCCTGCACTACCAGGCTATAACTCATACCACACTTTTCGGCCATCTAATTTGGACCGAAACACCAAAGGTAGGGGTGTGTCCATATTCATTAAGGATATACACACCTCCAGGCTAGTTGCTCAGCATAATGCATCCGAGGTTATCCAAGTGCAACTAACTCTTGGCAAAACTGCAATCCAAATTGTAGCTTGCTACAGATCCCCCTCCATGCCCCAGTATTCCCACTCCTCTTTTCTTGATGTTCTGGAAAATATTAGGGTTCAACCAAACACCCTAATAATGGGTGACTTCAACTACCCCACCATTAACTGGGAAAACTACTTATGTACTAATTCCTTAGCACAACGCTTTCTGGAATTCATAAACTCCAATGCCCTAGATCAACTTATCCACACCCCCACCAGGGGCAACAATATCCTAGAGCTAGTCATTACCAACATGAGTGACCGGTGTTCCACACCTGAAGTCAACTCCTCGTTGGTCCGATCCGACCATAAGCTAATCACCCTTGATATCCACATCCCACCCCCCATTAAGGAAACCACAGTAAGAAATTTCTCCAAAGCCAACTTCATGCTTCTTAAGACAGAAGTAGTGAACTTCATGACACCCATGCAGATGGACAATACAGTTACAACTGCTGAATCCTACACAAATGCGCTCTATAAGCACCTACATGAGTGTATGGATCGTGCTATCCCAAACAGAACCAAGATGCTATCCTCCAAAAAAAGGAAGCCAATCTGGTGATCCTCTGCCATAAACAAACTGTACAACAGAAGGAAGAAACTGTTGCAAAAGAGAGTAAAATCCCATGAGTGGAGGAGCTCCCTGGTCAGCCTCAGTAAGAAGCTGAGATCCCTTATAAGATCCTCCAAAGCTAGCTACGAAAATAAAATTGCCACTAATTCCAAGGACAACCACAAAGCATTCTATAGCTATGTCAAGAATCTCAATGGCAGCACCCAGATCTGCTCTGAGTTACAGCACAAAGGCATGAAAATTACAGAACCAACTGATATTGCCAACATCCTGGCAGATAGATTCAGTGCTAACTGTACCCCTCCTCACCCCCTAAAGGGCCCATATCTATACAGGAAGAATGCAGAGTCCCTGTAATCACAACTACGCAGGGGAAAGCTGCACTCTCTAAAGCCAAAAACACAGCATCCATGGGACCGGACAACATCCCAGGCTGCGTTTTACATGAACTTCAGAATGAACTGGCTCCCCACTTAAGCACCATGTTCAATAATAGCCTCGCATCAGGCTTTGTGCCCACTGAATGGCACACAGCAACAGTTATCCCACTCCACAAAGGAGGAGCCACCACTGATCCTGGGAACTATAGACCTATTAGCCTGACGAGCCTAGTCTGCAAAGCCATGGAACGTATCATCATGGAACTCATAAACAAAGACATTGGTAACCTCCAAACTCTGGATCCCACCCAGTTCGGATTTGTGAAAGGCAGATCATGCCTCCTGAACCTGATCGACTTCTTTGAGGCAGTCACCAAAGCCGTAGATGAGGGTAAAGTGGTTCACACAGCCAATCTTGACCTCGCCAAGGCTTTCAACACCATCCCCCATTCTGGAATTATAGCTAAACTCAATAAACTAGGCATAAATCCCTACGTCACAAGATGGGTTGCCAACTGGCTCACTGACAGAACCCACACTGTAAAAGTTGCAGACTCCAAATCTGACCTCAAACCAGTGACAAGTGGAGTACCACAGGGTTCCCTCCTGGGACCGCTCCTGTTTGGTATCTATTTCTCTGAAGTACAGGCTAACACAGAAGGCCTCTGGCTAACGAAGTTCGCAGATGACTGCAAACTAGGAGCCATAGTCAAGTCCCCAAATGATACGAACATTCTACAGAAGGGCCTCTCTGAGACAGATGCCTGGTGTCAGAACCATGGCCTCAAGCTCAATGCCAAAAAGTGCAGTGTCATCCCCTTTGGTTAAAAACTCTGTACCCATGAACTAACACATAGGCAGCAATCTACTTAACAATGAATGTGTGATAAGAGACCTTGGGAAACAGGTGGACAGTAGTCTCTCCTTTGATAGTCACATTGTCACAGTAGTCAGGAAGTCCTTCTACATGGCACACCTCATCATAAAAGGGTTCTCATCCAGGAAAAAAGAGGTCATTGTTACCCTCTACTCATCACTCATTAGACCCATTATAGAGTACAACGCCCCTTTTGGAATGTACCTCACAAGACATCTGCAGCAGCTGGAAAGGCCACAGAAGTACCTCACAAAGAGGATTACTGGACTCAAACAAATGCCCTACACTGACCGCCTCAAAAAACTCCAGCTTTACTCCATAGCATATCGCCTACTCAGAGGTGATCTCTGCCTAACATATAAAGCTATGTCAAACCCAGAGCTGTTGGACATGCTACACCTAAAGAAATCCCAATCCCTCCGAGCTACACGCTGTAGGGACCTAAACCTTGTCACCACAATAAACAGGACATGCTGGAGGGATAGATTCCTATCCCAGAGACTTCCCATACTCTCGAACAGGATACCTATCTATGTCAAGCAAAGTTCTTCATTAGCACTCTTCAAGAAAAATCTTGATGAGTGGATGGGAAATAGGAAATACACCCTGGGGATCACTTCTGTGTCTCTGCTCGTCAGTGGCACAGGAAAATAACTTTCTTGGGTGGCGTAAGCCAGGGAACCTTGTTGGCTAGGCTTGCGTAGGCCCTTGGGCTGATAGCCTAGTACCTACCTATGAAACTATGAACCTAAGTCTGAGGCTTTGTCATGCTAGACTGCCCAATAACCAAATAATGCATGCACTGGACCACCCCTCCATTGAGGCCCCAATACCACATGAAAGAGAGTCAAGCTGTCTAATCCTGTGCTCCCTCTCACCACCCCCCTACAAATTTTGTCTTCCAATACCATCTTTCTGCTCCAGAAGGGTGCCTTTTTAACCTTCATAATCTGGCTTGTTAGGGGTCCTTCCTTAACCCTATTTAGTTTAAGTAAACATTAATACTTAAAAAAAAAAAGATGCAAGACCCACTTGCAAGGCAGAGGTGTAACCAGAAATTTATATCTGACACTCAGAACTCATGTTATCATCCCCACTACCCACCTATCTGTATTATACCATCAAAATGTTACCCCATACACTTCAGGAGAATAAACATTGTTTTCAATTGTTGGTGTATGTGATCATCAAAAGGCTATTTTAAGAAGTACATTCCTATCAAGTAAATCTGTTTTGTATAGATCTATACAGTAGACACTAGTTTAGACAGATTTAAACATTCTTTGCTCTTTGGGATGTAATGTTTCTGAGAGATGCTAAATAAAATGTACTCATTTGACCGTACTGAGTATGCCTAGCTGCACCCTGGGTTTTAGAATTAGGGACGGGGGTTGAGAAAGATATGTTTCTGTTATGTTAATGATTAACTACCTATCTGCACCCAGCGCACCTGAGTGAAAGCAGCATCAGGCTGCCAGTAAAGTCATTGCCGCCAGTAACAGAGTGAACTAAAATTTTGTGTCCTTATCTACAAAATGGCCTTCTAATCGACTTAGAAAGTTAATATTCCGACAGGTTTTGCAACATGCATTTTATGAAGCATAACAAAGTACGACACACTACTAATGTCTGGCACTGACTGTGATTTACTTGAAAATCAAAAATTTTACTAGGGCCAGAGCAAAATCTTACGTAGGACCTGACAATATACCTGACTGCTTAATTAATAATGTTAAACATGCCCTTGCAGAGACACTCCTCAAACTGTTTAACTTATGTTTAGCTACTGGTTTTATCTCTAATGAGTGGCACATAGCTGTGGATATACCCCTTGTCATGAGAGGTATTATAACTGACCTCATAAAGTGTGATATCAAGAAACTTGTTACACTTGACCCTGAACAGTTTGTTTTTTTAAAGGGTAAATCCAGTCTATTTAATCTGGTAATTTTTTTTTAAAGGGTTATCGAGGCTGCAGGTGGCAGTGGACATGGCATGTCTTTACCTGGGTGTGGCCTTTGACAGCATTCCTGTTGCTGGCATCATTCCAAAGTTCATTTCAATTTTGACTCATATCCAGTAAGATGAATATCAAACTGGCTGAAAGACAGAACCCACATAGTCTGAGTTGCAGGTGTCTCATGACAAAGTACAAAAGTGACCAGTGATACCCCTCAGGGCTTATTTCTGGGAGCTCTGGCTCTCCTTTTTGATATTTACTTGCTAGATCTCCAGAGAGCTAAAGCTAAAAAAGTTTGCAGACAATTACAAACTGCATTTGTTGTCATCCTGAGGCACCCAAACCCACCAGAATGAACTTATCCTAGTAAACTCTTGGTTTCAGACCTTTGTCGTGAGAAAATAAAAATTCCCACTAGCTTCGTCTTCCTCACTAATGGTTATGCAAACCAGCTATACCTCTCAACTGTCACTGATGTTGCCCTGTCTCATAAATCCTCCTAAAAGTGGCAATTTTACAAGAAAAAATAGTGGGTTCCATTACACTTAAAATGATTTATAAATGATTATTCTCAGTATTTATTACTTCTGGAAAGACGTTAATTCATTCACTTCTCCTGCCAACTTTTCAATAATACTAGCATTTTAAAAAGTGTCCATATTTTTTCTGGATATATCTCTGATTCTGGATGTGCCACTGATTGAAGTAAAAGTAAAACCAGGGATCCCAGCTAGCCCTGTAACTTTTAGGAATTATTCTATGGCAAACATTCCACTGCTATGTGACACCCTGGCAAAATTAAAAGCCCATCCAAATCTTGAGAACACCGCTTCCTATGCAGAATAATTCACAGAAACCTTGTATAGTCATATTAATAGCTGTATAAATACAGCTATACCTATCCAGATTAAACACAGGATCAACTCAAAAAACAAGCCATCCTGGTAAAATCCCAACATCAATATGTTGTATAACAAAAGGAGGAAATTCATGGCAAAAATTATGAGGTGCAATGCCATCAACCAAAACATCCAACATCCTCCAAAGCCAAATTTGAGTTAAAATTAGCCTCCCAGGCCAAGGGCAATCACAAAGCTTTCTTCAGGTATAACCATAACCTTAAAGGCAATATGCAGCAATGTACCAGATTCATTGTAAATAATGCCACCCATACAGAGCCGGAACATAGAGCAAACTTCCTGGCTGACAAATTTTAGCCCCCCCCCCCCTTCTCACCAGATGCCCCTCAGGAACCTACATCCATAACTTCCCCAATTATCACTAGAGAGCAGGTGCTCAAGATGCTCTCTAAAGCCAGGAGTACTGCATCCATAGGTTCCAATATCCCAGGATGCCACCTTAATAGCATGAAATATGAACTATTGTGACTACTAGAAGCACTGTTTAACCACAGCCTCCGAATAAGCTTCATGCCAAATGAATGAAGGACTGCAAAGGCTGGGTCATCCATGGCCCCAGGGAACTATCAACCAATAAGCCTTACTAGCTTGATATGCAAAGCTAAGGAGACAATAATCAAGGCTATCCTAAAGGACATAGGTAACCTACAAACATTAGACCCAAATCAGTTTGGATATATCAAGGGAAGGGCTTGCCTGCTCAACCTGGTGGACATCTTTGAGAAGGTCACCAAAGCAATGGACACGGGCAAGATGTTGCATACTGCCTATCTTGACCTGGCCAAGGTAAGTGACACAACACCCCACTCAGGCATTGTAGAAAGCTCACTAAACTAGGTATAAACTCTGACGTCACCTGTTGGATAGCCAACTGGCTTACAGACATAACCCAAGAAGTTAGAATATGGGGAGTTTTCCTCCACAAAAAGGCTGGTTACCAGTGCGGTGCCTTAGGGCTTAGTGCTGGGTCCACTCCTGGTTAGCATCTACTTCTCTGAGTTCAGGAATAATTTCAAGGGCCTCTGGCTGCCCAAGTCTGCAGATGATTGCAAACTGGATGCACTCATTGAATCCACCAAGACAAGACACAAATATCCTCCATGAAGGCCTGACAAAGACTAATAATTGGCAGAGAAAGAGTCATGGTCTAAAACTCAATGCCAAAAAGTGCATCATAGTATCTTTTGGAAGGGTGGCCACCCAAGCAAAACCTCTACAATTCACAATACACCCTGAAGAGTACACTCTGTAGTCAGGGACTTGGAAACGCCTTTAAACAGCGATTTGGCATTTGACCAACATGTAGCTACTATAGTGAGGAAATCATTCTATGTTGCACAACTTATAGGAAGGGTGTGTGACATCTAGATCCAAACATGTCATTGTTTCGTTGTGCTCTGTTCTCGTAAGACCAGTCATTGAGTACAACGCAGCATGTGCAACAACTGGACACTCCAGTTATTGTACAACACATGCAAAAAGTGGAGGATACTCAGTGATTCCTTACAAAAAGAATACATGGTGTGGAAAACAAGTCCTATGCAGACCACCTCAAAGGAGACGATCTATGCTTGTCCAACAAAGCATCCTCCAGTCCAACTCTAATGGACCTGTTGCACATCAGTGAAACAAATAGCACCAGAAACACCTGATCCAGGGACCTAAACCTTGCCTGCAGCATAAACAGGATATGCTGAAACGACTGGTATTTGTCACAGATATGCCCCCTTCTCTGGAACAGATTTCCCTAGAGTTGCCACCTTTTCAAATGCCCAAAGTGGGACATTTTTTGTAAAAACGTGAGATTTTTCTGGGCAAAACATACCCATGATCAGTGCAAAAGACAGAGGTGATGTTGAAGTGTTTTAACCCACCAGATGCGCAGTAGCAAGCCCCGCCCAAACCCCACCTGACACATTGCAATGTAATTAATATTCAGCATCTCTGCTGAAAGCAACCCAATGTTTTATTGTAGACATTCACTACCAAAAAAGAAATGTTTTACTAGGGGCATAAAACTAAAATGCCTGTTGTACATCACATTTCAGTCAGTCAGTCGGGCAGAGTTCACACCACAAAACTGTTTCTCTAAACGATGCTGTTATTAACAGCTGAAATTGTTTGCAGTACCAGCATTGTTGCACAACACTTGTTCAGTGGGGGGGGGGGGCAGTGCCCCCACAAGGGGGGTGCAGGGGGGCTTGCTATAATTTTGATGAGGATGGAGTTTGTTTTGCGCATGGATTCAGTGTCAATCATGGTGTATTTACATATTGAAACTCTACCCACCATCTTGTCAATCAAACAGGCCACGGCCGTTCCTGCACAAACTAACTGGTGGGTTAATACACTTCAATATTGCCAAGACAAAACTTCACTTTTTTTCCCAAATAAAAGCTTATTCTTGTAGCATTTGAGTTGTTTATGCTATTTCATATAACATTTAGGTGTTTCATATGTAAAAATAACTGTTTTATGTAACTATTAAAAAAAATCTTTGGAAATATTTTTTGTCCTAAAATCTCAGGACATTTGCGATTTTTAAGTTTTTTCCCACAGGACACGACTGCCCAAAGAGGAATGGGTGGTCATACCTCTCAAGTGTACCTCATTTGGGGTCTTAAAAAGTTCATGTTCCTCGAAGTTCCCTCAAAGTTCCACATTGAAAGACTCTGTCACACATTCAGTGTTAGGAATTTGTTTAAGTGAAATCTATTGTAAATAGAAATTAATCATATTAATTCATTAAAAGATCTTCTTTATAAGTAAAACCATCATATTTTAATCCTCCTATAACCTTCCTAGTTTAAGTTGTTAGTAAGCCATTGGTATGTGTTCCTCATTTTGGACATGGAAGGTTGAGAGCTATGGGGTAACCCTAGGTTTCCCGTCCATATGATGCAGAATTCATATCTGCACTTACTCAACTTGGACCAGTAGATGAGAAACCATTAATATACCCTTGGTCGGGCACCTACGTTTCTGTCAGAAAAAGGAAGCTTGTGCACGCATAGTCATACATGCCGTGGCTATGCAAATATACCCAATTACTGGGATGCATGGCTGGGATTAAAAAGGCCCCTTGGGTCGACAGCCTGTTATTCCACAATGCTAAAAGGTTAACAGCTACACATAAATCTTTTTGGCACAGTATTGCACGAGTAGAGAGAATGCTCGGACTGTTTATTTCCCTGGAACGCTAATTCCACCTAATACGCAGCTTCTCAGCGCTTCTGTGGATCACTAGTGATATCTGCATTGCTTACTGTACTTATTTCCTTGTTTCACTTGAAAGAAAGTTACTGTTTGTCGTTTTTGCATTTAAGTTACCTGTAACACATTGCACTTAAGTTACCTGGCACTTGCTCACTAAAGCAATTATATAAGTCAGCACTAAAAATTAAAAGCACTACACCCTCACTCCCCACTGGCCCTGGTTTTCAATTATTAAGGAATTCCCAATATTATTCTAGCATGTCCAAAGGTCAGTTGTCAATCTCCTCTCCGGTCCAGCTGGTGAATCTGGGAATCTTGAGGCAATGTTACAACTGCCTCATGTACACAGACAACCCTCTCCTCCTCTCAACAAATTCCAACACATGTGAGAGATGCAACCATATAGCCAAACTGGAGGCTAAGCTCTCTCAACTCAGTACTGGCATAACCAGTCAGGAGGAGAAGGAAACCACACTCACTACAATTCCAGTCTCACATAGACCTACCACGACAGCAAACCAAACACATAATCACACAAAAACATACTCGGAGGCTCTAAATAAAGATCTGCCGAAGCAGCAGAGACCTCCAAAGCAGACACCCATGCAGCCGCTACCCCAAAACAAAACACGTGCAACACATATCTCACAAAGCCAGTGTGCCAAACAGTCACAGCCCTTAAGACTAAACAACACACCTGATACACTTGTAATAGGTGACTCTATCGTCAGGCACACTGACGTCCCACTCACCAGGCTGAACAAGGAGAGGGTCACGGTGAGCAGCCTTTCGGGTGCTAGGATCCGCCACATAACACAAGCACTCAGGTCACTCCAAGGCAAGTACAAATATGACTCAGTCATTGTCCATGCTGGTGTGAATGACCTGAGACGTACCTCCCTGGACTACATGAAAAGAGACATAAAGGAGCTCTCTGAGCATGTAGCCCAGGCCGGTATGACCCTGACCTTGAGTAGCATCTTACCCTCACCAAGAATGATGCCACAATATGAAGACAAGATGATCAATTTCAACAATTGGCTTAAGTACTGGTGTCATTCAAAGGGGATCCAATGCCTGTCAGCTTGGGATGATATGCTCGACAAGCCACGATGCTTTGCTAGGGACGGCTTGCACCTGTCACCCTGGGCTTTTGGATATTGGCAAAGGCTCTTGCTATCCCCATAGTGCCTTTTTTAGGCAAGGCTCAAAAGACAAACCCACCTCCATAGGTATCACAAGGGATAAGAAACTAAGAGTAATGCTACTCAACGCCAGAAGTCTAAACCTCAAGATGCACACACTCGAAACTCTCCTTAGCATGGAGAACATCGATATCTGTGCAGTAACAGAAACCTGGTTCAGGGCTCCCGAGAGCACCCCAGCACTACCAGGTTATACCTCATACCATGCTTTTCGGCCCCAAAACTTGGACCGAACCACAAAAGGAGGGGAGTATCGATATTCATCAAAGATACCCACACCTTCAGGTTGGTGGCAAAGCACGAAGCATCAGAGACTATCCATGTGCAACTAACAGTGGGTAAAACTGCCTTCCAGTTTATAGCCTGCTACAGATCACCCTCCCAAACCCAGGAACCCCACTCGGCCTTCCTGAGAACACTGGAAAATATGAAGGTCTCTCCAAACACCATTATATTGGGCGACTTCAACTACCCAAACATAGACTGGGTGCATTACTCTAGCTCCAACACCCTAGCCCAAAGGTTCCTAGAATTTATAAACTCAAATGCTATGGAACAACTTGTTACCACTCCCACAAGAGGGGAAAACATACTGGACCTGATCATCACCAACATGGGGACTCTATGCTCCAGACCAGAAGTGTATCCCTCACTGGTAAGATCAGACCATAAACTAATCTCACTGGATATTCACATCCCGACCCCACCCCTGCCCAGAACACCACAGTGAAAAACTCTAAAGCAAATTTTACACTCCTCAAAACTGAGGTGGAATCCTTCAAAGCCCCCGGGCCTGTGGAAAATATGGCCCAGACTGCAGAATCCTTTATAAACGCATTCTATGAACACCTTCAGGAATGCATGGATCATGTGATCCCAAATAAAACCAAGACCCAATCCTCCAAAGGCAGACGTCCTGTCTGGTGGACCCCAGCCATAAACAAACTATACAATAGAAGGAGGAAGCTACTAAATGATAAAGCAAAATCCCAAAAGGAAGGCATCACTGATCAGTATTAGCAAAAACTACGGGCACACATAAAATTGTCTAAGGCCAGCTTCGAGAGAAAAATTGCACAGGACACTAAGGATAATCACAAGGCTTTCTTTAGTTATGTTAGGAACCTGGGTGGTAATTCCCAGATATGCTCAGAATTAGTCCAAAATGACAAAAAATACACCGAACCCACAGACATTGCCAACATCCTAGCTGACAGGTTCAGTGCAAACTTCTCCCCCCCCTCCCCACCAAAAGGGCAAATATCTATCCCAGCAGAGTGCTGCCCGCCTGACATCTCAGATGCTCAGGTAAGAGCCGCCCTCTCCAAAGCAAAAAACACAGCATCAATGGGACCAGATGGTGTCCCGGGCTGTGTCCTACATGAACTCAAAGAAGACCTAAACCCAAACATAAAACTACTGTTCAATCTCAGCCTTACTACAGGATATGTGCCCAAAGAGTGGCGTACAGCAACAGTGGTCCCTCTCCATAAAGGTGGTGCCTCAACGGATCCTGGAAACTATCGCCCCATAAGCCTGACTAGCTTGGTCTGCAAAGCTATGGAAAGGATCATCATGGACCTCATAAATAAAGATATTGGGGACCTACAAACACTGGATCCTACCCAGTTTGGCTTTGTTAAGGGCAGATCCTGCCTCTTAAACCTGGTTGATTTCTTTGAAACAGTCACCAAGGCCATTGACGAGGGAAGGTGGTCCACACAGCCTACCTGGACCTCGCAAAAGCCTTCGATACAATACCCCACTCGGGCATTATAGATAAGCTCACCAGCTTAAATATAAACCCCTATGTCACTAGATGGATTGCAAACTGGCTCAAGGACAGAACCCACATGGTTAGAATTGCTGGAGCCATGTCAGACTCCAAACCAGTTACAAGTGGTGTCCCACAAGGCTCAGTCCTGGGACCTCTCTTGTTCGGTATATATTTCTCGGAGGTACAGGCCAACACGGAAGGACTGTGGCTGACCAAGTTCGCAGATGACTGCAAACTGGGCCATAATCGACTCTCCAGCCAACACAAGCATCCTCCAAAAGGGCCTCATAGAAACAGACAACTGGTGCCAGAGCCATGGCCTCAAGCTAAATGCCAAAAGTGTATAGTCATCCCTTTGGCAAAACAAAGTGCCCACAAATTACCACATAGGTGGAAATCCATTAAGTACAGAAGAAGTAATTAGGGACCTGGGGACCCAAGTTGATAGCAATCTCTCATTTGACAACCACGTGGCCAAAGTGGTTAGAAAAACATTTTATATAGCCCACCTAATCATGAAGGGATTCACATCTAGATCAGGGGAGGTCATCGTGCCTCTTTACTCATCCCTCATCAGGCCCATAATTGAGTACAATGCCCCTTTTGGGATGTACCTTAGCAGACACCTGCAGCAACTGGAAAGACCCCAAAAGTACCTCACCAAGAGGATCAAAGGGCTCAAACAGATGCCATATGCTGCCCGGTTAAAGAAACTCCAGCTCTACTCAGTGGCATACCGCCTGTTCAGAGGCGATCTGTGCCTGACGTATAAAGCCATGTCCAACCCGGAATTAATGGACATGCTGCACCTCAGAAAATCCAAATCCCATCGAGCTACGCTCGAGAGACTTGAACCTCAGCACTGAAATAAATAGGACATGCTGGAGGGACAGATTCATAACCCAGAGGCTCCCTTCACTCTGGAATAAAATCCCAGTCCATGTTAGGCAGAGTCCCTCATTGACTCTCTTCAAGAGGAATCTTGATGAGTGGATGGGAGATCGTAGGTTTACCGCGGGTATCACTTCTGTGTCACTGTTAGATAGAGGCACAGTATACTAACCTCGAAAAAGGGCATAGCAAAATAAATTTAAAATGGGTGGCGAAAGCCAAACACATTCTGGCTAGGCTTATAAATGCCCTAGGGCAGATAGCCTAGTATGAACCTATACATCCACGTGTACTAACGTTACCTATACATCCACATGTACTAACGTTAAACGGGCACATGGGGATTTGAACAGCAGTCTGGCGTTTTCTGAACCAGACAGTAAACTCGGTGTTGTAATTTTAGAAGCACTGAAGCAAGCGTACTTCAACTAGGAAGGAAAAATAAAACCATGCTGCATCTCGAACAGGACACAGACAGTTAGAAACAAACTACTAGACAGTTACTTCACGTGTTCTCTTTTTAACAATTAGAGCACTACATTATTACATTTCTCCAGACTATAAATCTAATCCCCGTATTTGGCACCAGAATTTCGCTACTTTATGCGATTCAACGATCGATTGGTCAACGTCGTTACTATGTTGACGTCATGACGCTTTACCTGTAACCCGAGAAATGCTGTCCATGTGTAGGTCAAATATGAAGCGGCAGATGCTGAGCTTGGGACTGTTTAAAATCACACTTGCAATCTTTTTGTTTTTGAATGGCAGTGAAGGTGCTTCCGGTAAGTTATGTGGCCGTAAATACATCAGTTGTTTGAATTTATTTTTTAAACTGAAATGGATTTTCCATTTAAAAAGTTACTCTCTTAGAATTGGAGCACACGCGTGTATTGCATGTGTTTCGCAAACAATTGGCTAGAAAATGTATGTTCCCTCCCATTTTAGTATTCTTCACTCTCCCATTGGGTTCTAGTACCATCTGTCAGCCACCTCCCACCATGAAGGTTATTCTGAGACTAGAACGCTGTCATTTGATGCTTGAAATGAATGGGAACCTAAGTTTTGGTGCAGACTTTCTTGGTCTATATTTTCATGTTTATATATATATATATATATATATATATATATATAGCATTACCGCTTACCCCTCCTAATGTTTCATTTAAAAATGCAGCGAGACAGCATTCATTGCATTTGCTTGGAATTTAACTTCATTAAAGACAGTACATGCTGTATTAATACATTCTCTTACTCTAGCCCAATTTTGAGTAAATTATCCCAGACTCATTTTAGCGTTGTTCCTCATTTTTGCGCCACTTAATTAAATCCTGTAGTAATTGCAGATATTGCCTAAGGACGTGTGAATGCTTTATGCATTTTAATAGTATATCCCTGTGTAGTACTTCAGTTATTTGATACATTTGTGGACTGATCTGTCATTGGGGGGGGGGGGGCTGAGTTAAGCAGCGGTGTGTTTCTGTTCAAAATTTTTGCGCGATATAAACAAATCGGTACATACATTATATGTCGCATACTTTACCTACAGAACATTCTGTTTCGTGGCTCTGTTGTAAACGTAGGGTGTGCGTTTGAGAGAGAGAAATGAAATAGTATTTGTATTCTTTCCTAGGTATATCCGGGAATGATGGCATTACATAGCTTTTTAATTGCACGTGCTAACTTACGTTAATTGCCCATTTTTTACACATTTTCATTGTATGCTACAGCAAAAACAGCTTTTGAAAGAATGTTAATAAATCGCAACTCTGGTATAAGGAGAAGAACGGCGGTAGGATATGTTAGAAAACCTTGTTGTTTCTGACCGGTAAGTTAGCCTTCTCTGTTCTTACCAGTGTGGTTTATTTAAGCAATAACCCACACCTGGGCGAGGGTAGTGCTGGATTTACCTACAGTTGGTGTGGTTTGGTCACAAGGGTGAAGCCCGAGTGGCCAAACAAAGACAACCTGGGTAAATCCAGCATTACCCACACCCAGAAGCGGGTTATTGCTATTATACAATGACATTATTTAAGAAAAAAATTCTTACTTTTCTTAAATAATTGCATTGTATAATGCCTCCGTGCTGCCCTTCCTCAGCTGTCCAGTATCCTGGAGCAGTTCTGATGTACTGCATATGCTTATGCAGTACATCAGAGCTCTGTGTAGAGGAAGCAACGAAGGAAGTTCTCCCTTGCTTTTTTAAAGTTATCTTGCTATGTTAAACTTCTCTCTCTAAAATTGTCAAAATAGCATTTAACCCTCACAATTGTTTACTGCTACATGGTGACATCCACCCAAACCCTGGTCCTAACTTTACCACCCTTAATACGTCTTCAGCCAATACTACCACTCCCCTCAACCACCCAAAAAGCCCAAACTCTCTACTTATAGCTCACCTCAATATGCGAAGTGTAAATGACGAAATTACCCAGTTACATGCCCTATTAGACACCTATTCCTTTGACATCTTATGCCTTACTGAAACTTGGCTTAAACCCACAAATAAAGACAATGACATTGTCCCACCAGGCTATAACATTCTCAGACTGGACCGTCTAACTAAAAAGGGTGGTGGGGTCGCAGTACTGTTCAAATCAGAATTGAAGGTCACATCACTAGATGTACATCCACCACCACCTAATTATGCGGAAATTTTAACCCGTAAGCTCCAAATTAACATCCACCACCACCTAATTATGCAGAAATTTTAACCCGTAAGCTCCAAATTTAATACAAATAAAGCTGTATACATTATTTGCTCATATATCCCCCCAGGTAATAACATCAGTACTCTCGAAAATACCCTTAGCTGGCTTTCCATGTCCCTACCACAAGAAACCACACTCCTTGGAGTCTAATATTGATTGGAATGGCTGTACCTCTGCCAACCCAACTACTCATGTAAACCTCTTTGGCTTCCATCAAACCATTAAGTCTCCCTGGCTCTCTAAGGACACAAGGCTAAACATTCGACTAAGAAATAAACTCTGGTCTAAATGGAGAAAAACTAAAAACCCAACTGACCACCTAAACTTCAGACAACTTTGTGATACTACTAAAAAATCTATAATCCTTGACAAAAAAAACTACTACCTCAAATTCCAACAGACCCAACAACAAAACCCACAAAAGTTCTGGTCAGGTATCGATAAACTACTCCACCGAGGACAGTCCAAAACACTGACCCCCTCTAACTTAACTCAAACTTCTCCCAACCAAATTGCTGACACCTTTAATAAATCTTTCTCTGAAACAGTCCAATCACTAGCAAATACCTTACCACCTGTTACCACTACCAGTTCACCCTCACTAACCAACTTGCCCCAGACATTTAACCTCCAGCCTGTTCCAACATCTCAGATACACTCCCTGCTTCTTAAACTTAAACCATGTACACCATCAGCTGACTTCCTCCCAGCTGAATACCTGCGAATTGCAGCTGGTGTACTTGCCTACCCTATTTCTATCTTAATAAATGGAACCATTTCGGAATCTTATGTCCCATCCATCTGGAAAGTCTCACATATCATCTCCTTGCATAAGGGAGGTACCTCAAATGAATCAAACTTCCGCCCCATAGCCCTTCTCCCCCCCCCCCCTCCAGCAAAAATTATGGAGAGATGTATCCACCGTCAATTACTTCATCATCTCCTCCAAAATAACCTACTAGTGGACTGCCAACACGGCTTCAGGCCATACCATAGTACCACAACTACTCTTCCATCCTTTACAGACTGCATTAATAAAAACAGGAATACTAACCTGCTATCTTCTGCTCTTTTCATAGACCTCTCAAAGGCCTTTGATATGGTTAACCACCAACTATTGATAGGTATACTTAAATTATTTTCTCTTGATTCTCAATTAATAGAATGGTTCCAGTCCTACCTGGAAAACAGAAAACAAGCAGTCCTGTGGGACAACAATCTATCCTCTCGGCTTCCAGTCACCCTGGGAGTCCCACAAGGATCAACTCTAGGACCAATCCTTTTTCATTAATGATCTGAAAACTTCCCTTCCCCAAACTACATGCATTCAATATGCCGATGATTCGACTCTGATATGTGCCACATCCTCTCTGGCAAAACTCCAAACTAATACACAAACATAATTTACCTTAGTTGAAAACTGGTTCCATCAAATATGTCTCCTCCTTAACCCAAAAAAACGAAATTATTACTGTTTACTCCCACACAGAAGTCCCCCCCCAATCAATTTCATAGTGACATCAAATAATGGCAGAGAAATCGCTCCTCACACCACCACCAAACTCCTGGGTGTAACAATAGATAACAATCTCAACTTTGACCTACACATTAACTCAACTATTAAATCAGTTAATAGAAAACTTGGATTCCTTTATAGAATCAAGTCCTTTCTCACAGCCTCAGCTAAGATTTCTATTGCCCAAACCCACCTCATTTCCACCCTACTCTACGCCTCCCCTATCTATACTTGTTGTATCTTTCGGCTTTTCCTGGTTAGGGGTCGCCACAGCGGAACTCTGGTCCGCTAATGATTGGCAGTAGATTTTTACGTACCAAGTTGCCAGCCCTGACGCACAACCTTCAACGAAGGTATGCCCATTCACGCATGTCTCCACACAGAAGACGCTTTAGCTGAGAATCTAACAGGACGTCTTACTGTGAGGCGACAATGCTACCGCAGCACCACCACCGCAATACTAACCTATCCAAAAGTAATCTGAATAAACTAGCAACCTCCTGCAACAACATAGCCAAATTTGCCACCGGTGCCCCTTTCCATACCCACCATTGCCATAATCTTAAACTTTTAGGATGGCTGGAAGTACAAAATCGACTACTTTTCCAGCAACTCATTTTTATCCACAAGATTTTACATCATCCTACAAATGCTCCCATAATCTAACCTTTTCAATTCTTATAAATATCTACCAAACCCTTAGATCCGCAAAAGCTACAAGTAGCCACCATAAAATCCAACAACAAATCCGGGGCCTGCCTGTTCGCAAATGCTGTTGGCAATACTTGGAACAAACTTCCAAGAGAAATAACATCCCTTACTTCCACCAACCTTTTCAAGAAACAATTGAAAATCTTCATTAAAAACCAATAAACCAATGGCTCTGCCCCTGCTCCAATCCTGACTGATACTATTCTCCCTTGTCTAAATATTTCTCAGCTAAAATTTTTTCTGATACTTCTCAACCCTCTACGTTTGACTTGAATCAATAAATTTGTTTTACCTCCTTACTGTGCTGTGTAAACTCACGTACATTAAATTTTTTGTTATTTTTTTTTATACAAACTGTAAATAACTATGTTTTTCCTATGTGTAGCATAATAACTGTTGCTAAAACATTTTTGCTAATCGGTTGCATACTTATGTAATTGTTTTGTGTTTTCCACTGCTTTTTTTTTTAGTGGACTCTATGTATAAAAAATCTCTTTTTTTTTCTTTTTTCTCAGAGCTTTACTCCTCGGGCCTCTAATGAAAATGAACATATATCCAGGCTAGCCTGGTCAACAAATATAAAATTAAATAAATAAATAAACACGTTTAACATAGCAAGACAGCTTTAAAAAAAGCAACGGAGAAAGGAAGATCTCCGTTGCTTTTTTTTAAGATATCTCAATATGTTAAACGAGTTTAACATAGTGAGATTACAGCAGCGGAGCTCTTCCATTCTCCGTTGCTCTGTTGCTGCCTAACACAAAAAAAAGTAAAGACTTATACTAATGGAAAAAGTCTGGGCGACCGGACCTTTTTCCATTAGTATAAGTCTGGTCAGCGTGCCCGTTGTAAATCAGTCAGCGTGCACGTTTTGGAATATTAATGAGGGGTCATTGTATAATGTTCAATAGTATGGAGGAAGGGGCATTTAGATTTTTAAATCTTGTCACAGTGCCCTGCACGCCTTCACATCCAGCCCAAATAACTTATTTTTAGTGATCTGTGTCCCATAACTGTGAATCACTTAATATGGTAGGCTGAATTCCACCCACATGCATAGGGAACAACACAAGAGGCCTAGCCATATACACCTTTAAGAAACGCACTTAAAAGTTCTTGCCACCCTCTGACCCAATTTGTGTTTGTGAAACTGAATATAATAAAGGATGTCTTCTGTAGTTCAATCAAATGCAGCCAGGAATACACCAAAACAGTTTATTGCACAAAACGATCCAAAGTACAAACAATAGTCCAGAGCCTAGGATTATTTTACTTCCTCTGTTACCCAGAATTTGAAATCTGCATCCTTACAGACCAAAACATGTCTGTACATAGCATTATTTTCATTGTGTTTGTTGATGTCCCTCGCATGTTCATATATTCTGGATCATAGTTGTCGTTCGGTCTTCCCAACATAGTAGCTCCAGCAGACCTTACAGAAAGCAAGGTATACAACCCCTCTCGTATAGCAGCTACTATAAGTTTTGGCAACCAGTGTTGTTTTAAGACTGGGTATTTTTATCTCCTTTTGACCTGCTATAAATGTATGGATTGTATTGATAAATTGTATGGAATGGGCCACTTGACAAGATAGATGAATTTATTGTATATATTAATCAAACTACGTCATTCCTACAATTTACTCACGATATAGGAAAAGATTTTATAAATTTTCTGGATGTGAGGTTAGATAAGGATTACACAAATAAGTGTTACAAATCTAACATATACAGAAAGGAGCATTTTTCCAATGCCTACTTACACTTTGATAGTGACCATTCCTATATATTAAAAAACATTATAAAGGGACAAATGATTAGGATGGCGAGGATGATTTTGGATGATTCTGAATTCCTAAAAGAGATTGAATTTGTTGGCAATATGTTTCAGGAGAGAGGATATCCGTTAGATTTGATACACGGTGTTAAATACCAGGTTCAAAAAGGTAGAAGTAACTATAAATATACCCCTTTACTAGTTAAAAGTAACCATGTTTATGCAGTAAATGAAGAAGTGGATGGTAGTGTCCGTGATATGGTGGGGGGTAATCATAACCATCTTAAGAATAAAGTCTCTAGTACACTATACTTGATCCTTGCATATTATCAAGGGATAGGACAGCTTAGAAAATGTATCAATGAGACCTGAGAAATGTTTAGGGAAATGGCCATCAAGACTGATGTATTTAAAAATGATATAAGTTACAGTTATAGGAGGAATAGGAATATTAAGAACATCTTAGAGAAAAAGACCAACAATATATATGGAGCTAATAAAAAATGTGGGACATTCAAGTTTGGTAGATGCGCGCAGTGTGCATTTATAGCAGGTTAAAAGGAGATAAAAATACCCAGTCTTAAAACAACACTGGTTGCCAAAACTTATAGTAGCTACTATACGAGAGGGGTTGTATACCTTGCTTTCTGTAAGGTCTGCTGGAGCTACTATGTTGGGAAGACCGAACGACACCTACGATCCAGAATATATGAACATGTGAGGGACATCAACAAACACAATGAAAATAATGCTATGTACAGACATGTTTTGGTCTGTAAGGATGCAGATTTCAAATTCGGGGTAATAGAGGAAGTAAAATAATCCTAGGCTCTGGACTATTGTTTGTACTTTGGATCGTTTTGTGCAATAAACTGTTTTGGTGTATTCCTGGCTGCATTTGATTGAACTACAGAAGTCATCCTTTATTGTTGACTGGGAGCGCAATCTATTTGGTGTTTTGTGACCAAGTGTTTTGGTTACAAACTGAATATAATGTTGAAATCCACTGAATGAACCCAACACAACCATAAGGACATAGTAGATTAATTTCAATACCTGGATCATCAAAAGTAGTAGCTCTGCATTGTTATTCACAATCCGACCCATATTCCAGGGGAATCCTAATTCCCCAGTACTTGTACTTCATCAGTCCTGCTGGTGAATATAATGTATTTTTTGGCATGTACTTCTGTAAACTTGAGAAATCTGAAAGATTAATAACAACCAGGTCACACTGTCAGCCTTGTCTCTGTACTCGGTCTGTTACAGATTCCTCCTTGGAAACTTGTGTCTAGCCTTTCAAGCTGTAAATGATCCAATCCCCTTTGACCTCCTGTTCATTTGCAGAGTAAATTGCACTTCCGATACCCAGTTAGTGGACCTAAGCATTCATTAGCAGATAAATAAGACACGTTCATGTGACGTATCCCAATATATTTTCCATCTCTAGAATAAAATTCCACAACATGTGAAGCAGAGTAGCTCTGTTGTCATCTTCAAGATAAACCTAGACAATTGGATGGGCACTGCAAATTCTGCCCTAATCCATTCTGTTTTGCTCTCCTTGAGGTTGGAAAGAACTTTTGAACATGGATTTTTGACGAGGCTTGTAATAGTCAGCAGATGGATGGTCTAGTACATAGTTATGTATTTCCAGATTGCAATGGTTTGAAAACTAAAGACCACTGGATAATTAGTGTTAAAACATTTCATACCATGATTTATGTGAACCACTTAAGTGCTTTCATCTTTTAGCACATTTTATATTATAATTTCATAAGACTTAAATTTCACTGTAGTATTTCCATTTAAATAGTCCCTAAACATGATCATGTGACTAATCACATTAAAAATAATTACTCTTCAACCACTTAAATATGACATTCAATAACACCTGCCACTTAATCCTGCATAATAATAGGTTCACAGGTGTTTACTAGACTGTTGATCCATGAGTATCTTTAGAAGCCTAGCCATACTTTCCCATTGAGAACATATTTTAAGTACGGATAACTCAAAGGGGAGCAGGACATCTTCATGCTGCCCCCATTTATAAGCGAGAAGGGTGCTAAACCAGGTGTGAATTCATCCAGATGATGTCTTAAATAGTGAAGGAGAAGTACTTTGCATTATGTGGACGAGAAGACTATTCCAAAAATGGTTTTCTTTGTGATGTATATCTGTCACTGTCTGCATGTTATCCCTGCCTCTGGGATTCATAGGAACATATTCTAAAACTGGAAAAAAATTCTTGAAATTTTTGATTGCTTTGGGTATGCAGTCTGTAGCAATCAATAAATTCTTATTTCTAGCTGCATATGCATGTTTATATATTCTGCTGCATAGTTTCTATTGGTCTTCCTTATGTAGAATGGATCACAGCATAAGCATATGGCCATATAAATTACATACCCTGCCCAAGTAAACAATCCATTTAAGGTGTATGTCTAAGTAGGATTTGCATAGTACATGTGAGGCCCATCATTTAATATATCTTCATAAATTACAAGGAGTGCCTTTGTCAGGGTTTTAATTGATTGCCTCTCTCAGGGTTTTATCAATACATTATTGATTGCCTGTCTCAAGGATTTATCAATAAAATGGATAATAGCTCTCACTTAGAGCTCTTTTCAGTGAAAATTTATCTCCATGGATGATTTTCTTTATTTTCTTGTACGGGGGATTGCTGGCACTGCAGTGAACTATGGGGGTGGGGGTGGGTGGGTGCTGCTCTCCTGAGTGTATTATACTTCATATGAGACCACCAAGGTCCTAGCTGCTTGAGTAGTGGTAGCTCAGGTGGATGCAAAAGATCCCTTGGCAACTGCTGAAAAGAGTAGGGATTTACTTACATGTTTACAAATATTTACAAATGTACAGACATATAAATATGCAAGTCTGTTTACACAATTAGAGCCCCACTCCTTTTTCCATAACTACAATCTGATTTTATTTAATATTGTTGCTAAAATCCATTTACCATTAAATATAATTTCATTTATTTTTCATTCCATATAATCAATATAACATAAATAACTTATCTGTTCTTTTAACACAATCTTTACTTCTGTTCTTATAATATTCATATTTAATCATATCCATGTTTATTTTATCCACTTTTTATATCTTCAACAAATTGTCTTTACATAGATTTTTTTTCCATAACGTTTTCCTCTTACATTTCAAAAACATGTTCCATAGCTTCTCCTTCTTGACAATGTAAACATATTCTATTGTTTTTTTGTGGCACATTTCCTGCCTCTTAGTTTTATAGCCTTAATTTTTGCACCTGTTGGATTTTCCCATGGTTTTACATAGTAATGTTTTATCATTACATTCTTGTGTCATACTTTTCTATATTTTTCTATATCATCAATTTTTATTTTCCACAAAATTATTTTTCTTGGTAACATTTTATTTCCTCATTTATACACTTTATTTTCTCTTTTTTACCATACCCCAAAATTTATCATACTTGCATTTATACAATTTTACTACCAATCTCTCATCGTTTTTCATTTATCCACTTTAACAGTTTGTACAAATTTATTGAAGAAGCATATACCACTATTTTTAATTAACCCCAAACCTGCTCTTTTATTTACATACAATAACTCCTCTTTTATTGGGTTTCATCTAGAACCCCATATAAATGAAAAAAAAAATTCAAGACTCAAAGTAAACTTTGTCATTTAGGACCACACACATGTAGCCTAAACAAAATTTCATGCCTCGGCTCCTTCTTGAGATTACAAACAAAGCAAAACAACACATACAAGTAAAAGAATGAACACAACTTACATATACAATCCTACTCCCAGTACCTGCGCAAAAGGGCAAAACATTTTCCAACACGTGAATACAGAGTAAGTATACCCTCTCCTAAGTTATAATAACTGCCCCATTTAAATAAAAAAGATATTACAGATTGCACATTGCTTAAGTTGTCTGTCGAATGTTGTGCTTAATAAGGATGATACAATTAAGTATTGCACTTCCTTGGAATTTGTGTGTTGTATATTACACAACAGACTGTAGGTATTTGTGGGGGGGGGGGATTTACTTAATGTCAATTTCTTTGGGGCTTATGCCCGATAGTCCTGCAGTGGATGCTGCAATATTTTCTACCTGATGCCAGATGCTTGGTGTCTTGTATTACGGTCTATGGTCATATGTTCTGCCCCAACCCTATCTGAACTACAGAACATAACCCAAACATCCTTCAATGCTATTAAATCATGGTTGGCAGATGCCCAGTTATAATCCTATACCCAAATAGGTTCATAGGTAGGTACTAGGCTATTGGGCCTAGGGCCTATATAAGCCTAGCCAAACAGTACCCTGGCTATAAAGCCAAACTTATGCTCTTCCACCCCACTAAACTCGAAACCCATTCCACTTATTTCAATATCACGTCCAGCAATAATACTTTGATTGAACCAGTAACATCCACCAAACTTCTTGTATTATAGATCAGAATCTGAAGTTCATCTTGCACATTGCCCAGACTATAAAAAGTACACAATAAAATATGTACCTTATACAGCTGCAAAAACTACCTAACCACAAACTGCAGAATAACTACAGCCATACCTCATGTTCTGTCAACTTTACTTGTACGCTTCACCCATCCTTACCAACCTCTCCAAATCAGACCTAACCATTTAGATGCCAGCTATAATAAGATGGCTAAATTTGCCACTAGCTGTCCTAGAACCAGTCATTGTAAGGCCGTAAGATGGCTATCTTGGTTAGAACTACCCCACCAACTCATCTCACAGAACACTGTACCACTCACCAAATGTTCTATGAACCCCAAAAAACCCAGCTCTACAAGGCCTACTCGACCCCCATAAAAGTACCCATCCACTATGATCCACTAAAAAAGCACTAATTGAAGTAACCAGGAGCAAAAAATAGCTCAGGTAACTCTCTATACTCCTACTCCATTGCTAAACTGTGGAATGCCTTGCCACTCGATCAGAACTATAACCAGCTTAAAAAACTTCAAGGATCATATTAATGCCCATCTTACCAGTTCCTGGACTTGTACATGTAGTGGGAATGGGTAGCCCAAACCATGGGACTAGCTTTTTTTTTTTTTTAATTTTAATTGCATATGTAATGAGCAATGAATTCAAGTCATATGACTACTGTTTTCTCCCTGTTAATATCTAGCACATGTTAAGTCTTCACTTTGCTATGTTACCTGCATACATAACTAAGTATCCTAATTGTACTCATTGTTCACAATATCGTTACCTCTTACTATTGTATAAACTGTCTTCTAGAAGCATTGTTACCTAACATTATAGGGTCCTGTCTTCCACTCAGCCAACTTTCTGTTTTAGTCCTTTACCAGTATGAATGTTTACTATTTTATCTTCATTGTATTGCAAGACTTTTTCTGTTAACAAAATTGTCTACTAACAATGGAGCTTTTCTCCCCTGACCTCCGCTGAAAAAGGGTTTTATGCCCAGTTGGACTCTCCCAGTAAACAAATGTATAATAAATAATTATTTTGTTGGCCCCTCTGATGTTTCTTGCAAAGTAAAGGTGTTGTATCAATGGAAGACTGGTACCCATTACCTTCTCTGCGATCCTCACCGCTCTCTGTAGTATCAATGGAAGACTGGTACCCATTACCTTCTCTGCGATCCTCACCGCTCTCTCTAGTGCCTTCCTTTTTGTAGTTGTTCAACTTCCAAATCACATTGTGAAGTTGCTGGTGGGGATAATCTCAATAGCACCTCTATAGAAGGTGTAGAGGATATGAGGCGGGAGCTTAGCTTTCTTAAGCCTTCTTAAAAATGGAGGCATTGTTATGCTTTCTTGACCAGCTGGCTGGTGTTCCTCGACCGTGAGAGAGCCTCTGATAAGTGCATACCTAGGAATTTCGTACACTTGACCCTCTCTACACTCTCACCGTTGATCCTGAGCACTGGATGGTTAGTTTTCTTTTTCCTGAAGTCAATGATAATCTCTTTAGTCTTGCTTAAATTCAAGTCAAGGTTGTTCCCCCTCAAACCATCTGATCAGCGATCCCACCTCCTCTCTGTATGGTCTTTCATCCTCCTTTGTGTTGAGTCCCATGACTGTGGTATCGTCAACAAACTTGATGATATGGTTGGGCTTGTGATTTGCATAGCAGTCGTGGGTGAATAACAGTGGACTGAGAACACATCCCCGTGGAACCCCAGTAGTAATCTTGATACACTTTGATGTGTTTTTACCTGAATTTACTCTCTGTGGCCTCTCAACCAGGAAGTTCAGAGTCCAGTTACAGAAATGTTTACTATCAGCTGCATTGGTACCACCGTATTGAATGGTGAGCTGAAATCTATGAACAGCATCCTCACATAGTTGTCATTGCACTCTCGATGTTCAAGAGAGCTGTGCAACGCTAATGATATGGCATCGGACATGGATCTGTTGGCTCTTTAAGCAAACTGCAGAGGGTCAAAATCTGGAGGTAGACCCATTGACAAATGCTTTTATCAGCTGCTCGAAACATTTCATAACCGTGGATGTCGGAGCGACTGGTGTGTAGTTGTTAAGGCTGAATGGGAAGTTTTCTTAGGCAATGGAATGGTTTGTTTCCTTGTAGCATGAGAGTACTTTTGCACTGGTAAGAAAGATGTTAAATATCTCTAAGTACTGTGCACAGTTGATCAGCACAGCCTTACACCTTGCCCAGTATGTTGTCTGGGCCAGCAGCCTTCCTGGGGTTCACCTTCCTTCTCTGTACTGAGTGTGAGCACAGCATCCTTCTCATCAGTGGGTAGCTTTAGTGCCAGCCTGTTTCTCTCCTCAAATTTCCCAAAGAAGGTACTGTGCTGACCTTATTTTGTAGTATGTGATCTCCTGTATGCATTTTTGTAATCCATTTATAAAGTCCAATTTTGTTACATTTATAGCATTTCGATTCACATTTTTGTATCGTGTCCCATTTCCCCAGAAATGCAACATTTTCTTTTGTAAATGTCCTTTTTTTCCCCCACAAAAAAAACACCTTTTAGGTTGTCAACAGTATTTTATGACACCCTTATTCCCCTCCACATTTATCATGCTTGGTATATGTATGATTTTTCTTTCTGTTTTTAACACATTACAGTCCCAGCCACCAGACCACAAACCCCCTTTGTCATAAACCTTTGCAAAACATCCAGTCCTTTTTTTTACATAATGTTTTTGTATGTGCTTTCAAAGTCTCTCTTACTGGTCAGAATTCAATTGTACAATAATTTTCTTTTTTGTTTCCCTGTTAAATGCTTTTATGACAAAAAAGATTCCATGGGTTACAGTTTTATTCTCCAAAAAAAAAAAAAAAAAAATCCATTGAAAAAAGTCTCAAACATGTCACAAAATGTCTCTTTGTTAATAAGAATAAGTGCTGTTGCTTCATATACACGTAAAGGAGCTATTAAATTGTCCCACACTTCATACCGGTCCATTTCTTTGCCTTCTTTACTTTGAATCCTTACCACATCTGTTTTTCATTTTCTTCTGCTACTCCGCTTTTGCCTTCTTTACTTTCACTGTATACGTTTTATTTTCCATTTCACCAATATTCTTCAGGATTCTCTCTGCATCCTCCTTTTGTATTTTATCCATAATGGCCTCCCAGAAAACATCTCCTTCATTTGTTGTCTCACTCTGCACCACCATTTATTTAAGTCATCCTGCAGCCCTCCTGATTGGAGGGTTGTGATTATACATACATTATTTTTGACTCCTCTCCATAAAACAGATTTCTTTGAAACATTTCCTCAGAATCCTGCACACACATTCTTTGGTCTCAATGCTTGCTTTTTCTTCCATTACTTTCACCATCCCATCATCCACTTTTCTCTCCATCTGCCTCCCTGTTTCTCTGGCCTGCCTCTGTGCCTGGAATGGGAACAGAAAGTGCCCCTCTAAAATGGGTGTCACTCGAAACAATAACAAGTATTGGAAGTTCCCTGATGTCTTAGCCAAATTTCCCATAGTAGTATAAATACCACCTCGAGTCTCCTCTTGAGACTACTAACCTAGCGGGGCTAACTCAGTCAACAAAGGGTAACTAAATCAATGTATTTTTGGAATACTGAAAATTGTACCTAGTTTCAGATATGAGGCTTGGAAAAATTATATCTGTTGTATTATCAGCCCTTGATACACATGCTTCTGTAACCATGGATCAGTATTCTTGCAACCTTTTAATAAACCCATTCTAGTAGTCTTAACATAAAAATCTTGATCTGAAAATAATAATAATTTCATAAATCATAGTAATAGTAGCTCTTATCTTATCAGCTTTAATTAACCTGATGGTTTTATCATTAGGGAAAATAACGAGTATCCTTCTACTTTAGAAAGATTAAAACTCTGTTGCAAAAGTTAGAAGGTGACAGTTGTCTAATATGAACCTCGTACTTGTTTTCAAAAGCTTGAATAACAGGATTAAGAAAGGTTTAAGGTACTCGATTTTACCTCTTTGATGAAGTTTTATTTAGAATCATTAGAAAATATTACTTTTAATTTTAACCTTTGTGTAAATATCTTGGCATTATTAAATTTATCCAGTAAACCTGTCCTTTTTGTAGTGCTGATAGTTCAGTTTGGGACAATATCCTTGATGGCAAATAAAATATTTTGAAGTTCAAAGGGATGTTTACCTTCGATTCCCGTTTGCCCTTTGTTGCCTTCCCTTCTTCAGAGGTGCTGTCTGTGCTACTTCGGCCCAACTCATTTTCTCTGCTCCCTGTCTGTCTCTGTGGAACACTTCTATAACCTAATCTGATCCTTTTTTTTTTTCTCAACATTTTTTCAATGTGGTATTGCCATGAATGTGATAATTGCTGTTGTTGTGAACCAATACTTCTAGATTTAAATTCTGTGCCAAATGTTTTGTTTTCTCTTCTGATCTCCGTGATCTCAGATGTTCATTCATTTTTGAACCTAAACAAAATGCCTCAGTTGATTACTCGTGGATGTCCTTTACCACTTCCAACGGTGCTGTTTGGTTACCGTTATGTCCTTCCTCTGTCTCTTCTCTTGTTTTAATTTCTTTATTGTAATCATTTATGCCTCTTAAAAACATACATTTATTTTTACTCATCTTTTTGCTTTTATTATTAACTTAATATGAAAACTAATCATAATATTCCTTACTTTTTTCTGGTGTGGAGGCAAGAATCAGTTTCTCAAAGATTATTTCTAATTTATTACCTACAGATTTGAATGAGTTTTGGGAATGGTTAATCAGCTACTTTAAATGACCCAAGCCAATCTTTTTATTAAGTTTGTTCCAGTGTTTCATAAATTTGAGACCATAAGAGCATCCAGCAGGAACTTTCTGAACTATTGAGCACCAAGGGGACCCGCTTATGCTTTAAACTGGAAAAAAAATATTATAAATCTTATTGCTTTCTCTTATACTGAAGCAACTCTATTTGAAGTTGTTTAAAAATAAACCCTTTTGCTCCAATATAATATTTTCCACACCATTACTAGTCTCACCTATTTTTATTGCTTATAACTAGCGGGATCAATAAATCGCCCAAAAACTCACTTGAAGGCTATGCGAAGGGAGCACGTATTTCTGCTGAATTAGTTTTCCATTTGTGTTTCACACTTTTGGAAGACGCATTATTAGTACTCTTACTGCTTTTGTAAACCTCAACTTCCTTTTCTACTGCAAATGTGGAATCCATCGTGGTGCATGTAATGGTGTATGTGGACAATTGTTACTTTTTATTTTATGGTTCTTTGATGGTGATAGAAATGTTATTTGACCATAATGTTATCAATACAAAACAAACCCTGGAAATGTATATGTGATTCTCTCAAGCCTCAGAGAAAAAAAAAATGTTTGAAAAATAAGCATCATATGAGAAAAAAAAAACATAAAAATGCTTGAAAAATGAACATCAGATGATGACACACCTACATACACCAATTAAGTGCATTTGTCTTTAAATACATTCACATAGGAAAATACAAGACTTCATCCTACTTAATCGGTAACCGCTGAAGGGGCCATAAGGACCTGACGTATGAAACATTTCCAGCTATTTCCTGCAGCCTTTACTCCTGATATAAAATTGTAGTCCTCCAGGTACTGCCAGAGTTCCCTTGCCATGCGTTTCGCATCATAATTCACTGCAAGGCTTTTCAAAATACCATACGTGTTACTGAACAATGCATGCACACATATACGATACTTCCATTTAAATAGTCCCTAAACATATTTTTTAACCTTTTAAGCCACTTTTAAAATTTATATTTAAACCTGAATCATTTTAGGCATTTAGTAATACCTGCCATTTGTATTCTACAATCAAGCATGTCCTCCCTACTTCCAGCTTTGGGGCGCATAGGTATATGTTTTAAAACTGAAACAAAAATTTCTTGAAGTTCTTGAATGTTACAGAGCTTCCTGAAAACATTTAATAAATTCTTATATCCAAGTACATATGCATGTATACATTCTGTTGTGTAGTTTCTTACTGGTCTACAGCCATATAAACTGTGTATGGTTTGAACCCCCCCATAAGTTGAGAAATGGTGGCATTTGACAAGGTCCGTAAATAGTTTTTTTTTGCAGTGTTCAGAAGTCATCAGTTTTCTGGCACAAGTTCAGTTTTGGTATGAGCTTGTCTGTTGCAGTGAACATAGCTCATGTGTTCCTCTATCATCCAGGGTATGTACACATGAATATATAGTTAGCCAAAAAATCTAGATTGTCTGCATATATTTCAGCTGCTGCACATTTCATTTGATCTTTTATTCCGACTATCCACACTTTTTTACTGTGTTCTTAAGCTTCACAATTTCCCACAGTAACCTTTTCCATTTTCTGCTACCTACTCTGCATTTAGTACTTGATTTCATCTATTCATAGGAGGTTACTAGGCTAATGACTCGGGCCCTTACAAGCCTAGCCAAGAGTGTATCCCAAAAAGAAACCCCAGTCAGCACTTGTCACCTCTGTCAGTGAAGGACGCAGGTGGAACCCCTAGGACAGATTTGTGGTTTCCCATCCACTCAAGGTTGCGTTTGAAGAGGGTCCGCAAAGTACTCTGCTTGATGTGTATGGGATGTGTATTCCAGAGACTGGGCATTCTGTGGGAGAGAAACGTGCATCTCTAGCAGGTTTTGTTAATGTTGCATATTAGATTCAGGCCTTTTGAGTGGGTAACACGCGAGGAGTTTGATTTACGGATATGGAGCATCTCTAGTAGGGCAGAGTCTGAGATTGTCTTGTAGGCAAGAGACAGATCACTTCTGAGCAATCTATACCATACCAAGCAGAGTGATAGTGATTTGAGCCTGTCCGCATAGGACAGGTGTTGGAGGTCATGGATTCTCTTTGTGAGGTATATCTGTGGCCTTTCCAGTTGGTGCAGATGTTTGGAGAGGAACATACCAAATGGGGCATTATACTCAATTATTGGTCTAATGAGGGAGTACTACAGAGAGGTAATAACCTACTTTTTTCTGGAGGCAATACCTTTACTTATGAGATGAACTAAGTAAAAGGCTTTTCTCACCACTGCTGTTACATGATGGTTGAATGTGAGATTATTATCAACCAGAGTACCTAGGTCACTCACCACAGGTTTTGTGTTTAGGGCATTGTCGTTGGTGTAGTAATCATTAGGGGATGTGTTTCTGCCGAATGGTATGATGCATTTTTTTGGGTCTATAGCACGACCTCAAAATGGCATAATGCTGAACACCTTATTCATCAACACATATATGTTGAATCCCAGTTAATCGAGCAGCAAGATCACTTGAGTTTTCTTCCTAGGGGAAAAAAAGCAGTTGGCTTTTGCTGTGGATTTGCCCTTTTCCCCACTGTAGTGCGATCTTGGAGTTAGTATATTTAGTTAGGGGGGGGGGTTGTACTGGTGTGTTGTGTTCAGCTGGCCTACCGATTTCATTTCCTGGGAAAGAAATCTGTGATCTGGCCATTTGGTTATCTGGGAGTTCGACATATATTTGTCAATGAAAAGGTGTTTGGTGTTATGCCGTTTTGAGGTCGTGATATAGACCCCATTTTTTTGCATTTAGCTTAAGGCCATGACTTTGGCTCCAGTCATTAGTTGCTGAGACTGTCTCTTGCAGTATGTTAACATCATTTGGGGAGTCATTGACAGTGCCCAACGTACAGTCGTCTGCAAACTCCATCAGTCACCGGCCTTTTGTCTTTGCCTGGACCTCCTGAGTAGTAGATGGCAAACAGTAGGGGGTCTCAGGACAGATCCCTGGAGACTCCACTAGTGACAGGTCTGCTGTTGGAGGTGGAGGTGTCTATTTCGACCTCGAGGGTCCTGTCAATAAGCCAGTTGGCCACCTACCTGATGAGATAGGGATTTACTACAAGTTGTGTTAGCTTTTCGATGATGCCCGAGTGGAGGATTATGTCAAAGGCCTTTCGATGATGCCCGAGTGCAGGATTATGTCAAAGGCCTTGGCTAAGTCAAGTTAAGCTGTATGTACTGACTTTCACTCTTCCAGTGCCTTGGTGACAGTCTCAAAGAAGTCAACCAGGTTCAACAGGAAAGATCTTCCCTTGACGAATCCGAACTGGGTGGAATCAAGTACTCGGAGATCGCTTATGTCCTTGTTTATGAAATCCATAATACGGTCCATGGCTTTACAGATCAGACTTGTCAAGCTAATGGGGCGATGGTTTCCAGGGTCAGTAGTGGCACCACCTTTGTGCAAGGGGATGACAACGGCAATTCTCCACTCTGGTGGAATGAACCCTGTACTTAGGCTGTGGTTGAATAGGATGCTGAATGGCAAAGCTAGTTCTTGCTTGGGATGGTGCAGAATACAGCCTGGGATACCATCAGGTCCCATGGAAGCTGTGTTCTTTGCCTTGGATAGGGCTTTTAACACTTGATCTGTGGAGATTTGAGATGCCGACAAGTATTGGGGATGTCAAAAGGGCCTTTGGGGGGGACAGGAGGGTGAAGTTTGCACTGCTAGCAGGTTGGCTAAGTGAACAGGATCAGTTTAAGTGATACTTTAAGTACTAATTCGGAACAAACCTGGGCCTCGCCATGGAGGTTCCTGATGTAACTGAAGAAGGTTTTGTGGTTGGCCTTTGTTTTGGAGGCTAGTTTTGTTCGTAATTGGCTTTGGAGGTTTTCATTAGTGATCTAATTTGCTTGTTGAGGCTAAGGTGAGAGTTTTCCAATTTGGATTTTTTTCCTTTTTACCCACAGACAAGAGTTTCTTCCTTCTGTGTTGATAGAGGATGTCCACCAAACAGGTTTGTGTTTCCTTGAGGAGCAGGTTTTAGTTCTGTTTGGTATGGCTGAGTCCATGCAGTTGTACAGGTGCTTGTTTTTTGCATTGGCGTACTGTTCAGCATAGTTGTCTGCATCCTCTGAGGGGGGTGGTGGTGTGAAGCTACAGATACCGACCCTTAGGAGGTTGTAGTCAGCTTTTGAGAAGTTTTTTTAGCTCTGTTACGGCTGAGGGGGCTTGGGTGGGATAGAAACTTCAGACAAGACAGTCCGATGATCGGATCTCACCAGGGAAGAACATACTATGGGAGTGGTGTAGTGGTCACCCATGTTGGTGATAACCTAGCATATTATCTTCCTTGTGGGGGATGAGATGAGCTGGTCTAGTGCGTTAGACCTGATGAAGTCCAGGAATTAATGAGCGAGTGCATTAGTGCAGGAATAGATCACCCATAATGGGGGAGGCGAGAGCCTTGGCCAGGATCCGGAATCCCAGTGGTGACAGGTGGAGGCCATCTCTGGCAAAGCAACGAGGCCCGTCAACCATGTTATCTCAGGCAGACAGTTACTGGATCTCCTTGGAGTGACACCAGAAACTAAGCCACTTGTTGAAGTCAGTTATTTTTTGTTGGTATTGTGGTATCAGTCTTGGTGAAGGTAGGATGCTGCTTAGGGCCAGGGTCGTACCTGCCTGGGACACATTCTGAGAGCTCAATCATGCCTGTCTTCATATAATTTAGGGAGGTACATTCACACCAACATGGACAATGACAGAGTCGTACTTGTTGTGGAGACTAAATGCGTGCGTGATGTGGCGGATTCTAGCACTAGACAGACAACTGACCGTGACCCTCTCCTTGTCGAGCCTGTTGAGGGGGGATCGGTGTGTCTCAGAATTGAGTTGCCATTGACAAGTATGTATGTTTTATTGTTGCACCTTATGGGCTGTGTTGGTTTATTGTTTTACTTTATGGTCTGTGTTTGTGAGAGACTGGTGTGTTGTCTGCTGTGTGTGATGTGTTTGGTGTTGTGTGGAATGTTTGTGTGTTTTGGTGGTCTCTGCTGTTTAGGTAAGTTTTTATTGAGGACCTCTGCAAAGGTGTGTGTGTGTGTTGTGCTTGACTATGTGATGAGTGGTGTGGTGTTTGTGCTGGCAATCTCCTCTTTGTCAGGAGTACTGACTGTGGCACGAAAGAGAGCATGGACTCCAGGTTACTGATGTAGATGCATGTCTCGCAAGTAGAAGAATTATGTGCTAGGAGAAGAGGACTGTCTGTGTACATGAGGCAGTTCCTAAACTGTCTCTGTATGCTCTTGTTGACCAGGCTGGCAAGAGGAACTGATGGGAATTGTCCAGATGTAGTGTTCCAAATACTTTGGTTGTCTTGTGGAGAGAGGGTTTTTCCACAAGAGTGTAGACGACAAAAACCTTAAATGTAAAGTAACTGGCCTGAAGCACAAGTGCTAAAATCAAAACTAAGATGCTTAGAATAGCAGATAAATTTAATCCGGCAATTAACAAGCAGTAATAAGTGTTTAAGTGCTTTTATTCTGCTGCATTTAAGAGCACACAGCAAAAATAGGGTGATACAGCAGGAAGAACTTGATTACAGCACAGGCATCTGAATAAAGTGTAAATAAAAAAAAAAAATTTTGAGTGGGGATGGAGGAAAAAGAAGATGGTTCAAGATTGAGAAGCTAAGAGGGTTGGACTTTCCAAATGCTCTCTCTACTCAGTAGATTGAGCTGATAAGATGGGACAGGGAGGAGTGTCCCAAATCAAAAAGAGCAAGAGGGTAGTCCTTCCCAGATGATCTCGCTGCACTCATTTGAGTGAGCAAATGAGATGAGAATGGGAGGAGTGACCAAAATCAGTTTTACAGCAGGGGGGGGCAGTTCCAAAGCCACCAAATTTAAGAATACAACAATACCTGGGTGCAGGGAGGGAAAAACAAACAATGCACACAGAATACAGAGGACAAATATATAAATGCAGTACAGTACAACCAAGTGCAAAAATATATACCTATCAGTTGGTATATCCGATGGTTATAGACTCCAACACAGCCAGGTAGTTAGCTCTGCACAAGTTCCCAGAATGCAAGTCTTTGTACTACAAGTACAACTGAGAAAATAAGCCTCGGGTAACCAAACACAGAGGTGTTGGCCAGTGGCTAAGACCTTAGATGGGCTGACTCCAAAGAAAGCAAAAATGATCCCCACCTGAAACTAGCTATTGAACTACCCTGAGAAACAAACACTGCACACAGAATACAGAGGACAAATATATAAACGCAGTACAGTACAATCAGGTGCAAAGAAATGTACTTATCAGTTGGTATATCTACATCTAATCCCGTTTGCATGTCAACAAAACCCTCTTTGTGTCCCCATCTGTTTTCAAAAGTTGTAATGATGTCCGCCTTCCTCTGCCTGACCTTTTGGTCCTTATCCTGTTCTTCCCATTCTCTTTGGAACGCCATCAGTTTCTCTTCTCGTGATGGCTGTTACTGTCTCTTATCATCAGTTTCTCTTCTCGTGATAGCTGTTACTGTCTCTTATCAGTTTCTCTTCTCGTGATAGCTGTTACTGTCTCTTATCAGTTTCTCTTCTCGTGATAGCTGTTACTGTCTCTTATCATCAGTTTCTCTTCTCGTGATGGCTGTTACTGTCTCTTGTCATCAGTTTCTCTTCTTGTGATGGCTGTTACTGTCTCTCTTGTCATCCGTTTCTCTTCTCGTGATAGCTGTTACGCTCTCTTGTCATCCGTTTCTCTTCTCGTGATGGCTGTTACGCTCTCTTGTCATCCGTTTCTCTTCTCGTGATGGCTGTTACGCTCTCTTGTCATCCGTTTCTCTTCTCGTGATGGCTGTTACGCTCTCTTGTCATCCGTTTCTCTTCTCGTGATGGCTGTTACGCTCTCTTGTCATCCGTTTCTCTTCTCGTGATGGCTGTTACGCTCTCTTGTCATCCGTTTCTCTTCGTGATGGCTGTTACGCTCTCTTGTCATCCGTTTCTCTTCTCGTGATGGCTGTTACGCTCTCTTGTCATCCGTTTCTCTTCGTGATGGCTGTTACGCTCTCTTGTCATCCGTTTCTCTTCGTGATGGCTGTTACGCTCTCTTGTCATCCGTTTCTCTTCTCGTGATGGCTGTTACGCTCTCTTGTCATCCGTTTCTCTTCGTGATGGCTGTTACGCTCTCTTGTCATCCGTTTCTCTTCGTGGTGGCTGTTACGCTCTCTTGTCATCCGTTTCTCTTCTCGTGATGGCTGTTACGCTCTCTTGTCATCCGTTTCTCTTCTCGTGATGGCTGTTACGCTCTCTTGTCATCCGTTTCTCTTCTCGTGATGGCTGTTACGCTCTCTTGTCATCCGTTTCTCTTCGTGATGGCTGTTACGCTCTCTTGTCATCCGTTTCTCTTCTCGTGATGGCTGTTACGCTCTCTTGTCATCCGTTTCTCTTCTCGTGATGGCTGTTACGCTCTCTTGTCATCCGTTTCTCTTCTCGTGATGGCTGTTACGCTCTCTTGTCATCCGTTTCTCTTCTCGTGATGGCTGTTACGCTCTCTTATCTTTTTTGTACATTGTTTTCTGCACATTCTCCTGCAGCTGAATTTCTTTTTCACTGAATGGCCACCAAAAACGAACGCTGTATTGGGGGTGTGGCCTTTTTGTGATTTCAGCATTTGTAGATTCTACTACCTGAGCTATGCATCAGCATTCTGTTCGCTTTTCCACTGTTTCTTACTTTGTAGATTCTGCTCCTTTAGCTATGTAACTAGATTCCTTCCATTTTTTTCCATTGCTTTCTGTGTGTGATGGCCCATACCAAAAAATTATTTTTGTTCCAGCCTTCCTGTCAGCATTAAGCTTACCCATTCCACTGCTCTTCTGACCTGTTCTTTCCCCCTGGATCCATGTGGCCCACTCATTCCTCGGGGGAGGGTTGTACCCAGAATGGTGCCACAATTCTGTAGAATGCTGTTGTCTTTTTTTTTTTTCCCGTCGCTCTCTGAAATCCTGATTCCATTCATATGCTCATTAGCAACGAAGGGGAAGGAGTTCAGTAGACACTTGTGAACCATACCACACCTTTGTGTGACCTGTTTAACTAGTCTTATTCTCTTTATAGATAATTAACTCCATATGATCCCTGTTCTCCACTGTAGAGGCTACCATGGTGAGTGTATCCATAGCGCACAACTCTTTCCACCCTCAGAAGAGAGAGGTGAGCAGGGCTAAACCACTAGTCTAATTCATGTCATTTGCGTTAAAGTCAGGTCTTTATCTCTCTGTACCAACAGAACTGACATCATCCATTCCAAAAACTTGGTACCTGCTATGACCTAGCTGAGGTGTTTACCACAGCCACTGACATTCAGGTCAGGGGGGCAGTGCAGGAATCGTTATGATGGACTGTTGACACTGCCACACAGATTCCTATGCACTGGACATGATGGCTTGACAATAATGCCCAAAATAGTACTGTAAGTGGCTGCCATTGTATTGTTCTTTTTTTAATATGCCAGCTCTTTGTCTGAGGAGTAACAAATGAGTGGGCTACTGTATACAGCTTCTGTATTTGGTGGCGATAGTGATGACAAATTTTGTAATATGTTATCCACTTTTATTGTGGTACCCAGAGTGGAGCTGTTATGTGGTGTGGTTGGGTGCATTGAACCATCTCATGCGTCTGTGTCCCCATGTGTAGGTGTGTTGGGGCTGGTTATCTACATGTTGCTTGGGATGTAGATAATGGGACTGTTGTCGCTGTTTGTTCCGGCATCGTACCATACATCGGTTACAGTTCTGCCGTGTGACTGTTTCCAGTGTGAGGAGAATGAGACATGAAGCATATCACCTACGGCAGGAGGCAGAAGAGACTAGAAGCCAAGCAGTTGGCTCTGTCGACAGGTGCTGACTTGTCCTGTTTATCCATTACATTGGTAAGAGAAGTTCAGTTATGACTGACATCCCATTGTCTCTCCTCCCTGCAGGTACATCTGATATGTGTGCTTATCAGGTGGCTGAATCATATCCTGCTCCTGTTATGACCATAGCTGTAAGATATGCTGGGAATGCCTTACCATGGGGGGTATGGAGTTGGTCCAGCCGTAGCTTGAGGATGTGGTAAAAGCTGTAGCTGAGAGTGAAGGGGCAGGGAATTGACGAGAACTGAGTCATCTGGAGCAAATTTCAGATCCGCTCCCCAACTGGACCTGTTTATCCAGCCCTCTCCATCACCGTTTGTCCACCCCTGTCTGCCTCTGTCCATCCCATGTCTCCCCATCCTAATATCTGCACATCCCATTTGTCCACCCCTGTGTGCCTCTGTCCATCCCATGTCTCCCCATCCTAACATCTACACATCCACCCCTATTTGTTCATCTGTGCTATTCTTTGTCACTTTGCACACTTATTTCCCCTTCTTTTCATGTCACCTTACCCCCTCTTCCCTTCTGTCTATATATATATATATATATATATATATATATATATATATATATATATATATATTTTTTTTCCTGGGCTGAACCCTGCATGGTAGCTGTTGCTTTATACTGTGTTTTGGTGATATTTCCTATTTTCTTAAGCACAGCTTCTACCCCCTGGATTTTAGCCTGTTTTTTTGTTGTATATTCCCTTTACTTTTTGGTGGCTGCATCTTTCCACTGGGACATGGTAGAAGGTTCATCTGCTGTAGTTGAATTGAACTACAGACCTGAGGTTATGCAGATGGGTTCTGAGCTGAACAGCAGAGCCGAATCAAGTCAACACAGACAAGATATTAGTTCTAACTCCTATGAAAGGTTTTTCAGCATGGTGTCTGAAGCTAATAATCCTTTGCTCTCATACCAAACCACTTCCACAGGTGAGGTGGATGAGGCTATAGATGCGGATTATGAAGACCTGAAGTGGGTGATAGACAAGTTGGAAACAGATTTTGTCATGCTAAAGCGGCTACAGCTGCAGAGACAGCACTGTGAAGCATGCATTTCCAAACAGATTGTTCCAAGGGGTTTACTTGTACTCAAAATGCCAACTTATGGGACTCAATACCCCGACCTCCTGGCGAAATGGCAGTTGCTCAATCTAGAGGTTAGTATGAAATATATGACTCTGTTGATAGATTATTTTTTTAAACCTGAGGAAGATTGCCTCAGGGAATCTATTCGTAAACAGCAAATGGATTTATATAAACAGTGTAATAAGACTAATGTGAATGCTTCTATGGAGGCACAATTGGATAGTGTCTCCGTTTTTGAGAGGAGGCTACTGTTACAAAAGAAAGCTAAAATTGACAGAGATGTCAGGGATTTCCAACTTGGTAATGTATTCACTTGGCCTAGGGTTGTTAACAATAATGGCCCACAAGGTGAGAGAGCTACAATGTTTAAACAGTCAAGAACTAAAGATGCGACTACCTATGGTAGTCGAAATACACCGGTAGCTTTGAATGCAGTAGCCAATAAAGATGTTCAGTCCATAGACACAGAAAAAATTGTTGTTACAACAGAACGGACTGAAACTGGTTTAGTAAAAAGTAACTGTTCAGTGGTACAAAGGGATGAAATTCAATTACTCAGTCCCACTGCTGCAAATGAGACCTCTTTAACAGACATTCGTCCTAAAAGTGTGACTAGAACAGTTACAACTAGGGATCCAGAAATGAACAACAAAGTTGTAAATTTTCATCGGTTTCCCCTACCGATCACTACAGAAGAAAGGGGTCTATAGAGAGCACGATCAATAAGTCGGGGGAGACAAACAGAGGTTTCCCTCAGAGAAAGGCAATGGACACACATTCAAGAAAATGTGGAATCAGGTAGGGACGACTTAGTATGGAACATTTCAAAAAGGACTTTGGACACTTTTGAAAAATCTATTCTTAATAAAGGTTTGGGCTTTATACCCACATGTAAGAGCCAATTAACTGATGTTATTGTTGACCTTAAAATGTTTGTTAGAAATGTTACTTTGAAATTAGAGATGGGAAACGCTCACATGGAAAAGTGAAGTACTTTTAAGAGGTCTAGTATGTATATGCCTAATAGTCATCCCCTGCTTCAAGCATTTGACAAATTAGTAGAAGAAGATTTATGTAAGTACTACAGTTGTGGCCAACACATGCAAGGCCTTTGAAATAATTTGAGTGTGGATGAATGCGAAGCTTTAAAGAGGCTGCAGAACGGCTTAAGTATTAGTATAAGGCCAACAGATAAAGGCGGCGCAATTGCCATGAATGCTGTTGATTATAATTGTTCTATGGTTAATATGTTGAGTGATGTGAAGTTTTATAAACAGATAGATCAAGATTTCATACTCAGACGAGTTAAAAGTGTCAAAAACATGTTGGATGACTTAGTTAGGTCTGAAATTATTACTAGAGACTTTTATTTCAGTGCTTTTATAGTGAAAACCCCATCCTACCTGTTATACATGGGTTACCCAAAGTCCATAAAGATGGCATTAACCCACCCATGAGACCTATAGTATCTGGGAGGGGATGGTGCACGGAACCCCTTTCGTTATATGTAGAAAGTTTTTGCGACCTATAGTGGATTCTAATTCCTTTATTTTGAAAGACACGCAACAATTTCTGAAAGAGCTATATGTCTTTTGTGATAGTGCTGATATTAATAATTTGGAACTTGTATTAGTAACCCTCGACGTCCAGTCCTTATTCACCATTATTCCGAATGATGAAGAGGTGGCTGCTGTGAGATGCTATTTAGAAAGGCACAGTGACTATGACTGTAAATTTATTGATTTATTGTGTCTATTTTTAGAGACCATACTTGAGAATAATCTATTCATGTTTGATGGCACTCCCTACATTCAGCTTGATGGCGTGGCTATGGGCTCTTCATGTGCCAATAGCTATGCCAACTTGTTCTTAGCTATGTGGGAGGAGTCACAATTATTTGTGATGGAACAATTTAAGAGAAGCGTGGTCTTCGATAAACGTTTTGTTGATGATGCCTTTTTCTTGTAGGATGGTGGGTTAGATGAACTTGATGAATTTGTTCATGCGATTAATCAAATTACAAATTACCTTAGGTTTTCTATGAATTTTTCATATACAAAAGTTGCATTTTTGGATGTTTTTGTAGAGAGATTGGAGGACGGTTCCTTCACTACAGGTGTCTTTAGAAAGGTTTGTCATAGAAATGCATTACTTCACAGAAGGAGCATGCATCCCAATTACGTTTTTCGTAATGTTGTTGAGGGACAGGGGATGCGTGTCTCGAGGTTGAACAATACTGAAGAAGGTTTTGTCAAGGGAATGTCAGATCTTAGAGAGAGGTTTGAGAAACGTGGTTGTAGCACTGCTGATCTTGATGAAGGTTTGTCCACCATTGATGCAATGAGAGAGGACAGAGCTAAGCCCTATTTTTCAAGCCAATCAAATAGTTTGAAACAGTTAACATAAGCAGATAACACAGTGAGAATTCCCATGTACTTTACTAGTGATAAGGATAATGTTATAAAAATGTTTCAAAAACACTGGGGAGTATTGATGACTGACCCACAAATTAAAGAATATATAGGGGACACTCCAAAATTTAGGTTTAAAAATAAGAGAAATATAAAGAGGATATTATGTCATAAAAATGCTAGGAAAGCCAGAGGAGACATAGTAGGTACCACACCTTGTGGTAAGTGCAACTTCTGTCAACATGTTAGATGCACTAACACATTTATACATCCTGATACAGGGAGAGAATTTAGGTTTAATTGTGTAGCCACCTGTGGAACGGAACATGTGGTCTATCTGGCTGTCTGTGGAGCATGTCAGTCTTTCTATGTAGGAAAGACTGACAGACAATTTAGACACAGAATAAGAGAGCATTTATACAATATCAGAACAGGTACAGTGACTAATGCACTAGCGAAACATGTCATGTCCATGGGACTCAAACACATATTTGAGTTTGTGGTCATTGAAGTGGTACATTTAGGTATAAGGGGTGGCAGTATTAGTGCTTTGACAGAAGAAAGAGAGGCCAACTGGATTATCAGACTACATGCTGATGTGGGTAAAGGTCTGAATGAAAGGGTTTCTTTGAAGCCCTTTCTTCGGACTAAAAGGTTGAAGGTTAGATAGATGTTACTAGTTACATCTTTATAGATATATATATATATATATATATATATATATATATATATATATATATATATATTTATATTTATATTTATATTTATATACGTATAATTCTATTATTTATTTTTCAATAGTTTTTATATATCGGGTACATGAAGTCAATAATTGCAATTAGGATAATGTTTCTGACTTTTAAAGGTTGTTTTTTGAATGTTCATTTAAATGCACTTTTAGATTGTTTATCCATTTTCTAGGAATAGTTTGATGTTTAAATGATGTAATGGAATTTATATGTGATTTTATAATGCACTTAATAATTAATGAGCCATTCATGATGTGTAAGAATCTGATTGGTGATGCATGTTTTTAAAATGGATGTTTGGTTTTCACTCTGTTATATGGTCTGAAGAAGCTAACTTGTGAAAGCGCTAACCTACTGAGTGCACTAATAAACAACGATTTTGATTTTTTACTACGGACTGGTTATTCCTTGGATTTTATGTGATTTTTGCAACATTTCCTGGACTGAACCCTGCATGGTAGCTGTTGCTTTATACTGTGTTTTGGTGAGATATATATATATATATATATATATATATATATATATATATATATATATATATATATATATATATAATATAATATATGGGTCTACCTGATTCATTTGGTCGACACATGAAACCAAAGGATTACGTCCTTCACCCACTGTAGGGCGACCCTGGAGTAGGAATAATAAGTTTGGGGGGGGGCGCCCCCCACATTATGTACATGAATGTAGTCAACTCAGTTCAATGTATCCATATGTATGTTTACAATTTATGACATATGTGGGGGGCTTCGCCCCCACACCCCCCAATGTGGGGGGCTGTGCCCCCCACACCCCTCAAACTTATTATTCCTACTCCAGGGTCGCCCTACAGTGGGGGAAGGGTGTAATCCTTTGGTTTCATGTGTCGACCAAATGAGCTGTCGATCAAATGAGCTTTCAGTGTTTTGAGCTGTCAGTGTTCTGGTGTCAGTATTTTGCATGTCGATCATATGAGCTGTCGACCATATCAGGTAGACCCATATATATATGTGTGTGTGTGTGTGTGTGTATATGTATATGTATATATATATATATATATATATATATATATATATATATATATATATATATATATATATATATAAAATGTTGTTTTTCTGTGTGTCCTTTAGCTTGTTGCCTCCCCCTTTTTCCTACTTCCTTATATAATTCTATCCTTTCCTTGTATGCATTTAACAGGTTTCCCTTTATGTGGACTCAAAGGAGATTGATTTTTTTTTCTCCTGCCTATGCAGAATTGTTCATGGAACCTTGTATGGTCATGTTAATAGCTGCCTTGAGAAAGCCCTACCTACCTAAAAAAAAGCTCATGAAAAACTTGGAAAGTCTGAATGCTTCTTGAACTAAATGCTGTATAATATTCTTGTATCTTTAAATATGTGTATATTTTTATCATATCCACTTATCTGTAAATGTGTTTTGCTCACTTATGTGGTCCTGTTTACCTGGATTGTGCTTGCAAGTGATCCATTGAGATCAGTGCAGAACGCCAGTAAAGTGTGTGTGTGGATATAGATATGTGTAAATAAAAAAGTCCATTTTGGTGGTGTACCAGCAATTTATAGGTTGTATATCCGCGGTTGTGGTGCTGCAGTAGTGTTGTCTCCTCACAGTAAGACGCTGTCCGGTTCGATTCTCAGCTAGAGCGTCTTGTGCGTGGAGACATGCGTGAATGGGAGTACCTTCATTGAAGGTTGTGCATCAGGGTTGGCAACTCTGCACGTAAAAATCAACTGCCAATCATTAGCGGACCGGAGTTCTGCTGTGGTGACCCCTAACCAGGAAAAGCCGAAAGACACAACAACAACCAGCATTAATAGGTTGTCTAACAAAGTTGTATGGCTGTGGCATTTACAATGAATGTACCAAAAAGTAGAAAAGGTGCTATAGGATCTTTTCCATCCACCTAAGCTACCACCACCTCAAGCAGACAAATCTTCTCTAAGTATGGCACACTCATGAGTGCAGTGTCTCCCTTATGCTGTACTGCAGTGCCAGCAATTTGTCTAATGGATGTGGGAATAGAACTTGCCACCTTCTGCACCAAAGATGTGTGGTGCCTGTTGCACCACTGACACTCCTTGTATGAAAATACAGTCTGTTTAACTTTAGTAAATTGCATAGAATTTTACTAAACGCACACTTATGTTAACACTTATCACACTGCTAAATAATAGTCTCCTATTTCTGTGTTAGGCTGGCCTGGAAGACTTCAAACTATTAAAAAAAGGTGGCAGCGGAGTGCCATAGAAAACTGATTGCATATGTATGGTATCTTTTGGCTCCTTATTTGTGGGGACATTGATGAAAAAAGCTTGAAATTTTTGTTTAAATAAATACTCCATTTATTTTCTCTGCTTTTGATTTTGAGAACGCTCAGGCTCTGATAAGTATATTAGCACAAAATGACCAGGGCCTATGAAGATTATTTGAAAAGTCCAGAAATGCATCACACTAGTAAGTATTCAAGTCAAATCTCAGTATTAACTTGAAGACGAGGAGGTTTGAGTAAGCATTTTTACAACACACGTACATTAAAGTACATATGCATATATTGCATACTTGCATTAAAATAAAGGCTCTTTTTGCGTCTCAGGAGTATTCGTACTTGAAACCACTCACATTTCTGCAACGTCTGGTAGTGTGTGATTTGGTTAATTTTTGTTACACAGGTTTTGCATATTAAGAATAGTAACATATAAATGTTTTGCATGCAGGCCAGCAGGCTTCAGGTAGGAAGCTTTATAGCTCATAACTTTGTTTTCTTACTAGGTTATAGTGAATGTGCTGGTGGCCAAAGGGTGTTGCCATCTGTGGAACAGTAATCACCTTCCAGCAGTAAAGGAAGAGTCCTGTGTTTGTGAACCTAATGGGTGTGTTTGTGAGGAATTCCGAAGAGGGATTACAAAGGGGCAGAATATGGGGTGCAGGAAGCCACCTCCTCCCAAAATGTAGTGGGTTTCATTGTGTTGAGTACTTACTCTTTTTGGTCAGGGCTTGGCCTGGGGGGGGGGCTTCCATAAGGATTTGCTGCAGTGCTAAACAGAAAACTGTGGAAATGAGCACAGTTACATTGTGCATAATCTCTGCAAGGATTTTATGAGGAACAGTAAATTGGCAGGGTGCCAGAGTGAAGGACGTGCTTTTGTATTTGTTTGGTTGTCTGTGATTAGAAGTGCTGGGGGATTGGTGGTTAGTAGGGGCTTTTAATACTGGTCAACAGAAACAGGTTATTTCAGTAGTGTGTGAGGTGTCTTTCTTGGTGCCCCTTACAGGTAGAAGGTAAGGTAAACCAGGGAACAAGTGTGATAGTCGTACTTCAGTGGTACATTAATGGAGTTGATGCTTAACGGTAGATTCTAGAAACGGCTCTACATTAGATGGATAGAACTTTGGAGTATGTAGAGGGTTGTAGAAGTGATCCATTAAGAATAACACAAGAGTTAATTTGATAACACATTATGTATGCATCCATTACTAAACTAAACTTTATAATAAAATATAGCAGGAAGTTTAATTATTAACCAGTTCAACAAATGCTAATCACTTCCCTTGTACAGTAGCAGAACAGCACCGTATCTGATTGTCTGTAATGCTGGACCATGTGTCATTCAGTCAACAAATGCATGCTTAGATTAGATTACCGTGATTTAATTGATTAACTGCATATGGCAAGTGAAATGTTTTCAAATGGTTGTCCTCAAGTAACACCATTCTCTGTTCTTAACAGGTTGCAATATTGGTCTGCTACTTTCTGTCAACATCATTTGAAAGCTGAAAGCAGCTAAACGTGTTTGGTCTTTCTTATTCATTATGTACTTCTCATATACCCATTTCCATTATTAAAAATTTACTGTCGTACTGTAAACTATGCTGATTTAAACTTGTGAATGTCTGCATACTGTCAACTTTGTACTCAGCATGTAACGGTAAATGAAGCAGTTTATAATTAGAATGGTAAATTAATATCTAGTCCCCCCCAACTCTGCAGTTGCTGGCACTTTTATTTGATCTCCGTGCCTGAGATACTTGTTCAGCCTATGTTTAAAATGCCAGGGTCAGCCTATGTTTAAAATGCCAGGTTCAGCCTATGTTTAAAATGCCAGGTTCAGCCCATGTTTAAAATGCCAGGTTCAGCCCATGTTTAAAATGCCAGGGTCAGCCTATGTTTAAAATGCCAGGGTCAGCCTATGTTTAAAATGCCAGGTTCAGCCCATGTTTAAAATGCCAGGGTCAGCCTATGTTTAAAATGCCAGGTTCAGCCCATGTTTAAAATGCCAGGTTCAGCCCATGTTTAAAATGCCAGGGTCAGCCTATGTCTAAAATGCCAGGGTCAGCCTATGTCTAAAATGCCAGGGTCAGCCTATGTCTAAAATGCCAGGGTCAGCCTATGTCTAAAATGCCAGGGTCAGCCCATGTTTAAAATGCCAGGGTCAGCCCATGTTTAAAATGCCAGGGTCAGCCCATGTTTAAAATGCCAGGGTCAGCCTATGTTTAAAATGCCAGGTTCAGCCTTTGTTTAAAATGCCAGGTTCTGTATATACTTACCCAGCAGTGTAATCTGTGTACATGTTTTTTTTTCAGTTGTATTAGCACTTTGCGTGTGACCCTTGGTTGATTATTATATTTATTGAGAACTACAGTTATTTACTTATTTGGTAACCAGGTATACGAATGGTTCATCCTGGTTCCTTCTCAGTCACAATCCATTGCACAAGTGCAAAGGTAAAGGACATTTTACAGTAACCAATTAACAGGCATGTTTTTGGGAAGAGCAGTGAAACCTGAGCATCTTGAGAAAAGGCATACTAATATGGAAAGAACATACAGATTTCGCAGAGGCAGTGAGCAGAGGGTAGGACTGAACCTTTGACATTGGTACTTTACTAAATTACCCTGCTACCTCAGGTGCACCATGCTGTTTGAGTGATCTTTGTCTCAGATTGTTACATGATTTTATTTTTCTATGAAGATGTTGGTGCATTTGTTTATCTTGCAGACAAGGCAGGAAAAACAGGGGGCAGCTGGTTGGTGATAACATAGCAGTAACATAAGCAACAGGGTCAGAAAGTACAAATATGGGAACAATAGATAGTCTATAAATAGGATGGAGGAGTGTGCACAGATGGGCTGGGGGCAACAACGGGAGAAGGTATAGGAAGTGAGAGATGTAATGGGATAAGAGGACAGCCAGTTTGAATAGGGGTTGGGTGGGGTTCTGGTAATCAAAGGTTCAAGCACTTAGAACATTAGATGACCTGAAAGAACATAGTGGAAGGAACTGTTGACTGTCATGGAGATCCCCCCTGGCAGAGTGATGGTCTACTGCTCTTGAGTGTGGCAGTGAGGAGGAAAAGGAGACATTGTGGTGTGCATGCAGAACAAGAGGAGACGTGGTAGGATGTAGCCGTACAGGATGTCTGACGTTGCCAGCATATGGCACAGATGAGCAGCTTTAGAAGAAAGGATTACAGTTTCTTGGTAATGCGTTGGAGAGAACACTGGACACGGATAGTGGAAACTTAGGAGACTAGTGGCACAGACAGAAACTGTAAGGTATGGTCAGCTTTTACCTGGCCAGGAAGGGATGGCAGAGCAGACTGTTTATGGAGGTATTGTTAATTTTATAAAGTGAGGTGAAAGGATAGTAGACAAATAGAATGGGAGAAAACAGGCCTGATGAGTGTGCAGTAGCCCGGAAAGAATGTACAGAAGAATATAATAAGGGAGGTGGTAATATCACCAGTATGGGCTGGAACTGTTAAAAGATGGCCGAGCACCCAGGAAATAAGAAGGGGAGACCCAAACATTTTGAGAGTGCAGTAGGCCGGAGAGAATGTACAGAAGAATATAATAAGGGAAGTAATATCACCAGTATGGGCTGGAACTATTAAAAGATGGCCGTGCACCCAGGAAATAAGAAGGGGAGCCCCAAACATTTTTACAGCTTGAAACATGATGGATACGGTAGGGATAACTGAGACCTACACATGTGAGGAGGTGATGTGATATGTCTGGGGATTTGCAGTGTTTGCAGACGTGACACAGGGTTGCAGTATATATTATAGAAAAGCTCATTCACACCCTTGTATTTTTCCAAACCTCTGCCTCCCCACCTCATTTCCCATAATCTTTACGTCTGTAGTTCTGGTTTGTAAAAAAAAATTGGAAAACCATGAAATTTTAATATAATTAACAAGCTAAATGGGTTAAGCGCATTCATCCTTTAGACTTCATAGGACTTCATCAGATCCCAGAGTGATTTTCAGTTTGAATTTAAATAAAATTAAATTAAACTCGTACTCACAACCATCCAATCCAATTATCCAAAAAATAAATTAAGTCCCTTTAACAATTAACATTTGGACAAGTAAAAAAAAAAACGAAGTTGTAAAATCTTAAATAGTTAAAAAAATATTGAATAAAATGTTAAATGAAAACTTTCTAATACTAATTTTTTTTTTACAGTTTAGCCACTCTTATTGTAAGAGCTGATGCTATTGAAATGTGCTTATTAAGCCCACGAAAAATGGAGGCATTAAACTTCAGTTACCATATGAACTCTCTCTATTCTAAAAATGTTTTCCCAATTGCCTCCTGTCTCATTCTGTGATATTACTTCCAAACTACCAAATTTAAACTTTGTAAAGTTATTACACATCAAGGTGTGGGTAAAAAGGGAACTGTTGGTGTTTTTCTTAAGAATGTCGTAATTGTGCTCATATTCTCTGGTGAAGATGCCTTTCTGTTCTACCTATGTAGAAACATACACAGCTTATACAAACTTCCTTATGCAGCCCCCCCCCACACACGCACTTGCTTGCATGGCTTACAAGCATTTTGGAGATTTGCTACTTTAACATATCAGCAGGTCTTTGGAATTTGGGAAGAAACCAGAGCCCCTTGCAACCCAAACACAGCACAAGTAAGGTTTTATTAAATAGGTGCAATCATTAGATTAAAACTTGAGTGAGTGTTTGCAAGAAGTAACAATTGATGATTGTATAAATCGGATACAGCTGACAGAAAAGCCTTGTAACTCCTGTCTTGATCCCTTTGTTAACTAGCAAGTTCTCAGTTTGTTCATTTAGTTATTTGTATTTTTAACTGGAAAAGAGCACTGATCCCACTGGATCACATTTTAGACTCCAACTGGGAGTACAAACTCGGCAAGAGACTTTGATTTCCGACCTTTCAGGTGTACCTCATTATAAGGAACTGTTCTCATTTTGAGTCTTAGGAAGTCAATGTTCCTTTCAGAACTACAGTGAAAAGGTCTGTGACACATTCAGTGTTAAAGAATTTAACTGCTATCCGAGACAAAAAATATTGAATTATAGTAATTTATCCAAAAGAATCTTTTTATAAAGTATAAAATAACACACTAAAGTATAAAATAACACATTATACTCAGCCTGTGAGTTTCTTAATTGTATATTAGATAGTAAACTGTTGGTATATGTTCGACATTTTGCACATTTTTGTTCACATTGTAATGTAGCATTCTGCATTATTATGAAAATGGAAGATTGAGTAGTACTACTTCTATCATTTTAAAGTTTGCAAGTTCTAGCTGAGCTGTGTATCAAGAAGTGTGATATTTTTCAGCTGTGGCTGGTACTTCCAAGATTATTTCATGACATTGCTGCAGCAAAGTAAAAATAAATGAATTGTTACACTGGTGAAATCTGATGAGATGGTAAATGACTATAGTAACAAGTGAGACAAACTGTGAATAAAACACATAAGTATTGAGTACAATAGAGAGTCTATTATCCAAACTAATTGGGACCTAGGTTAGTTCGGGTAATCATTCAGCAATTCCAATGGACAGTGAAGAATATTTTTCACATACGAGCTAGCTACAAGCTCAGAAAACATGCTCAAGCAAATACGTAAAATGTTTACATATTCAGACTTTATGATTTTTTCCTACCCGAAAACTTTGGAAGGCTGTTTCTGATGATTGATTGTCTACTGTACATGTTCCACATAGTGCAGTTCAGAAATGATCGAAGCACTCGACCTACTGCATAAACAGCAGCTAAGGCAGAATACCATTATCTGTAAGAGAACCAGCAGCGGCCCAGCGAATTAGAATGGCAGTCGAAAGAAAACATGAGTTGATGGGACTAGGTTTTCTAGAAGTTGTTGTTAGTAGGTCTAATGCAGATGCAGTATAGCTAGTATGGTTAACACACCTGGTGGTCATTCGCTGTCATGCTTGCTAAAGCTGCAGGGGCATTTGTCATATAGATGGTTGTCAACATACTGTACTGAATGGGGAATCTGAGACTGATTATCTTTTATATTGTGGCATGTTCACAGTGACGGCAGTATACTGCTAGAGAATAGTTGTCTGCCAGCATTAGAAATGCACTTGGAGAACTTGACTACGTCCCTCTGTGTATGCTCAAGGAGGTATGTGGTGAAGGCTGCTAATGCCCACATCGAACTCTACCACGTCCCTCTTTGTATACCTGAAGGAGGTGTAGTGAAGGTTAACACCTACATCAGCAAGTCGAGTGGCATACTAGTGTCACTAATTTTGGTACCAGCGAGCAGCTAAATGTCACCTTACCACTAGAGGGTTACCTGTGACTAAGAAATTGTGGCTTAGCAATGTCTGGTAGCCTTAAGAGCTTCAGCATGCAACTTGAATTAGCTGTGTTTGTTGTGTTGGAAGGGGGGGGGGGGTTACAATTTGCATGCAGGCGGAGAGGTGCTGATCTGCTGCTTTGGGTCAAGTGTATTAGTGCAGTGCCTTGGTGCTAATTTCTTGGCACCGCAGCAATATGTCTAATGCTGGTACTATGGTACTGGTGCTTGTGCTGAGGGTATGTGACTTGTGACAAGTGTAGCTTCAGACGTTTGCTTGCAGTGTAAACAAATATTTCCATGTCTCGTATCTTGCCTTCCTGTATGGTAACATTAGTGGGTTATCAAGGATTATAAAACAGTTGCTGTACTACCCCAGGGTACCTTGTGCCAGGAGGCTGTTAACTGATGAGGTAATGGCACACTAGTTCCATGATGTGTAGAAGTCTGGTGGATGGGTACAGTGAGTTTAAAGGGAGTTATAGGACTGCTGGATAGTGTGACACAAAAGCTGCTTGTTAGCATATTGTTGCTACATTACGTATAGAGCATAAGGTCACTGGTTTGAGGTTTGCTCTGAATAGTAAATATTTTTTTTCATGGGGCTTGGCATAATGGTTAAGTTGTTTAACTCACAGATAAAAGTTACAAGGTTTGAATCTCACCATTGAAGGCAAATTAGGTAGGCTTAAAGTGGCCTGCAGGGGCAGCTAGCCTAGTACTTAACTATGAATCCATGAATTTTATATTATTGCAACCAATGATGGGATTTAGCAAGAAGAACGCAGTGATGGTAACGTTTTAGGATTCTGTCAGTTTTAACCGTGGATGATACATTTCCCTCGAAGTGCTGAATTGCACAGTGCAGAAGAAAATGAAGCAGACAGAACGTGGAGCTAACACGTTATCCGTAAACAGACAATCTGCGCATAACACATTTCTGGTCTGTCACAAGATCAGACTGTTGTAAACTTTGAAAATGCTTAGAATAAAGTGCTGTAAAAATGGTGTAATCAGCCAGTTCCATAGTGGTAAAGGGATTAAAAGTAGTCTAGTCCGGCAAATGTTTTCAGCTCGTATTTACAGCATGGCGCAACTCTACTGAAACGAATGCATAGCTGTGTAACAACACAGAAAATAAAGCACACATGAAGGCACAACCAATCAGAATCTTGAGTGCTAGCAATCCTTTAGGAAGTGCATGAGCAAAACAATGCAGATTTCCCTTGTTGTACAGGACCAAATTACGGAAGAGTTCTACATGTCGGAATAGGTCCCTTTTCTCTTGCATTTGGATTTATTGTTGTATAAGCTTTCATTTTGCCCTGGGCATAATTTGTTGCATATTTGTGTATGGGTATGTATTACATATATAATGTGTGTGTGTGTTTGCATATTTCTCTTGCTGGGTCTTACAACATATATAGTTTGAAACTTGCATAGTATGTACACTGACTTTTATAGATGCATTGTTTGTCATTTTTATTGGACTTTAGTGTTTTAACATGGGCTGTGGCTGGAAAGGATCTCTAAGGGGTGGACAACTTAATTGGTGGTGTATTGCAAATGTATCACAAAAGCAAATAAGCGCCCATGAATAAAAGAGCATCATAACTTGAACACACATGAGTGAGCCCATCACAGATGAGCTTACAAACCGTGGGCCCACTCATTCACCCCTTCTGTGTCCCTTTGGTCTTTACCTTAATCTATCTGTCCAACATTTTTTTTTCGGTAAAATCTGTTGTGTATCCTGAAACCCTCTTCTCCAACTGATAATGACTTAAAGCAGATACACAGTCCCCATCTTTGTAATATCAATAGCTTCTTTTCTTTAAAAATAATAGGGGAAGGTAGACCCAGATTAGATGGTTAGTGTGTGGGCTGGGAGAAGAAAGAAAAGGCAAAATATATTTTGTAGGCCACTGTTTTTAGGCTGCTGTTGACAAACATGGCCCCCTTGCCACATTTTCCTAGTTGTACAATGTGAATGCTTTCTCTAATATATGTGTATCCTCTTTAGAAGCTTGAAGTTTCAAAACTTCAAACGGCCGAGACCAGAATATCGAAGTTTTGAAACTTTGAATGTTTTGAATGGAGATTGCCATACAGCGGGCATTTTCCTCACTGTAGTGCTATCTGTGATTTGGTATATTTATTTAGCAAGGGGTGTGGGGGGGTTTGCCCCCCCCCCTGCAAAAACATAAACATTTTTTTTTTGTTGTTTTTATTTTATTTTTATTTATTTTTTTTTTATTTTGTCTTCGAATTTTCAAAACTTTACTTTTCTGGTCTTAGCCATTTGAAGTTCTAAATTTTGAAACTTCAAGCTTTAGAAGTAGATACACACGTACATACGTGTATATTTATATATATATATATATATATATATATATATATATATATATATATATATATATATATATATATATATATATATATATATACATACATACACACATATGTATCTATGATCCTAATGTCACCTAACTAGTTGCTAATAAGGCCATTACTCCCATATTATCTGTGTAACTTAACCTGCAACTGCTGTGTCCCCCTTTCTAATAATGCTACAGTTTGGAAATTCCAGCTCCTTAATTAGCTTTGCCTGCAAAACCACATCCTAATGAAGCAGTTCAGTGAGCAGTGATTACCCCCACAGCCTGAAGCTTCACAAAGACATTCATCCTATTAGTCTCTAAGTAATTCCACACTCTGAGCTATGTCTGCACCCTTTTATTAACCCACAATGTACTTAATGTTCAAGGTAGCTGCTGAAGTTGTTGGGTAACCTACACAAAAGTGACAACTCCATAGCGTCTCATGTGATGCAAAATTAACAGACCCATTAAAGGAGCCTTTATTGCTTAGTTTATCTGTACTGTTGCCACTGCTATTTTGCTTTTTGGAAGCCTTATAACTACTTCCAGCTTACCTATTTTTATACCTAAAATGGTAAATCTGTAACTGCTGAAGGGGCCACAGGGACCTGACCTGTGAAAAGTATGCAGATTATCCAGCTATTTCTCATAGCCATTTCTCCTGATTTAAAAGTGAAGTCCTCCAGGTTGTGTCAGAATTCCCTTGTCATGTTTTTTGCATCATAATTCACTGCAAGGCCTTTCAAAATACCATACTTGTTAGTGAACATTGCATGTACATGCATCTGTTAACATAATTTCTCCCTGAAATATAATGCTGTATCAGCCTTTTGTAGAAGTGCCCCTCCATATTTAATAATTCTCTGTAAGGTCTCATTGAAAGATACATAACTTGCTGTGGCATTTATCTGTCGACTGTAAGTGTGTTATTCACAGAGACCAGTTTTAGAGAGGCTAGGTTTTAAAGTTTATCATAAGCTTTTTGGCACCAAATCAATGGAATTGACTCTCAACCATGCATACGGTTATAATGGGAATGGTGTGTCTAGTCTTTCCAAAGCCTTTTTTTTTTGTCTAGAAATCCTCTCAAATGAAGTTTAGCCTTTATCATTCTAACATTGTTTGAAGCCTCATAATCATCTAATTGGCTCTAAAATGGAACAGAGCACCACAGAAAAAAAATCATTTTTGACTGTGAATTCAGTTATTTTTTCCAGGATGGTTATTAAGGACTATGGAACAGGGTCCCAATCTACATAAGACAGAGCCCCTCACTATCACTCTTCAAGAGGAACCTTGATGAGTGGATGGGTAACAGAAAGTTCACACCAGGATCACACCAAGAGCACTATTTGATAGGGGCCAAGGGTACTAGCTGCTAGTACAGGGGTCTAGGGAACTACTAAAGGGGCTGTGAATACCGCACAACGTGGCTGGGCTAGTATATGCCTTCGGGCAGATAGCCCAGTACCAACCTATGAACCTATAAGGTACGAGTGTGTCATATGAATCCTGATGGGACCCCCACCTCCTAAAAATTATAGACCCTTTTTGAGAATGCACCTACCACATTACTAAACAGTTGTGGGCATCAACTTTCAAACAACGGTGCCTGATCTGATGTAGGTTAGACTGATTTTGCACTCAGTTTGAATCCAAAATATTAAAGCAGCTTATTCCTTTTCTCAGTGTACTGCATGGGAACTTCTCTACTACCCTTGCTGCAGTGGAAACCACACTGTTTACTAAATTTCCCCCTCCAGCCTTGGTGTTGCAAATCCTTCGCTGGCTGTGACCTATCAGGGTTAGTCTTCCTTTTCTGCCAGCACTCCTTGTTGTATTGTTAACTGCCAGCACTTTTTGTTGTATTGTTAGCTGCCAGCACTCCTTGTTGTATTGTTAGCTGCCAGCACTCCTTGTTGTATTGTTAGCTGCCAGCACTCCTTGTTGTATTGTTAGCTGCCAGCACTCCTTGTTGTATTGTTAGCTGCCAGCACTCCTTGTTGTATTGTTAGCTGCCAGCACTCCTTGTTGTATTGTTAGCTGCCAGCACTCATTGTTGTATTGTTAACTGCCAGCACTCCTTGTTGTATTGTTAACTGCCAGCACTCCTTGTTGTATTGTTAACTGCCAGCACTCCTTGTTGTATTGTTAACTGCCAGCACTCCTTGTTGTATTGTTAACTGCCAGCACTCCTTGTTGTATTGTTAACTGCCAGCACTCCTTGTTGTATTGTTAACTGCCAGCACTCCTTGTTGTATTGTTAACTGCCAGCACTCCTTGTTGTATTGTTAACTGCCAGCACTCCTTGTTGTATTGTTAACTGCCAGCACTCCTTGTTGTATTGTTAACTGCCAGCACTCCTTGTTGTATTGTTAACTGCCAGCACTCCTTGTTGTATTGTTAACTGCCAGCACTCCTTGTTGTATTGTTAACTGCCAGCACTCCTTGTTGTATTGTTAACTGCCAGCACTCCTTGTTGTATTGTTAACTGCCAGCACTCCTTGTTGTATTGTTAACTGCCAGCACTCCTTGTTGTATTGTTAACTGCCAGCACTCCTTGTTGTATTGTTAACTGCCAGCACTCCTTGTTGTATTGTTAACTGCCAGCACTCCTTGTTGTATTGTTAACTGCCAGCACTCCTTGTTGTATTGTTAACTGCCAGCACTCCTTGTTGTATTGTTAACTGCCAGCACTCCTTGTTGTATTGTTAAGTCTCCTCATCTCGTTAGTAGTAGAAACATAATGCAATGAAATAATTCACATTATCTGCAACTTCTTGTGGGTAGCCTTCGAATTAAAACTCTTGGAATGTATGTTGACCCATGAACTCCATGTAGTAATTGTCATGTTGCCACGTGACGAGAAGTTTTTCTGTTAATTTCTCTCTTTCCATTTTTTACTGTGCTCTTTCCCAAAATGAGTGTGCATCTACATAATCTCCTCTCAAAACTGTTTCCTCATTGAGGTTGGACCCCAAAAACTCCATAGTGAACATAATACTGGAGTGCTCTGTTTTGGCCTTCACCTCCAACTTAAAATTACCTTTTTTTTTTTTTTGGTCCTATCAAGCTCCATGCATGAGCATAGGGCTTCTTGCACTTGTATGTTTGTGTGCCTGTTCCTGCTTTCAGAGTGACCCTCTGCCACTGGTCAGTCTGAGCTTGCTCATAAGGTTGGCTTGCTGGTTAAGTGAATGCGTCTGGCTTGATCTGTTGATTGGTTAGACTGAAATTCCTAGAAGAAGAATGCTGAGGATGTGGAACTAAATATTGTAAATTCTTGATTGCATCTGGTGGATTTTCTGATCTTTGGAGTTTGGAACTCCATTTGAAAAGGAGAGATTCCTGTTTTTAGACAGTTTTTTTGGTTTTTCATCCATTGTAGTCATCTATTATCTCTGAATTATGGTAGTTATTTTGTATTTATCAAAATAAGTCTACATCTGGTGTGTGATGTCACTGCCATGCTGTGCTGTTATATGTAGAGATCTTGAGGTTTTATTTCGTCGGTCAAAGTTCACACATTTTTAAGTAGCTGCATACACGACTGCTATGAAGTGGAAAGTAGCAAAGGTGATAAATACATAGAAGAAGATAGCAAAAGGTGTAAGTTAATTCTAGATCTAGAAGTTTCAGCTTCATCTGTGTGATGATTTACACAATATCCTAAAGAGGAAGGGACTTTTTTTAGTGAAATCAATGTGTAGAATGGGTGACTACACAGATTTAGTACGTATAGGCTATGGCATTTTAAGGTTGACGTTTTGGTATGATAGAGAAACTGAAGAGGAGGATAAGAAAAACTTAGCAGCAGTAAAACACTTTCAAGCACCTGGTGGGTTTCTTTATTTGTAACTGGGAAAGAGATTTTATGTAAATTTGTAAAATTGTTTGGAAATTGCTTTATGGAATAAAACAAATGATGATTACTAGAGGAAGTTCAGTCAGAGTGTGGCAGTTTGAGAAGTGGTGGGCACTACGAAGGCAAGTTATGGGGCTGGAATTATGTAATGTAGTCTGTTTGCATCTAATCTTGATGCAGATATACAGAGCAGAACTCAAGGTTGCTGAGACTAATACAACAAGCAAAATTGTAAATGGTAGTGGTGCAGCCCTGCTAGGATATTTATAAAAAGCAATAGTTGGGCAGAAAAATAGCAGCCAAGTGTCAGTAGTTTTATGCTTTGGAACTGGGAAGCGGAGAGGAAATTAGAAGATGGAGATGAGTTCCACAAGAATGAAGAGGGAGATGAGTTCCACAAGACACAAGAATGAAGAGGAAGTCTGTAATTATTGTAGCACAAGGGCTCCTTTTGGAAATGGCAAAAGCAAATGGATACAGAGGTCCTACATTTCTAGTATGAGCAGTACTGAGGTCACATTTGAAGTATAGCATCCAGTTCTGGAAACCAAATTGGTTGAAAGAAACTTGATCATCTGTCACTTCCTATGGTGTAAGAATGGTCCAGATCACCTGTTTTGAAATTAGAGGTTCTTTCGCTTAACACGTTGCAATGTTTCATGTTGGTGACGTAGGCTCCAGTGGAAGCAGAGATAGACTTTTATATTTTAATTCTTCATATGAATAAAATGTCCAGGAACAGTGCTGTGATTGCCTCCTCCCAGTCCAGGCAGGCTGTCTTAACACTGTAGTAATGACACTTTCTTGGAGAACTGTACTCCCTTAGAGGAACTGCCAAGTAGTTGTTTTTGATGGTACCTCATCGAAGTACAAGGAGAGGCTGAGTGTAGGAGTTGACTTTGTAGGGTATTTAACAGATGCTGGAATTGGAAAGCCCCTGCAGTCACAAGATATTTTTGACCATCCCTCTCAACTGTCCAGATTTTCACAGCTTGTCCAGATTTTTGCCTCAAAATTTTGATCTGTTCCTCATAAAATTTGGGGTTTTCTAGCAAATCACTGAGACGAACTGAGGAATGAAATCTCTGAATAATGATGTACATTTTAGTTTTAGACTTAAAATGCATTTTCTAAAGGATATTAACACAAATCCTGCTATTCTAGCTACGGTTTGTTTTATTAGAGCAATATTTAAGATCTGTCCCTATTTTTGGGCCTTTGTTCCCCCATTATGTGAGGCTTTGTCCAGATTTCTTGGGCTAAGAGGTTGAGAGCTATGTTCTTGACTAAGTACAAGTTAGCTTGTTAGAATGTTGGAAGGGTATCCATTTACTTCATTTATTAAGATACTTTTATTCAGTGGGAACTGATTAAGTGGCAAAGTAACCAGAAATGAGGACTAGAGGAACACCCATGAGGATTACCACTTGGGCCAGGAAGCTTCAAGCTGCATCTTTTAATATTTGAACAGTGTTGGACTAGTTTGGATAAATGTTTCCATTTGGTTTTCAGCACTTGGAATTGGGAAGGAGGGCGTGAGGTTCATAAGTACATGAGTAGGTAAAATTAAGGACATCCCTAGACTATACCAGTATAACATCATGTTCATGGCTGACCTGGTTTTCAGGTGGCATTAAGTAAATGTTTGGTCTTGTAATTGTACATGCTGGAGGTTGGTGGGTGTGGTTTTTCAATCACTATTCAGGTGCATACTGTGGTTTTGTCACTTTGCTTGTCAGCAATAGTTCAAACGGAGATCAATGTTCTCAAAATTATTACAGAAATAATTTTCATCCATTCCTAGTGTACACAGTGCATGGTCCTTCCCCAGATGAGTATGTGGTCTAATGAATAGAATCTGTTTCTGATGACTCTGCATATGTGGTTAAAGTTAAATTCATGGCAGGAGTGTATTACTGCTAATGTATAAACCTGTACCAGTTGCAGGATAAAGCCAAGTGTACATCCATAAGCCAAAAGATTGAGGTGTAGTGTATTTATTGGGGTAGCTCACTGACATGAGTGACCAATGAGTGGCTCAGTTTGGGTTACATTGTATGTGTGTGTGTGTATGCAAGTATGGTATATGTGTGTATGTGTGTGTGTATATATATATATATATATATATATATATATATATATATATATATATGTGTGTGTGTATGTATAATATATATATATATATATATATATATATATATATATATATGTGTGTGTATACGTATGTTGTATATAAAAATGTAGTACACACACGCAAGTTGTGTTTTACTGAATGTTCTGTCTAGAATATGGAGTGTACTGATGAGTTTCTTTTTTTAAATACCTGTCACTTAAGACATAGACAAACACACATTTTTTTTCCATTAACTATCTTCAGATTAGCATTACATAGATTGCTGAATTTCTGCTTTCCCTTAAAACTCCATGATCCACTTGGATATTATTTTGCATGTATTGTTCCCACTTTTTCTATTTAGTTCTGTGTAATTCGTTCCTCCCCTTTTCTAAAGATCCTTCTTGCAGTACTTTTTCTCTTTTTTATAATATTCAATACTTCAAATACTGTTGGTTTAGACTTTGATTTCAGTTTTCTAGTAATTGATTTTTTTTTTTTTTTTTTGGCAGCGACTGTCATTTAAACTTAATAAGGCCGTACTATGTCTAGGCAATTCAGAGCCAATGTCCCAGCTCAAAAGAATAATTTCCTTAGTTACAGCCATTTGTTCATCTAGTATTTCTGATCTGCCAACAAATTCCTAAAACATATGTTTCCCGTTAACTCTCTTTTTTTCCCCATCACACCTCCAACATTTGCAAATCACCTGAGGAAAGATACCTATGCAAACACTTCCAAGCAAAGATCCTAAACCTTCTGAACTTTGTTGCATACTTGGGAGCCATTCATATGTCCTCCCATTGTTCTCTGTAAATAGCTTTTCCATCTTTCCAGTCTTTTGTAGCCTCCTGATTTTTTACAGTTCTCATGCAATATTTTATATACCCTACTAATTGTCCCTTTATAACAGCAAATTCTCTTCTAGAATTGACTAAAAACTCTACCAGAACAGGTATTTTGTTTAAGATTTCCCTCTCCCTTTCTCAAGCCTGCAGTCCAAACATCATCTTGGTCTCATCCCACCCTGTTACCTATACCTCTCTAGTTATTCTCTCCCAGTACTTTGGTTCCTTTGATAGTTTTCTGCAGTGAAGTCCAGCCCCTTCTTGCCTATTTTCTGTACCCTATGTCACAAATCGAGATACTGCCAGCCCAGCTTTCTGGAATTTTGTAAATAATTATGTCATTTGTGAATATCAGCATGATTTAATTCATATGCTTCTGTTACAATTGTATCTGTATGGTCGTATAAGATGGTTTGTACAGACGTGTGCTGAAGAGATATATTATAAAGTACTGAGCTAACATGTAACCACAGCATGCCCTACTGGAAAAAGAACAGAAATGTAGATACACCATTGTAACTGTTTTAAATGTATATATTTTAGCAATGGAAACTGGAATACGAGAGGTTAACTTCAGAAAAATAACTGAAATTAAATTACTTTATAGACATGTAATAAAGGATGTTATCTGTGGGTCCCTACTAATTATTCAAACTTTTCAAAAGTTTGAATGTCATATGGTCGACACTATATGATAAAACTTTGAAAAGTTCGAAGGTTAAAAGCAACGGCTCCATACAGCGTAGAATGGAAAAATGTATTTTCTGCACTGAAGTGCGATCTCAGAGTTGGTATATTTAAGTAGGGGGTGTGGGGGTGCAGGGGGGCTTGCCCCCCTGCGCAGAGCATTAAGGTAAGTTTTTTTTTTTCTTTTATTATATTTTTGAAATTTCAAACTTCGCTCATATGTTGTCGAACATATGAGGTTTGAAGTTTTGAAAATTCAAATATATAATATTAGACCCGTTATCTTTCAGTTTCAGTGCAGTAACAGACACAATGTCTAGAACTAGAGGTTCACTATATTGTCTTGGAAGTATTTTTGTTTTATGACTTCCAGGATCTGACTTGGATCTAAGAAAACTCTTGTGTATGTATTTCCACAGGTAGATGCTAATTGCTACCAGCTGTATCAGTGGGGGTTTTATCTAGGATAGAGTCAGATGACAATAAGTGAACTCCTGCAAGGTATCCTACTAGTAATATTTGAGATATTAATTTAAGAACTCTGAGACGGACTATTTTGTATTTTCTTTGACCTGACAACATCAGTTGGAAGACACACTCACCACATCTGACTTGCTTGCACTGTAAGTTAACTAGGATATAGTAATTCTCTAGATGTAGTCAGGGATATAGCAAAGCTTAATTTAGATGTTTTTCTTTATTTATTTGAGACTGTCCTGCAATGCTTTAAATATTTCCTGTGATTTTGAACTCTGATGTTATTGTGATTATATAATAAGTATTTTCTTGTTCTCTTGTTTATTATTAACTATATTTAAACCTTTCATTGTGGCTGATATTTGTATGACATATTTTAAGTTCTGAGAGTACTTTCATATTTATTTGGTGACACTGTGGGCCACTCCTAATAGCCTTGCGCTTGGTCAAACTGCCAGTTGTATTGCTAGTAACATTACACAGTAAGATTGGACACCCTTTGTTAAGGGCCTTAAAGTAGCTGATAATGAGTTGGCTGGTGGCAGTAATAGCTCCCTTATACTCTGGGCAGAAAGAGGCATAGCTAGTAAACTTGTGCCAGCCTTTCCCAGGTGTGTGTGTGTGTGTGTGTGTGTGTGTGTGTGTGTGTGTGTGTGTGTGTGTTAGCTACTTGGGCAGGGACACGAAGGATTGATTGGACAGAGAAGGTACTAGAGATCTTGGCTTGGGCACTCAGCTGAGATCTCAACGCTATAGCTGTGTCACTGGGGAGCCTTCTTGGGGATCTGGAGAAAGAGGGAGAAACCAGTCCCGGACTGGCTGTGGTCTCTGTGTGCTCTTAAGGTAAATTGCACTTGATGCAGAGAGCTGCATCTGGAAATAGTGTGTGTGTACCTGTCATCCTCCCAATGTACATCCCCCCCCCCCCGTTGCCAGTGGTGAGGATATAGGCTCCTTGATTACTGGGCCAGAGGTGGTGCGTCACATATATTGGTTGGCAGTGGTGGGATATCCACATATTGGGAATCAGTGGTGTGGATATTGAATTCCTGTAGCCTGTAAACAGAGGTCACTAAGAAGGTGTTTGTTCTCAGTTTCATATCACAATAGTTTTATTGTTTTTTGTTAGCTTAGTTATTCAGGGAGAACTGGCAAGGATGTCAGCAGAGGAGTATGGCAATCTGACAAGGAGCCAGTTGGCTGAGATGTGCCAAGCTAAAGGACTGGTGCTTATCAACCTGACTAAAGCAGACGATTGCAGCCTTCGTCACATCTGCATCACAGACCAGGAAAACAATCAGACTGGCCTTGTGGAGGTACAGCTCTCAGAAAATGGACAGTTCCACCTTTCTAGGGAGTACTTAAAAATCCATCTGGCGTTAGAGACATCTGAAAGCTGAAGAAAATGAGGGGAAGAGGCAGCATGAGAAGAAGATGCTGACTCTTCGCCAGGGTCATGGAGGTAGTGGGGAAGGGAGTAACCGAACCCCAGAAGCAAGAAAGGTCAGCAAATTTCTTCTACAATTTACAGAGGGTGATAATTTTGATAGTTTTAATCATACGTTTGAAAAGGTTTGTAAACAGTATAATGTTGACCAAGGGCTCTGGATATGGTTCCTGACCCCCTTACTCCATGGTAAAGCTGTAACTGCTATTTTTAAATTGTCTGAAACTGATTGCTTAATTTATAATCCTGTTAAAAAGTGTGTTTTAAGTTAATACCTGAAGCTTACAGAAAAAAGTTTTGTGAGCATTGACGCAAGGCAAATGAAAGTGTTCGTGAATATATTACTGAGTTAAACACTTAATTTCATAGATGGGTGAGTGGATGTGAGGTCACCACTTTTGAAGGGCTGGCAGTCCTTTTGGTGAGGGAACAAGCCCATAGCACTTTGCCTGAGGTCATGAGTCTGTTTAGTGGATAGAGAATGCAGTACTGCAGATGAGTTGGGGAAAAAGGGAGGCCTGTACCGATCAAGCAGGGCACTACTGTGCAGGAAAGGGATACCTAGTGCTGCTCATGGGTCTAAGAAAACCCATAGTGGGCAGCCTGAACCACCCCAACGGAGTCTGCCAGTAGCAGGGGAAGCCACTAGTTCAGGTACATGGCCAGAAGATCAAGGGTTAAATGTTTAAAATGCAACCAGTGGTGCCCTGTAGCATATAGATGTCCATGGAGGTAAGGTGGGTAACAAAAGGAGAGCCAGTAAGTGGGAATGAGAGAATGCCAGCAGAAAGTTGTCTGGAGACAAGAAGGGTACCAAGCTACCACAAGAGGTTATATCCTATCTTAACAGATGGGGAAACAGGCCACTTTTAAGAGAGACACAGCCTCTGACCTAACCGTTGTGAAGCCTGTAATGGTTAAAGAGGAGCACTACTTGCTTGGGCAGTCTACTTCAGTCAGAGCTTTAGGAGGGACCACATTCCAAATACCTTTGGCTAGGGTTACCTTGACTGGGAGGGTGGAACAGGAAGCCAGCAATTAGCTGTGTTTGAGGCTATCTCTGCAGATGTCCTGATAGGAAATGCTTTTGAAAATGCAGTACCTTGTGTGCATGCAGTGACACACAGGCTTGGAACCAAGCATGTGGGTCTGATAGTCTGGGGATGCGCAGACTTGAAGACAGGACTTGTGTGATGGTTACTTCAGAGAGGGAGCTACCCTGCACCCTGCAGCAGTGAGACTGAAAGTGAGCCACAGCTGCTTGTGGGTACTGATGTTCCCTTGGACAGAGTGACTGCAAGGGCAGAAGTGAGTAGTAGTACCCAGGCTGACAGTGAGGCATCGCTGTCGGCGAACACCAGACTTCCTGTGGAAGGGGAGTTGGGAAGGGTTACAGAGAGAGAGTTGACAGGCTTCGCTCTCAGACCTTGGATTACAAGACCTGAGGGAGGTAGCTAGTGAGGCACTTAATTGTCAAGGAAGGGTGAGTCTGTATACTGGGGCAAAGGGTTACTGTATAGAGTGTGGACTCCTGAAGGAGGGTTAAAGGGTGAGAGAATACAGGAGTTGGTAATGCCCAGAGCCTACCGTCTGGCACCTCTAGCCATAACCCATGTGGGTCTTATGGGCATAAAGCATACAAAGAGACGTATTATGCTGAACTTTTATTGCCCTGGGATTTCTAGAGATGTAGCAGGACCTGTAAGCAGTACAAAAAGATAGGCAAGGCAGGAGATAAGGTGAAAGCTCCTTTAATGCCTTTGCCTGTGATTGAGGAGCCATTTCAGAGGATAGCTATGGATATTATGGGGCCTCTGAGTACCCAAGTTCCACAGGGAAAAAGGATATCCTAGTGGTAGTAGATTATGCTACCAGATACCTTGAGGTGGTGGTTCTGTCCTCCATTGAGGCAGAAAAGGTGGCAAATGCGTTGATTTTCAGCAGGGTAGGTTTCTCAGAAGAAATACTGACTTGACAGAGATGCAAATTTCGTGTCAGACCTTCTGACTTGTCTGTGGAAGCACTGTAGGGTGAAGCACCTAAAGACCACCCCCTACCATCCAAAGACTAATGGTCTGGTTGAGAGGTTAAACTCTACAATCAAGACCATGATATGGGCATTTGCAGACCAGTTTAAGAGGGAGTGGGACAAATATTTGCCCCATCTTTTTGCTTACAGAGAGGTGTCACAGGAATCCACAGGTTTTTCACCCTCTGAGTTGCTATACGGGCACAGGGCGAGAGGACCTCTAGATTTGATTTGTGTTGAGTGGGAGGGTGTGTGTGATTCCCACAAGGAGTCTGTTGTGGCATATGTCCTAAACCTCAAGATAAGGCTCACGGAACTCATGGGCTTGGCCCAGGGGGACCTGGCAGAAGCCCAACAGCAGAAAAAGGTCTGGTGTGACAGGAATGCTTGAGCTAGAGAGTATGCTGTGGGGCAGCAGGTAGTGGTTCTCATTCTTGTCAGACATAAGCTGCAGACAGCTTGGAAGGCAACCCTTCAAGATGGTAAGGACAGTCAGTGCTGTTAACTACATGGCAGAATTGCTAAGCAGGAGCACAAACTGTACCATGTTAATATGAAACTTTACCGTGATAGGGAGGCCCTGGTGTTAAGTATTTGCAGTACAAGGCAGGAGGAGTCTGAGGGGGATGTATGGCTACAGAGAGCCAGCAAGCAAAATCTCAAATTACTATGGTAGAGCCTAGGATTGCAGGCATATGATAGGACAGTATAGTACTGTACTGGGGTTAGCAATGCCAAGGCAGCTGAAGTCTCAAGACAAAGAATGGGGTAAGATATTCCCAGATAGGCTCAATCCTCTCAAGCAACATTTCAAGGGTCACGTGAAAAAGTAGCTTGAGTCTTTGGGGGGGGGGTGTCACAAAAAGAGATACTGCCATCCCAGCTGGTTGGAATTTTGTAAATTGTCATTTGTGAATATCGACATGATTCATATGCTTGTGATACAGATGTATTAGAACTGTATGTCCTATAAGATGGTTCGTAAAGACGTGTGCTAAAGAGATATTTTGTAAAGTACTGAGCTAAAATGTAACCACAGCATGCTCTACTAGAAAAAGAACTGAAATATACATACACCGTTGTAACTGTTTAAATATATATATTTTAAAATGGAAACTAGAACACCTGAGGATATCTTCAGAAAAATAGCTAAAATTAAATTACTTTATAGCCACATAATAAAAGGGTGTTATATTTCAATTGCAGTGCAGTAACAGACACAATGTCTAGAACTAGAGGTTCACTGTGTTGTCTTGGGAAGTCTTTTGTTATTTTATGACTTACAGGATTTGCCTTAGATCTAAGAAAAGCCTTGTCTATGCATTTTCACAGGTAGATGCTAAATGCTACCAAATGCATCAATGGAGGTTTTACCTGGGATAGAGTCAGATGACAAAGTGATGTCATCATGCAAGCTATCACTGTGTTGTCTTGGGAAGTCTTTTGTTATTTTATGACTTACAGGATTTGCCTTAGATCTAAGAAAAGCCTTGTCTATGCATTTTCACAGGTAGATGCTAAATGCTACCAAATGCATCAATGGAGGTTTTACCTGGGATAGAGTCAGATGACAAAGTGATGTCATCATGCAAGCTATCCCAGCAGTAATATTTGAGATATTAATTTAAGAACTCTCTGAGAGAGACGGAGTATTCTGTATTTTCTTTGACCTGATAACATTAGCTGGAAGATCACTCGCCACATCTTTCTTGCTTGCTCTGTAAGTTAACTAGAATATAGTAATTCTCTAGATGTAGTCAATGCTATAGCAAAGCTTAATTTAGATGTTTTTCTTTATTTGAGACTGTTCTGCAGTGTTTTAAATATTTCCTGTGATTTTGAACTCTGACGTTACTGTGATTATATACTGAGTATTTTCTTGTTTTTTTATTATTAAATATATTTAAACTGTTCATTGTGGCTGATATTTGTAAGATATATTTAAGTTCCAAGAGTACTTGCATATTTATTTGGTGACACTGTCAACCACTCCCAACAGCCTCACTCTTGGTCAAACTACCATTTGTGTTGATAGTAACATTACACAGTAAGATTGGACCCCCTTTGTTAAGGGCCTTAAAGTAGCTGATAAAGAGTTGACTGGTTGCTGTAATAACTACCTTATAGTTTGGGCAGAAGGGGGCATAGTTAGTAAACCTGTGCCAACCTTTCCCAGTTGTGTGTGTGTGTGTGTTTGTGTGTGTTAGCTACTTGGGCAGAGACGGGAAGCACAGGGTGCTGGAGGTCTTGGCTTGGCCACTCAGCTGAGATCTCGACCTAACATCGGTGGGGAGTCTCATTGAGGATCTGGAGAAAGAGGAAGAAATCAGCCCTGGACTGACTGTGGTTTCTGTGTGCTCTTAAGGGAAATTGCACTTGATGCACACAGATGCTTTTGAAATACTGTTGCACAGAGATGCTTCTGAAATAGTGTGTGTACCTGTCATCCTCCGAATGTATGTCCCCCACTGTTGCCAATGGAGAGGATTGAGGCTCCTTGGTTACTAGGCCAGAGGTGGGGCATCACACCCTACTTGCAATTATATCTTGGCAAGATCTCATTTCTCCAATCTTGTGTTGACTTAGTTCGTAGAATATTTTCTGCTACTTTATGATATTCTCCTTAAACATCTGCATCCAGAATCCCTCCGTGTGTGTGTGTGTATGTCTCTGTCTCTCTCTCTCTCTCTTTAACTTCTCCCCTGCTTCATCATCATCCCTTTCCATTTTGAATTCTATCTTTCTGGTTATGTATATGAGCTTTAACTGTGTAGCTATCTTTAAAATATCTCTTCAAATCAAGTAATCCTAAACCACCTTGATGTTCTTCATCTCACATTGCTGCAGTCCTTACACTTGGGTAGTCCGCTGTCCACGGTCGGCCCGAATATCAAAGTATAAGGCTGACGTCGGTCAGGGCGCATTTAACTGACGTCAGGACGTCAGGGTACAAATGCGCATGACCGGCGTCATATCCTCAGTCTTTTTTGCCGCATGGTCCGATGCAGAAGCAGCATTGCAAGTGCCGGTTGGCGTTCTGGAATTTTTCGATTTAGAAGTTTCAGACCGAGTTCAAAGTTGGCTAAGTACCCCGTTGGGGAATATTTTAGTTTTTTCTTGCCTCAGTCATTTACCGGATGTCAGAAAAAGTTAATAATTGCGTTTCTTGTGGGAAACAGATACCGCATAGAGATTATCATACTTTGTGTATTCCTTGCTTAGGGCCTGAGCACGACGTTGTTGGCTGTCGCTCTTGTGCTAGATTTAATAAACGCACTATAAAGAGAAGGTTGGATTGTGCAAGGTTAGTCTTTGGGAAGCGGTGCAATTATAAAATGCCGCCGGATGCTCCGGCCCGCCTCGAAGAAGCGCAAGGACAAGGCAGTTAAGCCTAGGCTAGAAGAACAGTCTGTACCGGACGCCGGTTCTTTAGAGGTGTCGGTGGAGCCGGTGGCTCCACCGGAGATTTCTTTGTGTTCCCAGAGTGAGACCTTATTGCAAGATGTGGCCTCTCAGGAGGCAAGTCAGGCTGAGGGGGCTTCTCAGGTTACTATACTCCCCTCCCTTCCTAAGGTGGCTAGGCCCTCTCCTTCTGTTTCTAAGGCTTCTCCCAGGGGCAGGCCGGGTTTAGCTTCAGTTGGTGTTACCCCTAGCTCTTCAGGTACTATGCCCAAGAAGCATATGCTTAAAATGGCAGAAGATTTGATTACTTTGATTAGGGGTTCTATGCCCCCTCCTGCTAAGAGACCTAGGGTGGAGCCTGAGCTGGGGGATTTTGAGCAAGCTTCAGATGTTTCAGAGTCTTCGGCTGAAGACTTGCAGGAGTACTCTCCTTATTCTGATTCTGATGTGGGTGATTCTACTCCTTCTGCTACTCCTCCTGAGGATTTTTCTTTTTCAGAAACTCTTCATTCCATGAGGGAGCATTTTAAGTGGGAGGGTCAGGACTTCTCTGATTCCTGGAAACGGCTTAGGGAATTTCTGTTTTTACCCCAGCATAGGCCTTTGGCTATACCTCCTGTTTTGGATGTAGTGGAAGATGTTTTTACAGAGGCTTCTCTTAATCCTGATTCTTTGCCTCCTGCTCCTGTTAAGCCGGATAGGTATTACAGGGTGCCTGAAGTTCACAAGTATCTTTTTAAGAGTCCTAGGGCAGACCCAGAAACTGTTAGCCAGGGGCCTAAGGGTGTTAAGGCTTCTGTTGTTAAGAATCCGGTTCCTACTGATAAGGAGGCTAGGGCCTTGGATAGATGGGGAAAGAAAGTTTATACTTCTTCCACTCTTGCTATGAGGGCTCTGAATTGCCAGTTTCACATGTTGAAATACCAAAACTATCTCCTTTCACAATTGAAGTCTAAGGTTGATGCTCTGGCAGTAGGTATTGATTGTAAAGAGTTGCAAGATTTAGTACATGTTTCTGAACAGGTGGGTAAGCATTCTTTGCAATGTGGTTTTGATGCTGTACAGGCCTCGTCTAGGGTGGCTGCCACTGGGACTGTTCTTCGCAGGCACGCCTGGCTGAGGGATCAGAATTTGTCTGAACATGTTAAAACAAGGATTTTAGATGCTCCTTTACAATCTGACGTGTTGTTTGGTCCTCCTGTTGAGACAGTCTTAAAGAAAATGGAAGACAGGGCTAAGTCTATGCAGACTGTTAAAGATTTTTTGCAGGTCCAGCCTCCAAAGTTTAGTAGAAATTGGCCTACTAAGGGGTGGGCGTATCCTTCTTATGATTCCCAGTCTAGGGGTAGATCTAGACGTGGTAAGGGCAGAGCTCAGGGCTCTTTCAGGCCTAGAACAGGGAGTTCTCCTGCACAGGCTTCGGGTGAAGGCAGGGGTCAGTCCTTTCGTAAGCAGACCCAATGACCTACCTTTTCAGCTGCCAGAGCCTGCTCGTCTGGCAGCACCTTTGGGAGGAAGGTTGGCACTTTTCAAAGAAAATTGGAGTTTAATTACCCAGGACAGATGGGTATTGGATATCATACACCACGGCTACAGGTTTTATTTCCATACCTTGCCTCCTTTCATAGGCATGCCAGACGTTCCTCCTCAACAGAGAATAGAGGCTCACAAACAGGTTTCTCTGTTGCTCCAACTAGGGGCCATACAGCCGGTCCCTCTGCCAGAAGTGGGCCTAGGATTTTATTCTCGCCTGTTCCTAGTACCGAAGAAGGGGAACACGTGGAGACCAATTTTGGATTTATCTATCCTCAACACTTATCTGGACATTCCCAAGTTCAAAATGTTGACGTTGCAGCAGCTTTTACCTCTGCTGGGCAAAGATCATGGGATGGTAACTTTGGATCTCAAGGAGGCTTACCTTCATATTCCTATCAGACTCAGTTGCAGAAAGTATCTGCGTTTTCGAGCTGGGACTTCTCACTATCAGTTCTCTGCATTGCCCTTTGGCTTATCTACTGCGCCCAGAGTATTCACGAAAGTTCTGGCTCCAGTGATAGCTTTCTTCAGACTAAAAAGAATACAGATCTATCCTTATTTGGACGACTGCCTAATTCTGGCTCAAGGAAGGGAAGAGCTTCTTCATCATTTGGAATATGTGATAGCAGTGCTAAGATGCCTAGGGTATTCTGTGAACGAAATAAAGTCCAGTCTAGTACCCTCTCAAGACATGTGCTTTCTGGGTGTGAGACTGAATACAGCAGCCCAGATGGCCTTTTTAACCCCGGACAAACAAAAGAGTCTATCCCTTTACTTTCATCGACTATCTCATCAGTCCGGGCTGACTGCAAGGACAGTCCTTCAAGCCTTAGGGTTCATGGCATCTTGTATTCTGGTGCTTCCCAATGCCAAACTGCATATGAGGAAGCTACAATGGTATCTCAAAAATGTATGGACACAGCACTGCCAGGATCTGGACACTGTCATTCAAATAATACCTTGCATTCAGAAGGAATTTTTGTGGTGGGCTCAGGAATGTCACCTAAACAAGGGACTCTGTGACCCGGCCAGAGGCAAGTCAGATTTTAACGACAGATGCCTCAGACAAAGCTTGGGGAGCTCATCTAAATGGAAAGTGGATACAAAACAAGTGGCCTGTCAGACTACAACATCTACATATCAACATGAAGGAGATGTTAGCAGTCCAGTTTGCATTAATAGCTTTCAAGGAATTCCTTCTTCCAGGACAGGTGTTGATTCTAACAGACAACACAACTGTCATGTGGTACATCAACAAGCAAGGGGGAACGCATTCTTATCCTCTATGCAGGCAAGCAATGATTTTGTGGGAGACTGCTCTCAGTTTACAGCTCAATCTACAAGCAAGGTTTCTGCCAGGAGCACAGAACTCCTTAGCAGATGTGTTGAGCAGACGAATTATGGATCCCCATGAGTGGAAATTGGATCCTCATGTATTTCAGAAATTGACAGTGTTATGGGGAACTCCAGACATAGATCTGTTCGCTTCTCCACTAAACCATCAGCTGCCAAAGTTTTGCACGAAAAGGTTTCATCCCACAGCTTGGAAATTGGATGCTCTTTCTTTCAATTGGAGCAATCTTCATGTGTATGCCTTTCCACCTCTGCCTCTCCTCCCAAAGGTACTTCTGAAGATCAGACAGGACAAGCCAAGGGTGATTTTAATAGCTCCAGATTGGCCTCGACAGCACTGGTACCCATTACTAAGAAGTCTAGTACGGAAGCCTCCATGGCCTTTGCCTTCGATTCCACACCTGTTGTCACAGGAGGACAGCCATTTGCTCAATGTCAAGCTTCACTCTCTGCACCTAACAGCCTGGCATATTCTGTTTTGAACCATAATGGGCCTCCACTTCCTCAGCAAGTTTTGAATGTTATTTTGGAAGCTAGAAGGCCTAGTACAAGGAAAGTGTACGCTGATAAATGGAAGAGATTTTTATTTTGGAGTGCAGCAAAAGATTTTGATGTTTCTGAGCCTAATTTGTGTGTGGCTCTTCAATATCTTACTGAGTTACTAGACAAAGGTTTGTCTTTCTCTTCTATTAAAGTTCATGCTGCAGCAATTTCAGCTCACTATGATTGCGACCCGCCATTGTTTTCTCATCCTTTGTTCAAGCAATTTCTTAGAGGGGCAAAGAATATAAGACCCCCACGAAGAGCTCCTACTCCTGCTTGGGATCTCAATTTTGTGTTGGAGAAACTCACTCTACAACCTTTTGAGCCTGCAGCTACTGCTGAGTTGAAATATTTATCATGGAAGACTGCTTTTTTGTTGGCCATTACCTCTGCAAGAAGGGTTTCTGAATTACAGGCCCTTATGGCAGTTGAGCCTTAGATTTTCCATAAGGATAGGGTATCATTACGTACTAATCCTTCCTTTATGCCTAAGGTGGTTTCTAGTGTGGCTTTAAACCAGACTATTCATTTGCCTACTTTTTATGCAAATCCCCAAAATAAGGGGGAAAAGATTTTGCACACTTTGGATGTACACAGGCAGTTGCGTTATTATTTGGACAGAACTAAAGGGTTCAGGAAGTCTCAGCAGTTGTTTGTTTCTTTTGCTTTGAGTTCTCAGGGCAAGCCTGTGTCAAAACAAACTATTTCTAAGTGGATTGGGTTTTGCATTGCTTTCTGTTATTCCCATCATGGCAAGGAGGTTCCAGCTGGGATTAGGCCTCATTCCACTAGGGCTACTGCCACTTCAACAGTTTTTTTGAGGAGTGGCAACCAAGGATATTTTGGAGGCAGCTACTTGGAGTTCTGTCCATACTTTCTCTAGGCATTATCACCTGCCACTTTACTCTAAGTCCAGGGCTGGTTTTGCCACTGCGGTTTTGCAGGGCATTTTGGCAGCTCCTGCTTCCTTATAGTTAGCCATCCTCCCTTACCTCTGCTTTGGGATTCTACCCAAGTGTAAGGACTGCAGCAATGTGAGATGAAGAACATAGTACAGTTTTGTACCTACCATAAATGTAGATGTTCGAAGATCCACATTGCTGCAGTCCAATTTACCCTCCCTCCTTCCCCTCTGTATTTGGAGGTGGTTGTGTGGGTTGTGTTGTACATATTGTGTATATTGTATATATTGTACATATAGTTAGTGCAAGGGTGGTTGGTTATTTGTTTGTTGTCTTTTGGTTTTGACCTTTATTTTTTAAGGTCTTCTGACATCTGGGGCAAGAAAAGACTGAGGATATGACGCCGGTCATGCGCATTTGTACCCTGACGTCCTGACGTCAGTTAAATGCGCCCTGACCGACGTCAGCCTTATACTTTGATATTCGGGCCGACCGTGGACAGCGGACTACCCAAGTGTAAGGACTGCAGCAATGTGGATCTTCGAACATCTACATTTATGGTAGGTACAAAACTGTACTTTTTATTGGAAGGATCAAATTATCCCACTTAACTCTTGCCCTCTTTCCTTCCCTCCCAGATAAATTCCTTCAATGGTTTATTATTGTCCACAAGTTTTCCTCTGATTGGGAAAAATATGCCTGACCCATATATAAAACAAAACCTTACAGTTTCTCAGTGTTTTTGTATTATCTTTTGTTTAGTCTCTTCCCATATATCCATGTTGCCTATAACAGAATGTTTTCAATCCATACTCCTAAGTACTTCATTTTATTATGTCTCCATAAATATGGGTCATCTGTGTGTGGGTTCATAATTTATAGTATAGCCTTTGTTTTATGTTTATTAATTTTATATCCTGAAAAGACTTGAAACTGTCTCAGATTGTTCCATAACACTAAGATGTCCTTTTCTGGATTTATCAAGTGTAAATTATCATCTGCAAATAAAGCCAACTATCCTTGATCAGCGTGCCGATGATATCCTTACATTTCTGAGTCCATTATTATCTTTGCCGTTAGCTCTAATTATAAAGCAAATAAAGGGAAAAAAGGACATCCCTGCCTGGCTCCAACTTATCAGAGAGGAACCCTCCCACTTCTTGCCTCTGATCCTTTGTATGTGGTCCTCATTGCTGTATCGGGGAATGTAAATGCTTCCATTGCCCTGCTCGTAAGATTGCAGCTTCCTCTATAGATCACTTTCTCTACATTAAGACGCAGTAACAGCAGTATTTTCTTGCATTTTGCTTCCCTCTGGATCATCGTTTTATTAATATTGGCAAATGTTTGCCTGTCCTCCACAAAACCACAGTGATACATATCAATGTTGGCAACACCTTTGTTTTTCTTTTAACTAGTATAGGTGTAATCACTTTATAATCATGGTTTAAAATTGAAATTGGTCTGTATGAAGCTGGGTGTGATGGGTCTTTACTTCTTACACCCACCAGAGCTTTTTTCCAAAATATTGGTGGTCCCCCTCCATTTATTTCTGTTAAATAAAACATTCCAGATTTTTATCACTTTCTTCCCGCCTAGCTTCCAAATTTCCATGGAATACCAACTGTTCCTGGATACTTTCCTGAAGATTGATTGTGCATCACCATTATCTCCTCTCCTCTTATCATTACTGTTAGTTATTGAGCCTTGTCTACTTTCGAGCTTTGGTATAATTAAGATTTCCATTCGTGCTTTCTTTATTTTCTGATTTCTCTGCTTTTATATAAACTTTCATAACATTCCTGAAATATGTCTAATACTTCTGTAGGATCCCTGGTTATTTTTCTTGTTATAGGCTCCTAAAGTTTGGTGACCACCATTTCTACTTTCTGTTGCTTGAACCATTGTGCTAAAAGGTTTTGTGTCTTGGAATTATCAAAAATAGTTGCTTAATGGCAGTATTTCTAAATTCATGCATATTATCCAGGTACTTCCTTATTTTCTCTTTAGCACTCAGCATTTGTGCTTCTTCTTCTTCTATGAGATTCCCCTTATTCTGCAATACTTTAACCTTTGTCAGCCCCTCTTAAGTAACTTTTCTTATTTCTTAACCATATCGCTATCTCTCTTTTTTTTTTATTTTAGCCTATATTTCGTTTTCATTTCCATTTTATCCCGGTCGCTAGCTATAGCTTCTGAAGATGTTTCTACCTTACGCATTACTTAAACTCTTCTTTTTAACGGGTAGGTAGGAAAATGCTAGTGTTTCATTTTCATTTCTTTTCATTTCGTTACCATGTATTTTTATCTTGTTTTTATTGGTGCCTGATTTGAAATAGTTATTGAATGTGTATCGAAGCTTTTAATCAAATTGCACATTTTCATGTGAAATACAATTTCAGTCTAGTCTAGCCCAGTTTTCTGCACCTTGGTGAGTAATATATAAATTCTAAGTTCCTACCACTGAATTTGACTCTTCCATACCAAATCCAATCCATCAATAAATTTCTTCAGAAATCTACCCTCTTGTGTTGTGTTGTATTTTCCTTTTTAGGTCCTCTTGATACATCTTCACTGTTGAAAATCAAATTCCAGTCCCCACCTATAAGTAATATTCTCTGCTGAAAGTTGACCGTTTCATACAAAACGTTCTTAAGCTCCATATAAGCAGTTTTTATGGAATGTAAATACATACATCCTCTCTTGCCAGTAACCCCTTATTACCACAGATCTACAATTATCTTTATTTTTATTTTATTTATTTTATTTCATTTTACATTTGTTGACTGGGCTAGTCCAACTGGATACATGTCCATTTTCAGCAGAGGCCCGGAGAGATGAGCTCCATTAAACAAAACATACAGTAGGATAACAATCAACAAATTAACAGTGATATACATGAAAATACCTAAAAATCTAAACCATTAGGGATCATAGAATATGTTAACAATTGAATATATAAGAGGAAAGGATAAAGAGCAAATAAAGAGGTGGAGAAAAAATAGCGTAACCAGTTGAGAGCCTAAAGTAAAGAGAAGCTAGAGTAGAGAAAGCACTGCAAGATAAGCTAGAGAAAGCACTGCGAGATAAGCTAGAGTTGAAATAGTTAACTAGTTTTTAGACAGCTTGCAGATTCTACTAGTAAGAATGAGCAGAGGACAGATGAGTAGAGGACAGATGATGGCAAGTTAAACACATAAAGTAAGGTTTTTAAAAAGGTATATGCTCAGGTTTAGTTGAAACCATGAGACATCATTCTGTGACCATAGAGGGCTAATAAGACAGGGATAGTGAAAAAGGCAAGAAGAGAGTAGATTAATCTGGGTTAGTGCATGGACAAAGCCATAGAGTCCTAAGGAAAGTTTTTAGTTGTTTCTTGAAAAGAGGTGTGGAAGACAGAGATGAAAGATCACAGGGAAGCTTGTTCCAAGTTTTTCCCACTGCGTTAGTAAAAAGACAGTCCCCAGACTTATTGTTGGATTTATGGATGGCTACTAGCAATTTGTTAGCCGAGTGTAGTGTAGTAAAATTTTTGTAAGGAGTAATAAGGTTACTTAGTATTTGGTTATTACATCTTGTGGGTGATGACTGTTGAAGGAGGAGTTGATTTTGCAGTTCAAGCCAACCTAGCTGTTTAAGATTTAGACAGTGGTGGGTTCTAAATGGGGAGCCAGTGGCAAATCTGGCAATGTTGTGGTAGGAGGTTGCCAGTTTGGTGAGGTTACTTTTGGGTAGATTAGTGTAAATAGGGGAGGTATATAGGACTGTGGCGATAAGATGAGTGTGGGTGATGGAAGTTCTAGCCAGAGGAGTAAGGAAAGGTTTGATCCTGTAGAGGAAACCAAGTTTTCTATTTACTAATTTGATGGTTAGGTTAATGTGAGAGTCAAAGCTGAAGTTACGGTCAATAGTTACCCCCAAGAGTTTGGTGGTTGCGTCAGGTACTATGGTAGTGCCATTATTGGATGCAACTGTGAAATCAGTTGGGGGGGGGGAGGACTTCTGTGTGGGAGTGAACAGCAATCATTTTAAAATTAAAATATCTTACTTTCCTTTTCTGTCACTGTTGATGCCCCTCTAGCAACCACTATAATTGGTCAACTTTTCATTTGCCTGTGATATTCTGCTATATAATTATTCTGAAGTCCTTTCTTTGGAAAGAAGTGAGAATGTGAATTTGACAAATGTGTCGTCTGCAGCAGTGCTGTTTGTACTTTGCATTTATTTATACACTCTTTCCTTTTAGTCTGTACATTCCAAGACAATATGGATAGCTTAGCCATTGTGATAAAAAAAACATTGTTCCCTATGTCAGTTCTTTTGAGTGTGTATTTACAATTTCCAAGTTACATGCATACACTAATGTTTTACAGACAAACGCACACAACTATGTATGTCTTCAAAAAATGAAGTTCCTCCTTCTAGATAGGAGCAGATGCATCCACAGGCATTATCTAACCTAAAATTAAGGTTATCCATGCTAGAGAGCATGCTACAGCCTGAGTTCCCACTTACACTGATTACTGTCTCTTCTTGTCTCTGTTTGCATCCCGGATGTGAAAAAGAGCTTGTATGCTTTCAGAAAACATTAACTTGTAGCCCTAAAAAGTGCACTGGCTTTCTTTAAAACTAAATTGTACATTGTTCTATTAAATGCATTAAACTATTAAGACTGCTGGATTGACTGCTATCTCTTATTTGCTTCCCATAATTTCAAACTTTATTTTCCACTGAGCTGCTTGCCATTGTACCTTAAAATTTTGCATTTCCCTCACTCTTGAGGTTAATTGCACCTGCAGGCAGCTTTTCTCCATGTAATAGTAGTCCGCAATTAATATTTGTTAATGAATATTCAACTGTCTTAGCAGCAGACATCTTGACTCTCACATTGAACATTTGCTAATGGAACAAAACACAAGCTTGCATCTTTTCAGATGTAAAAAGCTTGGCATTTTAATGGCTTTTATCATTTTGTCTTATTTTTCAAGCGTGCTTGCTTACAAAAAAAATAATTTGTTTATACTTTAAGCCAAGGACATTAATCTAGACATTCACCTTTGTAAAAATAAGAAAAAAATATCTTAATTTTGTTCTGTATATTGTAACCAGTGTACTTTCACAACCCACCCAACCCATCATCCTAAGATCACAGCATATTAACATTAAACTTTCTTTTGTCCAGCCTTTCTTCTCTTGTTTTACTCTTGTAAAGCCTGTATGTCTTACAAATAAAAATATTTGTTTGTTGTACATCTTAAATATATTCAAATAGTCACTTTAGAACATACAACAGACTCCCCTAACACATTTAAAACATCGCTGTCTACACTCTGTGCAGAACTGCTTTACTATACATAACATGCAGGTTATGTCATGAAATGTTTTATACAAATACTAATAAAAAATTTACTTGGTTATCTTTTTCCCCTCTTACTGCCCTTAATGACACAAGGTTGAGGCTTTACAGTCCACCTACAAGTTTAACAAAGTCAGCAAAGGTCCAGTCTTTCTAAGGCTGTTTTTCTTCCAAAGCCATATTTCACAGATGGGATTGATACTTTATAGTTTCACATTTATTTGCTAATTTCAGTGTTGTTGGTCTCCATCTCCCAACACCAGACTCTGGTTCGAGTCCAAGGTACTTATGATTCTTCTAGTCAAATTGTGCACTTTTCTGTATCTTTTATGTTTTCTTTATGAGCTTTAGCGTCAGAAGAATTCGAAGGGGCCCCTTCTGTTTTCTGGCTCACTTTTCATTAGGTAAACTTTTTGATTCCTCTTTAGCCTGTTCTGTATCAAAATATGTCATCCTCCAGGAAGAATATTCTGAAGACAGCTAGATACAACAGCTTGAATCTCACACCTGCCACTGTACATTTCCTAATTGCTGGGATAAATGTTCTCATCTGACTGGAGTGCAGTGACAAATCATTTTCCACAAACACTCTTTGTCTCCAGTTTTTAATGCTGTGCCCCATCTGCTATAGTTTTGTCAGGATCACCTTTTTTTTTTTGTTGGTATGATTGCATATTTATTACTACAGGCCTTGGCTGCTTTCTGATGACCAGCTTTGGAGCATACAGTCAGTGTGCCTATTAAATTAACATTCTGCTGTGGAATACCGGTACAGTTGCTTATTTGTATATGGCCTGTTCCTTCCAGCATCTGTAGTACAGCAGAAATTCTCAGGTTTTCTCTGCACCCTCCGTCTTCCAACGTTACCATTTTTTTTAAATGGCTCTTATTGAAGTCTCATACTCAGCCAGCCTTTTCTTCATTTTAGTCTGATTTTAATTCTGATTTTTTTTTTGCAGTTTTATCAGTTCATCTGAATAGCTTGTCAAAGCTTCTATTTTTTCCAGCTTTTTTGTTATTTGAGTTGATGTACTCCAATGTTTCATTTAATTACCTCTAAGTGTATTTGATTTTTTCCCCTCTAAATTACTGGAAGCCATCTCTTGTACTAAAGCTGAAGCTTGAACTGTTTTTGCCGAACAGCTGATGGATTCTTCCTAGCCAGTGTTTTCCCTTCACCTTTTCTTTCTGGTTTTCTAAATTTCTTCTTTGCTGACATCCAGGCAGTATATTTACCAGGCAGCAATGGAATTTTACTCAAACTGGGAATATCACTGGCTCTTATTTCTCACTTTCTTTCTTTCACACCAGGAGAGCTGAAATTAAGCTGTTAATCTGTATGCAGCCATTTTGGAAGTTTGTAATGATGAGTTTCTTGAGTGGTGTGGTATAATAATCTCTGATAAAAGGTGAATACATAAGTGGGAGGTAATTGTGGTGTGACTGGCAATTGTTTAGCAAATATTCTAATGCAGTCCTCCCTGAATATTATTTTCATTGTACTGTTTAATTGCCACTGAATGTGTATATTGTATTCCCCAAGACTGTTCTTAATAAAAAAAAAAAATTGGTAAACCTTCTGCTATTTTACTTTTAGCACATTCTGCAGAAAGAAGGTATTATAGATGGGATACTGCAGGATTCATTTTAGAGGTAAAGAAATTAAAAAGGACCTAAAGTGACACCACAGGATCCCAGTCCTCTCTCTGTAAAATGGCCCACAGAGGCTCATGGGAATTTACTTTGATGCCTTTGCAGCTGACTTGACAAGTCTATAGAAGGATTTATATCCAGGAGTGTCTGGAAACAGTGAGGATGGCCACGTCAAGACTGAGGACTATCAGAAGTATGGTAGCTAAGATGTAAATTCCCAACTATTCTAGCTGGGAAGTGAACCCCAAAGGTTGAGACTCTAAAACAGAAGGTTAGTGGGGAGACATCACGTGACCTGAAAGTGTATGGCCATTAAAAAGGGAGCATGGCAAATATCCAAAAAATATATATATATACATTCTGTGTTTTAGTAAAACATGATTCACCTAGTCCATTTTGTCCGATTGTTCCGTCACTGAAACTCTGTCTAAATAAATGTAACCTAACTTGTGGTGCTACATTCTTTGAGTGTATTTAGTTATATTGTATAAAGTTGCTTTCTCCACCTATGAGGAAATCTGATGTTGGTAGTAGTGGGGCCTGCTCAGGATTTTTATTGTTCCAGTAGTTAATGGCCCTGTGGATAGAGTTGTCGCCTCACAGCAAGAGGTTCCCCAGCTTGATTCCCGATTGGGGTGCCTTCTGTGTGGAGTCTGCATGTCCTCCCTGTGTTCATGTAGGTTTCCTGCGGGTGCTGTGGTTTCCTTCCACAGTCCAAAACAGGCAGTAGGTGGACTGAGTGCTGTAAATTGGCCATAGTTGTAAGTGTGCATGTGAGTGGGTGGTGTGGGCAAACTATCGCAGTAGGGCTAGTCATCCAGTGGTGTAAACCTTGACTCTTGATGATTGTCGCTGTTGAGGTGACACCTGAGCCCGTGTGTGCAAAAATGGGAAAAAGAGGCGATGGGTGCATTTATTGAAGTTGATTTGGTGAATCCTGTTTCACTGAATGTTGATGTTCTTCATCTCACATTGCTGCAGTCCTTACACTTGGGTAGTCCGCTGTCCTCGGTCGGCCCGAATATCAAAGTATAAGGCTGACGTCGGTCAGGGCGCATTTGACTGACATCAGGACGTCAGGGTACAAATGCGCATGACCGACGTCATATCCTCAGTCTTTTTTGCCGCATGGTCCGATGCAGAAGCAGCATTGCAAGTGCCGGTTGGCGTTCTGAGATTTTTCGTTTTCGAAGTTTCAGACCGAGTCAAAGTTGGCTAAGTACCCGGTTGGGGAATATTTTAGTTTTTCTTGCCTCGGTGGTTTACGGATGTCAGAAAAAGTGAATAATTGCATTTCTTGTGGGAAACAGATACCGCATAGAGATTATCATACTTTGTGTATTCCTTGTTTAGGGCCTGAGCACGACGTTGTTGGCTGTCGCTCTTGTGCTAGATTTAATAAACGCACTATAAAGAGAAGGTTGGATTGTGCCAGGTTAGTCTTTGGGAAGCGGTGCAATTATAAAATGCCGTCGGATGCTCCGGCGCCGCTTCTTCAAGAAGCGCAAGGACACAGCAGTTAAGCCTAGGCTGGAAGAACCGTCTGTACCGGACGCCGGTTCTTTAGAGGTGTCGGTGGAGCCGGTGGTTCCACCGGAGATTTCTTTGGGTTCCCAGGGAGAGACTTTGTTATTGCAGGATGTGGCCTCTCAGGAGGCAGGTCAGGCGAAGGGGCTTCTCAGGTTACTTTACTCCCTCCCTTCCTAAGGTGGTTAGGCCCTCTCCTTCTGTTGCCAAGGCTTCTCCCAGGGGCAGGCCAGGTTTAGCTTCAGTTGGTGTCGCCCCTAGTTCTTCAGGAACTGTGCCCAAGAAGCATATGCTTAAAATGGCAGAAGATTTGATTACTTTGATTAGGGTTCTTTGCCCCTCCTGATAAGAGACCTAGGGTGGAGCCTGAGCCAGGGAGTTTTGAGCAGGCTTCGGATGTTTCAGAGTCTTGGCTGAAGACTTGCAGGAGTATTCTCCTTATTCTGACTCTGATGTGGATGATTCTACTCCTTCTGCTTCTCCTCCTGAGGATTTTTCTTTTCAGAAACTCTTCATTCTATGAGGGAGCATTTTAAGTGGGAAGGCCAGGACTTCTCTGATTCCAGGAAAAGGCTTAGGGAATTTTTGTTTTGCCCCAGCATAGGCCTTTGGCTATACCTCCTGTTTTAGATGTGGTGGAAGATGTTTTGCAGAGGCTTCACTTAATCCTGATTCTTTGCTCCTGCTCCTGTTAAACCTGATAGATATTACAGGGTGCCTGAAGCTCATAAGTATCTTTTTAAGAGTCCTAGGGCAGACCCAGAAACTGTTAGTCAGGGCCCTAAAGGTGTTAAGGCTTCTGTTGTCAAGAATCCGGTTCCTTCAGACAAAGAGGCCAAAGCTTTGGACAGATGGGGAAAGAAAGTTTATACTTCTTCCACTCTAGCTATGAGGGCTTTGAATTGCCAGTTTCACATGTTAAAATACCAAAACTATCTCCTTTCACAATTGAAGTCTAAGGTTGATGCTCTGGCGGAAGGTATTGATTGTAAAGAATTGCAAGATTTAGTACATGTTTCTGAACAGGTGGGTAAGCATTCTTTGCAATGTGGTTTTGATGCTGTACAGGCCTCGTCTAGGGTGGCTGCCACTGGGTCAGTTCTTCGCAGGCACGCCTGGCTGAGGGATCAGAATTTGTCTGACCATGTTAAAACAAGGATTTTAGATGCTCCTTTACAATCTGATGTGTTGTTTGGTTCTCCTGTTGAGACAGTTTTAAAGAAAATGGAAGACAAGGCTAAGTCTATGCAGACTGTTAAAGATTTTTTGCAGGTTCAGCCTCCAAAATTTAGTAGAAATTGGCCTACTAAGGGGTGGATGTATCCTTCTTATGATTCCCAGTCTAGGGGTAGATCTAGGCGTGGTAGGGGCAGAGCTCGGGGTTCTTTCAGGCCTCGTACAGGAGTTCTCCTGCACAGTCTTCAGGTGAGGGCAGGGGTCAGTCCTTTCGTAAACAGACCCAATGACCTACCTTTTCAGCTGCCAGAGCCTTCTCGTCTGGCAGCCCCTTTGGGAGGAAGGTTGGCACTTTTCAAAGAAAATTGGAGTTTAATTACCCAAGACAGATGGGTATTGGATATCATACACCACGGTTACAGGTTTTATTTCCATACCTTACCTCCTTTCAAAGGCATGCCAGACGTTCCTCCTACACAAAGAATAGAGGCTCACAAGCAAATTTCTCTGTTACTCCAACTAGGGGCCATTCAGCCAGTCCCTATGCCAGAAGTGGGCCTAGGATTTTATTCTCGCCTGTTCCTCGTACCAAAGAAAGGGAACACGTGGAGACCAATTTTGGACTTATCTATCCTCAACACTTATCTGACATTCCCAAGTTCAAAATGTTGATGCTACAGCAGCTTTTACCTCTGCTGGGCAAAGATCATTGGATGGTAACTTTAGATCTCAAGGAGGCTTATCTTCATGTTCCTATCAGACTGAGTTGCAGGAAGTATCTGCGTTTTCGAGCTGGGACTTCTCATTATCAGTTCTCTGCATTGCCCTTTGGCTTATCTACTGCGCCCAGAGTGTTCACGAAGGTTCTGGCTCCAGTGATAGCTTTCCTCAGGTTAAAAGGAATACAGATTTATCCTTATTTGGACGATTGCCTAATTCTGGCTCAAGGAAGGGACGAGCTTCTTCATCATTTGGATTATGTGATAGCAGTGCTAAGATGCCTGGGGTATTCTGTGAGCGAAATAAATTCCAGTCTAGTACCCTCTCAAGACATGTGCTTTCTGGGTGTGAGACTGAATACAGCATCCCAGATGGCCTTTTGACCCCGGACAAACAAAAGAATCTTTCCCTTTACTTTCATCAGTTGTCTCATCAGTCCGGGCTGACTGCAAGGACAGTCCTTCAAGCCTTAGGGTTCATGGCATCTTGTATTCTGGTGCTTCCCAATGCCAAACTGCATATGAGGAAGCTACAATGGTATCTCAAAAATGTATGGACACAGCACTGCCAGGATTTGGACACTGTCATTCCAATAATACCTTGCATTCAAAAGGAATTTTTGTGGTGGGCTCAGGAATGTCACCTAAACAAGGGACTCTCTGTGACCCGGCCAGAGGCGAGTCAGATTCTAACGACAGATGCCTCAGACAAAGCTTGGGGAGCTCATCTGAATGGAAAGTGGATACAAGACAAGTGGCCTGCCAGACTACAACATCTACATATCAACTTGAAAGAGATGTTAGCAGTCCAGTTTGCATTAATAGCCTTCAAGGATTTACTTCTTCCAGGGCAGGTGTTGATTCTAACAGACAACACAACTGTCATGTGGTACATCAACAAGCAAGGCGGTACACATTCTTATCCTCTATGCAGGCAAGCGATGATTTTGTGGGAGACTGCTCTCACTTTACAGCTAAATCTTCAGGCAAGGTTTCTGCCGGGAGCACAGAACTCCTTAGCAGATGTGTTGAGCAGACAAATTATGGATCCCCACGAGTGGAAATTGGATCCTCATGTATTTCAGAAATTGACAGTGTCATGGGGAACTCCAGACATAGATCTGTTCGCTTCCCCACTAAACCACCAGCTGCCAAAGTTTTGCACAAAAGGTTTCATCCAACAGCTTGGAGAGTGGATGCTCTTTCTTTCAATTGGAGCAATCTTCATGTGTATGCCTTTCCGCCTCTGCCTCTCCTCCCAAAGGTACTACTAAAGGCCAGACAAGACAAGCCAAGGATGATTTTAATAGCTCCAGATTGGCCTCGACAGCATTGGTACCCATTACTGAGGAGCCTGGTACGGAAGCCTCCATGGCCTTTGCCTACGATTCCACACCTGTTGTCTCAGGAGGACAGTCATCTGCTCAATGTCAAGCTTCACTCTCTGCACCTAACAGCCTGGCATATTCTGTTTTGAACCATAGTGGGCCTCCACTTCCACAACAAGTTTTGAATGTTATTTTGGAAGCTAGAAGGCCTAGTACAAGGAAAGTGTACGCAGAAAAATGGAAGAGATTTTTATTTTGGAGTGCAGCAAAGGATTTTGATGTTTCTGAGCCTAATTTAAGTGTGGCTCTTCAATATCTTACTGAGTTACTGGACAAGGGTTTGTCCTTCTCTTCTATTAAGGTTCATGCTGCAGCAATTTCGGCTCACTATGATTGTGACCCACCATTGTTTTCTCATCCTTTGTTCAAGCAATTTCTTAGAGGGGCAAAGAATATAAGACCCCCATGAAAAGCTCCTACTCCTGCTTGGGATCTCAATTTTGTGTTGGAGAAACTCACTCTACAACCTTTTGAGCCTGCAGCTACTGCTGAATTAAAGTTTTTATCATGGAAGACTGCTTTTTTGTTGGCTATTACCTCTGCAAGAAGGGTTTCTGAGTTGCAGGCCCTTATGGCAGTTGAGCCTTTCTTGATTTTCCATAAGGATAGGGTATCTTTACGGACTAATCCTTCCTTTATGCCTAAAGTGGTTTCTAGTGTGGCTTTAAACCAAACTATTCATTTGCCTACCTTTTATGCAAATCCCCAAAATAATGGGGAAAAGATTTTGCACACTTTAGATGTACACAGGCAGTTGCGTTATTGTTTGGACAGGACTAAAGGGTTCAGGCAGTCTCAGCAGTTATTTGTTTCTTTTGCTTTGAGTTCTCAGGGCAAGCCTGTGTCAAAACAAACTATTTCTAAGTGGTTTGGGTTTTGCATTGCTTTCTGTTATTCCCATCATGGCAAGGAAGTTCCAGCTGGGATTAGGCCTCATTACACCAGGGCTACTGCCACTTCAACAGCTTTTTTAAGAGGGGTGGCAACTAAGGATATTTTGGAGGCAGCTACTTGGAGTTCAGTGCATACTTTTTCCAGGCATTATCACCTACCACTTTACTCTAAATCCAGGGCTGGTTTTGCCACTGCTGTTTTGCAGGGCATTTTGGCAGCTCCTGCTTCCTTATAATTTGGCCATCCTCCCTTTCCTCTGCTTTGGGATTCTACCCAAGTGTAAGGACTGCAGCAGTGTGAGATGAAGAACATAGTACAGTTTTGTACCTACCATAAATGTAGATGTTAGAAGATCCACAATGCTGCAGTCCAACCCTCCCTCCTTCCCCTCTGTTGTTGGAGGCGGTTGTGTGGGTTGGGTGGTCAATTGGGTGTATATTGTTTATTGTATATATTGTACATATGTTTGGTGCTAGGAAGGTTGGTGGTTGGTTTGCTGTCTTTTGGTTTTTGACCTTTATTTTTAGGGTCTTCTGACATCTGGGGCAAGAAAAGACTGAGGATATGACGTCGGTCATGCGCATTTGTACCCTGACGTCCTGATGTCAGTCAAATGCGCCCTGACCGACGTCAGCCTTATACTTTGATATTCGGGCCGACCGAGGACAGCGGACTACCCAAGTGTAAGGACTGCAGCAATGTGGATCTTCGAACATCTACATTTATGGTAGGTACAAAACTGTACTTTCTTACTAACAAGCAATGTATGGAAACTATGTTGCACAGTAGTAAAGAGTTAATAAATATAAAGTGCAGATTTTTTTGGCACCGGCATCTTTTGTGCAGTCTTCAGTTTGTGTGAACTGATACATGCAGCTCTAGAGGCACCCAGGATCTCACCTCTGCAGGAACAGTGGGTTAGTTCTTGGAAGTCATAATAAATACTAGGACGTTAAAGAAGCATGCATCTTTGTGCATGGTGCCCAGAGTCCAAGATCATGTCTAACAAAAGATGTGTAAAATAAGATGAGACCACTTCAATGTAGTAATACACTAAATTGTTAAATCAGAATGGAAGGGCTCAATATTAATTCTGCAGCCGGCACCCACTTTAATTGTATGTCTTGACACCTTACTGTATCATTATTTTATTTCTGGAATTATGCAACAAAGGTTTAAATGCCAAACGAATCTTCACCAAGTAGTAGACGTCTGACTTTAATTGAGGTATATCTGGCAGATGTATATTCTTGAAAAAACGATACCAGGCAGAAGCAGAACCAAAGATGTAAAATAATTTATTCCAAACCAAAAGTCGAACTCGCAACCAATACCACACAGTTCAGTTAAGCGCGCTTTCACTCCACTATTGCAGAACTTCTTCAGAACAGTAGAAACATTACTTCATTTTTATAATCCACTAAAAACCTAATTGATTAATTAAAATAATTCCCTTAAAGGCGTAGACTGAATATTTATGTGTATCTCTAATACTAGATCCAACTCGAGTTCAAAACATGTATAATTCCAGCTATAAAAATAGTAATAAAATCTCATTGATTGTGACAATGAAAATGTTGTGTTATGTTAGGTTGGAACACAAGTCAAAATGTATACATAAATTTCAATTAAAACATAGAAAAAATTGTAAAATAATATAAAATAAAACAACCCAACTGGACAAAGTGGAATTCATAGTTTTGCCTTTCTCAACTTCAATACACTAGCAATACTTATACAATCATTCAGCCCTGGTGATCTAATTTAAGCTGCCAAATCAATTCCCTAAATTTAACCCTATCTTCCCAATTACCATCTCTGGGGTCACTAGCCACTTGCTCCAAAACAGCAAATTTAATAGACATATTGTGACACAACAAGGAGTGCTTGTAGAAGGCATTAGATTTGACACAACAAGGAGATGTATATTCTTGCAGAAGAGGACTGCGGGAAGTAGTGAGCTTTACTGAGAAGTTTAGAAGATGGCAAGTTAGCATATCGGGTCATGTTTTGCCCATTTCTAGTAAGTTATCAATTTATCAGGAAAGTCTGACTGGGTAAGAAGCCTTTTTCAACAGAGGACTGTGGAGAAAAGCGACAGGGAGACAATGATTTTATACCATACAGAATATAGAACATAAGAGTAACACATTAGAAGCATAGTAGAGTCCATTAAGTGCAATTTATTTTTTTGTTATACACTGAATTAAGTTCAGGATTTCTAAACATGCAACGTTTGAGAATGTAAACAATGTCCGCGTAAAATATTTATACATCAGAAACGTAGGAGATTTCATTAACTGGTAACTTTTTTTTTATACAGTGAACAAGTATAGGAAATAACAGGTGGTTTGTGTAACCTCTGAGTGAATAGACCACAAAGGCATTGTGGTAGGGCTGTTCTTGAATTAAGAAGTCACCTCGTAGTGTACACCTCATGTTAAACTTTATTAAACGCCCTGCAGTAGTAGTCATTTTCATTCTCACAAATCACAGTTTTTCACACATGGAATAAGCATGAGGGAAACCACAAAGTAGAAAATGTCATTTTCCTGGTAACGCATAGTATGTAGATTCATATCTTCAGAGGAATGTAATACTTGATAGCAAAATGCACGATACTTTCATTTGCTGATTCTAGATGGCTGGTCTCGAATTCCTCTACTTGAAAAGCTAGATGCTTAATATTATAATAAAAGTTATGAGTGTGGAAAAATTCAAATTCATATTGACAGAATGCCCAGATCTTTGTGTGGGGTACTTCATACTTCATCTAAGGCACTATGAGTTGATACGGAGGGGGATAGGTTATAGAGTTAGAGAGAGGTTTGTCTAATCCCTTCATCTTACAAGTACGTTTGAGTACTGTGCAGCCATCAGCACATTTTTACCATTTCTCTGAGAGGTTACAACCTGTAGTAGCCTGTATTATTTCTTTGTGTGGGAATGGGCCACTCTTTTTTTTATTCTGGGAAGAGATAGTGGACAGTCCTAACTGCTTTGCCAGGGATGGCCTGCACCTCTACCCCTCCCAGGCTTCCATATATTGTCCAAAATCTTCTCCACTCCCACAGCATGTTTAGGCAACAGTAGTCTTAAGCTTCCACCATAACTAAACATAACCCAGACAGCATTAAGGCACTGCTGCTCAATGCCGAGAACCTAAACAAACAAACAAAAAAACACCATACCCTGCAAGAACTTTTTACCCTTGAAATTGGCAAAATAGACATGGTTCAAGACCATTGAAAGCACAGTTTAGGGCTTCAGTGCTTATCTCTCATACAGGCCAACAGCATTAGACAAATGCATTAAAGCTGGAGGTATTTCTATATTCTTTAAAAAAACAAGTAAAAGTTTCACCCTCAGAATCATCAGGCAAGATAATGACCTGGAACAACTCCACATCAGCTTGCTGTGAACAAATCCCCATATCGCATCATAGCTAACTAGAGGAGCCCCCTCTATGTCCTCCTCGGCCCGCACCTGCTACCCAACTAATAGAGTGACTATGTATTAAGTAAGCCAAGTACCATTCTCTTGGGAGACTTAAAACTTTCACTTTGTAAATTGGGAATCTTGTATGTCCTCAAACATGTATGCCCAGACATTTCTGGACATCAACTACAAACTCTTTGGACTAGTTAGTTACACCCCATCAGGTGTGATGAAGCCCTAGGTTTGACACTTACAATATGGGGCAGCCCCAGCAATTGTAACCTCCTCCCTGGTCAAATCTTGTCACAAGCCATTCACATTTACTGTAAGACTGAAGCTTGAAGCATCCTCCAATACCTCTGTATTCATAGACTGAGACGGCTAATTTACTAAAACTGAGTGATGACCTGGCTAAATTCCAAAGCCCTTCCACCTTGATGACTCCAGTGCTTATGCAGAATCCTTTAATGTTAAATTCTGTGTACATGTAAATAGTTGCATAGATGTATTTGTATTCCCTTCAAAATAATTACAATACCAAATTAAAAGGTGAACCACTGTGATGGAACCCTAATATAAATAGGGTCTGTAATAAAAAAAAAAAAAAATCAAAACTAGATATGAGGGATAAATAGCCATCCACGTGAAAGATGACCACAAAACCTCATTTAATCTTTTAGGAGTTGGGGGTAATGACCACTTAACTGTGTGAGAGACGTAATTACACTATGAAAATTGAGACGCAACTCTCACTTGCTGACAAATCAGCTGACAAACAGATTGTCAGCACATGCACATCATTTCCCTTACTAAATAAGGTCACAACATATAAACTCACATATGCGGAGGTAGTCGCCAGTAACTTACCAAAACCTCAGAGGCTTCCCATATGCTGCCCTCTGAGATTAAATGCAAACAAAACTGTCAGCTTTGTGTGCTGCCCGGTGAAACCACATGCAAACAAAACAGTCAACAGCAACCACTACACACAAAAATACACATCACAGTGTCTCCACAAACAAGTCCTTAAGACGAACCACCACACATCTTGGTCACAGAAGTCTCCATTGTGAGACACATGGATGGCCCACCTCACCATAAACCTTAAGACGAACCACCACACATCTTGGTCACAGAAGTCTCCATTGTGAGACACATGGATGGCCCACCTCACCATAAAGAGAAGGTTACAATCAGTTTCCAGTCAGGGACCAGGATTCTCCATCATGCTGGCTCCATCACTCAACCACGAGTACTAGTATGACTCTGTCACAGTCCATGTGGGTGTGCATGACCTGAGACATGCCTCCCTGGATTATATGACATAATGGACCTCTCTGAATATGTATCACAGGTAGGCAGATGCCTGTGCCTTGCACTGAGCAGCATTCTACCCTCTCCAAGAATAATACCACAATACAAACCTAAGATGATTGACTTCAATATTTGGCTTAGCTACTGGTGTTATTCCAAGGAGATCCAGTATGTGTCATCCTGGGACAACATGATTGACAGACCATGCTACTTTGCCAGAGATGGTCTGCACCTGTCACTTCAAGGCATTTGAATACTGGCCAAGGTATCAGCCACCCCTGTAGTGCCTTTTTTAGGCAGTCTCAAACCAACAGACCTTTCGACGTAACATATTTGTCTAATTCTGTGCTGAAGGTAGTACTACTGAGTGCTAGAAGTCTTAACAAGAAACTGTACTCCTGGATGTTGTCTTCAGTCTGGAGAGTGCTGACATCTGTGCTGTTACAGAGATGCTCAAGGCTGTGGAAAGCACCCTGGCAGTGCAGGGCTAGAATGCCTATCACACGTTCAGACCACCCTCTGAAAAGGAAAAAATGAAAGGAGAAGGTGTTTCCATTTACATAAAAAAATCACACCTCCACATTGGTCAAGCAGGATGACTTATAGGTCCATAGGTAGGTACTAGGCTATCTGCCTGAGGGCATTTGTAAGCCAAGCCAGAATGTGTTGGCTTTCGCCGCCCCCTTAGATTAGTTCCCTGTGCCTCTGTCCAGCAGAGCCACTGAAGTGATCCCCGGGATATACTTTGTTTCCTATCCACTTGTCAATGTTTCTCTTGAATATTGTTAGCGAGGAGCTCTGCCTAATGTAGATTGGAATCTTGTTCCAAAGAATGGGAAGTCTCTGGGATAGGAATCTGTCCCTCCAGCACGTCCTATTTATTGTTTTGGTGAGGTTTAGGTCCCTAGAGAGTGTGGCTCGAGGGGATATGGTTTTCTTTAGGTGAAGCATGTCCATCAATTCTGGGTTGTACATGGCCTTGTATGTCGGGCCGAGATCACCTCTGCCTAGGCAGTATGCAATAGAGTACAGCTTGAGTTTCTTCAATCGAGCTGCATAGGGCATCTTTTTGAGGCCAGTGATCCTCTTGGTGAGGTACTTCTTTGGTCTTGCCAGCTGTTGCAGGTGTCTTGCAAGGTACATCCCAAATGGGGCATTGTACTCTATGATGGGTCTGATGAGTGATGAGTAGAGGGGCACAATGACCTCTTGATCTGGATGCGAACCCTTTTGTGATTAGGTGGGCCACAGAAGGATTTTCTAACCACTTTGGCAATGTGATTATCAAAGGAGAGATTACTGTCTACTTGGGTCCCCAGATCCCTTATGTCTTCTGTATTTAGGGGACTACCACCTATGTGGTAGTATGTGGGTACTATGTTTTTTCCAAAGGGGATAACTATGCACTTTTTGACATTTAGCTTGAGGCCATGATTTTAACACCAGGTATCTGTCTAAGTGAGACCCTTTTGGAGGATGTCTGTCAGCTGGAGAGTTAATTATAGCCCCTAGTTTGCAGTTGTCTGCGAACTTGGTCAGCCATAGTCCTCCTGTGCTTGCCTGTACCTCTGAGAAGTATATGCCAAACAGGAGGGGTCCTAGGACTGAGCCCTGGGGAACACCACTTGTAACCGGTTTAGATTTGGACCTAGCTCCCGCAACTCTCACCATGTGGGTTCTGTCCATGAGCCAGTTGGCAACCCATCTTGTGACATAGAGGTTTATGTTCAGGCTGGTGAGCTTGTCTATTTTACCAGAATGGCGAATAGTGTCGAAGGCTTTTGCGAGGTCTAGGTAGGCTGTGTGTACCACCTTTCCCTCGTCTATAACCTTGGTAACGGTCTCAAAGAAGTCCTTCAGGTTTAGGAGGCATGATCTGCCCTTAACAAAGCCGAACTGGGTAAGGTCCAGTGTTTGGAGGTTCCCAATGTCTCTGTCAATGATTTCCATGATGATGCGCTCCATAGCCTTGCAGACCAAGCTAGTCAGACTTATAGGGCGAAAGTTCTCGGGGTCTGTTGTGGCTCCACCTTTGTGGAGCAGAATAACCATTGCTGTGCGCCACTCTATGGGTATGTAGCCTGTGGAGAGTTTGAGTTTGAACAGTGTGTTTAGGTGCGGGGTTAGTTTGTCTTTGAGCTCATGTAGGATGCAGCCTGGGTCACCGTCCAGTCCCATTAATGCTGTGTTCTCAGCTTTGGAGAGGGCTGTTTTAACCTGAGTGTCTGTGATTTCTGGGGCTCTACATTCATCTGGTATGGTTATGGGCCCTTTTGGGGGTAAGAGGGGGGTGAAGTTTGCACTGAACCTGTCTGCCAGGATGTTGGCGATATCGGTCGGTTCAGTATATTTTGTGCTATTCTGCAGCAACTCCGAGCAGATCTGAGCATTGCCACTTAGATTCTTGACATAGCTAAAGAATGCCTTGTGGTTTTCTTTGGAGTCCTTGGCAATTTTTCTTTCGAAGCTGGCCTTGGATGATTTTATGAGGGATCATAGTTTCTTGCTGAATCAGGGATGTCTTCCCTTCTTGGGATTTTACTCTCTTTCTGTACTAGTTTCCTCCTTCTATTGTATAGCTTGTTTATGGCAGGGGTCCACCAGACTAGTTTCCTTTTCTTGGAGGAATGAGTCTTGGTTGTGCTTGGGATAGCACGATCCCTGCATTCTTGTAGGTGCCCGTAGAATGCATTAGTAAAGGATTTTGCAACTTGGACAGCGTTATCCTTTAGCATGGGGGCTTTGAAACTTTCCACCTTGGTCTTAAGTAACGTGAAGTTTGCTTTTGAAAAGTTTTTCACAGTGGTTTCCTTGACCAGGGGTGGGGGCAGAATGTGGATATCCAGAGTGATTTGTTTATGGTCAGATCTAACCAGCAAATGGTTGACGTCCGGTGTGGAACACCGGTCGCCCATGTTGGTGATAACCAGGTCCAATATGTTGTCACCTCTGGTGGGAGTGTTGACCAATTGATCCAGGGCATTTGAGTTTATAAATTCTAGGAAGTGTTGAGCAAGGGAGTTAGTACTTGAGTAGTTCTCCCAGTTAATGTTTGGGTAATTGAAATTGCCCAATATTAGTGTGTTTGGTAGGACCTTTGTTTCCCAGTGTTTCCAGAAATGCGGAATGGGGGTCCTGGGACATGGTGGGTGATCTGTAGTTACAATCTGAATTGCAGTTTTGCCCATTGTTAGTTGCACATGGATGATCTCTGAAGCATTGTGCTGTGCCACTAACCTGGAGGTGTGGGTATCCTTGATGAATGTGGATATGCCCCAGCCTTTTGTATTTCGGTCCGGGTTCTGTGGCTGAAATGTATGGTATGAGTTGTAGCCTGGTAGTGCTGGGGTGCTCTCTGGAGGCTTAAACCAGGTTTCTGTTACTGCACATATATCGATTTTCTCCATACTGAGGAGTGCCTCGAGTGCATGCATTTTGAGGTTTAGACTTCTGGCATCGAGTAGCATTACCCTCAGTTTTTTGTTACTTGTGCTATTTACAGTGGTGGGTTTGTCTTTTGAGCCTTGCCTAAAAAAGGCACTGTGGGGGTGGCAAGAGCCTTGGCCAGTATTTGAAAGCCTAAGGGTGACAGGTGCAAGCCATCTCTAGCGAAGCAGAGTGGCTTGTCGAGCATGTCATCCCAGATGGACAGACACTGGATCCCCTTTGAATGACACCAGAAACTTAGCCAATTGTTGAAATTGATAATTTTTTCGTTATACCATGGTATCATTCTTGGTGAGGGCAGGATGCTACTCCGGGTCAGGGTCATACCGGCCTGGGCTACATGATCAGAGAGCTCTTCCATGTCTCTCTTCATGTAGTCCAGGGAGGTACGGCTTAGGTCATTCACATCAACATGGACAATGACTGAGTCATATTTGTACTTGTTCTGGAGTGACCGGAGTGCTTGTGTTATGTGGCAAATCCTGGCATCCGACAGGCAGCTAACAGTAACCTTCTTATTCAGTTTAATGAGTGGGACGTCAGTGTGCCTGACTGTAGAGTCACCTATTACTAGTGTGTTGGGTATGTTATTTTGCCTTAAGGGCTACGATTGCGTGGCACACTGGTTTTGTGAAGTATGTGTTTCATGGTTTGTGTTGTGGGGTGGAGGTTGCTTGGATGTCTGCTTTGGAGGTCTCTGTTGGCTTTGCAGATTTTTATTTAGAGCCTCCGAGTATGTTTTAGTGTATTTGTGGGTTTTTTGCCGGTGCTGGTTTAATGGGTCTATATGAGACTGGTGATGTGATGCAAGTATTTCCCTTCTCCTCTTGACTGTCTGATCCAGTCTTGGGTTGAAAGAGCTTAGCCTCCAGTTTGGCTGTATAATTGCATCTCTCGCATGTATTAGTGTTTGGTGGTAGAAGAGGGTTGTCTGTGTACATGAGGCAGTTGTAACATTGCCTCAAAATGCCCAGATTCAGCAGTTGGATTGGAGAGTACACCTGAAACTGCCCTTTGGACATTCCTGGATAGGTACAGTGAACTGTTTAACTGATTGGCTGGTAAGGTCGAATAGAGATCCTTGTCCTTCTCTACAGTATAGAGGGGTTCTAGTGCTACGGTTTATAAGTGCTTGCTATGAGTTTTGAGCAAGTGCCGGGCTGAGAAATGAATGGGTTGAGTGCTTAAGTTGAAAGTTTGACTAGTTCCAAGGGAAAAATTGAAGAGGAGACTTATGTGGTTGGTTTGAGTTTCTTAAGGAGCTTTGAGATTGCTTTAGTGGATACAGGGTATAGGGAAAAGTTGTTATTGTTTTGAGTGATGGGGTGTGTTTTGCTAGTACCTGGTAAAGGGCTGTTAGAGGTGTTGAGGGCATTGGTAAGGGTTTGAACTGTCTCTGTAAAGAACTTGTTAAATTGTGTGGGAATATTGTCATGGTGGTTTGGTAGTACGGGGGTTGGGGTAGTGGGTTTACCTGGGTGGATTATACCATTTATTGTAGCCCAGAATTTCTTTGGGTTATTGGCATATTTTTCTTGCATGTTTTTGTAGTAGTTTTGTCTAGTTTGATTTGTTTTTTGGCTTTGTTGCGAAGTTCTTTATAGGTTTGCCTCCGATTACTGGTTTTGCTCATTTGATATTGACTCCAGGATGGATCCCTCTCTTTCATTATAGTATTGGTGTCTTTAGTTAGCCATGGAGCATAGTTAATTTTCAGTCTTATAGTTCGTGGGGGGGGGGGGGGGGTGATTTGTAGGAAAGTACTGTATGACCTCATCTAGAGAGAGTAGTTTTAGGGGTGTCCAGTTACAGTTTTGCAGTGAATTGATGAAGTCAAGTTGCTTTAAACATCTTTTTATTACGTATTACTCTGAGGTGAGGTTGGATTGGCTTGTATAATGGGGTCTGCTGTGAATTAGGTAGGTTGGTTGATGATCACTTAGACTATCAGGTAGATAGCCAGAGTGCCATGCTAGATTGTGGTCAGATAACAGAATCCAGTCTAAGATGGATTCACGTTTTGAGGTTTTATCTGTTCTGGTTGGGAGAGATATAATTTGGGTAAATCTATGGAGGTTAATGTGGGTAGTTGGAGTGTGGCTAGAGCAGTTCAGCCAATCAGTATTAAAGTCACCTAATAGTTCTTGTGGCAAGGAGTTTGAGATCCAGTTTAGTAGGCTTTCCATTACAGTAGTGTTATTGCCTGGTGGAATGTAGCCACCTGCAACAATTGTATGTTTGAGTTTAGCTTTAGTTTGGCAAGGATTAGTTCAACATCTTTGATTTCTTGGGTGTTATAATCAATTTGTTCAATGCTAAGATGAACTTGGAACAATATTGCTACCCCTCCTCCCTTTTTCTCTACTCTGTCTCTCCGTATGATATTATATCCAGGGACTGTAATCTCATTATTATGGTGGTCTGGTTTAAGCCATGTTTCACTTAGTACAGCAATTTCTGGTTTATATACAGCTAGTAGGGCGTGAAGGTCCTGAATTTTGTTAAGTATACTTCTTGCATTAATGTTCATGAAGAGGAGAGATGAGCTCATGGACTCAAACTAAATGTGAATAAGTGCATAATAATGCTCTTTGGGAAATCTAATACCCCTGCAAATTATAACATTGATAGCATCCCCCTAAGTTAATGTTCTCCCTATTACATTCCAATGTAAATTTTAAAAAGGAGGTGGAATTATGCCAATCATTGAGGGTAGTAGCTCATTTATCTAAACTACCCTTCCAAAGGATCAAATTATCGTCCAAAAAATGATAATATCCGTATACCTTGGATAGGAATGGGGGGGGTAAAATACACCATTTTCTCCCAAATAGGCAATACTGTATTAGCTTAAATAGGGGCACAAGATGCACCCATGGCCACGCCCGAGGTCTGGTGGAAGTATTCCCCCTCAAAGAATACAAAATTGTTATGAAGTACTAAATTGAGTAAGATTGTAATAACTCTAATATCTGTACAAGAATAAGATGAATACTTGGTCCAAAAATTGTCAAAACCACTCAATTCTGATTTCGTGGGGAATGACGGAATACAGATCAATGACATCAACTGTAATGAAAACCATATCTTCATTGAAAGGTAATTTATTCATAATCTCAAGAAGATGCCACAAATCTCTGAAAATATATAACTTGTTTTTCAAAATGTCTTTGTATTTACGGTCAATATACTTAGCCAATGGTTCGGTTTTAGAAAATTTAGCTGACACAATCCGTTCAAGTGGGGGATCTTCAGCATCTTTATGAATTTTGGGTATACTGAAAATAAAAGGTTTCCTTGGCCTATCCACATTTAAATACTCCCATTCATAATGCAACAACCCCCCCTGAAGCACCATGTCCAACAAGTAAAAATCCAACTTTCCATAAGCTACATTAATTTCATTTAAAGAAATTCTGATCTACATAGATTCTTTAGATAATAAATCAAACATTTTTGATGAATAGTCTATACTATTCATAACTACCCCCACCCCACCCTTATCCGGTTTCATAATTCTCAAATCTCTGTTATGAATCTAACTGCTCAATGAACCTCTCTCCTTATCTGATGTATTGTTTGGAGTCAACTGTGATTTTCTACTTTTGTTAAATAACAATCTGAATTGGCCTACATGCAGTCTCTCAAATGTTGAAACCAGAGGATTTGGGGGGGGGGGTAAAGGTACTCCTCCTAGGACCATCACATGTTTCATGAGTAACTTTGTCTACAATAACAATGCCCAACTTAAAACTTGAACAAAATTAAATCCTTTTCTAAAAACATGGGTGACATTATTAGTTTTCTAAAAACATGGGTGACATTATTAGTAAAAACATTCGATAAATTGAACTTTAAAACTTCCACTAGCAGGTGGATAACCAGTTTTGTTGCATCCACAAATACACACACAAATTGCAGAAAGTAAGAATTTTACAGTAAGAAAATGCCTATTTGACGGAATGCATCAGAAATAGCATTGTACCTAAAGGTCTTCATATTTGAAGTTCCCAAACGGCATTGAAACCACTGAGCCACTGTTCAAGGAACTGATAAAGGTTTTTAATGACACTGGTATTGCTATGCTTAAGTTAATGATTACAGACAATGAAAGCAAAATGAATGCACTTGATAATGAACTTACCTTAGAAATGATTTAGTCTTTTCTGCCATTAAGCTTCAATAGTCTGATATTTTTCGTAAAGTGGATTTGAATATGGTTAAAAATAAGGAACAGAAGGTGCATAAGCTCAATAGAGATTAATCTGAATATGAACAGCGGAAGGCGTACCCCTTCCCCTGTAAGTGAAAAGCCATAATAAGGCTACTCCCTACACGTGATAGCTAGCTCTAAGATGGTCCGTTTAGCGGGTATTGTATATCCCCTTTCTTGTAGTTGCTGGTATGCAAGCACTACATACGTATCCCAGGTCCTTCCTTAAGTAAAACAATTTTTTAATTCTGTTCAGTTAAAAATGACAAACTGCCTACTTCAAAGTACTGGTTCAAACAGTAATAACACTTTCCTCGGAACAAATTTCTTGTAATAGTAACTTGGCTCAATATGACAAGAAATTACTCATTCATTGGAAGTCACTTCCAGCTACCTTTCTTCCTTGAGTGCAAAACCTCCATTCACTGACAACTATATGCTCCGCTTCCTCAGTAGGTACTTCCAAAGTTCTAAGTCAATAAATTGCCTGTATGCAAAAGCACTAGAGCAAGTTGCAAAAAGTTCCTTACTTGGAGGCCAACCTGTAACCTGCATACAGCCTGTGTGTAAAGTGTGGGGGGGACAAGTCCCAAATCTCTTCCTTCTAAAGCCAATTGATTCCAATAGGCGTCCCGTGTCCAAGATCACCGGAATGCATTTCCAAAGTCTAAGACCAACTTCAAATCGGTGTGCTGCCTGTGCACTTAAACAAATTCCAGGATAAATAATTCTTCCTTCCTCTGAAGCCAACTGGAATCAGCAAACTGCCTGTTTGCAAAGTCTCTGGAGCAGGTTCCAAAATATTCCTAGTTCTAAAGCCAACTTCAATTAAGCATGCTGCTTGCGTTCAAAAACGGACTCAGGAACGGATAAGCGCTTTCGGTTGTAAACCTTCTTCAGATCCCCTGTAAGGGTTTAGCTAACAGGGCTGTTTCGTTCGTGGACAATGGGGGAGGGTTTGTGAATTACGTGTTTGACAATGGAGCTTCCGACAAAGTTTCTTTAGACCAACCAACCTTTTGGCGATCCAAGAGACTGGCCAATCAATATTTTAACCATGGCATAAGACCCAGGTGGAATCCCCAAACAGGAGAGGCTTATATGAATGTGAGGGGCAGGGGGAGATGCACCCGGTAAATATGTGTGTTTGTGGATGTAATAAAACTTTAAATCAGTTTTGGAGTCTAGCTCAGCCAAGACACAGTTTACCCACAGTAGGATGCTGAAGTGTGGTTTCTGCAGTATGTATAGGTATATCCACAGTATGTGGTAGTAGGAAGTTATACAAGAACATTAGAGTGCCCGGGTAAATGTAGTTGTAACACAACACATGTTGTGTACTTGGCTACCTGTGGAACCTGCGATGCCTAATATGTAGGAAAAACTAATGATTCTAGATTCATAGGTTGGTACTAAGCTATCGGCTCTAGGGCCTATACAAGCCAAGCCATAACAATTCCCTGGATATTTCTTCCCACAATATTTACTTCCCTGGACTCCTGTCTAGCAGGGCGACTGACGTGATCCCCGGGGTGAATTTCCAATCTCCCATCCAATAGTCAAGGCTCCTTTTCAAGAGGGTCAAGGAGGAGCTCTGCTTGGCATGTATGGGCAGTCTATTCCAGAGTATGGGGAGTCTCTGGGTCAAGAACCTATCCCTCCAGCATGTTTTCTTCATTGTGATGAGGTTTAGATCCCTGAAGTGCGTGGCTCTGAGGGTTTGGGATTTCTTTAAGTGGAGCGTGTCTAACAGCTCAGGGTTTGACATGGCCTTGTATGTTAAGCAAATATCGCCTCTGAGTAGACTATATGCCACAGAGTACAGCTGGAGTTTTTTTACACTGTCAGTATAGGGCATCTGGTTTAGGCCTGTGATTCTTTTAGTGAGGTATGTCTGTGGTCTTTCCAGCTGTTGCAGATGTCTTGTGAGGTACATTCCAAACTGGGCGTTCTACTCTATAATGGGTCTAATGACGGATGAGTACAGTGGGACAATGACCTCCTTTTTTCTGGATGAAAAGCCCTTAGTGATGAGGTGTGCCACATAGGATTTCCTAACAGTTGTGGCGAAGTGGTTATCGAAGGTGAGACCACTGTCTACCTGTGTCACTAAGTCTCTCATCACACTTTCAGTGTTTAGAGTACTGCCACCTATGTGGTAATTCATGGGTACATGGTTTTTCCCAAAGGGGATAACTATACATTTCTTGGCATTAAGCTTGATCCCATGGCTCTGGCACAAAGCATCTGTTTCAGTAAGGCCCTTTTGTAGAATATCCACATCATTTGGGGATTCAATAATGGCTCCCAGATTGCAGTCATCTGCAAACTTTTTGTTAGCCAGAGTCATAGTGTTGGCCTGTACTTCAGATAAGTAGATGCCAAACAAGAGCGGTCCCAGGACTGAACCCTGAGGTACTCCACTTGTCTGGAGCTGGATTTGGAGTCTGCTACATTTACAGTTTGGGTTCTGTCAGTAAGCCAGTTGGCAACCTATCGAGTGACGTAGGGATTTATGCCCAGCTTAGTAAGTTTATCTATGATTTCAGAGTGGTCGATAGTGTCAAAGGCCTTGGCAAGGTCCAGATGGGCTGCGTGGACCACCTTACCCTCGTCCACAGCTCTGGAGACTGATTCAGAGAAGTCAATCAGGTTCAGGAGACCAGATCGGCCGTTCACGAACCCAAACTGGGTGGGGTTCAGTGTTTGAAGGTTGCCAATGTCATCAGTAGAAGTTCTGGCATAAAAAGATGAGGAAGTAGCCAGAACTCTGGTAGAGTGCGCCTTAGGAGGTTTAGGTAACTGCAGTCCCCTGGAAGAATAAATAAAGTAGATGCAATCTGAAATCCATTTTGCTAAGGTAATTTTTGATACTGCTTGACCAAGTCTAGTCTGAGAAAAGGCTACAAAAAGCTGATCAGATTTTCTGTGCTGTTTGGTTCTGTGTAGGTAAAACGGAGCTGTCTAAGAGGTGGAGAACATACTCCCTTTTGTTAGAAAAATTGGGAAAAAATACTGGGAGTTGAATGGACTGATTGATATTGCTTTATGTAGCTACCTTAGGCATAGAAGATGGGTTAGTACATAAAGTCACTATCTTTATGGAACAAGATAAAAGGGGGCATAGAAGATAGAGCCTGAAGCTCAGAAATCCTCTTGGCGGAAGTAACAGCCACCAAGATGCCCATTTTCCAGGACAGAAACTTCATGTCACGAGTAGCTTCAGGTTCAAAACGGCTCTGTGTCAAATCCTCTAGTACCAAAGTTAGACTCCAAGGGGGAGAAGGATCCCTAATGTGGGGTCTTGGTAAGAAGATACCCTTCATGAAGGAAAGTACAGTTGTGTACACTTACCATAAATGTAGATGTTAGAGTGTATTCACTGTTGCAGTCACCACACCCGGGGCAATCCGCTGGCAGGCCGCCCCTAGTCAGCCCGACCAACAAACATTAGGGAGCACTATTACGATATCGGGAAAGAGAAGTGTACCAGCGCTCTCTATAGACGGTCGATTACCTGTCCAAATTTTAAGAAGTTTACTTTTTTCATTATTGACAGGATTATTTATCCTCTGTTATGTGAGGACATCGACACATTCTTACAGATAAAGGAACTAAATTGGCAGATTAGACTCAATGCCACAGTGGCGCCAGGCCTAAATGATGTAATTTCCATTAGTAGTGTGTTGAAAGTGTATTATTTTATATTTATTTATTTCAGTTTGATTACCGGGGAGGTCCACTGGGCTTGTGGGCCCGTTTTCAGTGGAGGCCCGGGGAGAAAAGCTCCAGAAGTTTAATTACAATAAAAAGAAATTACATAGAAAATAGCATAATAAAAAAAAAATTCAGAGGCAATTGTATTTCAAATAACCGTTATCAATAAAAGAATAACAAGTAACAATTTCAATAGTTCAAGAGGAAATATTGGCTTATGGTTTGAAATCAGGATGTACTAATTAGGAATCTAAGTAGAGAAATTTAAGGAGGTTAGGTAGGAAAATGAGGTTAGCCAGGAGAGAAATGGGAGGATAACTTGAGAGGTATGGGCTTGAGAGTGCAATTGCATTTCCAGTTTTGACGGAGGTAAGAATGAAGATGGTTTTTGAAGATGTTAAGGTTGGTGTAGGACCTAAGTATGTAGGGCAGAGCATTCCATTTTTTGCCTAGGGTAAAGGATAGGAGCAGTTGACCTGCTTCTTGTATACATGTATGCATTCAAACACATGCAACCAACTATGTAAATGTATTTAATTCTATTATGGGATCTTATATCTTTTGTGGTTACATATTATTGTATTAATGCCCTTTAAGTGGATTAATCAATTTATGCATGACATTGTTATCCAAGTTTGGATGTGGTTTTCCATTGCTTTGGTGCGTTTCATATAGGAAGTGCTATTTAGTCTGTTTACTCTGATGAAGTCTATGTAATAATAAAGATGGAAGCGCTCAGTATTTTCAACAGTCTTGTCATCTTTTAGTGGTTCTGTAACTGCACAAGGGTTATCCACACCAAGGATCTGAACCTGATATCTGACATAAATAGATCATGCTGGAGAGACGGTTATGTGTCCCAGAGATTGTCCCGCTTATGGAATAGGCTTCATATTCACATGAAGCAGAGCCCTTCCCTGACCATCTTCAAGTACAATCTGGACCAATGGATGGGAAATTGCAAAAATCACTCCTAGGGTGGTGCCATATCTCTTACGGAAAAAAATTATCAAAACCCCACATTCTGATCCTTGTTATCTTTCCCCAGGGATAGAAAATTGGGTAAAATCTGAGTAAAACTGGCTAGGCTTGTGCAGACGGTTGAGCCAGTAGCCTGGTAAATGTCCGTGAACCTATAACTGTGTTGGAAACCTCAGAAATGATGACCTCCATCCAGCATCGACCCCTTTTTCCCATTTTGCACATGGTGTCAGCATGTCACTTTTCAACAGTGACAGTCATCTCGAGCCAAGGTTTGCACTGCTTGGCGACTAGCCCTGCCGCAGAAATAATGACCTAATGGTAAATAATATCACATGCTTTAATCCAGAAGACTTAGCCAATCTACTGGATGACAAATTCATCACCCCCATCTTCCCTCCAATATTCTCAGATCAGATACCTGCATCTTCATCTCTCAAATGTCCTAAGAACAAGTTCTCAAGGCATTGTCTAACGTCAAGAACATTATGTTTATGGGACTGGATAACATACAAGGCTGCCTACTTTTTAGCTTGAAACATGACTTGCAAGATCCTAAAGAGTCTGTTCAATGTTATTCTCAAAGCAAGCTTTGTGCCAGATGAATGGAGAACAGCGGCATTCATTCCCTTGCACAAGGGTAGTGTTTCAACAGACCTAGGTAATTACAGCTTGTAAGCCTTGTATAGTTAACCTTCAGACTCTCAACCCAACCTAGTTCAGATTCATCAGGGACTAGTCTTACCAATTTAACCTGATCAGTTTTTTGGAAAAAGCCATTGAGGCAATAGAGGAGGGCAGGTCAGTACACAGTGCATATCTGAACCTCACAAAGGTGTTCAACACTATCCCACACCAGGGCATTGTAGGTAAAGTCTCACAGCTAAATGTTAACCCCTGTGTAACTCAATGGATAGGAAACTGGCTCACAAATAGAACCCAGGAAGTAATGGTTGATGCCTGTACCTCCTGCAAAAGACTAGTCACTTTTGTGTAGTGCCCCAGGGTTCAGTCCTTGGGGCACTCCTCTTTGACATTTACTTTTTGGAGGTCAGATCTAATGTTGAGGGGTTTGTAGATGACCACAAACTTGTTGCTGTGGTAAACTCCCTAGAGGACACCAGGATTTTACAAGATGGGCTGCCCCAAACAAATAGCTGGTGTCAAAACTAGGGTGTAAATCTTAACGCCAGGAAATGTATAACTGTATCCTTTGGCAAGCATGATTCCTCTTATAACTTACATATTGACAGTTCTCCTCTGAAGATTGATCCTGTAGTTAGAATTTGTGGAACCTATGTTGACAATAAGCTGTCCGTCCTTTTTCATTGTGCAGCTTGTATCCAAAGGAATGGCGTCCAGATCCAGTGATGTAATTGTTCCACTGTACTTGGCATTCATTAGGCAAGTCATTGAGTATAATGTCCCTTTCATTATGTACCTGTCCAAGTACTTGTCACAACTGGAATGACCACAATGTTTTCTCACTACAAAAAAAATCAACGGCCTTAATCATATAAAAAAAAAAAAAAAAATTATGCATCCAATCTCAAAGCCTTCTTTCTCTCATTTTTATAACCTCCTCTCTCTTCTTGGTAAAATGCAGGCTGTTTATAGGAGACCTTTGCCTCATGTAGAGGGCCTCAACAGATCCTGTCTTGTTAAACTTGTTACATATTTGCAGGTCTAATGGTATCATAAACATCTGCTCAAAGGACCTAAATCTTTTTTTTGCAAAATGAATAGAACATGCTGGAGGGATCGATATGTGTCGGAGAGAACACCACTCTTGTGGAGCCACCTTCATGCCACGTAAAGCCAAGTACTTTGATTAAGTTATTCAAACGGAATTTCATTCCTTAATACAAAATCTGTTTTGTTGCTAGTTTTATAGTGAATTCCTGAATGTTTGTTTTTTTGCATAGCCATACAATGAATGATTTTAGCCTTTATAATAGCTTTTATGAGGTTCTTGAGTGCTAACTTATTTTATTTTGGTTTGTTCTGTGTTGAAGGATGAATATATGGTCATGTTAAGCACTTTACAAGGGACCCTATATTTTGTTAACCATAGACTTATGTGTGTTATGAATCCCAGTATTTTGTCTGCACTATTAATTTCAGTCACTGCTAGTAGCCTTTTAGTTGAGGTAAGATGAGATTGTTTCTCCAGAGCTACAACTTATTCATAGCACCACCCAGCATGTGTAGCACGTGCATATTAAAGATCAGATATGAGCCACCCAGGATGTGAGCACTTGCACGTTAAGGATCAGATGCGAGCCACCCAGCATGTGTAGCACATGCATGTTAAGGATCAGATGCGAGCCACCCAGCATGTGTAGCACGTGCACATTAAGGATCAAATGCGAGCCACCCAGCATGTGTAGCGCATGCATGTTAAGGATCAGATGCAAGCCACCCAGCATGTGTAGCACGTGTATGTTGAGGATCAGATGCGAGCCACCCAGCATGTGTAGCACATGCATGTTAAGGATCAGATGCGAGCCACCCAGCATGTGTAGCGCATGCATGTTAAGGATCAGATGCAAGCCACCCAGCATGTGTAGCACATGCATGTTAAGGATCAGATGCGAGCCACCCAGCATGTGTAGCACATGCATGTTAAGGATCAGATGCGAGCCACCCAGCATGTGTAGCACATGCATGTTAAGGATCAGATGCGAGCCACCCAGCATGTGTAGCACATGCATGTTAAGGATCAGATGCAAGCCACCCAGCATGTGTAGCGCATGCATGTTAAGGATCAGATGCAAGCCACCCAGCATGTGTAGCACATGCATGTTAAGGATCAGATGCGAGCCACCCAGCATGTGTAGCACGTGCACATTACGGATCAGATGCGAGCCACCCAGCATGTGTAGCGCATGCATGTTAAGGATCAGATGCGAGCCACCCAGCATGTGTAGCACATGCATGTTAAGGATCAGATGCGAGCCACCCAGCATGTGTAGCGCATGCATGTTAAGGATCAGATGCAAGCCACCCAGCATGTGTAGCACGTGCACATTACGGATCAGATGCAAGCCACCCAGCATGTGTACCACGTGTATGTCGAGGATCAGATGTGAGCTACCCAGCATGTGTAGCAGTTGCACGTTAAGGATCAGATGCTTACCGTAAAAACTCTGTGTATATTTAGTATATCTGGTGTGTGTAACCTCTATGTAAGCAGATACAAAGTTTAGATGCTTGCATGGCAGACAGAGTTAAGGAGTGTGTTGGTAAGGGTTGCTTTGCTGCAGAAAATATTGCATGATACTCTAACACTTGATGTCCCTTCCCACTGTGCAAACAGTAGCTGTGTTTCCTGGTGTAGCAAGGGTTCACCAAATTATGAGGTATAAAGGCCCTGTACTACTCAGAAAATATTGGATACCTATTTAATAATGGAGTGGACAAATTGTCAAATGCCATATTGTTGAAGCCATGTCATGGACAGTTCAAGCCACTGAACCATTCTGACTGAGATCACATTGCTGTAGGCATCAGGAAATTTGTCCTTTTCCCCAATGTAGTGGGATCTTGGAGCTGGTATATACAATTAACCGGGAGTGTGGGGGGTGCAGGGGTTCTTGCCCAGCTGCAAAAGTGTTTTTTATTGTGTATGTGGGTGGTGTTTCTGTTTTAAGTTTGTTTCGATGGACTAAATTGTCGATGACATGAGTTCAAACATATGGCATTTGACAGTTTGTCCTTTTGATTTATTTGATGGGTATCTGAAAATATTACACCGTCAGATGCAAATACACCTCTGCTTGGGAATTGCTCTGTTGAAGAGTACTCCTTTGTGTGTGGAAAGTTTCCAGAAAAGATGGGACTACCTTAGACACAAGCAAGATCTTGACTTTTAAACTGGATGGAGGTGTATATGTGCAAGTGTGGAGTCTCAAGTCTTTGTTCCATTTGGGAGTGGATTCTTATTTATTTTATTTAATTTAACATTTGTTTACTGGGAAAGTCTAACTGGGACAGAGCCCATTTTCAACAGAGACCCGGGGTTGGGAATGTGGGAGGAAACCCACGCGAATGCAGGGAGGGCATGCAGACTCCACAGAGAAGGCACTCCAGCCAAGAATCAAACCAGAGAACGTCTTGCTGTGAGGTGACCGCGCTAACCACTGCACCACTGGACGCCTACCTAGGACACTGGTAATATCTTGTAATGATGAGACTGAGGTTTGTGCCTGACTTGTGCAGCTGGTTTACGGATGTTATCTCACTGTGTATTTGCTGTAGTACCAGGGTGTTAATGGTGCTACATGTCACAGTACTTGTCGGGCTTCATAACCATAGCTAGGGAGAAAAGGAAATCAGGTTTTAGTCATGGCCACACCAAACACTGAGACCTTTTCAAGATCTCCTTATTTTGTGTTCAAAGTACCTGTTCAGGTAATCATGTAAAGTTTAAAAAAAAAAAATGTTCTTGTGCCAGGTATAAACCTGACAGGATCTCTTGTTATTTTATTGCTGCTGTACAATGCAGCTGATCGTTTGATGTTTATTTGTATGACAGAGTACCATACCTGTATTCTTTATTACATTTTTTCTTCTCCATATTATTCCATTAAAGGGGACCCTGTGAAGTCATGCCATGCAGCACAGTTCTTGTGTAACACCGGCATCTGTATTCCTTTAATCTGGAAGTGTGACGGGGATGAGGACTGCACAGATGGCAGTGATGAAGGCGATTGTCGTAAGTATGAAAGATTGTGATATTCTGATTCAGCATTTTCTGCCGAGTTATACAAGTTTAATATTTTTTATTCCTTTATTACCTTTGTGTGGGAATTGTAGTATTCTCTGGCTACAGAAAATATATGAAGGACAGCATATTGTGTGCTTACTTAGTTGCTGTGGTATCTTGCTTACCATCTCAGTCAGCAAGTCTGCAAAGCAAGTTATGTCTTTTTTTTGCAAAATTGGGGATACTTCCAGGGTTGAAAAGTGCAGCAGTCCAAAAGGGTCAAAAGAAACAGCATGGAACTGCAGCTTCTAAAGATGATTACCACTAGCTTAGAGCAAAATTTGCAGTGCGGTTTCTGCCACTTCAGGATGGAGGGGTAACCCCCAAGTTTTGCAGATATTGGAGAAACGAGAATGTGGCAGCCATAGACAAATGTCTTCTGTAGGTCTGTCCTAAACCACTGTCCAGTAGTTCAGTAGCTACTTTTCCAGCAGACATCAGTCTGTAAAGTGGCATAACAACCTCTCTCTCCCGACTGGGCAGTTACTGTCGGAGAACCCTAAGGCTCTATTCTTGGCCTCCCCTATTTAATGTACCTTCTCACAGCAAGCCTTAATCCAGTATGCAGGTTATTCAAGTATTTGCTCTGCAGACACACTAAGCCATCTTCAACAATTCACACAAGAAACATTTACCTCCATCAAAAATTGGCTTTGTAAATACACAGCTAGTGTTAACCTCCTAAAAAATGAAGTTACTCCATGTCTTCCCTAAATCCCTCACACACAAGAAATCCAACTTTAAGATTACTATGTTCAATAATCTAGTAGTAGAAAAAGTATTATATATTAAACTCTTAGGGATGTTAATAGATGACCACCTTAAATTTGATCTGTGCACTTGCTGATGTTTTGCTGGATGTTAAGTGCTTCTGTCGAAAATTATATTTAAAGAATTTTTAGTAGTCAAAATATTTCTAATGATATGGCTTTGAATGGAAATATCAATTTAAATTACTGTCTTCTAGAGCTTTTCTATATATGATTATGAAAGTTTTGAAAATGAAGTTGTTAATGTGTATTCTGCTGATTCTGATGAAAGTCGTTTTTTTTACTGGTTATGGGAAACTTTGTGTACTTATGTTGCCTAGCAAAAGTAAATTTAACCCACCTAAAAATATTTTTTTTCTTTGGTTATTTTTTAAAATGCATTGTGTAAAAAGGTTGAATTTGAATATGCTGAATTTATGAAACAACATAAAAAGTTTAATTTAGAAAAATCAGAATGGTTAGCTATTAAGGAGATGAGAAGTGCTACTGATAATTTTGTGTTCTCCCAGGCTGACAAAGGGGGAAATTGGGTGATTATGGGGAAGTTGCATTATTATAAAATGTTTTTTGATCTTTTATCTGATGAACGGACTTGTATTGAGTTACCTTGCAATCCAGTCTCTGAGTTCAATGAAGCTCTTCTAGAACTACTAGAAAGGGATGAGAGACTAGGTTTTTTATCTCAGAAAGATGTGAAGAATTTGTATACAACTTCCCCAAGAGACCCATTTTTTATGCACTTCCTAAGATTCATAAAAACATTTTAGATCCTCCTGGTCGACCAATTGTTTCTAGTTGTGGTTGTTTTTTGGAACATGTTTGGATTTTGTTGGATAGTCTCTTGAAGAAAGAGTTCGGAAATGTTATTTCACATATTTACAATACGAATGACCTTTGTAAATTAGTGAAAAATTTGGAATGGGGTGAAGACTTTTACTGGGCTACAGCTGACATTAAGGCCCTGTATACGAGCATTAAGACTTGTTGGGGCTTAGAAGCAGTTGGTAAAATTTTAGGGAAGGACCACGCTCATCCTTCCTGACATTGCTGCTTGAATTTGCTCTTACTCATAATTACTTCCTAAAGTTTTCTACAGAAAAGGCACAGCAATGGGGGCGAATTTCGCCCCCACTTATGCCATTCTGTTTGTCTTATTTTGAAACTACATTTATGTATACTCTAGAATTTTTTCGCAAATCGGTCATCTTGTATCATAGATATACAGATGATTTGATTTTTGTATGCAAAGGTAGCACTCTTGAATTTGGTAGATTTATTCATTTACTAAATCAAAATAGGTTTGGATTGGAATTTACATTTGATGTCATCAAGAGTGTTATTCAATTTTTGGATATAGAGTTATACATAGATATTTATAATAAATTAAGTATAGACCCTTTAGGAAAAAGATGGCCACAAACAATTTTCTGTATGCTAGTAGTGCACACCCACATCATCTCCTTGAGGCACTTCCATTTGGAGAGGTAAAGCATATTTTTGAACATACTTCTGAGAACTATCTTTTGGAACAAGAATTCTGTGATGTTAAGGCAAGACTTATTGCTCGTGGGTACTCTGAGACTTCTATTGCTAGAGGTAAAAGTAAGTTAAAAAGAATACTGGTCAGAGTGATTTTGATTTTAGGTATGCTCAAAGATCTTGTAGGTATGTGATGAGCCATCATGGTGATGACGATGACCAAAAAATCTTTTTTGTAACTAAATTTTCACCTTTCTCTGAATTTTTGAAAAGGGTGGTGGATAATTTATGGCCTATTGTCTGTTTTAATGATGAAGTAGGCCATTTGTTCCCTAAGAAAGTGACCTTTTCATATAGTAGGTTCCCAAATCTGAAATAATTACTTAGTTATATGACATTGGTTCGAAGGGAAAGATTGTGGGTATGTTTAGTTGTGGGAAGTGCAAAGTTGTTGCTTTTCGCATTTGGACATTACATAAACTTTTTTCAGACTAGCGGAGAGGCATTTGCTTTGGTGGGTGTACTCGTTTTTGTCATTAGAAGTGCAAAGTATGTTCAAAAGTTAAGAATATGTCAGGTAGTGTGGTAAATGGTGTGACGTATGTGGCTACAGATAGATTTAATTGTGTATCTTGTGGGGTAGTATACATTGTGGGTTGTAGTTGTACACCCCCAAGATGGTACATTGGTCAAACTAGACGTAAAGTGAAAACACGTATTCTTGAGCACTTGGGGGATGTTAGGAACTGTAGGTTGGATAATCCTATTTCTGACCACTTTCACAAAGTTCATGGGGGAGTTACTGAATCTCTTTTTTTTTCTGTGTTTTGACAAAACCTGACTGTGGAAGAGATGGCAATTATGTTCAAAAGTTGTTAAATTTGGATAGCAGATTTATACTGAATTTTGGTACACTTGCTCCCAGGGGTATGAATTTAGAAATTAATTTGAGTTTATACAGTTGAATGTATGGAAATGTAATGTACCATGGGTCTTTAAATATCTTTTTAAAAATAATAGTTAATTGACTAATTGTTTAATTGATGTTATAAAAAAGTACTGCTGTATGTTTTGAACTTATTCCTGTGAAGGCTTGTATAGCCGAGGTATCAGAAGACATTAAATTACAGCTGCTCTCAGCTCCAGTGTGTGATTGTTCTTTGATACAAAAAAGTTCTTACTAACACCACAGAAACATTCTTGGCTGCTACCTACCTCTAAACATCTCTCTTGTATGGTACACAAATCCACATTTAGCTTCAAGCTTCACTAAGAACTAATTTAGAACAATGTTACAAAAAAAACACAGAATTCCTTGCTAACCTCAAAAAAAAGGCATAGCAAAATTAATTTAAAATGGGTGGCGAAAGCCAAGCACACTCTGGCTAGGCTTATAAATGCCCTAGGGCAGATAGCCTAGTATGAACCTATGAACTTATGAACAAACTGCAGAATCTGCTACTGCACTGCCCTAAAGTGATTACATTGGCTTGAATTACTGCACAATCTCACATGTACTCTGCTTTTATATTCTATTCCAGCTTCACCAGATAACTCCAACAAAAACTGTAAGCCCTCCATATTAACATGGTGTTGCAGACATTCTTATATTCCTTAATATTCACACAGTTTTGTAGTACTCTCCACTGGTGCACCATCTGCTCATAATATATATAGATTACTAGTTACCACTTGTATTAACAACTGAGTTTTAAATAATTATTTCTTTATCAACCCTTGTCTATAGCTTGCTATTAATTTTCTCTGCTGCCTCTTCTATAGATTCCTGCCCACATGCCGTAATATTGTATCTTCTCCAAGATTTATTCACCTGTATTTTGCTTTCCCCCTCCTTTTCATCAGCTTCAACCATCTTATTCAGTATGTTGTTCTACTGTAATATTATAATGTCTATGTCAACCGTTCCTTTTTATTTTTGCTATCGCAACTGTTATTCTGCTTGCATGTCTTTGCCACTAAATAATTGTCTTTAATTTCCATTAACAGTTGTAGTGAATTTGATTGTATTACTTTTTCATCCTGTATGTTAGTAAAACCACAAGCACCAACCAGTAATAAAAAGGAAGAAGTCTTCAGAGTCGAGTGCCGCAAAAAGGTTTTATTTACAATAACGCAAGCTGAGCGCTTTCATCCACAGGTAATAGGACTTCTTCAGAACAGTATAAGTTGCAACCGACTGAATTTTTATACCTGTGGGTGGTAGCCTCACATAATTAATGACATCTAATTAACTATTCAACCCCTTCCACTCACAAACAAGTGTCAACTTTTAAACCTAGTCTTTTTGTGGCACGGGACTGAAGACATCTTCCTCTTCATCCTGTACGTTACTTATGTCTGTGACAGTGCTAATGTGGTCTCTACTGGAGCTGTTTTCCTGGAGGGCCTCCACTGAAAATGGCACCATTTCCTCGTCAGATCTTTGCCAGTAAACAAATGTCAGGAAATATATAGACTGTTCTTATGCTCAGATGCTTCAGAATGTAAACTGAGGTATAAGAGCAGTGGTAACATCATGCACTTTGCTGAATCCAGTTTGCATTCTGGGAAATAGCCCACAGTGAACAAGTAAAATCATTGCTTATTTCCAGGCTGTTTTACTTTGCAAGTTGGTGTTGAGATGGGAGGTGGCTTGCCGTAGTATGGCTTTCTTGAAGGACCCCCTTAGGTATAGTGTACCATTATCTATGGATCTTTACAAAGTCTTGGTGCATACTTTTCCTGTGGAGACCTCTCATTTTAGAGTTGCTGCAGACATGTGGTAACATGCTGGAATTTGGGGAATGGGTACTGGTTGCGTTCATGTTGCTGTTACTTTTTCTGAATGTGATGACTGAGTGCTCAAATTAAAAAAAAATGGATCAGGTAGTGGAGACCAGAGGCATAAGTTATGTCACTGATCACCAAAAATAGTAACATTTTTATTAGGAGTTTATTTGGCGAGTTTTTTCCTTCTTGACAGTAATCAGTTGGGGGGAGGAGGCACCGATAACCAGTTTATGTATACATTCTGAAAGATGTTTGGTTCTGGAAATGCATGTGATTTGAATTTTTAAGTAACTTGACTTGCTAGTAACTTTTGGCAGGGCACTCATTCCGAGTTCTTGCAGAGATGGTCCTGCAGGATCTGCAGTGAGTCGGGCATTGATCAGTGCCTGTCATAAGGGCAATATGTTTTGGTGTAAACACTTTTAGCTGCTATCCTTGGTAGAGGTGTTTGTCCACTGTAGATAGTAACATAGTGTGGAAATATTCCCTGGATATGTCATTAAAGGGAAGGCTATAATGACAGGAAAAAGCAATAACCGAGATGTGAATTTGACATTATCTTTAGTCTGAAAGAGTTTTTTTGTACAGATGGGGAGGTAAGTCTGTCTACTTGACAAGCTCCTGCAGTCCAGAAGTATAAGGTAGTGGAGGGAGATCATAGGTCAGTATACAGTCAGTAATACTGATGATGGTTATTCTCTTCTCTAGAGTGGAGGCCGCATACTTGGTAAATGATTAAGCTGTGGCAGGTGGAAGTAAAATTAACATAAATGTCTAGTCTGTCTCAGCTGAAACCTGTGTGTTCAGAGTTGTATTGTACATAGGCAGTATTATAGGAGTTTTTAGCAAATGGTCTTGTGATAGATAAATCATGCTGTCCATTTCCTTTGTTACATGATTTGCCTTTGTGCGATAGTATGAGGCACTTTTTTGTGTAAGAAAAATTATAACTGTACAACACCTCCATGTTTGTCTGTCCTCAAGTACTTGTGTATTTCTTTTTTGAAAACTCTTTCTCCTTAATGGATAGCTATAACCATGAATTCGATGTTGTCAATCTTCATTTATCCTTGACCTCTGGGACACTGTTCTGATCCTCAGAACTGGCTCAGCCATTACACAGCTCGTGCCAGCCAAAACCTCTTGAGCTAAGAGTCTACCCACAATACCTATCTCCAGATTACCTCAGATCCTGTTTGCCACTTTTGTCACAGGACGCATCAGCCAGGTTTTCGCATCAGCTAAGTAAATTTTTCATAATTTTACTCTTTTCCTTTGCTTATTTCCTTCTGTATGATTACTTTAAATCTTTAGGTATCTTCAGTAGTTATATTTCTTCAACCCACCTTGCCTTTTTCTTTGTTTATACCTCTCTCCCAACTCTTTGGTGTTCTCTTGCTTTAAATGAGTGAGTGTGTCGTATTTTTTTTTTTTTTTTTACCTTCAGGTATTCTTGTCTACCATCATTGATAGCACTTTCCCACTCTCTTTGGGAGTTCTGGCCTACCAGTGTTGGTAACCATTTCCTCCCTCTGTGTGAGTGTGTTTGTATGTGTAAGTGCTGTCTGTTGACTGTTGTTTTTCTCTGACAATATGGTGGACAAATCCAAAGGAACAACCGGGTTTAAGCAATGCCAGAGTTGTAGTAGGAATATGCCCAACTCTGATGGTCACTCTTGTGTGTACTGCTTGGGCCGAGTGCGTCTTCAGCAAGACTGTACAATCTGTCAAGCTTTTAGTCACTAGGCCCTTGTAGAAAGGAGAAACAAATTAATCTTAAAAGGTCTAATTAAGACTTCTTTTGAGGGAGGCTTTATCCAAGGCTGATGCATCTTTACTTTCCTTCTCTCTTCTTCCTCTACATTAGAACCAGGACAGAAGAGGAGTCGCTAACTGCCGGCATCCCCTTCAGCTCTGGCAGCAAAGAAGCATAAACCTTCGGTTCCCACTCCCCCAGTGGAACTGAAGTTTAATACTAAAAAGTCACGAATATGACTTCCTCAGCACTGTCAGCTTTTACTACATCTGCACCATTGGTTTCAGTGCCAGCCACCTTGGTACTGACAACTCTGACTTCCCTGTTGGTACCGACTCCACCAGTGTCACTTTTGGAAATTGTGGATCAGACACCACCCTCAGTGCTGAATCCCAATATATTCAATATAGTAAGGATAATATAGTCCCCTTCAATTGACACCTTCATGGGACGGCTCCCAAGCCCATTTTTAAACAGGCCAGAATCCCCCTCAGGCTTTTCTATCTGTTCCTCCAGGAGTCTGAGTGAAGTCTATGTTGTGAGATTGATGGATCAGCTCCTAGTGGCTAGGGGTCTTTCTGTCTTCCAGGCCTCACTCCCTTCTGGAGATGGGGCGTTCTGTCCCAGGACTCTGCCTACTTTTCCTCCTCTAACCATCTCTGAGGGCTTAGAGTTTTCAACTCTGGTTCCTCTGGTTCCAGCTGTTCTGGTGCTAATATCCTTTTCCCTTTCTATTTCAGGATTTGCCTTAAGTCCTCTGTTCCATCAGAACTGACTACTCCCAGAGCCATAGCTCTGCTGCCGGATCCGAGGCTCTCGGATGAGCTCCTGTTTTTATTTGGAATCCTCCTTGACTATTGGAACTTCTGCTGATGTGGGCTCTTCCTCTACTCCTGCTTCAGGGATAGTTTTTTCATAGAGGGGTGGGACCACGGTTCCAAGGTAGTCCTTCTTGGTTCCAGGCTCCCATCACTCTTCAGGGCAACCTGCCTTTCAGGTTATGGAGAGGGCATTAGCATCAGCAGGTTCTTAGCTGACCCATGCTGTATTGGGGCATTATCCTGGGACTCGCTCTCACCTAGAGCTGCCACAAACCTCTCTGCCTGGACAGTGAGCACCTAGGCTGCATGATACCCCTGTGCAGGGCCCCTCTTCTTCAGAGTCCTTCTCAGAGATTCCCACTGAGGAGGAGTCCTGGAAAACCACATGCAAGAGGAAACACTAAGATTCCCCTGAAGAATCTGTCACAGAGGACACTGACTTAGATGATGGGGAGGATGCACAGATTCCAGGTGGTTCCCTATCTAGATGACCGACTCATCATCTCTCCCACCAGGCATATACTGCTCCAAGCAACAGATTCCATTCTTCAACTGTTTGCTTGCCTGGGCATTACAAGTCAGTCACTCACAATTCCAACTCGGTCCATCTCAAGACCTAGAGTTCTTAGGCGCCAGCACGTGTACAGCTTCTCTTCCTCTTCACATGCTGCAGAAGATAAGATCCCAAGTACAAGCCTTATTGTCCAAAACAGGGTACCTGCACTCTTAGTCCTTCAAGCCTTGGGGTCCATGGCAGCAGCCATTACCTTAGTTCTGCTAGCAAGATTTCATATGAGACTATTACAGTGGCTTTTGGCATCCCAGTGGTTCATCCTGACCCATTCAGTGACTCATCCCATTTTATTTATTTATTTATTTATTTTTATTTTATTTTACATTTGTTTACCGGGATAGTCCAACTGGATATATGTCCATTTTCAGTGGAGGCCCGGGGAGAAAAGCTCCAACTGGATAACATCAGTTTCTTCAAGAATATACACAGATTATTTACATTGAAAACGTTGTACAGTAGTAAAATGTATAGTATTGTAGCATTTGTTTACAAAAAACTCACAGTTACAAAAACAGTTACAATCAGCACAGTATGCTTGTAGAGAAAGGCCAGAAAGTGTTAGAAGACAAGTTGGTTAGTTGGAGTGAACAATGATACAGCTTAGTCAGGGAAGGAGCACGGACAAAGCCAGGTGAGTGTAAGATGCTGTGTAATGCTTTATTTGAAAAGGTTAAAGGAGGATTGCAAGGTGATGTGATTTGGTAGAGATTTCCAGGTCTTGGCAACAGAGTTGGCAAACAGAGAATCCCCTGCAGAATTGTTGGCTTTGTAAGTATGGACCATTAATTTGTCGGCCGATCTTAGTGATCCCAGGTTGTTGTATGGTTTTATTATATTAGAGAGTGAGGGGGTATTTTCAGGATGGTAAAGAAATTTGTGGGCAACTAAGAGTTGATTTAGTGTAATTAAGTTGGGGAGTTCAAGCCAACATAGTTGTTTCAGGTTCTGGCAGTGATGTGTTCTGTAGGTGGAGTTAGTTGCGAATCTGGCAATATGGTTATAACTGTGTGAGAGCTTATTCAGTTCTGATTTATTTAGGTTTGAGAGAATGGGGGAGGCATAAGTAAGAGTAGAGAGTAGTTGTGACCTGGCAATTGTTATTCTAGCCTGAGGGGTTAAGAATGCTTTGTTTCTGTACATTGATCCGAGTTTTTTATTGATGGTCTGAATGGTTTTGTTGACCTGTAGGTCGAATTTGAGCTTATTATCTATAATGACTCCTAGAAGTTTAGTATGGGTATCTGGGGAGATGGTGGTACCATTGTTGGAAGTAATAGTGAATGAGAAAGGGGTGGTTCTATTAGTGGGAGTAAAGAGTAGGAGTTTGGTTTTGTTGGGGTTCTGTAACAAACATTGGTTAGTGAGCCAGTTTTCAATAGTGCTTAATGTATTTTGGGTTGTGTTTTGTAGGTCTGCTGGAGAGGTGGCTGAGCAGATGAGAGTGGAATCATCTGCATATTGGATGCAGGTAGCCTTAGGAATAGCTGTGTGGAGGTTATCGATGAAGATAGAAAAGAGTAGTGGTCCCAGTATAGAGCCCTGAGGGACACCAAGGGTGAGTGGTAGTTGGTTGGATAACTTGTTCTGCCATACAACTGCCTGTTGTCTGCCATTTAAGTATGATTGGAACCACTGGATTGTGTGCCTATTGAGGGACATAGACTTAAGTGAGAGAATGAGGAGTTCATGGTTGACCATGTCAAAGGCTTTTGACAGGTCAAGAAAGAGGGCAGAGGATATTTTATTATCATTCCTATTTTGGTTTATGGCATTTGTAAAGTCAAGGAGGGCTGATGTGGTACTGTGATGTGGCCTGAAACCATGTTGGGAGTTAGATAGTAAGTTGTTATGTATTAGGTATTGCATTAGTTGCTTATGAACACATTTTTCCATTATTTTGGCTAATGGGGAAAGAATGGCAATTGGTCTATAGTTGGATAATTCTGTGGAATTTCCACCTTTATGAAGTGGGATGACATGGGATATTTTCCATAGGTAGGGGATAGTACCTTCGGACAATATTCTATTGATTAGTATAGCTATAGGGTAAGCAATGGCTTCAGTAGCTATTTGTAAGTACTCCGCAGGGAGGAGGTCAGCAGAGAGGGTAGTAGGTTTTAGTTTTGTTAACAATGTCTTAATATAGGTAGTGGAGATTGGCTGGAAACTAAATTGGGGATGGTTACTAGTAGGGTTGGAGCTGGTGTTGGAATTTAGTGGGGTTAGTTGATTTGCTAGTTACTGTATGGTTTCAGTGAAATAGCTATTAAAGGCATCGGCTATGCACTCTGGGGATCTGTTAGTGAGGTTGGCAGGGGTTGGGGTGGTAGACTGTCCTGGATGGAGGATTTTAATCACAAGTCATTGCAAGACAGACTTATCCTGGTGGATGGAATCTGAGGAAATTCTCTTAGCTGTCCCTTCGTCTCTCCCCAACCAAAGGCCATAGTGACCTTGGACACCTCCCAGATGGGATGTGAGGTATTATCTGGAAAGAACGGTCAAAGACACTTGGTTCCCAGTGGAGGCCAATCTGCATATCAGTGTTCTGGAACTGAGGGCAGTGTTCTTAGTATTGCAAGCCTTCCAAGCTGTTCTCCCTCCAGGCCAATTGCAATACAATCAGACTCCATCAGTAGTCTGGTATATCAGCAAATAGGATGGAACCAAGTCTTACCCGCTGTGTCGAGAAGCCCTGAGTGTGGCAGGGGGGATATCCCCCAACAGCTTTCTGTTAGTAACGCACATCGCGGGGACCTCGAACATGATAGTGGACAAATTAAGCAGATGCATTCTCCTGCCTCACGAATGGTCTCTCAACCCCAGAGTGACGAATGAGATTTTCCATGGCTGGGGCCAGCCTTGCTGCCATCTCTTTGCATCACCCCTGAACAAGAAGTGCAGCAGACACTTTACCCTAATTCACCCTCAGGGGTGAGTCCCTGAGAGATGCTGTCCTCCAAGATTGGCCCCCGGGACTTCTCTATGCCTTCTCCCCCCTTCCTACTGATTCCCCTCTTCTTAAAGAAAGCCAGTCAGTTGAGAAGCAAGGTGATCCTCTTTGCGCCCTTTTGGCCTTGACAAGTCTGGTTTCCCTTTCTGTGGCCTCACCTAATTCACCATCCATGGATTCTGGACCCAGTTATGGATCTTCTGTCTCATCCAGAGAGACTGGTGTACACCAATCTTCAGAAAAATTTAACTTCTCCTGTCCAGAAAATGTTATTGACTTCTCATAGACCTTCCACCAGGAAACTTTACAGTAGCAAGTGCAAAATATTTTCTATTTGGGTGCACAGTAATCGTCGTAACCCCTTCTCTGCACCAGTTAAAAAGGTACTGGAGTTTTTAGGTATGCTTTTCGAGCAAGGAACCTCGGCTTCTACAATAAAGGTCAACTAGCTGCTATTTCCAATTTCCACAGTGGCTGTGAAGACCATTCACTTATTTCAAACAGATTGTGTTAAAATGTTCCTGAAAGGGACCATGTGATGTTGTTAATATTCGTTCATTCCTTACTGATTGGTTATTCGTTCCGTCCTTGGAACCGAGCCATCCTGATACCAAGCTCGCATCAGCCAAAAACTCTCGAGCTAAGATCCTAGCTAGAATGCTCTGCTCCCTATTGCCTCAGATCTCGCTTGCCGTGTTGCTGTACAGCTGTGTCAAGCCACTCTCTCTCAGCTAAGTTTCTATATTGTTAGTGCTTTAAACATTTTCAATCAGTTACTATTTCTATACTCCTACCCTATCGTATCTTTAAGACTCTCTCCCTATAGTTTCTTTCCTTTTATTACCCTTTTTCTTACCTTTGAGGTAATTCTTCATTACCATTGTTGGTAATCCTTCCTTTCTCTCTTCTTACCCTTCTGGGTAGCCTTCTTAACTCTTGGGTACTACTCCACATCATTATGTTGGACAAGAAAAGTAGTGTTGGTTTCAAGCAGTGTAGGGATTGCGGCCGTAAGTTACCACTTTCCGATGGCCATGACTTGTGCGTCTATTGCTTAAATGTCTCCCACCTTTCAGTGGATCCCCCGTGTAGGATTTGTAGAAATTTTTCGACCAGGACTTTCAGTGAAAGAAAGAACAAGTTAATCTTGAAAGGCCTCCTTAAAACTCCTTTCTGTGAGGCTATCTCTGGATTGGAGGGCTCACTCCTCCTGCTAAACCCTATAAGAGGCGTTCTTCCTCCTCCTCAAGGTCGCTCACTTCATCTCCCTTTGGAGATCACAGGGGGTTGACTCATAAGGATAAAAATTTCCAGTCTGGCACTGCCATCTTTGACCCTTTCGGCTCCAAGCTCGGCACCGCCTCAGTTGATTCTTGCTTCACTGACACCAGAGTTCCCGGTGTAGACACTTACAGCTCTGACAGTTCCATCACAACCTTTACCGGCACCATCTGTGCAGTTATGGTCTCCTTCGGCACTGTTGGTACAATCTCCTTCGGCCCTGTGTTTGACGATACTGTCCTCTACGGTGCAGACATCTTCAGCACCGACATGCTCTTTGGTGCAGTCCCTTTCAGCACTGTCATTACTACCGGTGCAGACACCTTCCTCGATGGCGCCGTACTCATCGGTGTAGACACTTGCCTTTACGGTGCAGATATCTTCGACTTCTATGGCGCTGCCTTCATCGGCACAGATTACCTCGACATCATTCTCCTCGGTGCAGACACCCTCAGTTCTGGGTTCTGCACCATTGGAACTAGCAGGGACCAAGTACTCTCCTTCTTTGGATCCATATGTTGGTAGCCACCTTCAGGTTTCTCTGAGGTTGACCAGGAGCCTCTCTGAACAAGATGTGTTGCGGCTTGTTGACCAGTTGCTTGTGGCCAGGGGTCCCTCTCAACTGTCTAAAGCTACGTTCCCTCCTTCAGGTGAACGTATTTCTCCACAGATTCCAGTGTACACTTCTCCTTCGACTTCCACGCAAGCATCAAAGTCCCTTCCTCCGACAGCAACTTCCCTCCCTCCGAACCAAATAGTGGACTTCAGTTTGGAGCCGGAATCGTCCTTGTGGCCCTCAGTGCACTTGGCATCGGGCTGTTCTCAGGCTAGTGGTTGTGCTGTGGGGGAGGGCATTCTGGGTTACACGCCGATTTTTTTTTTTTCTATGACACCCTCCAGGAATCCTCCCTCTTTCACGCTCCACAGCCCTCTTAAGACTCCTGGTCTGGGGGTCGGTTCGTCGGAGTAGGGTATGACCCCGGTTCTGAGGTTGTCGTGCTCTATCCCAGGCTGCCATCCGTCTTTGGGTGGTTCAGTCTTCCAGGCCATAGAGAGGGTGCTTGCCTTCGCTGGCAAACCCCCCCATGTCGGAGTTCTCTTCCCCCCTCTGCGCCGCAGCTGTCACAAGCCACGACCACTGGACACCGGGCACAAGGGCCTCAGGTTTCTCCCCCTCCGGAGACCCCCTCTTTACAATCTTCCCCAGAGCTCCCCACTGAGGAAATACCTTGCAAGGTTTCATGCAAGAGGAAGCACATGGACTCCACTGAGGGGTCCATGACCAAAGATACGGACTTTGATGGGGAAGGGTCCCCATATTCACCCTCTGATGAGGTGTTCTTTGGTGACATCTTCAAGATCCTAAGACAGAGGGGTGAACTGGAAATCCTCCAATCCTTCCTCAGAGGAATCCGTATTCCTGCAGGCCTTTCATGCCCGGCCCCTACCTCCTGGGTTACCCTGCCAACCAATGAGCTTGTCCAGAAATCATCCAGCATGCATGGAATGCTCCTGGCACCCTGGAAGCTATACTGCAGAAGCCTGACAAGATCTTATCTCCCCCAGCTGAGCATCCCCATTGGTCTAAAGGTCTTTCAGTAGATGCCATGGTGGTGGCGGCTGCAACCAAGAAAGATTTGGCAGAAGAGAGCCAGACTGTCCATCCACCCAACAAGGAGTCCTAGGCGATAGACAGATTCGGGAAGCATGTGTTTGCTTCATTGACCTTCGCAGTAAGGTCCTTGAACTATTTGGCACACTTTACAAAGCTCCAGAGGGATCTTATCAACCAACTCTCTGAAACCTTGGCAGGAGCTGTTTCTGATGAGGTCTGTGGCAACGCAGCTTCTCAGATAGTGACCCTAGAATCCATATCTAATTCTTCCATGCATCTTATTTCACATGCAATGGAAGGAGTGGCTAGAGCGGCAGGTATAGTCACGAGATGACATGCCTGGATCTTTGTTTAGCCCTAAAGTTAAAGATACGCTGGCAAGGTATGAACAAGATGGCAAGACCCTATCTGCTGTTGGTGTCAGACACTCCACTCCTCAACGATTCTACTCCAGAAATCAGTGGAGCGGGAAAATGTGGCACAAAGTTTCACAGGGCTCTTTCCGTGACGCACGTGTCGAGTTCTCAAGAGGCAGAGGGGAAACTCCAATGGAAGACACTCCTTTTGGGGCAGAGGAGGTCTGCAAAACCGGGGTTCCAGAGATTCTTTCTCTGGCCAACCCTATCAGCGCTCCTGAAGTGTTGCCCGACTGCTCAACTCTGGAACCAGTCGGGGGTCATTTTTCCTTGTACCCAACTGCCTGGTGAAACATAACCACCAATTCTTGGGTACAACGGATAATGTCCAGAGGCTATCGCATCCCCTTCCATCTCTGTCCAACCTCATCCAGAAACTTACCCGACGTTCTACCCAGTCAAAGGGAAACGGCAGCGCACAAAATTCAAAAGCTGTTACAAAAAAATAAAAGTCATCCAGATGGACATCCCAGACCAGATAGGATCCATTTTTTACTCAAGGTTCTTTTTGGTGCGTAAAAAGTCAGGGGACTGGAGATGAGTCTGGATCTCGGCACACTGAGCAAATTTATAAAAACAGAGAAATTGCAGATGGTCACATTTCAGTTTATCCTTCATCTTCTGGAAGAAGACGATTGGATGTGCTCTGTAAATCTTCAAGATGCATATTGCCATATAAAAATGGACAAGCTCTCAAGAAGATACATCCACTTCTGCATAGGAGCCAGTCACTACCAATTTTGAGCACTGGCCTTTGGTCTGTAGCTCCGAGAGTATTCACCAAATGCAGTGGTCTTTGCTCACCTGCGACTTCAAGGATTCCAGGCATTTCCATACCTAGACGACTGGCTCCTCACCGCCCCCCGCCAAGTGTCTACTGGAAGAAGCTCTAGACTACACTCTCTTCACAGCACAATGCCTGGGAATCACTATAAACTGGGAGAAGTCCAACAAAACCCCAACACAATCTTTAGAATTCATCGGGGTACTGTTGGACATGAGGAATTGCACAGCAACTCTTCCGGACTTCAAAGAATAAGACAACAGGTTCAGCTGCTGCTCTGTCACCACAAGTCTTCTGCTCGGTCCATACTCCGACTCTTGGGGTCAATGGCAGCCTCGATCACCATTGTTCCTCTGGCCAGATTCCACATGAGACTTCTCACTCAGTGGTATCTCTACAACACCCTTTGTCTTTTCAGATAAGCGTAACTCAGAAATGCAAGCAAGATTTGCTCTGGTGGATGTCTCGAAACCCCCAACAATGGTCTTGCCCCTTCAGTCCCCATCAACTGTAAGCCACGATGACCATGGATGCCTCCCTGATGGGGTGGGGGAGCTATGTCGGGGAAGCTTGATTCAAGGCATCTGGTTGGAGACAGAGGCCCTTTTGCATATCAATGCCCTGGAACTAAGGGCGGTGTGGGTAGCGTTGTATGCATTCCATTCCATCCTTCCATCAGGGACTATTGAGATCCAATCAGATAACATGTCAGTGGTCTGGTACATCAACAAGCAAGGGAGCACCATATCTTACCCGTTATGCCGAGAGGCCTTGAGAATATGGCAATGGAGGATAGCTTCCAACCTCTTTCTAATTACAACACACATTCCAGGGAGCTCCAACGTGATAGCAGACAAGTTGAGCAGGTGCATTCTACAACCTCACGAGTGGTCCCTCAACCCTGTAATAGTGGCAAAAAGTTTCAACTGCTGGGGCCAGCCTTGCTGCGACCTATTCACCTCCCCAACCAACTACAAGTGCAGCAACTATTTTGCCCTAATCCCCCCCTCAGGGACAGTCAACGAGAGATGCTCTAGTCCATGCTTGGCTCTTGGGTCTACTTTATGCTTATCCTCCTCTCCCCCTCATCTCCCAATTTCTGTAGAAAGCACGGCAGTTGAAAAGCAAAGTGATCCTCATTGCTCCATATTGGCCTCGACAAGCCTGGTTCCCCTTCCTCTTACCTCACCTGCTAGATCGACCATGGATACTCAGTCCATCCCCAATGTTGATCTCCCATCCGCAGGGTCTGACTCACCCTAATCTAACAACCCTGAAGCTGACAGCTTGGTTTCTCCATTTCCTAAGATTGCTAGGCAAGATGACCTTTCGTCCCCGGTGCGCAATATTCTTATTGCATCTCATAAATCGTCCACCAGACTAATTTACCTCAGTAAATGGAAAAGGTTTTCATTATGGGCAGCGAATAAACAATTAGACCCCTTGTCAGCCCCTGTTTTGCTGGCTTTAGATTACTTATCACACCTTTTCCAATCTGAGGTGTCAGCCTCTACTATTTGTGTTTATTTAGCTGCCATTTCAGATTTCTACATTGGTTTTCAGGATTCTTCACTCATGTCACATAGACTCTGTAAGACTTTCTTGAAGGATGTTCTTCACCTAAAACCTCCCTTTTAGCGAACCAGTGCAACCTTGGGATTTGGCCTTGGTTTTACAATCCCTAACTGCTCCCTCCTTTTGAACCTGCGTCGTCATGTGATTTAAAGTACCTCTCTTGGAAAACTTTGTTTCTGGTATCACATTGGCCAGACGCTTGTCAGAACTTCAAGCCTTATGCATCAAACGTCCCTACCTTATTTTCCATAAGGATAGAGTATCGCTGAGAACTAATGCCTCCTTTTACCAAAAGCGGTGTCAGAGCAATCTATCAACCAGTCTATTGACCTCCCAGTATTTTTTCTTAACCACTCTAACGTTGATGGAGAGTATTGCCTGCACTCCCTGGATGTTCATAGGCAAATACGATTTTATCTGGACAGAAAAAAATCTACCCGTAAATCAGACCAACTGTTTCTGGCTTTTTCTGTACCTAGATGGGGTCATCCTGTATCAAAAGTTATATTGGCTTTATGGTTGAGAAATTGTATCACCTTTATCTCCAACAAAAACGATCTCACCTTGCCTCAGAGTCGAAGCTCATTCTACAAGATCTATGGCAGCTTCAGCAGCTTTCCATGCTAAGGCTTCCCTCAATGATATTTGCTCAGCTGTGACTTGGGCCAAACCTCATACCTTTATCCTTCATTACAAATTGGATTTGGCCTCCAGAGGTAGAGCTTCTTTTGGCTCCATGGTGCTCAGGAATGTCCTTCCATGAGGGCCACCCAGGGTTACAGGTAGGTGGGGACTCTGTCCTATCAATAAGGAATGAACGAAGATTAACAACATTAGATAAAGAAGTTATGTCTTACCATAACGTTCCATCTGTGTTGTTGATCTTCATTCATTCATTACTTCCCACCTTCCGTCCCCCGTCCGGAGGTTCTTGGTTGATCTTATGTACTCTTTTATTGTAGGTCTGTTATGACCAGAGGTAACCTCTACTTTTGTCTATCAAAAGCAGTGCATTCTGGGTAGGATCTTAGCTCAAGAGTTTTTGGCTGACACGAGATTGGTATAAGGCCTGCTTGGTTCTGAGGACGAAACCGATAACTCATCAGTAATGAATGAACAAAGATCAACAACACAGATGGAACGTTATGGTAAGACGTAACGTTTTATGATTAAAACCACCATATAAAGACCCTCTAGTTCCCTGGCATCTAGTTATGGTTCTGCAGTCTTTAGTACTTTCCACCTTTGAATCAGCGGCTACCTGTCACCTAAAGTTTCTGTCATGGAAGACCATTTTTCTGATGGCCATTACCTCTGCCAGAAGAATGTCCGAAATAGAAACTATCTTCAATACCCCCATATTTGATCTTTCATAAAGATAGGATTTCACTAAAAACCAATCCATCTTTTCTTCCCAAGGTGGTCTCGGAAGCTACTATTAATCAAACCATTGATTTACCTGTATTCTTCCCAAAATTTTCCAACAAACATAAATATTACTTACATTTGCTGGATATTCAGACAATTGCATGTCTACCTTGACGGAACTAAAGAATTTAGGAAATCGGACCAGTTATTTCTCTCCTGTTTTTCTGGTCCATCTCTGGGAAAATAAGATAGTTGAGAGATTGTATTACTTTTATATACAATAAAATGAATCTCCGGTTACCAGCACCACCAGTCAGAGCACATTCTACTGGGACAATAGCCATGTCTGCTGTTTTCCATTCCAAGGCTTCCATGGATGAAATATGTGCAGCAGCAACCTGGGCTACTCCACATACCTTTATTACTCATTGCAGTTTGGATCTGGACTCCAGGGGAAGAGCATCCTTTGGCTGTATGGTTCTAAGGAATATCCTTCCATAAGGCCACCCAAGATCTAAGTAGCTGGGGACTCTGTTCTAAAGGTCAAGGATAAATGAAGATTGACAACATCAGTTTAAGAAGTTATGTACTTACTATAATGTTCCACCTGTGTTGTCGATCTTCATTTATCCTTGGCACCCCACCCACCCTCCTTCCCCCTCCTGCAGACTCCTTGTAGGAATGGATGCTTGTCCTGGTAATTCATCAGGTTTGACCATGGACATAGCCTCTTCAATTTTACAAACATATTCTTCTGACTTCCTGCGTAGCTGCAAACTCGATCGGAGGTAATCTGGAGAGGGGTGTTGTGGGAGTTTTTGGCTGGCGCAAACTGTTCATATGTGTTTACTAGGCTAACTGCCACAAGGGCCTTTTTAAGCCTAGGCATGCATCCCAAATCTCTGACTAGTTCTGATACCCTTGATAAGTGTAAGCATGGGCCAGGGAGATGAACCTTGGCTGTGTAACAGCCAAGTTGGTTTCTAGGATCAGAACCATGTTCCAAAGTTCAAGGATAAATGAAGATCAGCAACACAGATGGAACTTTATGGTAAGTACATAACTTCTTATTCTCTGCTAATCTGTTGTTGTTGTGTCTTTCGGCTTTTCCCGGTTAGGGGTCGCCACAGCGGAACTCCGGACCGCTAATGATTAGCAGTAGATTTTTACGTGCCGAGTTGCCGGCCCTGACGCACAACCTTCAACGAAGGCACGCCCATTCACGCATGTCTCCCCACAGAAGATGCTCTAGCTGAGAATCGAACAGGACAATGTCTTACTGTGAGGCGACAACGCTACCGCAGCAGTATGCCTTTATATTAGATTCATGTTTCAAGGTCAGTATACATGGTTTTCGTCTGGCATTTTTTAGGCTATTCAGGATAATCTCTTGGTGGCTTATTGTAGAGATCCAAATGGCGTGCTAACAGCATAATACCAGTAAGTTAGTAGCAAGGCCAAATATTTTCCCGCTCTTATAGCAGTGGGACAATGAAATTATTATGGCTGCCATTTTAACATTGAAGGACAGTATGTTTCTGGTTTTAGATGACATGTGGCTGTGGTCTGACTTGGAACAATAGACTAGAGGGCACTAATCATTGTGTGGGCTGAAGGTCCTACAAAGGAGGGGTCACTAATTGTACAGGAAGAAGAGGATGCTCTGCAGTGAGACCTTCTCTCATAGCAGGTAGGATCTGCACACTGTCTCAGCGTTCCTTTTTAAGGTGTAGCCAAAAATGCATATGCTCCTCAAATATTCCACTGAATATGAACACTAACAACATAATCAGTGCCTTTGTATTACAGTCCTGATGAACTGTGCTCCTTCTTACAAAAACCACAAAGCAGCTTAACTGGGGATTAGGGTCAATGGCTATGTAGAACAGCAGCAAATGCTGTTCATTCTCTCATTTATGGTCAGGTAGTTCCTTCCACAAGTTTGTAGGCAAAGCTTATGATTTCTTTGCCTTGTTGTAACAGATGTAACATTAAATTATTGAGATGAAATGATGTATATGCAGAGATGGGACAGCTGTTGTAACAGGTGTAGCATTAATTTGTTGAGATGGAATGATGTATATGCAGAGATGGGACAGCAACTTGTGATTGGAATAATACTCCCAGAGCTCTGACTTGGGATTCTGTGCCCCATGGTGATGAGGCTGTTAAGAACTTGCCACTGAGTAGGAAGCTTATGGTAAATATTATAATTTGGGAGGAAGTAAGGAGATTGAAATAGATGAATTATTTACTTTTTGCCTTTTCAGACAATATAACATGTTCAGGATTTCGCTGTAATGATGGCCTGTGCATTCCTTTGACATGGAGATGTGATAGGGAATTGGATTGCAAGGACGGATCCGATGAAGCCATTGATGTCTGTGGTAAGTTCTACAAACGTCAAAACATCTATAAAATGATATAGGGACTAACAGTTTTGCTTCTAGGAAATTCAGCCTCAAAACGTTTAGCTATTCATATAGAGAATCAAGGAATATTTATTAATTTAATTGAAAATTTTGAATGTGTGTGGTTCTGTCTCTGGACTTCATTGGCCTTGCCTATGTAGCATATGTCCTTTATTATGAAATGCATTCCTAGTTTTACAAAACTTAAAACACTTCAAGAAGTGCTAAAAGGTACCCTGCTACAAATGCATTATGTCGAGGAATTTGGAGATTCACTGTGGCCATTGATAATCCCACCCCTATTTTGATCATAAATACTACAGTCAGATCCTATGGCAGACATCTGACACTTGGGTTGTCATGGTGAATGTGCATTCTGCTGCATCAACTGGAAAAATGTAGTCAAATGCACTAGTGCCCAGTCTGTATTAGTACCCAGTTCCCAAACTACCCCTGTGCGTGCTCACATATGTGTAGCACCATGCACAAGGCAGCCACTTCTCCATAGACTTTGCCTAACAAAGGGATCGGAGTCTGCAATGGATGCATTCAGTATTTTTCTTGTTTGAATAACTGGGTTGAAAGTGCATGCAGTTGATAGATATTGCATGTTCTGCAGTTACAGCAGAGGCTTTATCCTTGCGACAGTGAAGTTGTTCATCAGTGGTATGGTGTGGTACAGTGTTATTACATATGAGTAACATTTGGTGACTGCTCAGTGATGCTGTTATTTCGGAGATTTTCACCTGCCCAGTGCTTAACTTGGTTATATGTGTTCTCTATCCCAGAGTTCAGTGGGTTGACATGCATCCACACTCCTGATTACTTGGACCTTATTTCACCTTTGTTAATATATGTGTGGTTGTCATGCTTTGTGATGCCTAGGCTACAGTGGCATAAAGTGAGAAGTGGGGCAGGTGAATTTTAAGTAACTAAGTTGAGTTCAGCATTCATTTCACAACAGTTAGGTTTACTGCAGTATTGGCATGCCTTATTGTGAAGATGGTCGTCATTTAATATGGGATAGTAATGTCAGCATGTGGAACTGTAAATGAGCCAGTGAAATGCTGCATGGATTGCTTCACCTGGAAGAGGACCTAGTCTAAATGCTGTTGTCCATTTGTGCCCAGTATACCATTCTACTTTGTTGGTCTCCTGATACTTACAAGGAGATTTGAGAGAGGGGCAGGTATCAGTCTGAGTGGCTACAATGTTAAATGTGAACAAGTTCAGTTTTTGAAGTAACTAAAGGTTGACATGGTTGCAGCTTGCCTAGCTCTGCTCTTAGATGTGCTGTTAAACTGTATTTTCTCAAGAATGTCTTGAAGACTAAATAAATGGCATCTGTCCATCTTGGCGTCCATCCTGAAGAGGTTGGATGCCATTTTCCTCTGATCATATTGCAGTGATGTTGCCAAGCAGTAGCTGCTACATTTACTTTGATGACAGATGCCCTGCCAGCATAGTATCCATTGAGAAGCTACATGCAACATTAAACTTTTCAGCTTAAACGCCGGGCTGCTGAGTTAAAGAATTTTACTTATGAATATTGATGATGCAGCTTTTCCCCCCACATTAGTGGAGGCCCACAGACCTACAGTGGATAACGTAAAAATTATTTCATCAACATGTCAAATATATTAGTAAATAATAAAACTAGTCATTCTAAAAGATTGATATTTTTCACTCACTCTAACAAACTACCATAAAAGTTGTGGTAAGAAAATTAGCTTGTAAAACTAAACCTAACTAAGGTTTTGCAATCTAATAATTACTTTTCCTATCTTTTTGTCAGAATAGTCAGCAGAGCTGAAAATTGTTAAAAAGGGGTAGCACGATTCCCTCAAAGGGCAGGTTTTAGTTATTTTAATGTCATAATCACTCAGCTTTCTAAGTGGTTTACTGCTTAGCTATGTGTAAAGTACATCAGCACCTTGGCTGTGAACTGGTATAGTGAGATTCTAATCTAGGAATAGCTATCATTTTGCAGGCTGTACATAATTTGGATTACAGTTACTTAAAGCTATATAGGAACTATAACATGTTTGTTGTGTTTCGACACTGGTCTTCATATCTGCAAGTGATGCAAGTTTGTATTGGATCCTAGGACTGAACAGGCAACAGCGTAGATGGGCTTGTAGACACTGCAGCAAGAACATATGCTGAAGTGCTTAAGAGCTATTTAGGCAAAGTCTCTGTCTCTCTGTCTGTCTGTCTCTCTCTCTCTCTCTCTCTCTCTCTCTCTGTCAAACTACTTAGAAGCAGCACTAAAATCAGGCCATACCAACAATGCATCTCTGATCGGTGACTCACTAGTCTGTAAACACATACATACTTCCCAGATCAACAGGGAATAAGTAATTCTGCAAAAACGGAGACTCTGCAAAACAACAAAACCAAAAAATAAAATATAGTGAAATAGTCACAACACAGCTTTTTAATTTTCAACCAGCACAACACAGCTCATTCAGTAAGTGCTTACGTCTAATGTTAGGCGTCTTCAGAATAAGTAATTATAGCATCCAGAACAAATTAGCATGTAAGGAGTAAACTGCATCCAAAGAACATACAGCAAATCCCAACCAAATACTTCAGATGCAGACCATAGACAGCTCTAAAAATTATTTTTATTTATTCATACAATAAAGCAGAGCACAAGCACTTACATGTTATATGCACTTCTTCAGGTACAAGAAATTAATGAATTCATTAAACATACAATCCGCCTTAATAAAAAAAAAACTTTAAATCACATGGCATCCTAATTAAAAAACTTTAAATCACCAAATAACTTTAAATCACCAAATCTGCACATTTTAACCTCATTTCTTAAGTCAGTTATATATGTTGCAAAAGTTTCCCAGGTGTTTGATCTCTTGTATAAAATAAGTGTCTTTCCATTGTAACATTTGTCTGGGGGTTACATTTCTCTGAATTTACTTTTTAAGCACTCTGGGACCTCTCTTGACTCGGCCAGTACAACAATATGGCAGTTTCCCCCCTCTCTTATATCGATAGCAGGTGCATACACAAATGAACGCTCCCTTTCAGTGGCTTCTGACCCAGCCAAACCAAGCAGAATGAATGCCCTTTGTACGGTCATCTTTATCAGAAAACACTATCCAGTTGTCAGGGATATTACTGTCAAACGCAAGTGCACTGCGCTTTCGAAATCCATCTGCCATGCCCGCAAAGTATGCACAAACACGCTGAAAATATGGCCCTTGTAATTGCGTACAAACAAACTGTTCTGTGAACTTGTAATAACATTCGAATGCACAATAAGCTCTTTGAAATACTGTACTTTGCGAAATATGCTCTGTAATTGCTGTACTTTGCAGAATAACTTTACTGTAATACTTCACAAACATGCAAACACTTTATACACTTCTGATAACTTGGATATCTTTGCTTAATATGAAAAATACATGCTTTGCAAAAATGCAGTAATTTCCCCTTATTTTATTTGTTTATGCAATTTGGACTTTATTTCAAACATTTCCTGTAGTAATTTGAATATTTCTTATCAATATCGTACATATCAGATTATGCAAATATTGTTTAGAATGTTCTGTATGCCTCATTTCATATTTTGCGAAAAAGAAATGGTGCTGAACAAGTTTTAATATCAGAAATTCGTTTCTGACCTGTTTTTATCAAGTTTACACATGGTAGGGATGATTCACGCCTATATATTCCACTGGTTCCAAGCAAGTGTCTTGAGTAATTTTAGCCAATGCTGCCTGTAACCTCATGCCCTTTAGCCATGCCACTTCTGACACCATGTCTTTCATCCTTTTCTAATGTGGATGACAAGCAGGTGGGGTATTTTGTTTAGATGCTTTCATACATAGAAACATATTAGGATGGACAGCAGCATCATAAAATAACAAATGAACTGGTTAATAGATGGAGCTTACATACATGCATGCTTACATCTCAACAGCTAACTACAAAACGGCAGTCAGGCTCCCACATGCTCAGTATTTATACACTTGTGCAAGCCCTTGGATAGCTTCTTAAAGGTACATAAACACACACTGATTTACAAAAATAAGTGGCAAGTTCTGTCTTTCTGCTTTTGCAGGAAATGGAATGCATCTAACAGTTGCAAAAAGAGATGTAAAATGGATTCATTTATTTTTCAACTGTCCAGACCCAGTTCTACAGCAAATGGAATGCATCAATCTCTTATTCTTGGAGTAGAAGCACTGTAAAACATTGCTATGCAGAATACTGTCTTTATTTTAAATTATGATACATTTTCATCTGTCATCCTTGAGCAACTCAGAACAACAAAGATTATGTGATGAACTCACAAGTAGTATTGTTTAGAGACTTTATACTAGTTCATGCCTAAACTTTATACTACAAAGAATATGAACTTTGAAACTTTTTGCCATAATAGCTACAGTGCCAAAGAGTCCTATCTTTAAACATGACCGCTTCCAAGAACTATCAGTCTCTTTCTGTCTTAACAGTTCCTGTCTTCACAACAGTTAAAGATTACCTTGTATATTTTTTTCTAATTGGTTCGACTATTTGCAGAGATTATTTTACAGTTTACTATACTAGACCATACAGCATGTCATTTATGCTCTCTAGGACCAAAAAGCGTAAATTGTTAGCTTATCTTTTATTGTTGATATGCAATTAAAAAAAGTTTAACTAGGTCAACCATGTGCACCAGATATGGACCGTTTTAGTGGCCTCTCGGACAGATGACACCACCAACCACCCCACCTTCACCCACCCCCATTCTACCCTCTAGCTTCCTGCACTTAATATAATTTTATATTAGGTTGGTATCATTAATCCATACTATCACTGTATATTAAAATGAAGTAATTATTTGTCTTATATTAAAAAAGCACTAAGCAGACCATGCTACACTGAAGTTAGCTAAATTTGAAACATGAAACCTGGTAAAATCTTCCGACTAATCCCTGCCCTGAACTCTTGTCTCCATACACTGTATAATTCTGGGCAATTAATTGAGTGGGGATGAACTTGAATGCTCTAGAGACCAAAAAGAACATGGTCATTTTCCAAACTTAGTGGTACCTGTTTATTCATTCAAGCGTTTATAATCACCTCTTGCAGTGCTGTTGAAGTCCTTTTACAAGTAAATTCTAATGCCTTGTTGCAGTCATAAAACTGTTGTACTTCCTCATAATAATTGATAATAGTAATAATCATCTCTGGTCTCTCTTTAGAAATGGAATTACTCACACACCTCCACATTTATAACACAGGTATAACACGTATAATTAATTCTGAAAGTCTATTTTATTTGCACAATTATTTGCTAAAAGTCTATTATTATTAATGAATGAATTAATTTGCTAAACCAGGTGAGTGGACTGATGCTTGCAGATCACTTCTGGCCATTTCTCAGGCCACAAGGAGAGCAGTAAATATTGCATGTAGAGAAACTTTATGGTTGCTACTAAGCAGCATGTTTTGGCAGGTGAGAAGATATCAGAATTCCTTAAAGGAAAACTCCACCTTTGAACATAAAAACATTTTTTTTCTTTCAAAACAGGTTTATTGTTTTAACATACAAGAGAAATATCATAACAATTTTATATAAGTAATTAAAAATAGATATGATTATAACATTCAACAAAACAACTAAAGTATTTACAAAGACATCCACTACAATCAAATCAATTAATTAAACTAAAATACCTTGCTATTGAAATTAGGATTTTTTTAACAAATTTTGTAAATTATCCCATACAATATAATAAGATGTTTTTCTAGTTGTTCTTGACCTAATTGTGTTTATTTCCATATGGCACACTATATTCAAAACATTTTTAAATTCATTGAATGAAGGAGGTGTATCTGAAATCCAAATAAAAACATTTTTTCATTGTATCTTTGTTTTCTGATCTATTATAATGCCTCAAAATCACTCCCAATGCATCTTTTGCAATTTTAATGTGTTTCCCTTAAAATGGCGGATGATGGGGCTTGCCTTGGTAATGTGATTTTGTTTTTTTGCTTACATTCCTTCTTCCCACAAAACATTCCCCTTTTATACAAGTCATGCTAAACATAAGGAGGTGTTGTTTTCTCATGCCATTATTATAGAATGGCAGGACTGTGAAGCACTGCCATCTAAACACGACTCCTGTAACAGAGCTACTTTTATGCTTCCCTGACTGAGCCTCATTTATGTGTCTGTCAGAGCTTGTTCTATGCCATAAATCCCTGTTAGTTACTTCCAGCAAAAGAAAGTAGGTAAACAGGCATTTGTAAAGGTATTATTTTGCAGTTCTAAAAGAATTGACAGTCCTCCCCTCACAATCTCATGCTCAGGTGTGAAAACTCTCACTGCAGTAAATGATCCTTGCTGTACATTTACAGGTAACAAGTAGTAGGTCTCCAGACTAAGTCTGTCTGCTACTTCCCAACGCCTTAAGCGGGAAGTTCTCTCTCTGTCATGAATGATGCAAAAATAAAATGTGCTTTACTAGTTCTTTAATTATTCTTGTCATGTTCACCTCCCCACTTTTTTCTATTTCATACTTATTTATAGTTTGATAAGCAGGAAAAGGAACTGGTCCCAGGGCCCTTTTCAGCCACAACTCCGGCTGCATTGGCAAAGATAATAACAAGTACTATTTGCACTTGGTACAAAGAAAAAAAAATACTGACATAAAGACATTGACAAAGATTGCATATGCAACACAGCCAATATGTGACGGTGAATAAGTAACACATTAAGCAACATTTGCTAGAATGTATACATTAACAATGTGTAACTCTAGTGTGTGTGTGTGTGTGTGTGTGTGTATGTATGTATGTATGTATATATATATGTATGTATATGTGTATTTACGTGGCTGTAAAGTACATATGTACAAAAATGTGTGTGTAACATATAATGGATATCTAGATTACACGCCTGCGTGTGTGCTTCATGTCCTTTAAAAGAAAAACAAATCAAAATGGAAATTTTGTGTAACTATATGTGTCTGCACATAAACACACACACATGTGTGTGTGTTTGTGTGTGTGTGTGTGTGTGTGTGTGTGTGTGTGTGTGTGTGTGTGTGTAAAAATGTATGTCACATGTAGAATACTATATGTGGGATGCAGTACTCGTAGGACCATAGGAGATTACTAGGATATCGACCTGGAGGTCATTTCAAGCCTAGCCGTTCCATCCCAATGTAATACTACATAAATGTTACTTAATACCCAAGATTGCATTGTCCAGGAGAGTTGTGGGCACTATTCCCAGTAAGAATTTACAGTACCCCATCCACTCATGCAGGTTCCTTTTGAACAGTGTCATAGAGGTGCTCTGTTTCACACGAATAGGCAGCCTATTCCAAAGACGTGGTAATTGATGGGAGATAAATTTGTCCCTCCAGTATGTCCTATTCAAGTCGCAAGACATATTTAGGTCCCTGGAATGGGTGGCCCTAGTCCCGTTAGTTTTTCAGATATGCAGCAAGGTCATTAGGTTTGGGTCTGAGATTGCTCTGTAAGCCGGGCATAAGTCTCCCCTAAGAGGTCTATATGATACAGAGTAAAGTGACAGGGACTTTAGTCGGTCTGTATACAGCACGTGCTGGAGTCCCTTGATCTTCTTAGAAGCATCTGAGGTCTTCTTTCTGCTTTTCCCGGTTGGGGGTCGCCACAGCAGAACTCCGGTCTGCTAATGATTGACAGTGGATTTTTACGGTGCCGAGGTGCAAGCCTGATGCCCAACCTTCAAAGAAGGCACACCCATTCACGCACGCACCTACCTGCATGTCTTTGCATGTCCTCTCCGCAGTCGAATGACATTTAGACTCCACACACAAGCCGCTCCAGCTGAGAATCGAACCAGAGAACCTCTTGCAGTGAGGTGATAACGCTAACCGCTGCACCACCGCAGCTACCTTCTCTCCAATTCCTGCAGGTATATGCTCAATGGGTTATTATACTCCTTTATGGGCCAGATTTATGCCGAGTATAGAGAAGTTATAACCTCTTTTTTTGCTCTCAAGGCGATGCCTTTACTAATCAAGTGTACTACGTAGAACGCCTTCCTTACTACAGTAGACACATGGTGGTCGCAGTTAAGGTTGCGGTCAACTTGTAAACCTAAGCCCCTTACCACTTTCTGGGTACTCTGGGTATTGTTGATTTGATAGTGTGAAGGGACATTATTTGTGCCAAAGGGATGATGATCCATTTCTTTGCATTTAGCAAAGAAAGCAGTCATTGGTCTGCGTAAGACCCTCCTGATGTATACTGACATCAGTTGGGGATTTAGTAATTGCACCCAGTTTGCAGTCATCTGCAAACCTGGTCAGCTGCAACCCTTTGTTTTGACCTAAACTTCTGAGAAGTATATACCAAGCAGTAGGGGGCCAGCACTGACCCCTGTGGCACCCCACTGGTAACAGGTCTGCTGTTTGAAGTGGAGTCACCCACTTTGATAGTGTGGGTGTCCGGTTTGTGAGCCAGTTAGCAACCCATCTCAGCAAGAGTTTGCATTCAGTTTTATGTGTAATGCCAGGGTGTGAGATTGTGTCAAAAGCCTTTACCAAGATGAGGTATGCTGTGTGCACAAATTTGCTCGCATCAATGGCCCTGGTCACATTTTGAAAAAAATCCACAAGATTTAACAGGCAGGATCTGCCCTTGAAGCCGAATTGAGTAGGATCCAGGGTTTGGAGGTTGCCTATGTCTTTATTTACAATATCCATAATGATACATTCCATGCCTTACAGATGAGGCTAGTCAGGCTTATGGGTCTGTAATTCCCTGGGTCTGTTGCTAGGCCACCTTTGTGGAGGGGAATAACTGTTGCTGTTCTCAATTCTACAGGAACAAAGCCTGTGGTTAGATTATGATTGAAAACGGTACATAATGGTGATGCTGTTCATGTTTTAGCCTGTTTAGAAGACAGCCTGGAATGCCATCTGGTCCCATAGAGGCTGTGTTTTTTGCCTTGGAGAAGGCTTTATTTATTCTTTTTATTTAGTTTACATTTGTTTACCGGGGAGGTCTGACTGGACAGAGCTGTCTGTTTTCAGCAGAGGCCCGGGAAGAAAAGCTCCAGAACAATTGCTAACATACTATACATTTACATGAGCATTGTGGTTTACACATTCACTTATAAAAATATAGCCAATAATAAAATATGATGGCATAAGATATTTACATAAGCATAGCGATTTAGACATACAATTAAAAGTATAGCAGGTAGTAACATATGATGGTTGTTCATACAGTATGTTTAGTAGAGATAATCTTGAAGATGTACTGAAGACAAGAAAGGAAAAACTAAAAAAGGAAGAGAATATAGACAAGTTCATATGAGGTGCAGTGACAATTTAAGGGAAAGATTTTCAACTTGGTCTATGGGAGAGTTAATCTGTTCTTCAGATATGTAGGGTGGGGGAAGTTTGGGGCAAGGTTTGTGATGGATTTGGGAGGGACAGTGGGGTGAAATTTTCAGCAAATCTACCCGCTAGCAGGTTTGCTATCTCTGTGAGGTCAATGTGTGTGATACCGTCGTTCACTAGTTCTGCACATGCTTGGGTCCCACCTTTTAGGCTACATGCGTAGCTGTAAAAGGCTTTATGATTATCCTTGGCTGTGTTAGCTAAGTTTTAATCAAAGAAGCCCTTGGTGAGTTTGACAAAGTTGTCTATTTGCCTGTTGAAGCTGAGGGAGATTTTCCATTGTTAGGGGTGTAGCCTTTGTTTTCTTGGACAGCAACTTTTTGTGTTTATTGTAAAGTTTGTTGATGCTGGATGGTTTTTACTTGGGCCTCTGGCTTTGATTCTTTCTGGTGCAGTCAAGTCTATCTACTTCTATGCAAATGATTTATACAGGGCTTTAGTGTAAGCTTTGGTGTAGTTACCACTTTCAGCTGAGGGTGGTACTTGGAATGCATTTATACCTTCGCCTAGGAGGGTATAGTTAGCCTTGGTGACGTTTTTTAGTCTAATTTTGCCCTTTGTGAGTTCTGGTATTCATGTCAGCTTGAAGACTGATTTGTGGTAATTTTTTCTCGCATACTTTGCAGAAGAATTCATCTCTGGCTGCAAGACACATCATAAACAGTGTTTATGATGTTTCTTGCAGCCAGAGATGAATTCCTCTGCAAAGTATGTGAGACGTTAAGCTTCTAAATGGACTTTCCCTTCCTTTGATTCCAGTTCAAGGAAATAAAATATCTGATCGTTTCTCTTATCTGATGCTCGGATCCGGATCAGACATTTCCCAAGCTAGAGATTCAGAGCTCGAGCTCCTCCTATCCTACCCACAACACAGCATTCCTCAGCCTACCTCATGTCTTATTTGCCACTTGCAGAGTAAGCATCGAAGTGTTGTCGTTCCAGAGGTCCTCCGGTGTTTTGGGGTGAATTAGGAAAACTGTTAGTGACCTTATTTTTTTTCTTCTCTCGTACTCTTTCCCTAACCTGATTCTTTATCATATTTTGGTATTTTTTGGTTAATCGGGTTTTCTGTCCAACTTAACTTCCTTCCTGCCTTCTCTATCTCTCTCTTTCACTCCTGTTATATAGATATACACATTAAAAAAAAAATAGTTGTAGTTGTGGTGGACTGCAAGTCTGGTGCATCAGACAAACCATTAGATTTTAAGAAATGCACTTCCTCTGGGCACAAGATCCTGTTCTCCGATGCCCACAGGGAGTGCATGAACTGCTTAGGGCCTGCTCACCTAGACAGTTCTTGTTCTGTGTGTGAGACTTTCCATCGGTGTGCTGTTGCAGATTGGAGGAACAAACTCCTCCTCAAGGGTTTGCTTCCTTCATCTTTCTCTTCTGCTGTTCCTCCCACTTCTGGGGCTCAAACCCCTCCAGAAAACGCAGAGAACCGGGAAGCCAGAAAACATTCCCCAGAAAAGTCTTCTTCCTCTGCTTCTGATCCTGCCAAAAAGGTGCCAAAACCTTTGGATCCAAAGTTCTCGGAACCAATCTTTTTGACAACACCTTATCCTCCGCCTTGGGCTCCACTTGCCAGCTTGGAGCAGAGTGTGTTGGTGCAGAGATCTCCCTTCCGGGAGGTCTCTCTTAGGAAACAGTCAAGACCACCCTCAGCGCCTTCTTCCTAGCTCATCCAAGAATGATGTAGATAGGCTGATTGAGGCAGTTTCTTCAGGCACAGATTCAGATGGAGGTTTTGCCAGCTGCATCACCCACTGGGTATGTGAGCAGACTTCCCCTTTTTACCCTGTAGCTCCTTCTCCAGTCCGACTTTCAGTTTTAGATCTTGGGGGTATGTTATTCCCAGGAACTGAAATGTTGGAGCTGGCAGTTCTTATCACTTCATCCCCAATGGCCTCCCTGACCCGCTTGGCACTGACCGGTGCCTAGAGTGTCTCTGAGTCATAGCCTGGATGTCGAATCTGGGGGGGTGACCTAGACTCAAATGTTTTATGAGCTGTCGCTTCCACTCAGAGCCTTGGTGTTCAACATCTCAGCACCAACTATTCCTTTAGAGTGAAGCATTCTGGGTGCTCGGGGGGGTGGGGCTGTTCTGATAGCTTTGTTCCAGAGGGATGACTCTCTGGTACTCTGAGTCCCTCTGTCTTCAAAGTGGTGGAGAGGGTTCTCTGTCATCTTAGGAGAGCCTCTGTTCTTTCTCCTTTGGCACTGCTCCACACCCCCATGGAGTCTGTCTGAGGCCTCTCGTCTGCCATGGGGACAACTGGCAGTGGAACCCCAGTTTTGTTCTGACACCTCTCCAGAGCATCCCACTGAGGAGGTTGCTCAGAAGAGAGAGTAAAATGAGGCACCTGGATTCCCCCCCAGGAATCCATCATTACTGACACTGATTTTGAGGAAGGGGAGGGGTCCCTAGGATCTCAACCTGATGATATCGCCTTTGCAGACATCCTAGAGATACTCTGCCAAAGAGGTGGTTGGTCTACCCAAAACCCCACCCAGGGGAAACGATGCTCTTGGAGGCTTTAAGGTCCGGCCCATCTACATCTTGGGTGTCCCCCCAGCAGATGCTTTTATAGACCTTGTATCTACCAGGGAACCAGACACTGTGGAGCCCATCCTGAAGAGGTTTGACAAGATTCTTAGTTCACCTACAGATAGGATGATTTGGACAAAGGGGATTCCAGTAGATGCCATGATGGTTGAGGCAGCCATCAAGTAGGAGCTGGCTCAGGAAAGCTCTGCTGTCCACCCCCCTAACAGAGAATCTAGGGCTACTGACAGGTTTGGTAACACTTTGGCCACCTTTTCCTTACAAGCGTTGAACTACTTATCTCACTTGACTAGGCTACAGAGGGATCTCATCAAAGAACTCTCTAGCTCTACCCCAGAGTCCATGTCTGCCGAGGAAAAGACCTTTTCTTCCAGAATGGCCACTCTGCACTTGATATCTAATGCATCTGTCAGGGTGATTTCCCATGCTGCAGAGGGTGCCTCTAGAGCTGCCAGTTCAGGGATTATCATTGGGTGCCACACTTGGATGCAGCTGTGTGACTTTGTAGAACCTTTGATGGATATCTTTGTTCGGCCCAACTGTCAGAGACACAAGGCCATGTCAAACCCAAGCTGTTGGACATGCTACACTTAAAGAAATCCCAATCCCTCAGAGAGAGACGCTCCAGGGATCTAAACCTTGTCATCACAATGAACAAAACATCCTTGATGGATAGATTCCTGACCCAGAGACTCCCCAGACTCTGGAATAGACTGCCCATACATGCCAAGCAGAGCGCCTCTGTGGCCCTCTTCAAAAGGAACCTTGATGATTGGATGGGAGATAGGAAATTCACCCTGGCGATCATGTCAGTCGCCCTGCTAGACAGGGGTCCAGGGAAGTAAATACTGTGGGAAGAAATAGCCAGGGGATTGTTATGGCTAGGCTTGTATAGGCCCTAGGGCCGATAACCTAGTACCAACCTATGAATACTCTCCTGTGGTGAGAAGATGGGAAGACCTTGTCTGCCACCAGAATCCATTTTTCTACCCCACAAAGGTCCTGGGAAGACCTTGTCTGCCACCAGAATCCATTTTTCTACCTCACAAAGGTCCTTCTCCAGGAACCAGCATGAGGAAAAAATTGTGGTTCAAGAAATCTCGAGGTCCTTTTCAGGAATTTCAGGGAAACGTTTCCCCAGAGGCCGAGGGAGTAACCGTTATAATGGGAGATGGGAGATGCTGCCCCCCATGACAGAGACAGTCCGCAGAACTGGGGGGGGGTCTCGAGATTCTTTCTTGGACAGACCCTTCCACCACTCCTGAAGAGCTGGCCCAACTGCCCTCCTTTGGAAAGCAGTTGGGGGTGCTTTTCCTTGCATCCAGAAGCCTGGGCAGCCATTACCAATGACTGATTGGTGCTAAGGGTTGTATGCAGGGGATACTTCATTCCCTTTTCGCAAAAATCCAGACCAAAGACTCACCTCCCTGATGTTCCACCCAACCAGAGGGAGAAGGCAGCTCAAGAAATTTCAAAACTGCTGCGAAAAGTGTCATCCAGGAGATCCCTCCCAACCAAATCGGATTGGGCATTTACTCCATATTCTTTTTAGTACGAAAAAGGACAGAGGACCTGAGGCCCATACTGGACTTGGGATCCCTGAAAAATTGGTAAATAATTCAATGTTCAGGATTGTCATGGTCCAGTCCATTCTACCTCTTTTGAGAATGGATGATTGGATGTGCTCTATAGACCTGAAGGATGCATGATACCACATCAAAATGGATAGGTGCTCCAGAAGGTACCTTCTTTTCAGACTGGGAGCCAGCCATTACCAATTCAGACTGCTTCCATTTGGTCTCACCACAGCCCCCAGGGTGTTTACCAAATGCATAGCGATAGTCACAGTGCATCTCAGGCTGCATTGATTCCATGTGTTTCCCTATGTAGATGACTGGCTCTTAACTGCTGCAACCAATCATCTACTCGTTTAAGCCAGGGATTACCTGTTACAGCCGGCTCCCGCTCTTGGCATAACGATCAACATACAAAATCTTGGTTGGAACCGGTACAAACCATAGACTTCGTAGGAGCATGTATGGACAGAACATCAACCTGGGCTTACCTCACACCAGATAAGATCTCAAAGTTATGTCTGCATATCAAACAGATTCTGACTATACTAGCCCCCATAGCAAATATGATGCTCAGGGCTTTGTGCTCAATGACAGCCACAATAATTATCTACAGCCCACTTACACATGAGACTCTTACAATAAACACTAGCTATCCATTGGTCATTACACAAGCATCCCTTACACCTTTCAGTCCAACTATCACAAATATGCAGAGACTCCCTTATTTGGTGGCTTCATTCATCAGAGGTCACTCAGGAATGGCCCTTAGTTCTTCCACCTCTCAAAGCCACACTGACCATGGATGCCTCCCAGATGGGGTGGGGGAGCATTTTCTGGGTTGAATGGTCTAGGGTAAATTGACTCCTCAAGATACCAAATTGGATATCAATGTTCTAAAGATGAGTGGTCCTAGCATTGCAAGCACTTCACAGCTTTCTTCCTCTAGGAACCATTGCAATACAGTCAGACAATATGTCGGTAGTCTGGCACATCAACAAACAGGGAGGAACCATATCTTACCTGCTGTGTTGAGAAGCAATGAGAGTGTGGTAACGGGCAATCTCTACCAACTTCTTTCTGACTGCAGTGCAAATTCAAGGAGTCCAACATCCTGCTGTACAGGCTCAGCTGAGTTCTTTTGATGCTTCATGAGTGATTTCTGAATCAGTCAGTGGCAAATATGATTTTCCTCAAATGGAGTCAATCCTGCTGAGATCTATTTGCATCGCCCTTCAACAACAAATGTAGCAGTTACTTTGCCCTGATCCCTCAGGGGCAGTCACCCAAGAGATGCTCGAGTCTCCTCTTGGCCCTGCAGTCTACTTTATGCCTTTCCTCCAGTTCCCCTGATTCCCAGATTCCTGCAGAAAACATACAGGTTGAATACCAAGGTTATCCTCATTGCCCTGTTTTGGCCTTGTCATATCTGGTTCATCTTTCGTTGGTCTCCTCTAATTTGCCTGCCAGTGGCTCTGGAACTGCTTCGAGATCTACTGTCTCACCCCTCAGGGCACACTCACCCAGATCTCCAAAGACTGAAATTAACTGCATGGTTTCTCCATTTCCAGTGATGGCAAAGACATTCCAGGCTTTCATCCCCTGTCTGAAAGTTTTTGATTTCCGCTCACAAGTCTTCTACCAGAAAAATCTACAAGAGTAAATGGAAGAAGTTTTCCATATGGGCTCAACAGGAAAAAAATCCTTTTACTGCTCCTATTTCAAAAGTTTTGGATTTTTTGGCTTCCCTTTTCCATAATGGAGCCAGCTACTCCACCATAAATGCTCGGCTAGCAGCCTTTTCTAATTTTCATATTGGGGAAAATTCATCATCTCTAGCCTCATCTACACTTTGCAAAATGTTCCCGAGAGGTACCTTTTTACTTCGCACCCCCCAGTTAAGGATCCAAGTCCTCCTTGGGATCTGACCATAATCTTACAAGCTTTCGTCCTTCCTCCAGTGAACCTGCAGATAAGGAAGACTTGAATTTTCATGGAGAACATTTTTTTTCTGGTGGCTATCACCTCTGCAAGAAGAGTTTCAGAACAGCAAGCCCTTTTTTCTAAATCTCCTTATTTTATCTTCCACAAAGATAGAGTAACTCTACATACCAACCCATCTTTGTTGCCTAAAGTGGCAACAGAAAACAATATCAGTCAGTTTATTAACCTTCCTGTTTTGTTTCCCAAATTTCAAAACCAAGGAGAGTATACGCTCCATCTTGATGTTCATAGGCAACTACGTTTTTACCTGGACAGAACTAAATCTTTGCAGAAAATCCAAGCAGCTGTTTGCGCTTTCCTCACATCTGAATAAGATACAAACTCTTACCAAGACTACTCTGGCTAAATGGTTGAAAGATTGCATTTCTTTTGTCTACTCAAAAACATGCCCTTACCCGGCCAAATCAAAGCTCATTCTATAAGGTCCATGGCAGCGTCTCAGGCTCTTTGGTAGAGTGTCTATTGATGACATTTGTGCAACCTCTACTTGGTCAAATTCCCACACCTTTATTGTACACTACAAATTGGACATTATTTCCAGGAATAGAACTGCCTTTGGCTCTCCAGTTCTCTAAAATATCCTTCCTGTCCCACAGGTTGAGGAATGAATGAAAATGACTACATCGGATAAATAAGTTATGTTTTTACCATAATATTCCGTCTGTGTTGTCCATTTTCATTCTTCCTCCTTCCCCCTATCCATGACTATGAGAGACCTGCTGGGTATGTCTATAGGAAGCACAGCTCCTGTTTGAGCTCCAGCTCTTTATGCTTTCTCTTTGGTGCGCATATATTTGTAGATTCTTATGTGTGTGTGTGTGTGTGTGTGTGTGTGTGTGTGTGTGTGTGTGTGTGTAGGGTTTCTGCAAACTCGATCTGAGATAGGCTGGGGGAATGAAGCATTGTTGGTAGGATAGGAGGAGCTTGAGCTTCAAATTTCTAGCTTGGGAAACGGCCGAGTCAGATCCAGGCATCTGATCAGAGACCCACAGGTTGAGGAAGAATGAAAATGGATAACACAGATGGAATGTTATGATAAGGACATAACTTCTTTGTTTTAAAAAGTACAGGCAGGTTTCTGGTATCTACACGGAATCTTATTGTAGGGAGAAAAGAAACCTAAGGATTGAGTTAAACTGTAGGAAAGGGCAGATTTTCCTTTAAGGAAACCCATATGGATCTGGAGAGAACACACAAAGCTCACGGAATTTTTCAGCTTTCTGCAACACACATTCCTGCCCCCCAAAAAACTCCTGCTATTCCAGCCCAACCTTTTCATGCATTTAAGTTTCTATTTGTCTATGCCCCCACAGTTTGCTTGTGACTCTGAAACTATGGTATCATTGCAGTGGCTGTACAAGTCTGTTTCTGTTATTGCTTTCTTGTTTTAGTCAAGTGGAATAATTTTTCTACCCTCCACTCAACATACACTCCTTGTGATTCACTTCTCTTGGATTGTTTTGTTCATTTCTGTGTCTGTAGTAAGAAGTTTACTGCCATAATGTTGATATGGATACATTGGTGATTAGAAGTTACCTCATATCACAGAATGAGGTCAAGGCTACACTTTGGCTCCCAGAAAAGAATAAAGACTTATACAGTTTTAAATCATCTACAAAAAAGATAGTTCATCAGATGATGAACTGAAAGCACAATTGCAAGTGGTCAAAACTTTTTCAGATATAAGAATGTCATTTGGTCTTGATAAATGTGCAAAAGCAACCTTTAAAGCAGGAAAGCTGCAGCACCAACAAAACAGTTTGGGACAGTGTATAAATATTTGGGAATTGATGAAGGAGCAACAATAAAACATGAACAAATGAGAATAAAATGTAGTAAGGAATATTTTAGAAGACCAAAATTAATACTGAAAACAACATTGCCATCTAGGAACAAAGTCCAAGCTATAAACCAGTTTGCTCTTCCTGTCCTAACTTAGTCTTGGAATGACTGACTAGCCCTAAAGGTGTTGGATAGGTTGGATAGGAAAACAAGAAAGACGCTTCATGCTTATGAAATGATTTATAAAAATCAGTGTATACCGACTATATATTCCCCATTCTGAAGGAGATATGGGCCTCTTTGAAACTAATTACGGGTATAGATCTGCTGTCATGGGACTGCATACATATCTGCTGACCTCAGAAGACCCAAACATGGTGAACATTTTGAAACTTGAGGAGAAGGAGTCTAAGATGACTTCCCTACTTAGTCTAGCAGAAGCATATCTGTGTTAAGTGGGAATGGAAATCAAGCCAGAAGGAGATAAAAATCAGGCAGCAACTGAATGTGCCAAAAACAAAAGAAATATTTTAAGGTGAAGGATCAGATGAGAAGACAAGAAATGTGGAAAATGCATAAATATAGCTGCAAATGTATTGAAGCAGCCTCATGTTGATCAGGATTGAATGCTGGAATGGTTAAGGAGAGGTAAATTTAAACCAAAAGACGAAAGGTTAATATTGGCAACCGAGGATAGTTGACTATGTCCATGTTGGTTTACAAAGCCCATTGAACATGTGGGAGAAATGGACAAGTTTTGTAAAACAGAATTGGAAATCTTGTTCACACATCTTGTTGCTGGTTGTGATATACTAATGGCAGAGGGACTGTATACTGAAAGGCGTAATAATGTGGCAAGACTGTTGCATTGGGATCATGCAAACATCATAATATTGAAGCAACTGAACAACACTGGAAACATGAGCCACAAAGCATTATAGAAAATTATTACGTTTGTATCACGTGGGATCCCCCATTACCAACAGTTCAAAACGCAGATGCAAGAAAACCAGATGTAGTCCATGAAAAGAAGACAAAAGTAACATTGATCACTGAAATTGCTATGCCCAGTAACTACAGTGTTTTATGTACAGACAGAGACAAAGCTATAAAATACCAGGATTTGGAGGCAGAAATTAGGGCAGTGTGGAAGAAGGGTACCCAGAGAGTTCCAATAGTAGTAGGAGCAACGGGTCTTATAAAAAAATTGTACTTAGTATGTTACCGATACATGTAACTCCATACGAATCGCAGAAGTCATTACTGGACACATTGCAGGTATTGCAAAGAGCACTTCTGGCTAATGTGAAAGACTGAAACAATACTAATTTCATGAACTTTAATCATACTTTGACTTGGGAATGGGGTCCATTCCCGTCATAGTATTAGAAACCCAAAAGACTTGGAGAAATTAAAAAAGACAGAGTCCATTCACTTTTTTGTTTGTGTTTGTTTTCATATTGCCTGAGGATAACTACTGAAGAATTAGTTTTTATAATTGTGTTAAGAACCAGTCCTATACCCGTGTCAGCAAGAGAAGAAAAACGAGAAAGCAGTATCACGGTCAGTTTTTATATGGTCTAATCTTCTGCAGCAGTAACGGAAGTGGTATACAAAACCAGGTGGTTCATCCGACCTCAGTTTTGAGTTAAAAAGCCACTTGTGTACTCTGCAACTAATTACTTTCTGTGAACTAGAATCTAACACTGATTAGTACAAGTGTCGCACAACTGCAGCTCTAATCATACTATACTTGTATATTAGTGCAATAAATGACAGGAAATGTAGTCTGGTCCACTTATGAGATTTGTAGCTACTTCAGAAGCAAGAACACAGATAGGAAAATGACTTGTACTTTGCTGTAGTGACTTTTAGGCAAGTCTTATGGATCACATAACACATGATTTTGCCACAACCCAGTGGGGGCCCCCTGTGGGAGCAGGGCTCTATTGGGCCAGATAGGTTCAACTGATCTAAGGCTGGCCCATGTGTCCACTGTCTATATATCTTGCAGAAAGAAAAGCACTGAATTGGTACCTGCTTTTAGTTTGTTTTCTTTCCAGTAAAACATACTCTATTGTGGAATGAAATTTCTGCTGCCTGTATCCACCGTTATTCTTAAAAAGATCTCTATGAAGCCAGTCTAGGCTTGTTTCATGGCTACTTGAAATGGAGCCCCCTTTTTACTTTCTGTCATTGCCTCTGCATTTCTCTCCTCTTATCTGCCTTTTTGAGACAGACAGATGAGATAATATGTTAGGTTGTTTTAGAAAAGCTATGCACCACAGTAATAAGAGGTTTCTTATTTGTCTTCAGTAAATTTACTCTGATGCAAAACAGGTCAAGGCAAGACATCTATTATTAGAATAGATTAGCAGTACTTAAATCTAACATAGACTAACAGACATGTCAGGCAACTACATACTTTTTGTACATTTAGCAGTACTCTGGAAAAATTCCTTTTAATTATAATTCACATTATTGATTGATGGTAGAGATGTGCCACCATTATTCAGAACTTGCAAGGGTGCTACAATGTGCAGCAGTTAGCACTGGCACCTCACAGCAAGAGGTTCTCTGGATTGTTTCTCAGCTGGGGTGCCTTCTGTGTGAAATCTGCATGTCCTACCTTTGGTCACGTGGGTTTCCACCAGGTGCTCCGTTTTCCACCCACATTCCACAGACTTGCAATAGGTGGACTGGACACTAAATTGGCTGTATGTGTGGATTCACTATACAATCTTGAAATAATGAAATGTCGAATTTCAGTATTTCGAGACTGAATAGTGGAAAACCCAAACCCGCGAATAGCACAATCGTGACCATTCTCTCTCTCACTCACACACACACACACACACACACACACACACACACACACACACACACGTGCCTAACTAACTACACTAAAGCAAACATAACACACAAACACATCTACCCTACTTATAAGCAGGGGGCAAGCCCCCCTGTGCCCTCCACACCCCCCTTACTTATATATTCTAACTCCGAGGTCGCACTAAACCCACAAACACACAAAAAACACCACCACACGCACTCACACACACTAAACTCCCTACCCAATACCCTTACACATACACCACTTACCTGAAAACCCAGATAAATCCACAAACCGCACCACACGTCACGAACGCAACACCACGATAGTGGATGTGACACTTCCACATTCAACATAGTGCAGTTTCACGTAACTGCACTTTCCACTATTCAGTCTCAATGTACTGAAATTCGACATTTCAGTACGTCGAGATTGTCTAGTGAATCCGTAGGTGCAAGTGTGTGTGCGAGTGAGTGGTAAGAATGAACTACCATGGCACGGCTAGCCACCCAGCCGTGTAATCCTTGGCTCAAGATGATTGTCACTGTTGAAAGTGACACCCCAACCCCCATGTGCAAACCGGGGAAAAAGGGGTTGAGGATGGATAGATGGTTCAGAACTTACGAATACTAATTACCTTTCAACACATCCTCATGCTCTGCACTTTCTCATGACTTCAAGCCTGTAACAGAACATGGTCAGACTATAGAGACCTGTTATTATAACTGCTTCAGTCAGGCAAGCCATGTTTTTCAATATATGCTCTGAGCTTTATCTAGCTAACATTATACAGCTATGTACTCATACCTTTTAGAATACAAACATGTTTGTGATGTGAAAAACAGAAATCCATTTTGTCAGTTCCAGTATCTGAATTAATTTGATTAGGAAAAAGCCATTTTGGCACTTATATTTTTTGAAATTTCAATATTATGCTCAACAGGTCAAGTGGTTCATTAGTAGCCCAGCCCTAGTACTCCAAATTGTAGTTGCCTGTTGTTGTACCAATTTATTTTATGCCTAGTTTTGACCACTTTCTAGAAGGCTTGAGTGGCCAGACCCAGGGTGCATTTACAGTTACCCATCATTCATACAGGCTTAACTTAGTGACTCCTACAGGCATTTCTGCAGTTGCATCTTACTGATACATGTAGCAATCAAATATTACTTAATTATGTTTGCTTTAATCATTCCGAAAGTGATGTAACATATGGGTGCCTTAAGGTATTTCTGCCTAATGAACTGCTGTCACATATGCATCTAGATATGTTCTTTTTCCTTGTTTAGTGTAACAGAGCCAGAAGGGTAATTTCACATATTGCATTGAAATGCTCTAACTGCATAACTGCATTAACTAGTGTTTAAAACATGTTGAAAGTGTATCTTGCTTTAACGTAGTAGAGAACTGCTTTTATGTATTATTCGCACTAATATTTTTGTATGTTGCCACAAGAAAAAAAATTATCAGATGCTGAAGCAGAAACAACCATTATCTTTGCCTGATGATTTTGTTATGGAGTACAGTTAAACCAAGGCTAATCATGTACAGCTTAATTCTTCCTAATTGACCGACTTGCACACATGACTTTCATTTCTATAGCTCTCCTATGCATCATTTAATTTATTTTACTAGGCTATAACTTATCTTGATACTGTATGCCCTTCCCCTGACTCTCGCAGCTTTACCAGAGCTATTACTTCCTATTCATAACACTACCATTGCTGGTGGCTAGTCACACAGCATGTGCTGCCTTAATCTAATGTTCTCTTACATTTTTTTAATTTTCTTTCAGTAAAGCAAGCCGCCCCTCAGGTCAAGCGGGTCTCTGTCCCTCATAACAAGAAGTGAAGACCTCAGAAATAACTCTCTCGTGCACCGGGCAACCACAGACACTGTCCTGTAACTAAAGAGACTTAAAACTAATGTAGGTGCTTTAACTTCCAGGTGTCTAGACAATAAAATACCTTAATTGCACTAAATTAATCAAATGTTAGTGAGTGTGTTAGTACAGTCTGCTGTATAGTTCCTTACTCAAACCACTGTACTGGCAAGCTCATTGCCAGGAAACAGCAACTGCATAAACCTCTCCAGTAAGTGTCCTCCTCCCCCAAACCACAGTCTATTTTCTTTTGAGAAAAACTTAAATCTATAAAATAACATACCATTACCTCTCTTCTTCATCTGTACCTACTCCCAGCTTTAATATTATATCCTTTTAAGAAATTCAGGGTAAAATTAGATAATGTCTACACTTGCCTTAATTTCACAGTATAAAGTAGAGTTATTGTGCAACGTAATATACCTTAAGGTTCACGGATTGGTTTCTAATCCTCTTGCACTTCACAAATGGTGTTACAACCATTTTAAATGTGTATTAAATGTAAACTATCCCATTAGGTTTAGCAGCAGCTTTCAGCCAGTCCCATTGCACTGCATCTGCAGATAATCTGAGTCTAGTCTCTAGCAGTATTTTTCTTATTGCATAGTAGACTATCCACAGTCACCAAACTGCCGTGCAGGAAACATTTTTGTTTCTGTGCTCACTCCATCTAAGTTAAGTTTCACTGTTAAAGGCATCCCATTCTGTTTTAAAACCCTACTTTTAAGTAACATATCCTTTTGCTTTTTCACTGGTTTTAATACATCACTGATTGTTTTTGAAGATGGCTGCACAGAGGGTCCAGGTAGGAACCACTCCGTTCACCCTCACTTTGCTCTGCCTCACTCCACACCCCTAACCTACCCCCATTCCCATCCATCCCCACATCAATTACATACATTTCTAACCTCTCTCCTCCCACCCATGTCATAGTCCAACCACCAGTCACATTCAGTTACTGATCTAAACTCTCACAAACATATCCATTATCCTGTCTCCAACCCCAGGTCATTACAATACTACTTCCTAGCCTGTAACCTTTTAGATACTCTGTACTGCCCCCTACGACTGTTACAATACTGTCTGCTTCCATTTTTACCCACCTTCCTTTATTATCCTACTCTTCTCCTTCACTAATACTCCCTCCATTATCAAACAATTACCACTTAGTGCTTCCCCCGCTCAATATTAAAAATACCACATCTCAAAGATTTTCTAAACATCTTCATGCTAACCCAACACATCTTAATACTTCTGTGTTTCTCCTTAGCCACACACTATACATCCTACCACTATCCTCTAGCCCTTCCCCAAAGTAACCAAAAAGTAACTATTAACTTTCCTACACTAAAGCAATCAACAAACTTTCAGATATCTCCTGGCATCTTCAACACCACCATCTTAGGCCAATATAATACTAAGTACCACTACCCACAATAACTTCAAAAATATTACATTTAGATACCACAAACATATATGTAGTCACATTAGAACAATAGCAAACATTGCCAAAAAAAATTGCTTACAAGTAGAGACATGCATCCAAATCCTGGTCCCAGCACCCTTACTTCATCCAGTTCTCAAACACCACATATACTTAATATAACTCACAAAAAGCCTGCCTTATTGTTTCCAGACTTAAACATTAGAAGTCTGGTTAATACCAATCATGAACTAGAGGCTATCCTGTCACATTATTCCCCAGAAATAGCCATCCTAACAGCGACTGGGTTTAAACCCCATATTTCAGACAACAAAATTACACCTTCAGGGTATAATATACTTATTGTAGAGAGAAATGACAAAAGAGGAGGTGGAGTAGCAATACTTTTCAAAAACAGCATAGCTGTGACACCTCTAAATCTACAAATATCTACCCCTACTGATACTGACCTACTTCTTGGCAAATTATAAATTAATGCTAAAAAGTACATAACTTTAGTAGCCATTACATCCCACCAGGTGATAATGTTTCCACCATTGAACAAATTCTTCAATGTATCTTTTGTTGTCGTAGCATAGGTAGCATTTAGTGTGGTTTGGTAGGAGGTGAGGTAGAGGGTTAGTGTTAGGATAAATAGGATAGCAAGACTGCATGAAAGGATAGTGGTTATTCTAAGATTATGTGATGGCTTCATTATTGTAGGTGGGGATATGGAGGGGATGTAATTTGGTATAGATTAATGTAGGGTAGTGAGAGGGAGTGTCTAATCTGTGAGTGGTTGGAGTTTTGGTGGGTGGAGATGGTTGGATATGACTGGGGTAGTGGGGGTGGGTGGGGAATGGGGGCAGTCTAGGGAAACGGAGTAATGGTATTAAACCATCTTGAAGTAAATATCCTTAGTGATTAGTCTAGCAAGGTAAAAGGATTACCAAACAACAGTATATATGTGGTATGGAGTATTTCAGTCACTGAGGAATTGACTGGGAAAATGACCCTGTTAACAACAATTGCTGCCAAATGTTAATGGATTTAACCAAAATAACTTGGAACAACTTGTATGTGGTCCACCTAGGATAACAAATACCTGCTATTATAATAAACATTGATTCTAACTGTTCTGCTAATAAATCTTTCCTTACATTGAAATAGTGATCGTGGCACCATCACATTTATCTCGGGAGCTAATTCCCACAGATTGGGAACTATCTCCTCCTTTCTTGACAATGCTAATGGTATCCCACATACTTATATGTGCACATGTTGGGGTGTGTTAGATGGTCATCATGTCACATTTGCACAAGAGATTTCATCATTTTGATTACCTTAAATGCCGAGTCCAAAATATGCACTGATGAGATTTAAATATGCTGCCAATCTAAACAGTAAGCTATTAATAAATTATACAGCAGGGAAAAAAGTTATATACAATTTTTTTAAATATGAAACCTAAATATGAAACAAATTCTACTTAAATTACAGAAAGCTCATGCTAAACTGATCAGGCCAAGAAGCCAGAGTACTGGCTGATATGGAGGACAGCAATGGGATAGTCCACTGTGTCAGAAAGTGAAAGGGTGAAAAACAGTAAAAGTAGCACTTTCAGTAAATGACATGAGTAATATCTGATACTTTACAAGAAGCAGATATGTTTGCACGCAAACAGCATGTGGCAGATATAGTAGTAGTATCCTGAGCCACAGGCTAAAGGTAGCACCATGAAATCCACAAGGAACATCCAGCTCTAGAAAATGTGGGGGTAACTATTAAACCATCTTGAAGTATTCAGTCTGAAACACTGTGGGGAGAAAACATGTTAAATTGTGTTATTTTGGTAGTTAAATTTTGCCTTTTTTGCTTTTAGTCATTTCCCTCCAAGTTTTCTTGAGCCAGACGTACATCATTTGATACTAGTTTTGAACCAACATACAAAAAAAACAGGAATGTCTCCCCAACTTAACAGATTATATAATAAACATAGCATGAATCTCCCCAACATAACAGATTATATGATAAACATAGCATGAATGAAGTGTCATGGGCTGTTAAGTTCTAACAGTGTTCACAGTAGTTTTCTACGTAAAGTGTGGAACAAACTTGTAACCATTTTGCATTTTTTGCTAATAAATTAATTAAAGCATGCTTTGGGAATTTGGTCCTCATGCATGCCCGATGGAACACACCAAATCAGAACTGTTACTGCATCATTCTCAAACTCATGTTACTAATCAGCTTCATTTTTTTTATGCAGTAAAATGTATAGAATGAATAATAATTGGACTTATTAAAATACACCATTGGCCTTGCATTAACTTTCTAGTACTGCTAGGTTGTCCTTTGCATTACAATTTTAAACACCAGTCACTGTTATTATATAGGCAAAGTAGACAGCCTGTGGAGATAGAGAAACTGTTTGTCCCCATTATAACCCCTAGTTGTGAGGAGTAATGTCTGCTAATGACTCATTTTGTAAGGTGATCTGTGATTAACTTGTTACTAGTTTAACAATTTTAAGTACATGGGATGGGCAGAACCGAATCTTTACATGGATGGGGTGATGGTGGAGCAGTATTAATTTTAACAAGGAAAGCAAAATTCATATTTTTAGTAACATGTTTTCTTAATTTACTGAGTTTATTTGATATTTTCTTAATTGTTTAAAATTTGTTGCATTCCTAAAAGTTTAATTTAGTTAAATCTACGGGAATAGAAAGAACTGCCAGTCACTAGCTAGCTCATGAACTGGTAACAAAAAACTGAGCCAGGGTAGACCATCACAACCCCTTTAATGAAACTGATAAGACCAACAAAGACAATACTAAGCGCTTTCTCCCTTTACAATATAGGGCATCTTCAGAGTAAAAATGAGAATGAACTGTTATAACATTCATATACTGGTACTTATACTTTAAAATGCACACGCCTCCAATGTGATTAACCAATCACCCTATACAATTCGTTAATTACTCTAGAAATTTAGCATCCAAAGTTATATAATGAGAGAAACCTATTAAACTCAACTATAAATATTGAATGTGTTTTAACTAAACAATACAAACTTAAAATAAACAATAAAATGTATACATGTATGTATATATTATCTAACTGCATGTTGTATAATAAACCTCTTCAAAGACCTAAAAAACAACCACACATGCTTTTATATATTCTGTTAGTATTATAAATAAACAAATAAATAAGCCAACAGAATAAAAGAACGACACTAAATATGTACATTGTTGTAAAACACTAAACTGTAACCAATACATAAATACCAAAACACTGACTATAACCAAATATGAGGCTGCTGTGGTAACCACCTAAATTACTACTATAGGACAGATTTCATAACAGTACATAATATTGCGTAAAATAATGTAGTTTAATATAAAATTTAAAAAATATATAAAAAATATGTATATAAATATATCCTTGAGACAAATGCGAAATTAAAGCTGATATTAATGTTAGTCTGAATATAAAAAATTAATGAATCTGTAAATTTATAAATTTGATTGTAATGTGTATGATAAAAGTGAAATATATCAACCTTATGTTATACAAAATCATAGGTATCTTGATACCTTATAAAAATATTTAAAAAACCTACATGAATTTGAAAAACATTATATTTGAATGGACCTATATTTTAGTATACTAGAAATTGAAATATGTTCATTGATGCCTGGAAATTTAGAGGCATCAAGCCTTAATTGCCAAAGACACTCCTTAACCTCCAAAAGTATCTTTGTATCCCCCCCTTTTTCGTTGTAAGGAATCCTGTCAATGACAAAAAATATAATTTTTTTAAAATTAATACATTCCAGGCTATGCATATACAATGCATTTGTAGTTTTTTTGTTTCTAATGTCTCTAACATGTTCCAGTATCCTCAGTCTCAATTTTCTAATAGTCTTACCTACATAAAAAGTAGGACAACTAAGACAAGTCGCTAAATATATTACCATTTTTGTGTTGCAGTTGCAAAACCCTGGACACCTAAGGGTCCTACCAAAATTGTGTACTGCAACATATGGACCGTTGTTGATATATTTGCAAATACTGCAACATCCACATTTATTCATCTTTGAATTAGTATATACATCTTGCTTTCCTGCTTTTTCCATTATTTCCTTTATATTCATCCCTCTACTGTATGTAAATATTGCTTGGCTACCCACTATTTTAACAATGTCATTGGTGAATACTGTCCGCCAAGACTCGTCAATAATACTTTTGATGTCACCACTGTCGTCATTAAATGGTAATACCATAACATGCCTCATGGTGTTTGAGTGAATTGTTTCTCTGTCCTTTAATAAACCGCCTTTAAGGATCGGTTTATAGATGGTGTTTCTTTTATTTTTGACTTCACATTTAATACTGTGAAGAACATCATGTGGGTAACCTCTCTACAAACATATTTATTAACTTCATAATTTCCACCTCATAGAGGTTATCACTTATAAACCTAGAAAGCCTTACCATTTGGCCTTTCATAACTTTTCATCAGAAATCGTAGATGGCCATGTCTGACAGATACCCAATATTTGTATGCGACCCTCATGATATTCTGTTTGTTTTTATAGAAGAGGGGCTGGGTTGTAGCCTGCATAGAAAAGTGTTAGCCGAATTGAAAACATCATCTGCCTGTGTCTGGCAGCAGAGCATCTAGATAGTTAAGACTCTGAGCTTCTAAAACATTCTGTAGTCCTGTGTTTGATTCCCTTTATCCCCATATGACTACTGTGCACAAGTTACTTAATCGGGCAGTGCTCTACCTAGTAGGCTTAACCTGGTTAACTGATGAATACTGTGCACAAGTTACTTAGTCAGCAGTGCTCTACCTAGTAGGCTTAACCTAGTTAACTGATGAGTACTGTACACAAGTTACTTAGCAGTGCAGTACCTAGTAGGCTTACCTGGTTAACTGATGAATACTGTGTACAAGTTACTTAATCAGGCAGTACTATGCCTAGTAGGCTTACCTGGTTAGCTGATGAATAGAATATAAAATTTGTGAAGACAAAAGTGGTCTTTACCCTGCAGCATTAATAATGGGTGCTAATGCTTGTGAGAAAAATAACTTGTCTTTTCAATTGCAGAACTTTAAATATTGTGCTAAATACTTTTTTCAACAATCTTTCTGTATGTTTTTTTAAGGTAATGTCTCATGTAAACGAGATGAATTTAGATGCTTAAGCAATATTTGCATTGATGTGAAGCTCCTCTGTGATGGAAGAAATGATTGTGGAGATCGTAGTGATGAGAACTGCACGCCTGTCCCATGTGGCCCTCTTGAATTTCACTGCAATGTTTCTGGCTCCTGTCTTTCCACGTCACAGCTTTGTGACGGTGTTGTACATTGTCCTGATGGATCTGATGAAATGAATGAGAAGTGCCTACCTGGAAATCCTTCCTCTACTACATGCCTTTCTTCTGAATTCCAGTGTGGACCTGCAGAGTGCATTCCAAATACATGGGTGTGTGATGGGCACCCAGACTGTGAAGATGGACAGGATGAGAGAGGCTGTGGTATGTGTTGTCCTGCTATGGTTTCCACTTTGTTGCTTGACCAGTTCTTGGCAGCATCACACTGTCTTACAATTCAGAACTGCAGTTGGTTAGTACCACAGATGTTGTGACTCATCTTGGCCCATGAGCTGCTAACTTAATGCTGGTGAAAGTCTGTAGACAATAAATACCCGTTAGCATAAAAATGTCTGGTGATAATTTAGAATGTTGATGGTGTTGTTGTTTTATTACTGTAGCCATTCTTTTTTTCCTTCCTAGCTTCCAAACTTCCACAGGAATGCTGTCTTTTCCTGGGGACTTGTATATTGGTTATACATCACCATTTTTATCTCATCTCCACCTGTCTGGACTGTTGGTAATTGAGTCTTGTCTACCTCTAACCTTGGCATATTTAATTCTTCCATAAACATTTCCATTTGTACCTTTTCTTGATTTTCATATTTCTCTGCTTTACACAGATTTTCATAAAATTTCTGAAATATTTCTAGTGCCTCTATGGGATCTCTTGATATGAAGTTGTTCAATCTCGCCGTTCATTCTTGACTGATGGGTTCGGAGCCGATCCATTGGCTCCCGTACGGCCATATGCAAAGCTCAAGGTCTTTCAGTAGCTAGAGGCCAAGCCCCTATCCCAAGATGCATTGTGAATTACCTCAGATTTAGTTTGCCATGGCATCTGATTGGAGGTTCCAGTGCAAGCTCGGGCCAGTACAATTTAAAACTTTTCTAGTTAGCATGTTTGTCATAGTTTACTATAATTTGTCTTAGGATTTTTAGATAGTTAGTTAATAAGCTTTTTCAAGCTTTCTAGCGGTCTCCTTCTCGTGTGTTTAAAAATATTAATCTTTAACATTTGGCCTCGTGTTTTTGGCCTAGTTATCATAGTGTCTGTTGTATAGTTTTTTCTAGTTACCTATATAGTGTGTGTGTGTGTGTGTGTGTGTGTGTGTGTGTGTGTGTGTGTGTGTGTGTGTGTGTGTGTGTGTGTGTGTGTTTTTATATAGCTTTTTCTACTATAAATAGCCTTTTTCTAGTTGTTGAATTTTTTGAGATACTTTTTCCTCAGGCTCGTTTGTGTGTGTATGTTGTTAGAGCCTAGTAAATTGGTTATTATCTGCACTGCATGTTTTTATAGCAGTTATTTTGGCGGATGATAAAGACAAATACCCAAAGTATGGTTTTAAAAAATGTCCAGACTACAATCAAAAAATGTCTGTAAAGGATGGACATGTAACATGTGTTTATTGTTTAGGAGCTGTCCACTTGCAAGAGTCTTGTGCCATATGTCATTCTTTTTCTTCGAAAGTGTTAGAGAGGAAAAGGAAGTTGATGGACAGGGGCTTGTTAAAGCACCCTTTTCAAGAGGCTTTGAGTGACCATGATGTGGCCAGCAAATCTTCCAAGTCCTCAAAATCTTCTGTGGAATCTAAGGAATCCAAGCATTCCAAGAAATCAAAAAAATTTGAAGGATTCTGCGACATTGGCTCCACACACCTTGGAGCAGACTGTCTTTTCTTTTCAGAGCTGGTATCAGAAGTGCCTCAGTCACCATTGCTTCAGTCGGCACCATTGGTGCATTCATCTAGGTCATCTATCACCCTGTCAGATTTGGATATGGATTGATTGGTGCAGAAGCTTCTACAGTCACCAGGCCTTGCTAAATTGTTGTCTGCTCCGACCCAAATGGCTTCGGAGCCAAAGACCACTACTCCTGCTTTGATTACTCCTCCTCTGAACCGTACAGGCCCTTCGGAGCCAGAGGAAGCAGACCTGTTGATCATGGAGCCTTTGGAGCCGAGACCTGCTCTAGTGTCCTCTGCTCCATCCACTCTAACGTCCTCGGCGCTGACCAGGGACTCTAAGAGCCGACACTCTCCAGTCGGATCCAGGGAGGATAGTTGGGCCAACTCTTCCTCTCGGGGCTTCGGCTTGGATGAGGTCTGCTCCTATCTCCGTCTCAGAGACCAAGGCTTTTGTTATATTCCTTGTTATAGGTTCCTAAGCTTGGCAATGGCGTTTTCTACTTTCTGTTGCCTGAGTCGTTGTGCTAAAAGTTTTTGTGCTCTGATGTTATCACAAAAACAGTTGCTTAACAGCAGTTTTTCTAAACTCATGCTTATTGTCGAGGTAGTCCCTTATTTTCTGTTTAGTATTCTGCAATTGCTCCTCTTCTTGTTCTGTGAGAATTCCCCCTGTTCTGCAATATTTTAACATTTGTCGGTCCCTGTAAATAATTCTTGTTACTACTTAACCTTATCTCTCTCTTATTTCTACCCTGCCTTTAAACTCCCTTTTAATTTTATCCCACTCCCTAGCTATATTTTAAGAAGAAATTTCTATCTTCTCTAATAGCTCCTGAATAATTTCCACTATGTAGTCTTTAAATTCCTCTCTCTTCAACAGATAGATGAGAAAGCACAGGTTGTCTCATTTTTATTTCATTACTTTGCATTTTTATTTTAGTTATTGGTGCATGATCTGAAATAGTTATTGGATGTGTATCAGAACTTTCATTAAAATGCACATGTTCCTGTGAAATACAAGTTCTGTCTAGCCTAGCACGGTTTGTGTCTTTGAGGATAATATTTAAATTCATTCCAGACTCCTCTTACTGAATTCACATCTTCTCTGCCAAATGTTTTCATAAATTTCTTCAAAAATCTACCCTCCTTTGCTATATTTTCCCTTTTAGCCCCCCCCCCCCCATCAAGGTACATCTACTCTGCTGCAAATCAAATTCCATTTCCCACCTGTAAGTAATATTCCCTGCTGAAAGCTGATTATTTCTCTCAGAATTTTATTAAGCTTCATTATAGCATTTTTAGGTAGAATATAAATACATGCCAGTGTCATCCCCTTCCCTTGTAAATAGTCCCTTAATGCTACAAATCTACAATTATTATCTTTTTTATCCACTTCTATTACTATTGGAGCTCCTCTTGCAATTAATGTAAGTACTCTTCTTTTCCTCTGTCCCGGGTATTCCATGGAATAACCATCCTGAAAATCTTTCTTTATTAAAAGTCACATGTTCAGTTCTTTCCAAATGTATATCCTGTAGCTTAGCTATTTATATGCATCTGTGAGACCATTTATGTTTTAAAATAATATAGAAAGTTTCATTATGTTAAAAAGTTTTTATTCCAACCTTTTATGTGTAACAAGTGTCCAGTTACAGCTGTTGTGTTACCTGCATACACTGTTTGACAGGTTGATCTTTCATAAAGTTGTTTCTTCTCATAGCCATTTGAACCTATGTCACATCTTACAATTGAAAGCCCTCAAACAAAAAAACCCCAAAAACCTTTTAACTTGATACTAACACACAAAACTATGTACATCTTCAAATGTTTAAGTTTTTCCCTTCTAATAGAAACAGTTGCCCCAGGCTAACAGTCTCACTCACAAACTTGGATTAACCTAAAAGGAAGGTTATCCTAGCTAAGACGCATGGTACAACCTGTACTTCTACTAAGTGCTGTCTGGATGTTCTTCGTGTTTCACTGTTTCAGTCATCACTTTGGGGTTATCTGCTTGCAGTAGCAATCAGTCGGCCTGATTATCAGTCTTGGGTCCTGCGTCGATTGCTGTCTCATCTTCCATGACGTCAGGGGTATAAAGCATGCAGCCGACACCATTATATCAGTCTTTCTTGCCGTGTGGTGCCCGAAGCAGAAGCAATTCGCAAGTGCCGGTTGGCCGACTCCTGAAATTTTTGTTTTCGAGTTTCAGAACTGAAGTCTTCAACTAAAGCTAAGTACCCCATTGGGGAAACTTTTTCTTGCTCTTTACCGATGTCAGTAAAAGTTAATAATTGCATTTCTTGTGGAAAGCAAATACCTCATAAAGATTTTAATTTGTACTGTATTCCTTGCCTAGGCCCTGACCACGACGTACCTCGCTGTCGGTTTTGTGCCTTATTTAACCAATGAACTATCTGTCATCGGTATATTTCTGCTTCTAAATATTTCGGTTCTCAGTTCAGTTATATGTCGTCAGTAAGCCATCCGACTACTGGCATTCTGAAAAAACACAAAGATAAAGACGGAGACAGGCCACCTAGGTCCAAAGCTGTCGACGCTTCTAAGCCAGTTGCCAGTTCACTGGTACTCATTGAAATGCTTTAGCAGCCCCTGATACCCGCTACTTCTGATTCACAGGCCTCTACTGGGACCCATTCAGAGTCCAGTATGCCGGGAGATGCTTTAACTGTGGAACCTGCGGATGTCTCTAACTTGGATGTGTCCAGAGCCGTTGTACAGGCACCATTTTCTGAGGGTGTATTCAGGCCTATGGACGTGCATATTAAACCAATTCCACCTTCTTCTTTAAGGCCTAAAGCTTGAACCATGCCTAAAAAAACGATGCCCAGGCCGCATGCTCAGGCTTCTATGTCTAAAAAACAAATGATAAGAATGGCTGAAGACCTTATAACTTTAATCAGGGGAAGCCAACCATCCCTTTCTAAGCAACCCAGGACTGAATTTGCTTATGAATCGTTTGACCAGGATTCTGAAATTTCTGTTTCTTCTGATGACCTGGATTTACCCTTATCTGCTTATGAGGATTCTGATGCAGATGACTCTATTCCCTCTGCATCCCCTCCAGAGGATTTCTCTTTTGGTGAAACCTTGCATACTCTTAGGGAGCACTTCTGCTGGGAAAGCCTGGATTACTCTGATTCTAAAAAGAGGCTTAGGGACTTCTTACTCCTGCCTCAACACAGGCCTCTAGCTATCCCTGCTGTACTAGACATTGTTGATGATGCCTTTTCGGAATCTAGTTTGGCCCCTGATTCTTTGTCTCCTGCTCCCAGAAAACCTGATAGATATTACAGGGTTCCTGATACTCGCAAGTTCCTTTTTAAAAATCTTACTGCGGATCCTGAGACTATTTCAGAGGGATCCAAGGGCATTAAGGCTTCTACTGCCAAAAATCCTACCCCTTCTGATAGAGACTCCAGGGTGCTGGATAGATGGGGTAAGAAAGTATACACTTCTGCAACCTTGGCTATTAGGGTCTTAAACTGTCAGTTTTATATATTAAAGTATCAGCAACATATTATTGTATTGCTTAAACAGAAAATGATGTTGATTCCTGACTGTGCTGAAAATAAAGATTTACAGGATTTAATGCATTCTGCTGAACAGGTTGAAAAACATACTTTGCAATGTGGGTTTGATTCATTAGAGGCCTCTTGCAGGGCCGCTGTCACTGGGTCTGTACTTAGAAGGCAGGCTTGGCTTAAGGAACGATCTTTGCCAGATCATGTTAAAGCTAAATTGTTGGATGCTCCCTTAAATCAGGACCGCATGTTTGGCAACAAAGCAGAAGAAGTTCTTAAAAAGATGGAGGAAAAAGCTAAATCTATGCAAACTATTAAAGATTTCCTACAAGTTCAGCCTCCAAAATTTAGTAGGCATTGGCCCTCCTAAGAATTGGTCCTTTTCTGCCTCTTCCAGGCCTTCTCAACCCAAACCCAGAACCAGCAGAAGCCCCAGGTTTCAGTCCTAGGGTACGCACAAGACTAAGCAGTGGGGGGTTTCCGCCTCCAAATCAGGGAGCAATAAGACCCCCCCCCCGTATGGAAAGCTGTCTCAATGACTTGACTTTAAAACTTCCAAGCACTTCTCAACGGATTGCTCCTTTAGGGAGAAAGGTTGCTCTGCAGGCCAAAAACTGGGAACTCATTACCCAGGACAAATGAGTTCCCCAAGGATACAGATTTCACTTCCACATGTTACCAACCCCAAACAGTCGGCCAGATCTACCCCCAAATCAATGGGCAGAGGCTCAAAAGCAAGTACTCTCTCTTAAGCATAAAGGCTATTCAAACTGTACCAGAAGAGGAAAAGGGACAAGGTTTTTATTCAAGACTTTTCCTGGTACCCAGAAAAGACAACTCATGGCGTCCTATCCTGGACCTTTCTACCTTAAGCACTTTTTGGTGATTCCAAAATTCAAGATGCCAACTCTTCACCAGCTACTTCCTATGCTAGGCAAAGATGCCTGGTTGGCAACAGTGGATTTAAAGGAAGCCTACCTGCACATCCCAATCAGTGAATCTTGCAGAAGATACCTATGCTTCAAAGCAGGCTGCATGCACTATCAGTTCTCTCCACTGCCTTTTGGCTTATCTACTGCGCCCAGGGTATTCACAAAGTGCCTAGCGCCTGTCATTGCATTTTGCAGGCAAAGAAAAATTCAAATAGACCCATAACTGGACAATTGTCTAATTCAGGCAGAAAGCCAGGACATACTTTTGAATCATCTGGTATTTGTACAAAAGGTGCTGACTTGTCTGGGGTACACCATAAACGAAAAGAAGTCACATCTGGTACCCTGTCAACAAATTGTATTCCTGGGAGCAAGCTTGAACACAACTTCCCAGATGGCTTTCCTCATGCCAGAGAAACAAATTCTTTTGACAACTTACTTCAAACTAGTGGCCACAAAGAACTTGCTGTCTGCAAGGCAAATACTACAAGCCTTGGGGTTCATGGCCTCCTGCATTCTACTAATTCCATATGCAAGACTGCATATGAGGAAACTGCAATGGTATCTAAAAAGCCTATGGTGTCAACATTCTCAGGATCTAGAAGCAATCATTCCTATCATACCTTGCCTACGGCTAGAATTCCTTTGGTGGGCAGAGGCCTGCCACCAAAACAAGGGGCTGCCATTCACTCTACCCCCTGCCACCCAAACCCTAACAACAGATTCATCAGACTATGCATGGGGGGCTCACATGGCAGGGAAGTGCATTCAGGGCAAATGGAACCAAAGTCAAATGCAGCTGCATATCGATCAAAAAGAAATGTTAGCTGTACAGAATGCTCTGACAGCCTTGGAGGACCACATTCTTCCCAGACAATTAATGGTAAAGATGGACAACACCAATGTTGTGTGGTACATAAACAAGCAGGGGGGAACCCACTCATACCCTCTCTGCAAACTAGCCATGGCTCTGGAACGCAGCATTGAGCTACCTAGTGCACCTACAGGCCGAATTCCTGCCCGGAAACCTAAACACACTGGCAGACAATCTAAGCAGAAATCTCATAGACCCACACGAGTGGAAACTGGAACCAAAGACATTCATCATGTTGATAAACAAATGGGGGATCCCACATATAGACCTGTTTGCCTCCCCCAGAACTGCCAATTGGACAAGTTCTGCACAAGGACTCCCCATAAACAAGCATGGAAAGTGGATGCCCTGTCCTTCACCTGGAAAAATCTATCAGTTCATGCCTTTCCTCCTCTGTCTGTTCTCACCAAGGTAGTACTAAAGATCAAACAGGACAAACCAAGGATCATACTGATTGCACCAGACTGGCCACGCCAAGACTGGTACCCCCTCTTGCGCAGTGCGTCACTGCTGGATCCATGGCACCTGCCCCAGATTCCTACCCTGCTGTCCCAGCAGGAGGGCCAGATTTTGCACCCTCATCTTCAAACCCTCATCCTGGCAGCCTGGCTAATTACCTGAGCTCTCAGTTACCAGCCGTCAGTAAACAAGTGTTGGGAGTCTTTCTAGAGGCAAGGAGGCCTAGTACTAGAAAATCTTATGCTGAAAAATGGAAAAGATTCTGTTCCTGGAACCATGCTCAGGGTATGGGCACAACAGCGCCCAATTTACCCCAAATTCTTCAGTACTTAACTGAGATGCTTCACAAGGGTCTTTCCTTTTCCTCCATCAAAATTCATGCCTCAGCCATTTCAGCTCATTACAACACAGTACCAGCCCTCTTCTCTCATCCACTGCTCAAGCAGTTCCTCAGAGGGGCCAAGAACATAAGACCACCTAGGAGAGCCCCAACACCAGCCTGGGACCTTAACTTTGTATTGGAAAAACTCATTCTGCCTCCTTTTGAGCCAGCTGCAAGTGCAAAGTTGAAATTCCTTTCTTGGAAAACGGCCTTCCTTTTAGCCATCACTTCAGCAAGAAGGGTGTCTAAATTACAGACCCTTATGGCAGTGGAGCCTTTCATCATCTTTCATGCGGACAGGGTGTTCCTCAGGACCAATCCCTCCTTCATGCCCAAGAAAGTATCCAGTGTGGCTCTTCATCAGTCCATTCATTTGCTAACCTTCTTTTCTAATCCACAGAACAAAGGAGAAGGTATACTGCACTCCTTAGACGTGCACAGATAACTTGGATATTACTTGGACAGGACTAAACCTCTCTGGAAATCTGAGCAGCTGCTGGTGGCATTTGCCGCAGGGGCAGAGGGGGTAGGCCATTTCAAAGCAAACCATTTCTAAATGGATAGACCACTGTATTTATTTCTGCTATAAGCACCATGGAAAACCTATCCCACAGGGAATAAGACCACATTCTACCAGGGCTGCATCTACTTTTACAGCCTTTCTCAGAGGTGTCCCTACCCAGGGACATCCTAGAAGCTGCTACTTGGAGTTCTGTACACGCTTTCACCAAGCATTACCATTTGCCCATTTTCTCTAACTCCAGGGCTGGTTTTGCTACTGCAGTCTTGCAGGGCCTTATAGCTGGTCCTAATGCTATTTAAATACCTCCTCCCATCCTTAGCTTTGGGAATCTACCCAAAAGTGATGACTGCAACAGTGAAACACGAAGAACATAGTACAGTTGTGTACACTTACCATAAATGTAGATGTTCGAGTGTATTCACTGTTGCAGTCCTGGTTACCCTCTCTCCAGCCCCCTATTTTTTTTGGCTATACCTCTATTCCTTTTTCACTATGCTTAAGCTTTTTGGTGTATTTGCTTTTTTGTTGGCGGTATAACCTTGTGTGTGTGTGTGTGTGTGTGTGTGTGTGTGTGTGTGTGTGTGTGTGTGTGTGTGTGTGTGTGTGTGTATATATATGTGTGTGTGTGTGTGTGTGTGTGTGTGTGTGTGTGTGTGTGTGTGTGTGTGTGTATATGTATATGTATATATATATATATATATATATATATATGTGTATACATATATATATATATATATATATATATATATATATATATATATATATATATATATATATAAATTGCTTCCCATTAGGGAGGCACCTGACATCTGGGGCAAGAAAAACTGATGTAATGGTGTCGGCTGCTTGCTTTATACCCCTGATGACCTGACGTCATGGAAGATGAGACAGCAACCGACACAGGACCCAAGACTTTGATCATCAGGCTGACTGAGGGCTACTGCAAGCAGATAACCCAAAAGTGATGACTGCAACAGTAAATACACTCAAACATCTACATTTACATGTACTTTTTGTCTTACATTTATTACTCTCCCAGAGTGGGAAAGCATGTGAATGCTTTCATACATTCATAGGCTCATAGGAGATTACTAGCCTAATGACTTGAGGGCCCTTACAGGTCTTGCCAATAGAACCCAATTTTACCCAATATATGGCCCATAGGGGCAAGAGGATGGCATGGATTTCTGCTTGTGTATTGAGTATCTTACAGATTTACCCTGCCCATAAGGGATATAGGCACTGCCCCAGGTGTGAATTTGCAATTCTCTATCCATTGATCCAAATTCTGTTCGAAGAGGGTTAGGAAGGGCCTCTCCTTAATGTGAGTGGGAAGCCTGTTCCAAACAAGGGGCAATCTGTGAGACGCATCTGTCTCTCCTGCATGTTTTATTTGAGTCGCTAGATTGGGTGACCCTCATGCTATTTGACTAGCGGATGTGTAGCAGCTCCAACAAGGCTGGATTTGAGTGCCTTGTAGATCAGGCATAGGTCACCCCCTAATATTCAGTAGGAGACAGAGTAAAGGGGTAGAGCTTTTATTCTACCCACATAGTTCATGTTGTTTACCCCCTGTATTTTCTCTGTGAAGAACCTCTGAGGTTGCTCCAGCTGCTGTAAGTGCCTAGTCAAGTACATGCCAAATGGCACACACTACTCAATTATTGATATAATGAGGACCGAGTGGAATAAACTTTCTGATTGTAAACCAGCGTGCCCTGGCACTTTTTATTGGATTTATATTTGTGAAACATGACAGAACAAGAAAACCTACAAATATTGGACTTTTTTGATTTTGTTAAACTTGTAGGGACTCCAACAAATACCCTAATTCATGTCATTAATGTTTGGAAGAATATTTAGGAAAGAGAAAGTAGAAGGAAGGAGTTTAACGGTAAGTAAAACAAAATTTTGTTCTTAACGTAGTATTTTTGTAATACATCAACACTTCCAATATGCGTTTTTCCTGGGACGAAATTAGAAAGTGTTGATGTAAGAGCGTTAACACATTTCTCTGTCGAGCTGACATTTTTGTTTCTCGAGCTGAGTACCTAGAGTGGATTTTAATTCATTGTGGAATAAACTTTCTGACTGTAAACCAGCGTGCCCTGGCACTTTTTATTGGCTTTATAGTTCTCTTTGGAGTGCTTACACTTTTTCTTGGTTCGTTTCACAAATATAACTAATGCTTTGTCCATTTCCGAGTTGCCGGTTGTATTCCTGTAGCTCTTGAACTGCCAAATCCAATCTTTGCTTCATTTACAACATGATCCCAGTTCTAGTCAACTCTTGTGCTTTTTTCCCTGTCTCTCAAGTATTTTCTGTTGAAACACTGGAAATAGTTTCATCTCTCTGTCTCTCTCTCTCTGTCTCTGTCTCTCTCTGTCTCTGTCTCTCTCTGTCTCTGTCTCTCTCTGTCTCTCTCTCTCTGTCTCTGTCTCTGTCTCTCTCTGTCTCTGTCTCTGTCTCTCTCTGTCTCTGCTGGGGAGAAGCCTGGATTACTCTGATTCCCTAGAAGAGCTTGAGGACTTCTTACTCCTGCCTCAACACAGGCCTCTAGCTATCCCTGCTGTACTAGACATTGTTGATGATTAACGCCTTTACCCCCAGGAATCTAGTTTGGCTGGGATTCTTTGTCTCCTGCTCCCAGAAAACCTGATAGATATTACAAGGGTTCCTGATACTGCGCCAATAGTTCCTTTTTACCAAAATCTTACTGCGGAGTCCTGAGGACTGTTTCAGAGGGATCAAGGGCATTAAAGGCTTCTACTGCCAAAAATCCTACCACACCTTCTGATAGAGACTCCAGGGTGCTGGATAGATGGGGTAATTGAAAGTATACACTTCTGCAACCTTGGCTATTAGAGGATTCTTAAACTGTCAAGTTTTATATATTAAAAGTATCAGCAACATATTGTTGTATTAGCTTAAACAGAAAATGATGTTTGATTCTGACTGTGCTGAAAATAAGGAATTTACAAGATTTAATGCATTCTGCTGAACAGGTTGGCATATGCTTTTACTAATGTGGGTTTGATTCATTACGAAGGCTGCTCTTGCAGGGCAGCTGTCACTGGGTCTGTACTTAGAGAGGCAGGCTTGGCCAGAGCGATCTTTGCCAGATCATGTTAAAAGCTAAATTGTTGGATGCTCCTTAAATCAGGACCGCATGTTTGGCAACAAAGCAGAAGAAGTTCTTAAAAGATGGAGGAAAAAGCTAAATCTATGCAAACTATTAAAGATTTCCTACAAGTTCAGCCTCAAAATTTAGTAGGCATTGGCTTCCTCTAAAATTGGTCCTTTTCTGCCTCTTCCAGGCCTTCTCAACCCAAACCCAGAACCAGCAGAAGCCCCAGGTTTCAGTCTAGAAGTGCGCTGGAAGACTAAGCAGTGGGGTTTCGCCTCCAAATCAGAGACAATGCCAGACCCCCGTTATGAAGCTGTCTCAATGACTTGACTTTAAAACTTCCAAGCACTTCTCGACTGATTGCTCCTTTAGGGGGAAAGGTTGCTCTGCAGGCCAAAAACTGGGAACTCATTACCCAGGACAAATGAGTTTTAAATATAGTTTCTCCAAGGATACAGATTTCACTTCCACATGTTACCAACCCCAAACAGTCGGCCAGATCTACCCCCAAATCAATGGGCAGAGGCTCAAAAGCAAGTACTCTCTCTTAAGCATAAAGGCTATTCAAACTGTACCAGAAGAGGAAAAGGGACAAGGTTTTTATTCAAGACTTTTCCTGGTACCCAGAAAAGATAACTCATGGCATCCTATCCTGGACCTTTCTACCTTAAGCACTTTTTGGTGATTCCAAAATTCAAGATGCCAACTCTTCACCAGCTACTTCCTATGCTAGGCAAAGATGCCTGGTTGGCAACAGTGGATTTAAAGGAAGCCTACCTGCACATCCCAATCAGGGAATCTTGCAGAAGATACCTATGCTTCAAAGCAGGCTACATGCACTATCAGTTCTCTCCACTGCCTTTTGGCTTATCTACTGCTAAGCCAGGGTATTCTGCACCAAAATTGCCTAGCGCCTGTCATTGCATTTGCAGGCAAGAAAAATTCAAATAGACCCATAACGCTGGACAATTGTCTTAATTCAGGCAGAAAGCCAGGACATACTTTTGAATCATCTGGTATTTGTACAAAGGTGCTGACTTGTCACAGGGTACACCATATAAGCGAAAAGAGTCACATCTGGTTTACCCTGTCAACAAATTGTATTCCTGGGAGCAAGCTTGAACACAACTTCCCAGATAGCTTTCCTCATGCCCAGAAACAAATTCTTTTGACAACTTACTTCAAACTAGTGGCCACAAAGAACTTGCTGTCTGCAAGGCAAATACTACAAAGCCTTGGGGTTCATGGCCTCCTGCATTCTACTAATTCCATATTAAGACTGCATGTGAAACTACAATGGTATCTAAAAAGCCTATGGTGTCAACATTCTCAGGATCTAGAAGCAATCATTCCTATCATACCTTGCCTACGGCTGGGAATTCCTTTGAGTGGGCAGAGCCGCCTGCCACAAAACAAGGGGCTGCCATTCACTCTACCCCTGCCACCCAAACCCTAACAACAGATTCATCAGACTATGGCCAGGGCTCATGGCCGAGGAAGTGCATTCAGGGCAAATGGAACCAAAAGTCAAATGCAGCTACATGTCGATCAAAGAAATATTAGCTGTACAGAATGCTCTGACAGCCTTGGAGGACCACATTCTTCCCAGACAATTAATGGTAAAGATGGACCAACACCAATGTTGTGGTACATAAACAAAGCAGAGACGGGGGACCACCACTCATGCCTCTCTCCTGCAAACTAGCCATGGCTCTGTGGAGCATGGCATTGAGCTACCTAGTTGCCTACAGGCCGAATTCACCTTGGCCCGAAACCTAAACACACTGGCAGACAATCTAAGCTTGAAATCCTCCTTAGACCCACACGGTGAAACTGGAACCAAAGACATTCATCATGTTGATAAACAAATGGGATCCCACATATAGACCTGTTTGCCTCCCCCAGAACTGCCAATTGGACAAGTTCTGCACAAGGACTCCCATGAACAAGCATGGAAAGTGGATGCCCTGTCCTTCACCTGGAAAAATCTATCAGTTCATGCCTTTCCTCCTCTGTCTGTTCTCACCAAGGTAGTACTAAAGATCAAACAGGACAAACCAAGGATCATACTAGTTGCCAGACTGGCCACGCCAAGACTGGTACCCCTCTTCTTGATGCGTCACTGCTGGATCCATGGCACCTGCCCCGGATTCCTACCCTGCTGTCCCAGCAGGAGGGCCCAGATTTTGCCCTCATCTTCAAACCCCTCATCCTGGCAGCCTGGCCCCAATTACCTGGGCTCTCCAGTTACCAGCCGTCAGTAAACAAGTGTTGGGGAGTCTTTCTAGAGGCAGGAGGCCTAGTACTAGAAAATCTTATGCTGAAAAAATGGAAAAGATTCTGTTCCTGGAACCATGCTCAGGAGTATGGGCACAACAAGCTTAATTTTACCCCAAATTCTTCAATGCTATAACTTCAAGATGCTTCACAAGGGTCTTCCTTTTCCTCCATCAAAATTCATACCTCAGCCATTTCAGCTCATTACAACCCCTCTTCCCTCATCAACTGCTCAAGCAGTTCCTCAGAGGGGCCAAGAACTTAAGACCACCTAGAAGAGCCCCAACTCCAACCTGGAACCTTAACATTGTATTGGAAAAACTCATTCTGCCTCCTTTTGAGCCAGCTGCAAGTGCAGAGTTGAAATTCCTTTTTTAGAAAAACAGCCTTCCTTTTAGCCATCACTTCAGCAAGAAGGGTGTCTAAATTACAGACCCTTATGGCGTGGAGCCTTT